>NC_134852.1:29900000-30572500 GCF_049852395.1 Peromyscus maniculatus bairdii | reverse complement strand
TTTATTTGGGAGCCCCCAAAGAGCAAAGAATAAAAAAAAAAAAAAACCTCTCTCTCTCTCTCTCTCTCTCTCTCTCTCTCTCTCTCTCTCTCTCTCTCTCTCTCTCACACACACACACACACACACACACACACACACACACACACACACGCCTGTTTTTTTAAAAAAAAATGGAAAAAGGAAGATCACTGTAGAGGTAGAAGTGGACGGAGCAGGAGCAAGCGAAGAGGAATTGAGCAACAACGGTAGAGGGAGCTCTGACACAGGACATTTTGTCCCTGGACCTTTGTTGTGATGGTTAATCTCAACTGTCAACTTGTCAAAATCTAAAATCCCCCTGGAGACAGGGCATACCCTCGGGAAATTATCTCAGTCAGGCTCACGGAGGTGGCAAGGCTCATCCACTGTGAGTGGTACCATTCCTTGGTGGGATCCCAACTGAAAATGAGAACTGAGGACCAGCATTCAAGGATCTCGGCTTCCTGATTGTGGGTGTAACTTGACTAGATGCTTCAGGCTCCAGCCGCCTTGACATTTCCGCCGTGATGGACTGTGCCCTTGAACGGTGAGCCACAATCAGCCCTTTCTACCTCAAGTTGCTTTGGGGTCCTTTCATCACAGTAACTAAGACAGTAGTCCTACCCACTCACTGGCCCGGTGACATGTGCAATGAGTTTATTCTCTCTGAGCCTCAGTTTCCCCATCTGTAAGGTTGACATAGTATCTTTGCATTCTAGAGTGGTGGTAGCTGTGGTAATAAATATAGGCAAGCTGTGACTGGGTCCCAATTATTATTGGGTTCTCTTCTACCATTCTATCTCTAAGGGAGACACATGAGGCTCCTCCTTCACTTTCCAAGACCATTGAAGAGCTAGAGATGCAGCTCAGTGGTAGAGCCCCTGCCTAGAATCCCCCAGTGAGGGGCTGGGGTGTGGCTAGTGGTAGAGCCCCTGCCTAGAATCCCCCAGTGAGGGGCTGGGGGTGTGGCTCAGTGGTAGAGCCCCTGCCTAGAATCCCCCAGTGAGGGGCTGGGGTGTGACTCAGTGGTAGAGCCCCTGCCTAGAATCCCCTAGGGAGGGGCTGGGGTGTGGCTCAGTGGTAGAGCCCCTGCCTAGAATCCCCCAGTGAGGGGCTGGGGTGTGGCTCAGTGGTAGAGCCCCTGCCTAGAATCCCCCAGTGAGGGGCTGGGATCATGGCTCAGTGGTAGAGCCCCTGCCTAGAATCCCCCAGTGAGGGGCTGGGGTGTGACTCAGTGGTAGAGCCCCTGCCTAGAATCCCCCAGTGGGGGGCTGGGGTGTGGCTCAGTAGTAGAATGTTTTCTTAGCATGCACAACCCCAGAGGTTTGATTGTTATCACAAGACACAAACGCAATGCTTCCTCACTAGCACTCAGTCACAGTGATGGCTCCGGCTCTTTCCATGTCTGTACTACTCTGCTTCCGACACAGTTAGGGGTGAGGGCCACCGGCCCAGAGGGTTTCAACCCCAGCCTTGTTACCTATGTGGCCTAGTGACTCTCTCCCTCTGGGTCTCCAGTGTCCCTCTTGCCAAATGGGAGTAAAGATAGTTCCAGTGTCTCCTAAGTGAAGGAAGCCGCAGGAGAGAATGAGCCAAAAGTGGACCTCGTCACCAACCCGCCTAGATGGAGAAGAACCTCTAGGGAAAGGCACTGACGTGTCTTTCTGCTTCCTTCTTCTCTCCTGGCTTTGGTCTCCACCGGGAGACAGCACACCCTACAGTGAGACTGATACACAGCTGATAACCCAGCCTCTTGAGAAGACCCGAAGTCTGTCCAGCCATGGGTGTTCTTGCCTATGCATGCATAGGCCAAAGGTCACCACCTATCTTCCTCTGTCTCTCTCCACCTTATTTTTTTGAGGCAAGGTCTCTCCCTGAGTCTGGAGGGCATTCTTCTTCTCTTGGCAGCCAACAAGCCCCAGAGACCCTTCTGTCTTCCTCCCACATTGCTGAGGTTACAGGCTTGCCTGAGCCCATGTCTTGCTTGTTACATGGTTCTGGGATCAGAACTCTGGTCCTCAAAGTTGCACAAGTGCAAAATCAAACAAACAAACAAACCAAAAGCTGTAGACCCATCTATCCAGCCACTTTCATCTCAAATGTTCATTAAATGTGAATCTCATATCCATTCCACACTGATGTGTGGACCACTAGGGCTCGGGACAATCCTGCCTGTCCCACTCCCATTCATCTGTCTCTGCCAGGTTCTCTCTCTCTCTCTCTCTCTCTCTCTCTCTCTCTCTCTCTCTCTCTCTCCTTTTTCTCTCCCTCTCTGTCCTCATTTCCTTCATCATCATTCCCTTCCTCCTCTCTTTCCTTCCCCTTCTCTCTCCCTCCCTCCCATCCTTTCTCCTCCCTCGCTGTCTTTCCCCATCTCTCTCCCTTATCAGGAGAAAGATATTTCCCTCTGGCCTTCCAATCTTTTTCATTTTGGTCTCTTTTTGTCAACGCCTTTGGTGTCTGCTTTATTTCTGCCTTGCCTCTCTTTCTTCCTGTGTGTCTCTTACACACACACACACACACACACACACACACATACACCAATTCCAGCCACCCAACCACCCAACAAAGTCTGTCTGCAGGAAGCAGTCCCCCACCTGAGAGGAGGATTCCCGTCCACAGGCAGCCGTGGAAGACACCATGAGTCCTGGCACCTGGTGTCAGCGTGCCGGGCTGTCCCTCTCCTGGCTGGTTCACACAGCCTGTTGCACTGTGTGGATGGCGGCTGGGAAGTGAGGCCAGCCGTGCTGGGGGCAGGGAAGGAACAAACTTTGTCCTGCCTCTGTCCTCCACCCCGGGGTGTACTGTCCTTCTGTCTCTGCACAGACGGGAATCCCTGGGACCTCGAGGACCAGGGACTAAGACTGTCATGGCCCACAGCAATGCTAATAAAAACCAGTTACTATAGATGTAACCAACCGTCTTATTAAATAAGAAACACAGAAACAATGCAAAACAGAAAGCTGAGAGGTCAGAGATCAGAGCTAAAATCTCACCCTTCCTCCTCTGTGTCCCAGCTTCCCGAATGAGGGTCCTATTTCCTGTCTGTTCGTCTATTTAAAGTATTTTGTTCTGCCTTCTCATTGGTTGTAAACCCAAACACGTGACTGCCTCGTCACTGTCTGAATGTACAGCCCCCTAGGTCTTAAAGGCATATGTCTCCATTGCTGGCTGTATCCTGAACACACAGAGATCTATGGGATTAAAGGAGTGTGCCACCACCGCCACACTCTGTCTATGGCTCTAATAGCTCTGACCCCCGGGCAACTTTATTTATTAACATACAATCAAAATCACATTTCAGTACAATTAGATTACCACCACATTTCCCCTTTTCTATTTTAATAAAAAGAAAAAAAAGCAAAAGGTTATAACTAACAAAAGAAAAACTATATACAAAAGTACAATAACTATATACAATATATACAAATAATAAATACCTAAACAGGTATTGGACAAATCAGAGAAAATAATTCCATTATCTATCCTATTTTGGTAAATCCAAGATGTATCTAATGCACTTTCTATCCTAATTAATTTTTCAACTATAAGTAACTAATCTTCAACCATAACTAACTAATCTTCAACTCCCTCAGAGACCCAAGAAGGAAATAATATTAGCTAACAAAAATAAAAAACAGGAAGTGCATGCAAGCAACTTCCAAAAAATTTGTGAGTTGACAGAAACAGCCAGCTGCCTGGGCAGTCACCTGAGGTTTCTCCGCAGTGTTGGGGCATCATCTTCAGCCTATAGGCTTAGTGTATCTGACAGACTCATTTGTGAAGTAGGATGTACACAAGGTCAACAGTTCAATCTCACATTGGGTGAGAGCAGTCCATGTACCAGAAACACCTGAATTCCACTAGTGTCCTGTCATGATTCAGGATTTTAAATTCTGGAAATTGTTGACAGTTTTTAAATTCAGCTGTCCATTCTTCTTGGCTGTGTATATATGGCTTCATCTCAGCATCCCCTTCTTCTCCACATCCCTCTATTAAATGCCAGTCTACTTTCGAGAGGCATGAACTTTCAGCTGCTGTTCCATTGCACAACAGAATCCATCGGCCCTCTGCCTGTTAAGCTGCCTTCGAAGAAAAGGGCACCGTACCTTTTCTGGATGCGAAAGCCACTTCAGGGATGGGGCCATATTGTCCTGGCCTCAGAAGATGCCTTTTGATAAAGCCATAACCACACTTGTTTTGGCAAGAATCAGTATTCCATTGTTTCGTGTTCTGTCTGTCCATTTTGTCCTGTTGATTCGAGGATACTTTGTTGTCCAGTGGCTAACTTTTGCCAAAATGAAAGTTGACTTTCATTATGCAGTTTCTTCAATGCCCATATTTTCTCTGAAGTAGATTGGTACTGCCAGGAGCCGACATGTCTCAAAAAAGAAAAATTTTCTAAGTTATTAAAACATTTTAAATGCCATATTCTGTAGATCTCTGAAGGGTTTGAAGATGACCTGTCTAAAACATCTCTGCTCAATTTTTAAAACATATCTAATATGACTACAAGTTCTATTGTAATGTCTAACTACTAACTTTCATTTCTTTATATCCTAGTAGTTGGTAATAATAACATTCAAGGATCAGAAATTTATATTACATTGTTAAATGAATGGTATAAATACAATTAGAAATATACATATAGCATTTTCTAACAATATCAGTTTCAAATTTGTATACAATATAAAACAATTCAATCCAATGTAAAGTATTAGTAATTGTCTTTTTCTTTTCTTTCTTTCTTCCTTTTTTTTTTAAACAAGAACCTTAAATCTAATCTCCTTTGTTTAGCCTTTTTCTTAACCCTTGACAATAACTTGTAACCAACCCCCCTAAATACTGAAAATTATCCCAGACCCAAAACCCATTAAAAAGACCAAAAAACCACCCGCCCCATACCACCTCTTTGGGAATGTGGGCGTCGTATTCTTAAAATTGCTTTCTGCTGGGTATGGGCGAAGTTTTCTTTATCCTGAAAGAAAAATTTTAGGTTAATTGTCAAATTCTAGGAGAGGTAACTATATCCTTCATTATCCAGTCCGTGTATAATGCCAAAGTTCAGGGTTTATCTCAAGTCCTTATTCAAGTAGTCTTTGAGACTGGATCATCTCAGCTAGTCATCTCAAAATTGCTCTGAGCACCTTGTAGTTCAAAGCTGATCTGTGGATGATGTTTGTCAGCTTAATGATATTATTATTGTCCACGTGGAATTGTTGTTGTTGTGGGGCCCCATCTTCTTTCTGGAGACTTCAGTTGATGTTAGGCCTGGCCATGATTTCCTGCAGAAAACTGATAAGAGACTCGAACACAAAAACATATATATGCAGCTAGCCTTTTTTCTAGAATTAGTTAGTACTCTATATGACCATTCATATCTTAACAAAGTTTAAAATGTATATATATCTATATATCTTTATATGTTAATCTTGTAAATTTTGATATAAAATTCATACTTTAAGAAAAGTGAATAAACATTGCTTCTAGGAATGACCTGTTTACAGTCCCTTTTAAAATGTCCTTGCTTTCCACACCCAAAACATCTAACATTCCTCAAACCTTTTGAAATTACTTCTCCTACCCACGTATCATCATGCCCATCAACCTCAACATTAATTGTTTCTCTAATCCAATCTTCCATAGGTGCAGATCTTGCCCTTAATGGCCTGATTATTCTTTTGCATGCTGCATTAGCATTCTCAAAGGCCAAAGATTCAATTATTGCCTTACCAGCTTCTGAATCCGAGACCATTCTCTTTACTGCTGAAGCCAGTCTTTGTAAAAAATCTGTAAAAGACTCTTTTGGGCCTTGTCTCACCTTTGTAAATGACTCAGATTTTTTTCCTGGTTCCTCAACTCTGTCCCATGCATTCAAGGCTGCCGTTCGACATAAAATTAGGGTTTGGACATCATATAAACATTGTGTTTGTGCTGAAGCATATTGGCCTTCTCCAATAAGTTGATCCTGGCAAATTTGTATTCCTTTATCCCTCCATTGTTTTTCTATGTTTTTAGCCTCCTCCTTAAACCAAGTCAGAAATTGAAATCTCTGGCTGGGTTCCAGAACACCTTGTGCAAGGTCCCGCCAGTCCTGTGGTATTATCCTATTATATGTTGACCAAGAGTTTAACATTTGCTTTACATATGGGGAATGCATGCCATAAGATACTATTGCCTCCTTAAACCTTTTTAAATCCAACATTTCAATTGGAGCCCAATTATTTTGTGTAGCCATCATTTGATCAGGCATCTGCTGTACAGTTACAGGATAAATTAAGGGTGACTGTGTGAAAACAGGCTTTCTTTCTACAACCTTATGATCCAAACTTGAACCAACTTCACTGTTAATTGGATAAATTAAGGGTGACTGTGTGAAAACAGGCTTTCTTTCTACAACCTTATGATCCAAACTTAAACCAACTTCACTGTTAATTTCTTCTGTCTGAATTTTTACAGGTTTAACATGTTTTTCTAAAGCTGTTATCCTGGCACTTAAATCAACTATCTTTTTAAATAGTAAAATGAGAATAAGCATGGTAATAAACTGCATAATTCGATCAACATTAATCTTCTCATATAGTTGTTCCATTGTCAGACTGCCTAAAATTTCAAACAAAACCCAATTTTCTTCCAATGTACACAGGAAACCCATTTTTTTAAATGTGGAAAAAAATTGTCTTTTAAATAGTTTCCTTTATGACTTACCAAATCTGCGTAGAACAGTAGAAATCCCAGCAAATTAAATCTGTGTAGAACAGTAGAAATCCGAGGGGATTTTCAAAACAGCCACCTAGTGTCCCAGGTGTAAATCCAAAGAGAAAGAGAGAGAGAGAGAGAGAGAGAGAGAGAGAGAGAGAGAGAGAGAGAGAGAGAAACAGAGAGAAAGAGAGAACAAGAAAGCGTAGCTGGCTAAAGTTTAAATGCAGCCACGTGTTCCCTTTTGTGCCTAGTCAAGGCTTGGGTCTGGCTTCCTTAAACTCCGACCACATGCGTTGGCTTTACAGGCAGGGCCCTGTTCGGCAGGGCAGGTCTGAGTTGTTCGTAGCACCGGCTTTAAGCAAGCTGCTCACAGACCTAGGCCGGGGCTAGAAGCTGCCGCTCGGACTAGGAAGCCAGCAGCTCGGACTAGGTAACCGGCAGCTCGGACTAGGACGCCGGTTGCCCGGTCTGCCGCCCTTGCGGGACAGCGGACCTGCCGCCAAGCCAAGTGGTTTTTAATGGATTCTTGTCACGTTGGGCGCCAGATATAGATGTAACCAACCATCTTATTAAATAAGAAACACAGAAACAATGCAAAAGAGAAAGCCGAGAGGTCAGAGCTCAGAGCTAAAATCTCACCCTTCTGCCTGCGGTGTCCCAGCTTCCCGAATGAGGGTCCTATTTCCTGTCTGTTCGTCTATTTAAAGTATTTTGTTCTGCCTTCTCATTGGTTGTAGACCCAAACACGTGACTGCCTCGTCACTGTCTGAATGTACAGCCCCCTAGGTCTTAAAGGCATATGTCTCCAATGCTGGCTGTATCCCTGAACACACAGATATCTATGGGATTAAAGGCGTGTGCCACCACCGCCACACTCTTGCTATGGCTCTAATAGCTCTGACCCCCGGGCAACTTTATTTATTAACATACAATCAAAATCACATTTCAGTACAATTAGATTACCACCACAAGTTACACTGAACTTATGAAAGCTAGGCTGGTTGCCAAGCCGTCTGTGAACAGCCAAGAAATATTAATTAAATGAGTAAGCATGTGCGTGGGGGTGGATCCTGGTCATAAAAGGAGGCTGTGGGGGTCAGGAGGCTGAGAGAGTCCTGGAGGGCAAGGAGCCTTCCTGGAACAGGAAAGAGCATAAGACGTCTTTAGTGTAAAAGAAAAGGAAATACGAGTCAGCATGGTGGCACACACCTGTTATCCCAGCACTATGGAGACAGGGGTCAGGAGTTCCAGGCCAGCATGGGTTACATACTGAGGTTTTGGTGGGGTTTTTTTGTTGTTGTTGTTTTTTGTTTTTGTTTTTTTGTTTTGTTGTTGTTGTTGTTGTTGTTGTTGTTTTGTCTCAGAAATAAAAACTAGGGGGCTGAAGAGATGGCTCAGTGGTTAAGAGCACTGGCTGCTCATCCAGAGGACTCGGGTTCAATTCCCAGCAACCACATGGCAGCTCACAACTGTCTGTAACTCCAATTCCAGGGGATCTGTCTCTCTCTCCTGGCTTCTGCAGACACTGCACACATGTGGTGCCCAGACACACATGCAGACAAAACGCCCACACACGTGAAGTAAAAATTAATCTAAACATCTGGAGCTAGGGAGATGCCTCGGTTGGTAGAGGACCTGAATTCAGATGCCCGAAGCCAGTGTAAAGCCAGACACCGTAGCTCGCTTCTGCATTCCCACCGGTCCTATGGTCAGACTAGAGACTGAGATAAGAGAATCCCGGGAACTCAAGGGCCAGCTCGCCTGGTGTACACAGCAGCGAACAAGAAGAGACCTCCTTTCCAATGAGGTGGAAAGCAAGGATCGATGCCTGAGGCTGTCCCAAGAACTTCACACATACCGTGGCACCTACACTCACAGGCATCTGTACAAACACACCGTACACACTCACATAAATATGCCCACACAAAACTAAAAGAGTAATAATTATTGTTGATATTATTATTGTTGTTAATTATTATCCAGAGGTTGGGGACTTAGCTCAGTGCTGGAATTCTTGCCTGGTGTCACCATCTGTGAAATGCTCCCTACAGGCTTGCGTGTTTAAACACTTAGTTCCCCCATGATGGCATTGTTCTGGAGGTCCTGGGACCTTTTGGCCATGGGCCATAGCTAGCTGACATAGGACCATAGAGGAGAGGCTTTGGGGCTCTTTTTTTTTTTTTTTTTTTTTTCCAACACAAGGTTTTTCTGTGTAGCCCTGGCTGTCCTGGAACTCACTCTAGACCTGGTCTTGAACTCAGAGATCTGCCTCCCGAGTGCTGGGATTAAAGACCTGTGCATCACCATCACCTGGCTAGGCTTTCGGGTTCTAAGCCAGCTCTGTTCCTTGGCTCACAGAGATGCCAGTAAACAGTTCACTCCCATCATGCCCTGTACCACATCTCCCCGCCATGATGGACTGCATCTCCTGGACCATAAGCCAAAATTAACTTCTCCCCACTCAAGTTGTTTGTTTGTTTGTTTTTAAGACAGGCTCTTGTCTTCAAATTCACTGTATAGCAGAGGATGCTTAGAACTCCTTCTCTTTCTGCTTCCACCCCACAGGGGCTGGGATTACAGGCATGCACCACTGTGTCTGGTTGATGCATGCTGAAGATAGAACCCAAGGTTTTGTGCATGCAGAGCCACAAACTGAGCTGTATCCTTAGCCCAAGTTGCTTCTTGTTTGTTTGGTTTATTTTATTTATTTTTATTTTTTGTGACAGGGTGTCACTATGTAGCCCTGGCTGTCCTGGAACTCACTATATAGATCCACCTACTGATAAGTATTTTGAAAATCTTCCTGTAGTGGGTAACTCCACAGATGTAACAAGCCAAATCAAACTGAATTAAAAGTCCAAATTTAACCTGCAAAACATCCCCAGGTGATCTCAGGGGAAGAGGAGAAACTACGTGGAAGGTCGGTGGACCAGACCTTAAATACCTGTAGACGCAGTCTTGAGGAGCTCCACGGTGCTTGGTGGATTTTCTGAGGGCAGGGTTTGGAATGGGAGCAGTGGGGCTGAGTTCTCAGTCGAATATCTGGGTGGGGTTTGGAATGGGGCCCAAGCTGGAGATTCTCAACACCTACCTCTGCCTCCCAGGGGATGGGATTAAAGGCATGCGCCACCACTACCTGGCCCAAGCTGCTTCTTGTCTAAGATTTGGGCACAGTAAGGAGGAAAAGAGTTAATATACCACCCTACTTTCCTTTGTTACTGTGACAAACACGACAACGACAAAATGACCTGTGGAGAAAACGCTTTATTTCACTTACACTTCCAGGTCAAGTCTTATACACTTCCAGGTCACGGAGAGAAACCAAGGCAGGAACCATGGAGGAATGCTGTTTGCTGTCTCGCTCTCTGGCCTTTCTCACAGGGTTATGCTTAGCGAGCTTTCTTATTCAGCCCGGGCTCACCTGCCTAGGGATGTTGCTGCCCACAGTGGGCTGTGTTAGGATTCTGCTCTCTCCTCCAGCTGCATGACCTCACGTGTGCAGTTCAGTAGCTAAGCAAGGGGTCTTACGTCTTACGTCATCCCTGCGCTTCGTGATTACGTAATGTGTGCAGGTGGTCATGCGATCTGCACATGTGTGGCGTCGCTCCATAAGCCCACATGCACATGTGCAGGGAAATCCTTAAAAAGGCCAAGGACTCCTCCCCTCTCTTCTGCTCTCCCCCCGCCCCCCCCCCCCCACACAGGTCTTTCACAGGCCTGGTCACTCTCTTCTCAACTGAGAAAACGCCCCCACCAGATTGGCCTGTGGTGCGGTGCTTTTCTTGATTCATGATTGATGTAGGAGGGTCCAGCCCATTGTGGACAAAACAAGCTGAGAAACTCAGGAAGAACAAGCCGGTGCAGTAGAGAAAGCCGGCATTCCTCAGGAACTCGGGAAACCAGTTCCCACCTGCTAAAAGGAGTGACTTCCCTTCCCTCCAGCAGAAGGGATCTCTGGTGCTTATTAGCATACCAAAGCGCGCAACAAGTGCCTGGTACACATTTCAAAGCCGTCTGCCTCTTCTCACCTCCCCAGGCGGCCCTCCTTCCAGATCTCTCTTTAGAGTGGGAAGGTTTCCCCTGCACTACCACCTCCGGTCTCTCTTAGATAACCCTGGCCATGTCCACTCTGTTTCCCTTTCTCTCTACTCCGGACTCCCCCAGATGCCTCTGGACATCTTCTCTCCCTTATTTACAATAAAAACTGTAGCGGTAACGCCCGCATTACCGATACCCGTTCACCATGTCCGAGCGAAGGGCTGCGGATTAAAAAATAGAGACAAGAGACAGCGAGTCATTCGTACGATTGGATGTCAAATGCCGTTTATTGAAAGAGGGAAGAAACCTTAAATACATACAGGCTTACAGCACAAATGGAGGAACCCCCCCGGAGGGCAGAAGTTCGCTACCAATGGTCTACATTCCAGACCCAATGTTCTACATTCTTGCATCTAAGTAGTTAACGCCCAAAATGCAGGATATACAAACAAGGAACTTCCCTTAAGCATTCAGAAGGGTGGATACCGGCAGGGAATCTGAATAGGGAGGACATCTGATCAAGGTCAGCAAGCAAGGCCGCAGCCACTCCCAGTTGGGGGCCAGGGCCCATGGCGCCCACAAAAAACCTTCCCCCTAATAACCGAGAGGTCATGTCGGCAGTATCTTTACTTCGCCCCCTCATATAAATTGGTTGGTTGCATCAACACCAGTTAGCGTCGTCTGGGAAGAGGAACCTCAACTGAGAAAGTGCCTGTCTTTTTTTTTTTTTTTTTTAGGATTTCCATTGTTAATAGCTGAAAGACTTCTCCACCTGCTGCTGTGATAAATCCAATTGAGCCGAATTAAAAAGTAAAAGGCAGGTTTGTTCAGGGTCCCAGAAGTCAGAGGTCCCTGAAGTCGCCAGGCTGGCCTAGGTCGGACTTTGTAGGAGCGGTGGGACTTTGTGGGAGGCAGGGACGTGATTGGTCAGGTACTGGAGTGTTGACTAGGTTTGGGGTTCGGTAGGTGTGTCCTGAGTCCATTGGTCACTTTGGCAGGAACCTGTCGGTTCTCCAGTAGGACCAGCTTCTGGCTGGAAGGGGGGTCGAGACATTTTTGTCCTCAAATCTCCAGCTTAACAAAAGCTAATTGGAGAGGAAAGGGTTTATTTCAGTTCACAAGTAACAATATCAAGTCTCTCATGAAGAGAAGTCAGGGCAGGAACTTGGGAGGCGGGAACTAATGCAGAGGCGGTGGAGGGGTGCTGCTGGTCAGAAATCCCTCTACAATCCATCTTGAGCTCATTTCTGGGTAGCTGGCCTGTCCGACAGACAGGCCCCCAGGCCAATCTGACCTAGGCAGTTCCTCAGTTGAGGCTTTCCCGTCAGGCGGCTGCAAGCTGTGTCCAGCTCGCCTGGATACACGTGGCATTTGTGAGGCACTGGGTTCCAGCTAGAGTGACAGGGAGGATGGAAGTGTGAGTGGGAGGGGGGCGGGAGGGAAGGAGAGAGAGGGAGGGAGGGAAAGAGGGAGGGGGAGGGAGGGAAAGAGGGAGGGGGAGGGATGGAAAGAGGGAGGGGGAGGGAGGGAGGGGGAGGGAGGGAGACTGATTACTGGGGCACCGAGTTGAGTCCCTGCGGTGCCATGTCCTGTCTCTGAACTTAGAATGTCTCCACCAGCATGGCCTCTTCTCCCATCTGGACTGCCCCAACCGCTGCCTCACCCCCTGCTCCTGGTGTGTCCTTAACACCTCGCGAGCTGTTTATGTCCCTCCTCTGCTCAGAAGTTTCCCAGGGCTCCTGACTCACCAGAAAAAGCCAGAGTTCCTACAGTGGCCCCAGGACTCCACCCTCACCTCCCTCTCTTGCAAGCCCTCCACTCCAGCCACACCGGCCTCCCCCATGGTTTGCTTTGTAAACACTCAGCTCCTTCTTGCCACAGGGCCTTTGCACTTGTTTTGGTGGTGGTGGTGGTGGTTTTTTGGTTTGGTTTGGTTTGGTTTTTTGAGATAGAGTTTCTCTGTGTAAATATCCCAGAACTCACCCTGTAGACCAGGCTGGCTTCGAACTCACAGAGATCCACCTGCCTCTGCCTCCTGAGTACTGGGGTTAAAGGCATGCACCACCACCGCCCCGATGCACTTGTTTTTATCTCTGCCCCAAATCTTCTTCTTAATGTCTGATAGTTAATATTGACTGTCAGTTTGTCAGGGTCTAGAATCGCCTAGAAGACTGTGAGAGCCAAAGTTACGATTTAATTTTTTTTTTAAGAATTATTTATTTATTATCTATACAGAAAAGGGTGCCAGATCTCATTACAGATGGTTGTGAGCCACCATGTGGGTGCTGGGAATTGAACTCAGGACCTCTGGAAGAGCAGTCAGTGCTCTTAACCTCTGAGCCATCTCTCCAGACCCCACGATTTAATTTTTAATTATTATGATCCGCAAGCCCCTTGCCCAAGGACAGAGAGTTCCTGAAATGTGGGGGCTATTGTTTATGGGAGATAACAAGCCCCATGTCTTCACTCTCCTAAACAAGTTTGTTTGACGCATCTGCACCGATGTGCTTGATCACATGTGGGTGGGAGGTTCACAGGCAGGAAATAAATCAGGATTTATGCTTGCCTCTGATTGGACATGATGGGTAATTCTTTAAGTCCCTGCAAACCGTGACTTGGGGCCATATCCAGGAAGCCAAGTATGGGCCTGGCCAGAGTCCGTCCATCTGGCCAGTATTTAATTAAAGTTTGCTTCAAATTTGGCTTTAAACTATGCTAGTGGTCTTATCTCAACCAGTGGAATTATGGGATTAACAAGACCAGGCTTGGGACAGGTGTGTAAGGGTGTTTCCAGGTTGGGTTGATCTAAGTGGGAAGGTCCACCCTGAATGTGGGCAGCTGCATTCATGGGCTGCTGCGTGTCCAGAATGAATAAAAAGAAATAACTCAGCTAAGCTCCGGCCTTCATCTCTCTCTGCTTCCTGACTGTGGTGGCAATGTGGCCGGCCACCTATCCCTCCGGCCACCACACCTTACAGCCACTATGAACTGCACGGATGTCCTTGGCCTGGATTTGTGAAGGGATTTTTAAGACCCCCATACTGAGAGGTCAATTGAACTCAAAGTCAAAATGAGGATTTTTGTCATTTGGGCATGGGAGGAACAGGGAGGTTATACACAGTGAGTGCACTTCCCAACTGTTAGAAATCACCTGCCTTTGTTATGCCCAGATCACAGAGATCACCACAGAGACCAAATCCTGTAACTAAAAGCAAAGAGCCTTTATTGTCAAACTTGGAGCTTGGACTCTGTCCAATACAGTGGTGAGAGCAGAGAACCCCGAGCCCAGGCAGGGTAGGGTTTTATCATAGCAGAGGTTGGGGTGAGGGGATTTCCAGGGCTCAGGCCCTGATTGGCTGACATTTGTCTAGGGTGTGGTTGATATATTGTGCACTCCAATAAACTTATCTGGGGGTCAGAGAACAGAACAGCCACTGTATTAAATATAGGTTTAGGCAGTGGTAACACACGCCTTTAATCCTAGCATTCAGGAGGCAGAGATCTGTCTGGATCTCTGTGAGTTCAAAGCCACACTGGAAACAGCCAGGCATGGTGACACACACCTTTAATCCCAGAGAGTGATGGCAAGAAGCAGAAAGGTAGATAAGACGTGAGGACCAGGAACTAGAGCCTGGTTAAGCTTTTGGCTTTTAGCAGCAGTTCGGCTGAGATGCATTTGGATGAGGACACAGGGCCTTCCAGTTTGAGGAAACAGGATTGGCTGAGAAGTTGGCGAGGTGTGACTTATTCTGTCTCTCTGCTCTTTCAGCATTCACCCCAATACCTGACTCCTGAGTGTTTTTATTAATAAGACCCTTTAAGATTCTTGTTACATTAGGGGTAGAGGGAATGTTTGGAATGTCAGTCATTTTCCCTTAGATGCAGGCCCCACTGGGTGGGGGCAGCTCATGGCTTTTCCTGGATTCAAGTGTTACCTGCCAGAAGCTGTGTCTGGGCCCCTAAGTCTGTCATGGCAGCTTTGTGATCAAGCTATTTTGGGCCCCCACGCTCACCTTCAGCAACTCAACACCAACAGCTACATGATCACTCACTATGTCATTACCAGCTGCCAAATGCACCATGTGACCCAGTGATTACAGACTTGCTCTCTCAATCTGTCTCTCTCTCTGTCTCTCTCTTGTCCATGCTCTAGACTGCCTTTCACCCCCCCACACACACAACCCATAAATCTCTAATGTGAGACCTGCTGGTGGTGTGATCTCTGTGGCATTCCTTGGCTCAGATCTGCTGAGGTACTTCTATCACATAAACCCTAACACCAATCCCTCACTTTCTCAGGAGAAGGAGATGGAATTCATACCCACAAGTGATGTCTGGAAATCTAGCTAAACGAATCTGTGCCCAGAGGCACCTCTGAATTATGGCTAACCAACAGCAAAGGGGGTGTTGTGGAATATTATTTTAAAATGTGTTACATTTGTTTATGCTGTGGAACATTTGTTTAATGATGCAAAGATGTAGTGCATTCCTTTATGTTGCATTTGTTTAACTCTGTGAAGCTGTGTTACTTTTGAAAGGATGGTAAATAGTGCTGGTGTCGGCGCTGGTTACCGAGTGGAAAGGTCACGGCCACAACAAAACCCAGTGTTAGTTTT
Organism: Peromyscus maniculatus bairdii; assembly: GCF_049852395.1. Taxonomy (NCBI): domain Eukaryota; kingdom Metazoa; phylum Chordata; class Mammalia; order Rodentia; family Cricetidae; genus Peromyscus; species Peromyscus maniculatus. Next base: position 30,557,126 of record NC_134852.1, on the reverse strand, counting down.
TAGAGCTTTATTAGGAGGGAAACTGTGAGAGGGGAAAGAGGAGGTCAGAGCAGAGAGAGGTGAGAGAGTGTGGGGTCTGCATCGGCTTTTAAGGCACAGATTGTGTGCCCCACGAATGTAGACGCCAATGCCCCCTGATGACGTAAGATGCAAGACCCCAGCTGCGCATGTCCAGGAGTGAGGGCAGAATCCTAACAACTTTGCCTGTCTAAAACACCTGATTGGTCTAATAAAGAGCTGACAGCCAATAGTGAGGCAGGAGAAAGGATGGGTGGAGCTGGCAGGCAGAGAGAATAAACAGGAGAAGAAAAAGAGAGAAGGAGGAGGACTCAAGGGGCCAACCACCCTGCTACACAGCCAGCCACGGATAAGTAGAGAAAAGTATACAGAAACAGGAAAAGGTAAAAGCCCAGAGGTATAAGGTAGACCGGATAATTTAAGTTAAGACGAGCTGACTAGAACTAAGCCAAGCTAAGGCCGGGCATTCATAAGAATAAGACTCCTGGGGTTAGGGATTAACTCCTAGGGTTGGTAGAGCACTTGCCTAGCAAGCACAAGGCCCTGGGTTCGATCCTCAGCTCAAAAAAAAAAAAAAAGAATAAGACTCCTCGTGATTTATTTGGGAGTTGGGAGGCAGGTCCCCCAAAAGAGCAAAGACCCAAAAAGAGTAAAGAGTTAAAAAAAACAACTACATTTTGCCATTCCAACATGGGCTGGAATTTCCACCTAGGGCTGGAGAAAGCTGAGAAAAACACACAAACCCAGACACAGCTCCGTTAAGAGTTTCTGCCGTAAGGCAAGCCCTTGAGCAGCCGGTATGTTAAGTAGGAACAAAAAAACTAAGTACAAACGCCTGCCCAGCGCAAGCTACGGCATTCCAGAGGTCTGGGGGAGTTGAATGAAATTCCTGGCAGACCAGGCCGAGAGCTTTAGGCTTGGCTCTCATGAACCAAGATTGGTCCAGCTGTAGCTCAGCAGTTTAAAGTTTGCCCACATGGTCAAAAAAGGTTAAAAAAACAACATGCAGTAAAAGAGATCCAGACGGAAAAACCTCTAAACAGGTTCCAGTGTGTTTTACAATGTGAGTAGACTTAAGAAAGAAAGAAAAAGGGTATGGACAGTCACAGAAAGAAATTGTTTAAAATAATAAAGTAAATTCTTTAAAGAGAGTAGAAGTTAAAAGAAGAAGAAGAAGAAGAAGAAGAAGAAGAAGAAGAAGAAGAAGAAGAAGAAGAAGAAGAAGAAGAAGAAGAAGCCACATAGAGATGGGAAATATACAGAGTCTGGATCCTGTACAGTATTATATTAATTTTGAATTTTGAATGTTGATAAGCAAACAGCTAAGAGACATGGGATTAAAGATGGACTGCTGAAATAAAGCAGCCTAGATATTTTAGGAATGCCTTAACTTTAAAATGGAAGTAAAAAAACTATATTTGGGTTTTTTTGTTTGTTTTTTGTTTTGTTTTTTTGTTTTTTCGAGACAGGGTTTCTCTGTGTAGCTTTGCACCTTTCCTGGATCTCGCTCTGTAGACCAGGCTGGCCTCGAACTCACAGAGATCTGCCTGGCTCTGCCTCCAGAGTGCTGAGATTAAAGGCATGTGCTACCACTGCCCAGCTAAAAAAACAAAAACAAAAAACTATATTTGTAAAATGAAACTTAAGAGATGTGTTGCTGCTGGGCTGTGGTGGCACACGCCTTTAATCCCAGCACTTGGGAGGCAGAGCCAGGCGGATCTCTGTGAGTTCGAGGCCAGCCTGGTCTACAGAGCGAGATCCAGGGGACAGGCACCAAAACTACACAGAGAAACCCGGTATCGAAAAACAAAACAAAAAAACCAACCAAACAAACAAACAAAAGATGCATTACTTTGGAGAAGCGGTTCTGCTTTTGTTTCCACAGAAACAACAGTCTGTGGATTCATTCTAGGTTAATATGGGTCAGGTTTGATCAAGGGAGACCTCCTGAAACTTAACAGGTGATATCTATCAACAAAGGTTACAGCTGGTCTTCCCAGGAGTTGGCCAGTATCTCAGTTTTCTCAAGAACCCCTAAAGATGCTTCGTCCATAGACAACAGGAAGCAGTCTAGAGAAAAAAACAGCCACATTCCCAATAAATGGTGTGGGTGGAGGTTGCTTATTTGGTGGGTTATGCATGTTTGTTATCACTTAGGGGAATATTTATATTTATACAAATTTAAAGTTATTTTTTTACACTGTATATATTTTTCTACTCTCATTTAAGGTATTGTTCCTATGCAATTCATTTGAAAATATAAGGTAAAGTTCTAGTTTTTGAAAGCTATTATAAATTATTTAGGATAATCAAGAAACATAGGTTAGTAGTTAGTCATCTATAACAATCAAACTTGTAAATATGTTAGGCATGTTTTCAAGATCATACAGAGATATATATTTAGACAGATAAATGATCTTCAAATACTTCTAAAGACATTTAAAATGTTTTATTTATTAACTTAGGGATTTTCATGACAATGAGACACATCTGCTCCTGGCACCACCAATTTACTTCATAAAAGGATGATGGGCATCAAAAAACTCCATAGGAGTTGTCTTTCATTGTGGTAAGGCTAGCCATCTGGGCAAGAAACTGCTTTTGCCTGGACTGTTGACAGTATGCTGTACAAACTGGACATGCAGGACCCACAGGAAAGTGACCACTGCTGAACTTTGCCAAAACAAGGTGGGATGGTCCTTCAGGGTTCCTGCTTCACAGAAGAGTCTGCCAGACATTCTTCAGGACACAGAGGAAAGTGACTGATGAACTTTGCCAATACAAGGCAGGAGAGCCCTTCAAATTTCCTTCTTCACTGAAAAGTCTGCCAGATATTCTGGGCCTGTAGGCTGAAGATGGATGCCCCAACATTGCAGAGGAACTTTGGGTGACTGTCCAGGCAGCAAGATGTCCCTGGCATTAGGTAATACTATATCCTTCTGGGGGTCTTTGATGGAGTTAAAGACTAAATAATTAGAGTTATAGTTTTCCTTAGTTATGATAGAGAGTAAATTAGATATAAAACTTTAGATTCATTAAGATAGGACAGATAATGGAGTTTTCTCTTATTTGCTAAATACAAATGGGCTGTAAATGTAATTCTTACTTGATAACTGTTTTTGTTGCATATACTCTTACTATGTTAAAGTTAAAACTTTTCATTTTTATTTAGACCACAGAGAGGAAATGTTGTGGAATATGTTGCATTTGTTTATACTGTAGAACATTTATTTAACGATGCAAAGATGTGTTGCAATCTTTTATGTTGCATTTGTTTAACTCTGTGAAGCTGTGTTACTGTGCCTGTCTAAAACACTTGAATGGTCTAATAAAGAGCTGAACAGCCAATAGTGAGGCAGGAGAAAGGATAGGTGGGGCTGGCAGGCAGAGAGAATAAATAGAAGGAGAAAAAGAGAGAAAGGAGCAAGAGAAGGAGGAGGACTCACGGGGCCAGCCATCCTGCTACACAGTCAGCCACAGAGTAAGGAGTAAAGAAAAGGTATACAGAATAGAGAAAGATAAAAGCCCAGAGGTAAAAGGATGATTTAAGTTAAGAAAATCTGGCTAGAAATAAGCCAAGCTAAGGCCAGGCATGTGTAAGAAAGAATAAGACTCTGTGATTTATTTGGGAGCTGGGTGGCAGGCCCCCAAAGATCAAAGAACCAAAAGGAGTAAAGAGTAAAACAAGCAACTACAGGGGGTGTTGTGGAAGGCACCCCAAGGCACCCCTAGAGGTACAACAATTCAAATGAAAGCTGATTTCCCAGCAGCAGCAGCAGCAGCAGCAGCAGCAGCAGCAGCAGCAGGATTTTCAAATTGCAGAAGGAAGAGAATAATCTGTCAAGAATTCTAGATCTAGTGCTGGAGAGATGGCTCAGAGGTTAAGAGCACTGGCTCCTCTTCCAGAGGTCTGGAGTTCAATTCCCAGCAACCACATGGTGGCTCACAACCATCTATAATGAGATCTGGTGCCGTCTTCTGGCCTGCAGGCAGAACTTTGTATACATAATAAATCTTTTAAAAAAAAAAAAAACCGAATTCTAAATCCAGAGTTGGGGAAGATGGTCCGATGTTTTCATTTGCCAAACAAGGGTAAGGAACTCATACCGAATCCCTAGGACCCACGTAAAGCCAGGGGGCGCATGGTGGCCTGCCTGTAAACCCAGATCTCAGAAGGCAGAGTCAGGATCCCTGGAACAAGCTGGCTAGCTACTAGCTGATTGGCAGGCTCTGGCTTCAATGGCGATCCTTAATGAATTAGGTGAAGAGCCATGAAGAATGTCTCATGATATCAGCCTCAGGCTTACACACACACACACATACACCTGCAATCCCCTCATGGGCCCCACACTCATGTGAACCATTATGCACGCACACATGCACCATGCATACACGCATTCACATGAATTCTGAGATCTGGACGAAATTATCCCCCAGACATAAAGACAAAATAAGATGGAAATTAGGGGTAGTTCCAATTACCCTTGACTCTCCCTTCAGTCCCCTGTGCATGAAGAAATGCCCATGCTTTTTTTCTGTGTGGCACTGCAGAGTGGAAGTGTGCATACACACCAGTGTAGAAAACGATCAATAGGGGCTGGAGGGTTGGCTCAGTGGTTAGGACCTGACTCTTCTTCCAGATGACTTGAGTGCAATTCCCAGCACTCACACGGTGGCTCGGAACTGTCAGTAACTCCAGTTCCAGGGGAGCTGATGTCCTTGTCTGCCCTCCCTGAGCACTGCAAGCACATAGTGCACAGGTATAAATACAGAAAAAACACCTATACAAATAAAATAAATGTATAAAAACTTTTAAAGTATGTTTTTAATTTGAAGTAGGTAGATCCACTATTTTTTCTTTTTTCTTTTGATTTTTCGAAACAAGGTTTCTTTGTGTAACCTTGGTTTTCCTGGAACTCACTCTGTAGACCAGGTTGGCCTCCAAATCATAAGAGATCTGCCTACCTCTGTATCCCAATAGTTTTAAGCCGGGGGGTGGGGGGTGGGTGGCGCACACCTTTAATCCCAGCACTCGGGAGGCAGAGCCAAGCGGATCTCTGTGAGTTCGATGACAGCCTGATCTACACAGAGAGTTCCAGGCCAGCCGAGACGAGGGAGAGAGAGAGAGAGAGAGAGAGAGAGAGAGAGAGAGAGAGAGAGAGAGAGAGAGAGAGAGAGAACTGTCTAGAAAAGACAAAAAAAGAAATAGAAAAAGAGAGAGAGGGGAGGGGAAGGAGAGAGAGAATAGACAAGACAAGAAAAAAAGAAAATGCCACTGATAAACTGTGGTTCCCAGCACAAGATCAAGCCAATCAAATTCTAGCTTGCATGGGCGGGGCTTGTGAGGCTCCACCCCTTGCTGTGTTGCTACTGGCAACTGATGGCTGGGGAGGTTGGGTGAGCAGTGTGGCTCCTGGTAGGTTGCCCATATGCATCCGGAAGCACTAATTAGACTCAATGGGTTATTAAAAAACAAAAACAATGAAAGACTGGGGCGGGGAACAGAGGTGGGGGGGTGGCCATGATGATGGCAGCAGGTAACGGTGCCCTCCACCAGCCTCGGATCACCATGTGTGCATGACATGTGGGCATGAGTGTGCATATACACTCAAGTGAAATCTAATTTTTTATTTTGTCTTGTTTTTGAGACAGGGTCTTACTATGTAGGTTTGGCTGGCCTGGATCTCGCTCTGTAGACCAGGCTGGCCTGGAACTCACAGAGATCTGCCTGCTTCTGCCTCCCGAGTGCTAGGTTTAAAGGTGTGCACCACCATGCCCAACTCTTTTTTTTTTTTTTTTTTAAAGGTTGATTACAGGCCTCATTCCAGGACTCAGGAGGCAGAGGCCTCTCTATGAGTTCAAGACCATCCTGGTCTACATAGTGAGTTCAAAGACAGCCAGAGCAACACAGTGTGATTCTGTCTCAAAAACAAAACCAAAAAACCCAGGACCACCTGCCCAGAGGTCGCAGCGCCCACAGTGGACTGGGCCCTCCCCCATCAATCATTAATCAAGAAAATGCCCCAGAGGCCAATCTGATGGGGGCATTTTTTTCTCAACTGAGGATCTATTACCCAGATGATCCCAGCTTGCGTCAAATTGACAAAATAAAACAAAACAAACAAACAAACCAGCACCCATGACTACAGCGAAATCACTGAAACTGCCAGTTAGTAACTGACAAAAAAAATAACTGAGTCATCTGATAATAGGTATTGATAATAGCTATTATTAGAGTCATGGGTGACCTTTGACCCTGGGTGGACCAGGACCTGTGTCTGGGAGAGAAAGCATGAGTATGTGAGTCACTGGGATTCAAGTTCAAATTCCAACGCTCCTCTCTGACTCAATCACTTTTTCATTCATTTATTCACTAACAAACAGCACAGGCCTGAGTGTTGATTAAAACGGCGCGCTGCTCGTGGCAGAGGAGATTGCTGGTCGGAAGAAACACAGGCCATAGTTACCTTTTTAGAGCTTTATTGGGAGAGAGGGGAGAGAGAGAGAGAGAGAGAGAGAGAGAGAGAGAGAGAGAGAGAGAGAGAGAGAAAGAGAGAGAGAGAGAGAGAGGACAGAAGGAAGGAGCAGAAAGGGAACAGAGGGATGCACAGAGGGCCCACCCGCTTTTTAGGCTGGGACGCCGTCACAGGCTCATGACATAATTAAGGACTGAATCCTTACACTGCAAGCCCATCATTCCAGAGGTGGACACAAGAAGGCCAGGAGTTAGGGCCAGCCTTGGCTACCTAAATGAAGTTGAAGCCAGCCTGGGCTACCTGAGTGCCTGTTCAAAAATAACAATAACATGGGACAGTTTTGGTGGCAAAGGCCTTTAATCCCAGCATTCAGGAAGCAGAGGCAGGTGGATCTCTGTCAATTTTAAGCCAGCCTGGTTACTTAAGAGAATCCTAGACCAGCCAGGGCTACAAAGTGAGGCCCTATTAAAAAAAAAAAAAAAAAAAAAAAAGTAACAAAAACTAATAGCACAATATTATCCCAGCAGTTGAAAGGCAGAGGCAGGTGGATCTTTATGAGTTTGAGGCCAGCCTGGTCTACGTAGCGAATTCCAGCCCAGCCAGGGCTACGTGGTGAGACCCTGTGTCTCAGTTAGGGTTCCCGTTGCTGTGATGAGTAGGAAATGGCTTATTTCTGTTTACAACTCTGGGGCCACACGCCATCACCGAGGGAGGGGGGGGCAGGAACTGAAGCAGGGACCATGGAGGAGCACTGCTCACTGGCTTGCTCAGCCTGCTTTCTCATATAATCCAGGACCACTGCCTGGGAACGGCACCACCCTTAGTGGGCTGGGCCCTCCCCCATCAATCAAGAGCTGCTAGGCCGGGCAGGGATGGCACAGGCCTTTAATCCCAGCATTTGGGAGGCAGAGGCAGGTGGATCTCTGTGAGTTCAAGGCAGCCTGGTCTACAGAGTGAGTTCCAGGACAGCCGGGGCTGTTACACAGAGAAACCCTTCTCCAAAAAAAAAAAATAATAAATTAAATAAATAAATAAATAAATAAATAAATAAATGTAAAAATTTTAAAAAGAAAGAAGGAAAAAAAGAAAATGCCCCACAGGCTTGCTCACAGGCCAATCTGATGGAAGCAATTCCTCAACTGAGTTTCCCTTTTCTCAGATATGTCTGGGTTTATGTCAAGTGGACAAATAAATAAATAAGGGGGCTGGAGTGATGGCTCAGAGGTTAGGAGCACCGACTGCTCTTCCAGAGGTCCTGAGTTCAATTCCCAGCACCCACATGGTGCCTCACAAACATCTGTAATGAGAGCCAGCACACTCTTCTGTATATGTAATAAATAAATAAATCTTTTTTAAAGACACATGCTCAGCTATGTTCATAGCAGCACTATTTGTAATAGCCAGAACCTGGAAACAACCTAGATGCCCATCAACGGAAGAATGGATGAAAAAAATGTGGTACATATACACAATGGAGTACTACTCAGCAGAGAAAAACAATGAAAGCATGAAATTTGCAGGCAAATGGATGGAACTAGAAAAAATCATCCTGAGTGAGGTAACCCAAACCCAGAAAGACAGTCATGGTATGGACTCACTCATAGGTGGATTCTAGATATAAAATAAAGAACAATCAGACCACAACCCATAGATCCATAGAGGCTATATATATAGCATTGAGGTCCCTAGGACGACTGTGGCTTATAATAAATTTCAATTTTACTCAATTATTGAAAAAAATAGCCAAACGAATGGAAACACATGAACTATGAACCAAAGGCTGAGGGGCCCCCATCTGGATCAGGCCCTCTGAATAGGTGAGCCAGTTGATTGGCTTGATCAGTTTGGGAGGCAACTAGGCAGTGGGACCGAGTCCTGTGCTCATTGCATGAGTTGGCTGTTTGAAACCTGGAGCTTATGCAGGGACACTTGGCTCAGTCTGGGAAGAAGGGACTAGACCTGCCTGGACTGAGTCTACCAGGTTGATCGCAGTCCTCGGGGGAGGATTTGCCCTGGAGGAGGTGGGAATGGGGGGGGGGGGGGCAGGGAGTAAGGGGAGGGTGTGGAGGGGGGAGAATAGGGGAACCCATGGCTGATATGTAGAACTGAATGGTATTGTAAAATAAAATTTTATATATATATATAATTTAAAAAATAAACACACTCTGACTTCAACCCAGACACACACACACACACACACACACACACACACACGCCACTAAAAACAAGCAAATGAAACCCAAACAAACAAAACAGCACAATTTTAAGAGCCCCAATTTAAGGACCTGACAAGTGCCTGGGATGTTCTGGCCCTGGTACCACGCCTCTGTGACTCTGGTACACTCTAACTAACAGCATCTTCCTTTTTCAGAGGAGAAGTGCCGACCTCAGAGCTGACAGACCAAGAACTGGGCAGTGAAGCAGAGAGGCGGGGCTGCCAGCTGCCACCTATTTTGCTGACCTTTGGCCGTCTGTCCCTCTGCAGGGGGTGAGGGGACAGGGCTAGATATAGGGCCACACCTTCTGCACCGTTCACTCTGCGCGGGTTGCGGAGGTGGGCGGGGCTAGAGTCCTCCATCCTGGAGACCTGGGTTAGCCTGCCCTCTTCCCACCACCACTAACAGGGTGCTGGAGGAAGAAGAGGCTGAGAAGGGACTTGAATAGGTGGTGGGGGCCAGGGGCAGAGGCCTGGCCAGTGGAATTGGGGTGTGGCTGGCGCCATATAAAAGACCCTGCGTGTCCTTAAGGTTCCACCCAGAACTCCCTGAGAGGTCCAGGGACAGAAGGCGACATGAACTGTCTTCCGAACACAGGCCGTGGCCTCGTTCCTGCCTGGAAGACACTTCTACTAACAGGTGCGTGAGAGACAGTGGCTTCCCCTCGGGCTGGGGACAAAGAAGGGACACTCTCAGAGAGCCCACATAGCCTGACACACAGACCTCCGGGTTACGAAACCGGGGACCCGCAAATTTGCCAACTATCTCTTTGCTGTGGAGAAGGGACCTTCTTAAAACAGAATCCCACTCTAGCCCCACCCGGCTGGGAACTTCCTGAGATCCCCCTGCTTCAGGCCTTCCCCTCCTCCCACCCTGGGATCCCAGGTGTGTGCCAACTACACAGCCTGCCTCCTTACCAGCCTCTCCTCAGTCACACCCTTCTGTGATACCTCAGTAAAACCCCCCACTCTATCCCCTACAGACAAAGAGAAGCTTAAACCAGGATTCCTAAGTGTAGATAAGAACTTAGACCCCTTTTCCCCAGGTGGCTGTATCTGCTACAAGGACTTTGGAAAACAGGATATTCGACCAAAAGACTAAAAAGGGAGGTGGGTTAAAATAAATTATATGGTCTGTGCCTTTAAGAACTAGCCTCACAAAGAAAAGGGAGGCTCCTTCCAACCTCCCTGCTGTGAGTGAAAGGTTTGGAAGAGCCTCCCTGGAGACTTGTAAACTTAGAAAACACCTTACTTTTGCATTCTGTACCTAAAAGTCTTCAGTGGCGGCTTTGGGGCTGTGATCTAGGCCAGGCCAGTTTCAAGTCCCCAGAAATGATGGCGCCAGCCCCAGGAACAAAAGGACAGAGTCAGGATGTCTGATGGTAACCAATTAACCACGAGATGCCCCTCTCCAGAGATAACAAGACCAGACCCCTGAGATGAGTTGTAAAACTCCTGACAGGGCAAACAGATAAGATAAAAAAAGAAGTCCAGGCCCGGGAAAAACTTGACCAATCAAGGATGGACCCGTACTAACCCCCTCCCCTCTAAGAAATTTTATGGGTTTTGCCTATAAAAACTAACTTCCCCAAGAAAGAGACACTCCTCCCTGCCTCACTGTATTGGGTGTAGGAATGAGTCCCTGTCTAGACTTGTATCTGCAGAATAAACCTTGCTGTTGCATTCTGGACATCCAAAGGTCTACGGTGGATTCTTTGGGGGGGTCATAATCTGGGCATAACACCTTCCTGCCTCAAAGGCCGGTCTAGTTCTTTTTACAAAGAAGAATTAGAAAATCGGAGAGGGGTGGTCACCTGCCGATCTCTCCGGACTGGCGAAGATCAGGACTAGAATTCAAGAGCCCAGCCCCTTTCTGGCAGAGGACCACCATGCCCAGGGATAAACACTAATTAAAATGGTCACAGTCCAGGATGGTGGTATGTGCCCACTATCTCCGAACCTGGGAGGCTGAGGCAGGAGGACTGCTGTGAATTTGAGGCCAACCTATGCTACTTGGTGAAGGCCACACTAGTCAGGGCTATGTAGCAAGACCTTGTCTCAAACTGATAACTGAGCACTCCTGTACCAGGTGCTGAGGACCGGTCCCAGTTGCTGGAATGCTCCCCCAGCTTGCATGGGGCCCCACACCAGAAAAACCAGGTATGGTGGTGCACACAGTAATCCCAGCATTAGGGAGGAGGCAAGAGGATCTGGAGTTCAAGTCATCCCTGGTTACAATGCAAGTTCAAGACCAGCCTGGGCTACATGAGAACTTGTCTCAAAAAAAAAAAAAAAAATAGGGGTGGAGGTGGGCAGTGAGGTAGCTCAATGGTTATGAAAGCCTAACCACCTGAGTCTGATCCTCAAAACCCATGTAAAGAAGGAGGAGAGGGTTGGGTGGTGGTGGCACTCGGGAGGCAGAGGCAGGTGGATCTCTATGAGTTTGAGGCCAATCTGATGTACAGAGAGAGTTCTAGGACAGCCAGGGTGGTTACCCAGAGAAACCCTGTCTTGAAAAACCAAAAAGAAAAAAAGAAAAGAAAAGATGGAGGAGAGAACTGACTCACACAAGTGTCCTCTGACACACTGTGGCATGTGCATGTACCACCCCACCCCCCACCATCATGCACACTAATAAAATAATCACAGCAACAGGTGGGTATCAGCCATCATAGTACGTGGCCACTGGGACTAAACATGTCTACCTGCCAGTCAGACCTACATTTTTTCAGACAGTGACGGTTCAGTCCTCACTTCACAGAGTTGGGGGCAGGGATGGGGGTGGAAGCCGAGACTGGACACACTGCACCCCAGAATGGTTACATGGCTCCTCCAGGTCTCACAGCTTGGAAAGGAGAAAAGGGCTTTGAAGTGTAGCGGTCTGGATGACGGAGACCATAGAGAGGGCCTCTCTAAACAAACAAACTGCTTCCTCCCCCAGGTCAGAAGTTCTGAGACAGGTGTTGTGGCCCAAACCTGTCATCCCAACCCTTGGGAGGTTGAGGCAGGAGGATCACAAGTTTGGATCCAGTATGGGCTCTGTCATGAGACCTGATCTCAAAAACGAACCACAAAAATGTCCAGTCCTGTCCATTTTAAAGCCCTGAGGTGGGCTTGGTAGCAATCCCAGCTCATGGCAGGCAAAGGCAGGGGGACCACAGAAAGCTGGAGGCCAGCCTGGTCTAGACGGCAAGTTCTGGGCCAGCCAGGGCTACTCCGTAAGACTCTGTCTCAAAAACCAGCAAAACACAAATAAGAATAAATAAATCCCTGAACTCCATCCAGGGTAAAGCTTTCCTGGTCCCCAGGCCAGGGCTTGCTCTGCTGGGGGGGGGGGGGGGACTGAAGACCCTCTAACAGCTCTCCTTTCCTCTCTGGGGGTCCCTCCTCCACTGCAGAGCTGTGGTCTGAGCCCCTCTGGGCATGAGCAGAGGGAAGGAGAGACAAAGAGTCCTGGGCAAGCCTTTGCACCTGCTGACTGAGTTACTGGGGGAGACAGTGTGTGTGCTCATGGATCTTTCTGGCTCTCTGGAGGAAGTTCAGCACCGTCTGCCACCACCCCTGAGTCTCTCTGTCTAGATCAGAAGGAGCTCTTTCCTCCACTGGGCCTAACCCAGGAAAGCCTCCGGCCCCCTCCACAACCCTCTGCTGCTCCTGTCTTTCCAAATGCTGGCAGCGTGGGTCATTTCCCAAGGCCCCTCCTACACAGGCATACCTGCTCCCCACCACTGCACTCCGGGGGACTTCACACAAGTCTAGGGCCCCTCGTCTCTCAAACTCTGAGAGATGCTTCCCAAGGTCTCCCACCAGGCCCATACCCCAGCCCCATTTCAAGACTTGACCAAAGATGCCTCAGCCCAGCCACTTCCGTCACCTCCACACAGCCACAGGCCTCTGTCTCTGAGCCCTGAGGGGCTGGAGGAATTGGGGGTGGGGGTGGGTAACTCTTTTGTGTTAGGTCTCGGTAGGGAATATGGATTCTTGACATATTAAAGGTGGTGACCCACACCTTTAATCCCAGCACTCAGGAGGCTGAGGCAAGCAGATTTCTGAGAATTGAAGTCCAGCATGGTCTATAGAGCGGGATTCTAGAGCAGCCAGAGGCTACACAGAGAAACCCCTGCTCAAAACAAACAAACAAACAAAAATCTCAAAAATGGAGTGGGGACTGAAGAGATAGCTCAGCAGTTAAGAACACTTTGCACTTGCAAAGGACCTAGGTTCAGTTCCCAACACCCCTGTGGAGGCTCACAAATGGTCCCTTGAGGGTCTGGCCTCTGAGGTAAAAACAGACATACATGCAGGCACAAACGCCTCTTAAATAATGCAAAATTAAGAGAAAAAAATTAAACTGTACTGGACGAGAGACAGAATTCCAGAGCCAAGTTATAGATTAGATTCTGGAATTCTTACCCAACACAAAAACACCTATGTTATTAGCATGCACTCGTGAGTGGTGTGCTGTAGTGTGCATACAGAGGTCACAGAACAACTGTGTGGACCCAGTTCTCTTCTTCCACCTTTTTCTGTGGGTTCCAGGGATCGAACTCAGGACATCAGGTAATCAACAGCACTGGCTGCTCTTCCAGAGGACCTGAGTTCAGTTCCCAGCACCCACACTAGGTGACCCATAATAACCTGTTGTATGTGAGGGGGGCTCAGTAAAGAAATTGACATAACTGCTCCATGACATGGTTAAGGTTTTCAATATAGACATGAAAGGCGGAGGGAGAGAGCAGAGAGCAGACAGAACAAGAAGTGGACTGAACATGACCGGGGCTAGAGAAGCAGGAGCGTGGGAGAGAACAGTGGAGATAGCAAGTTAGCAAATGGTAGAGAATAGAGCAGAGAGAGGATTAGGGGCTCAGAGAGGAAGTGAAGGGGTAAGAGAGAGAATAGAGGGAATGGAGTGTAAGTGTGGGGAGAGCAGAGAACAGCCGGCTGTGAGGTCTCTGGGGAAGGGAAGAGGCAGGAGCCTGGCCTGGGGCCTTGAACTGTGTAACAGGCACGTGGGATACTGAGGAAGCCCGGAGGCCAGTGCACTTTGACAAGCTGATAAGCGCCACAGGTAGTCAGTCATATGCTCCTTCGGCGGCGGGATGTGAGGGAAATGACTCCATCTGGCAGGTGGGAACTGGCTTCACAAGCTCCTGAGGAATGCCGGCTCTTATCTCCCATCAGAAATCCTCCTGCAATCCAGGTTGTGATCTTTTCTGGATATTTGCACTGCCCGAGGCTGTTGTGGAATAGAACTATGTGTCACACTGGTCAGCGGTGGCACAGGCCTTTAATCCCAGCCAGGCAATCTCTGTGAGTTCAAGGCCAGCCTGGTCTACAGAGTGAGATCCAGGACAGGCACCAAAGCTACACAGAGAAACCCTGTCTTGGAAAAAAAAAAAAAAAAAAAAGAACTATGTGTTTCAGAATAATTGTTTAACGATGTAAAGGTGTGTTGCATTTGTTTATGCTGCGGCTGTTTAACTATATGAAGATGAGTTGGTGTTTCACCTTGCCTGCCTAGAGGCACCTGATTGGTTTAATAAAAACCTGAATGCCAATAGCTAGGCAGGAGAGGAATAGGTGGGGCTGGTGGGCAGAGAGAATAAGTAGGAGGAGAAATCTAAGAGAGAGAGAGAGAGAGAGAGAGAGAGAGAGAGAGAGAGAGAGAGAGAGAGAAGGAGAGAGAGAGAGAGAGAGGAGAGAGAGAGAGAAGGAGAGAGAGAGAGGCAGGAGACAGACAGACACTGAGGAAGCAGGAAAGCAGGATGGACAGTAAGTAGATGAGGTAAACAAGCCTCAGGGCAGCACATAGATTAACAGGAATGGGTTATGTTAAGTTAAAGAAAAAAAAAAACCTAGCTAAAAACAAGACTAAGTCAAGGCCGAGCATTCATAATTAATAATGTCTCTGTTCTGTGATTTGAGGATTGTTTATTCTGCAGATACAAGTCTAGACAGGGGACTCATTCCTACACCCAATACAGTGAGGCAGGGAGGAGCTCCTCTTTCTTTGTGTGGCTGGCTATTTAAAGGCAAAAACCACAAGCCCTTCAGGGGGGTTAGGGGAGTTTGCATGGGTGCAACTCGGATTGGTTTATTTTTATCTCTGTTCTCTTTTAATTGGGTGAGGGTATGTAACCTTTGAATTTACTGGTTGGTGGTTACAATTATCACTTTGGGGGCAGTCCAGCACAAGTCCCAGGCTTTGTCCTTGAGCCGCCATGGGGGCTGGCTGGCCTAAGTTGGTGAGGGGCCCCAGACAGTAAACATCTGGCTGAACTTTGATCAGTCAGAGTACGTGCAGAAAGGGAGCTACTGCAAGGACTATGTCTTTTGTTCACAGCCCTCCCAGAGACTGCTTGCTCAGTCTCAGGAAACTGAAATTGAGGCCTGATCTCTGAGACAAGACTGAGCAGCCTGTTAAGGCATCTGCTTGGTCCTTTCACCTAACACCTTCAAACCCAAATCTAGGGTATCTGATACCCTCTTCTGGCCTTGATGAGCCTCCAGTATGTGGTTGGCTTTGAACTCCCAACCCTCCCATCTTTACCCACCAATGGGACTGCAAGCTTTTACCATCACTCCAGGCGTCTCTATCTCTTGTATTAACTACTTTCCTATTGCTGTTGTTAAAATTACCCTGACAAGCAGGTTATGAAAGAAAAGGGTTAATTTTGGTTTGATTGCAGAGGGATAGAATCCAGTTGGGAATCATGGCCACACCATCAGGAAGCTGGTTGGTCACATTTTCAATCAGCCACAGGAAGAGGGGAGAGAGAACAGGAAGCAGGGCTGGGTTATAAACACTCAAGGCCCGCCCACAGTGATGTACTTCCTCCAGCAAGAGTCTCTCTCCTAGACCAGTGGTTCTCAGCCTTCCTAATGCTGCAACCTTTTAATACAGTTCCTCATGTTGTGGTGACCCCCATCCATAAAATTACTTTTGTTGCTGCTTCATAATTGTGATTTTGATACTGTTATGAATCATGATATGTAAATATCTCAAATGCAGATTATCTGATATGTGACCCCTGTGAAAGGGTCAATCGACTCCCAGAGGGTTGAGACCCACGGGATTAGAACTGCTGTCCTCAGCCAGGCAGTGGTAGCACACACCTTTAATCCCAGCACTTGGGAGGTAGAGGCAGGCAGATCTCTGTGAGTTCGACGCCAGCTTGGTCTACAGAGTGAGTTTCTGGACAGCCAGAGCTGTTACACAAAGAGACCCTGTCTCGAAAAACTATATGGGTGTGTGTGTGTGTGTGTGTGTGTGTGTGTGTGTGTGTGTGTGTGTGTGTGTGTATGAACCTAGATCTGTCCTCTAGGTTCCATTACCTCTCCCAAACGACACCACCTGGTAGGGACCAGGTGTTCCAAACCTCCACCACTTTCTCCAGCATCTGCACCGTTGGTTCACTTGTGGGCAGGTGACACTTTGTTATCATGTCACCTGTGGTCTCACTTGTTCCTTGCTGTCCCCTCTGCCTCCCTGCCTCTTTCAAGGTACCCTGCTCACCTCCTGCACCTGCTCAGCAGCCTCCAAGCTGGCCCAGATGGAAGGAGCTGGCACCTACCTGCCCGTCCCCAGAACCCTTGATGGAGTTCTCAGCACTTCTTGGTCCCAAGAGCCGGAAGACCGGCCACCAGCCATGATTTCTCCCAAGGGCCTTCTGGGACTTCCTCACACTAGCCAAGACGTCGTACCGCACACAGAGGGCAGCTTGGTCATCAGGAATGTGGCAACTCAAGACACTGAGGTTCTGGACACCAGCAAGCCCCACGGGAGTTCAACAGAGCACATTCAAGTCAAGTGTGAGTGAGGCCCTCATAGAGGGACCCAGTCCTCAGAAATCAGACTCGCAACACCCCGCAGGGCCAACAGGGCATCTCTGGTACAGCCATTAGTCACCCCGTGTAAGACTGCAAGAGAAAGCCGGGCGGTGGTGGCGCACGCCTTTAATCCCAGCACTCGGGAGGCAGAGCCAGGAGGATCTCTGTGAGTTCGAGGCCAGCCTGGACTACCAAGTGAGTCCCAGGAAAGGCGCAAAGCTACACAGAGAAACCCTGTCTCGAAAAAACCAAAAAAAAAAAAAAAAAAAAAGACTGCAAGAGAAACTTGCTATCACAGACTCCCAAGACTGGATAATTTATAAAGAATGGAAGTTTAAAATCAGGTGCTGTAGATAGGGTTTCTATTGCTGTGATAAAATATGGAGAAGGTATATTTTAGGCTTCCGGGCAAAGGTCCATCACGAAGGGGAGTCGAGGCAGGAACCTGGGGGCAGGAACTGAAGCAGAGGCCATGGAGGAGAAATGCTTACTGGATTGCTCTCCATGTTCACTCTGCTTTCTTTTTTTATAATTTATTTATGTGCATTCATGTTTTGCTTGCATGTATGTCTGTGTGAGGGTGTAGGATCCTCTGTAACTGGAGTTAACAGACAGTTGTGAGCCGCCATGTGGGTGCTGGGATTTGAACCCAGGTCCTCTGGAGAAGCAGCCAGTGTTCTTCTTCGCTGAGCCGACTCGCCAGACCCTCACTCTGCTTTCTTATGTCACTCAGGACCACCCTCTCAGGAACATCACTGCTCCCAGTGAGCTGGGCAGTAGTGGCGCTCACCTTTAATCCCAGCTCTCAGGAGGCAGAGGCAGGTGGATCTCTGTGAGTTCAAGGCCAGCCTGGTCTACAGAGTGAGTTCCAGACAGCTAAGACTGTTACACAGAAAAATACTGTCTCAAAGAGCAAAAAAAAGAAAATGACCCCACCGACTTGCCGATGGACCAAGACATGTTCTCAACTGTCAATTGAGGTTCCCTCTTTCCGGATAGCTTTAGCAACTTGGGTCAAGTTGACAAAAGAAAACACTAATCAGAACGTGGGGTACCATAGCGCAAATCTCAGCACTTAGGGGGCCAAAGCAGGATGATCAGCAGTTCAGGACAACATAGCGAGTCTGAGGCCAGTCTGGGATACCTGAGATTCCGTCCCATACACACAGCCTCTACTTCAAAACATTTAGTTTGGCAAAAGGTTCTAGAGGCAGGGAGGCCCAAGGGCTAGCGCAAGGCGAGGGGCCCGTGTCTGCCACAACTGGACAGATGGTTTCACTTGGCAAATAGGACGAGTGTGTGAGCGCCAGTCTTCCTTCCTCTTCTTATAAAGCCCCTAACACAGTCAGACCTGGTGGCTTGGGCCTGTAGTCCCAGCTACAAAAGAGGCTGAGGCAGGAGGATCACCATCCTGAACAACTGACTTAGTGAGACTCTTGTCTCAAAGAACAGAAGCAACATTTAGCAGTTGAGCCCCTGCCTAGAATCCCCAGTGAGGGGCTGGGGGTGTGGCTCAGTGGTAGAGCCCCTGCCTAGAATCCCCCAGTGAGGGGCTGGGGTGTGGCTCAGTGGTAGAGCCCCTGCCTAGAATCCCCCAGTGAGGGGCTGGGGTGTGGCTCAGTGGTAGAGCCCCTGCCTAGAATCCCCCAGTGAGGGGCTGGGGTGTGGCTCAGTGGTAGAACCCCTGCCTAGAATCCCCCAGTGAGGGGCTGGGGTGTGGCTCAGTGGTGGAGCCCCTGCCTAGAATCCCCCAGTGAGGGGCTGGGGTGTGGCTCAGTGGTGGAGCCCCTGCCTAGAATCCCCCAGTGAGGGGTTGGGGTGTGGCTCAGTGGTAGAGTTCCTGCCTAGAATCCCCCAGTGAGGGGCTGGGGTGTGGCTCAGTGGTGGAGCCCCTGCCTAGAATCCCCCAGTGAGGGGCTGGGGGTGTGGCTCAGTGGTGGAGCCCCTGCCTAGAATCCCTCAGTGAGGGGCTGGGGGTGTGGCTCAGTGGTGGAGCCCCTGCCTAGAATCCCCCAGTGAGGGGCTGGGAGTGTGGCTCAGTGGTGGAGCCCCTGCCTAGAATCCCCCAGTGAGGAGCTGGGGTGTGGCTCAGTGGTAGAGCCCCTGCCTAGAATCCTCCAGTGAGGAGCTGGGGGTGTGGCTCAGTGGTGGAGCCCCTGCCCAGAGTCCCCCAGTGACGTGGCTCGCAGGGTAAAAAGCACTTGTCACCAAGCCTGATGAGCTGAAGTGAACTTCCACCAATCACATGGTGGAAAAAGAGAACCAGCTCCTGCAAACTGTCCTCTGACTCTGTATGCAGCCCCCACACCCTCACACATACCCACACATAAAATAAAAACAAGTTTTTAAGAATTTAATAAAGAAATCTTAAAAAAAAAATACTCAGTTATGCTGGTCGTGGTGGCACAGGCCTTTAATGTCAACACCTGGGAGGCAGAGGCAGGTGGACCTCTGCATTTGAAGCCAGCCTGGGCTACAGAGCAGGTTCCAGGACAGCCCGGGCTACATAGTGAGACTGGGTCTCAGGTGGATAGATAGATAGAGAGATAGAGAGATGATAGATAGATAGATAGATAGATAGATAGATAGATAGATAGATAGATAGATAGATAAAAACAAAAAATCAAATGCCTCAGTTATGAGAGAACTAGCTTAAAGCTTAAAATAATTGTGCCATAGGGCTGGAGAGGTGGTTCAGTGGTTAAGGTCACTAGCTGCCCTTCCAAAGGACCTGGGTTCAACTCCCAGCACCCACACGGCAGCTCACAACTGTCTGTAACTCCAATTCTGAGGGATCTGACACCTGCACACAGACATACATGCAGCCAAAACACTGATGCACATAAAAATAAATAAATAATTGTGCCTAACTCTGACTGCTCAGTAACCTAGTATTATTAGTAATAGTATAGCTAATTCTGTGACTACTGTCACTGTGATGCCCCACAGCAATGGGACACAGGAGCTGGTGAGCCCCAGTAGGTATGAATGTGTGAATGACTGAGAGGGTGAATGAATGCATGAGTGTGTGTGTGTGTGTGTGTGTGTGTGTGTGTGTGTGTGTGTGTGTGCATGCTACTGGGGAAGGCAGAAGAGAGATCGATGTCTCCGGAAAGTTCCTGGAAGCCTTGCTCTCTGTCCTCACAGACAACCCCAGCCTGATCCCACTGGTGACCTTCCCGGTGGCTTCGAAGGGTGTGATCTACAGTGACCTTAACTACTCTGTGATCCTGGAGTGGGCGACAAGAATGAACCCAGAGCCTGTGCTGAGCTGGACCTTGAATGGGAAGCCATGCGGAACTGGGGAGAAACTATTTATCCGGAGACTGTCCCCAGAGCAACTGGGCACGTACCTGTGCATAGCCAAGAACTCAGACAAAGAGCTGGTCTCTGAGCCCGTGACTGTCTCACTGAGTCGTAAGTGTCCCCAGATCTCTGTACCCACACGGGTGTGCGGCTGACTTCCCAGAGCCACCCTAGATCTTTCTAGCCAAACTGTCATTCCGTCTTTCCTTCCACTCAGGGGCCTGTGGCCTATTAGCTCCCCCCCCCGCCCCTCCCCCACTTCTCTCATGTAAATCTGTGTGAATGTTTGTATATGTATCCCTGTACACATGAAGGCCCGAGACTGGCTCCCCACCTTATTCACCGGGGCAGGGTTTCTCAGCTGAACCCTAGGCTCCCATACTAGCTCCCAAGCTAGCCAGCTTGCTCTAGGATGCCCCTCTCAGCAACACCCCCTACTCCCCACACGCGCCTCACCTCCCAGATGCTGGAATTAGAAGCAGACCATCTGCCTGACATTTATGTGTGAGCCCTGAGGATCCGCACACTTTATCCACTGGGCCGTCTCCCCAGCGCCACATTAGCCCGTTTTGCATATGACAGACTGTGGCTCAGAGACGAATTCTACCCCAGCTGCAACCCCTTCACCTCTCAGACACTATTCCTGCGGCGACGTGAACAAATGTCCACTCACCCCAAATAGGGAACTAACAACAGACCAAAGTAAGGATACCACAGAAGTCCAGCTGGGTGAACTGATGAGTTTTATTGAGGTGACTTACAGGTATGTGGGTCAGGAATTACTTACAGGAGCAGAATTGACTCCAAGACAGCTCATCACCAAAGCCCACCCCAGCATGATGACCGCTCACAGAGCTGGGAACCTGCAGCACATGGCACAGTCCGCAGGCGGCTTAGTAGGGGGGTGTTCTTCAAGGATCAGCTCAGGACCCCCAAGACCAAGTTCTCAGCACACGGGAGATGTATTTGCCCCACACGGAAAAAGGGCAGGGAATAAGAGACAGAGACAGGAGACAGAGGAAGAGGGAGAAGGGGAAGGGAACAGGGGAGGGAGGAGGTCTTATTTGTCCTAGAGGGATGTAGGACCGGTCGCCTCTGGATAGAGAGGAGACAGACATGACCCATAGGAGAATGGCGGTTTATAAAGGTAAAAGGGGAAATCCTCCTGTTAAGATGAGGTGTTCAAATTTTAATTGGGCATGTTAATTAGGGCAGCCAAAGGGGGCTTTTGATTGCTGGACTTCAATACTTTGACAGCTGGACCTTAGCAGTCAGCCTCAGGAGGAGGAAGTGGCTGAATAAGGGACTAGACCTTGGGGGGGGGGGGGGAGGCTAGCTTTAGGAATGTGATCTAACATTCCTAATCTAATGGAATTCAGCTACTATCACAAAAACTACTACTTGGAAAAGTCAAGGACTTCTCCAAAGGTCAAGCCATGGCTTAAGAAGTCTTGGTGATATTTTAGCATATATATATATATGTATATATATTCCTACAGTGATTTTCTCGTAATGCTATGTGCGCTTCCAAGAACTCCTAACAGTGTATTTATCTAAAATACCTATCAAGCATCCAAGGACAAACGAAACAACACCTGTCTCCTAGGTCAGGAGGATAGCTTTATTTCTTGTGCAATTTAGGGTGAGACCCTCCTTCCTTCCAGCCTTCCTAATAGACTCCTAATGTCTTACCTCACCACTTCCAGGAATGTAGGCTGAGCACACAGATCCCTTCTTGATCTACTAACTGGTCACTATCTCTCAGTTGACCTCCTCTTTAACCACTCCATTTTTGGGTTGTAAAAGAAAGCCTGACAGTCAGTGCCTGAGGAAAATTCTTACCTGCCTTTATGACCCTGTAGGAATTCAAGCCTGGTGACCTGCCTGGAGGGGGAGGATTGCTATTGCTTGGGTTTATAACTGAACACCTCAGAGAGTTGAGAGGACTTAGAGGTATTAGGAGAGGAAGAGAGGAGTGGAGAACTTGAGGACGGAGAACTGATAAGGAGGATTCTGACCAGAGAGAACATGTGCGTGAGATGGAAGATGAGGAAGAGTCAGATGGGGAAGTACTACCTGGGTAAGAACGAGATGAGAAGGACCTAGATGAGGCAGAATTAAGATGAGAGAATTAAGATAGAACTTAGAGGGAACAGTAGATAAAGGTAGAGAGAAATCAGGCAAGAAAGGAGCTGGGCACGAGAACAGAACTAAAGCTGAGTAGATAGGATGTTATCTCAGAGGAATAAAGTAGCTCAGTGTGCTTAGATTCACTTCGCGAAAATAATTCTCGCCACTTGTAGTTTCTCTCCTGAGCCTCTGGGAAGTATAATATTAAGGCTGGTCCTTTTAATATTATACAAGAGTCAGGAGGCGGGGGCGGGGGGGGGGGGGGACACGACACACACCTTTAATCCCAGCACTTGGGAGGCAGAGGCAGGCGGATCTCTGAGTTCGAGACCAGCCTGGTTTACAGAGCGAGTTCCAGGAGGACAGCCAGGGCTACACAGAGAAACCCTGTCTCAAAAAATATAAAAAGAAAAAAAGTTTATTCTTTGAGAATTTCACGCTGTGGGCAATGCATTTTGATCCTATCCACCCCGCACGCCCTCCTCCAATCCCCGACAAGTCTCCCTCTCTTCTTTATACCCCACTGCGTTCAATTAGAGCCGACATGTTCTACCATCCACTGAAACACCAGCAGCCAACCAGTATACAGCCCAAACCCAACTTTACTTTCTGGAGACAGGGTGTGTCCCTGAACTTGGGGGTTCATCGATTCAGCTAGACCAGCTGGCCAATGAGCTTCAAGGGGCCCTCCTGCCTGTCTCTACCCTCTCCCCAACCTCGGCACTGGAGTTACAGACAAGCGCTTAGCTTTTTACAGGAGTTCTGGGGATCCGAACTTGGGTCTTCATGCTTGTATGACAGTATTTACCTGGTGAGCCATCTCCCCAGGCCCCAAAGACAAAACCTCTGAAGTGTAGCTGGCACCGGTTGCCCTTCAGCCTCTACACTCACTCAGCCACGCAGGAAATCTTTACTGAGCAGCTAAGGTGTGCTCAGCCCAAGCTGGGGACACCCTGGTGACCAAAAGCACTCCAGACTGGGAGCTATGGGGGACACTACAGACCACCCCCACCCCGACCCCGGAGACCACAACAGACAGGACTGGGAAGAGGGGGGTCGGTCTTGGGAACTGCGGAGCAGGACTCAGCCTGGGAGTCAGGGAGGGCCTCCTGGAGGAGGGGCAATCGGAGCTGCTTCTAACACACATAAGGATTATGCAGGCTCTGGTAAGGAAAGGGACAGAAGAGGAGAGGTGGGGGTGGCGGAGGGAGAGGATGATGCACTTGGAAACAGGAGGCAGAGAAGGGTGTGCGGAGAACACCGTGTGCAGAGGAGCCTGGGTCATAAATTGACCCGACGACTGGACAGTGAGAGATCCGAGACCCTGGGGAGCCACAGCAGGATACCGAACAAGAGAGGAGCAGGGTCCACTGAAGCACTTCGAAGATAGAATGACAAGGAGAGGGGTGTGGAGGAGCTAGCTAGTGTGGATCCTTCAGTCTTGCCCCTCCTCTTGATTCCCAGAAGCCACCGAGGCTCCCACAGTTGCGGCTCCCACGGCTGCTTACCCCATGAAGCCTGACGACTTCCTGTCCCTGTCTGGAGGATCTGCCATAGGCCTCCTCGTCGCGGCCACCCTGGGAGGTCTAGTGCTGCTCGGAGCTGTCTGCTTCTACCTAGTGCTGGCGCTGAAGGTAGTTCTGCCCCTCCCACTGGTCCACCTGACAACATCCACTCCAGACCACGTGAGCTCGACCTGCATCCCTCTACCAGGAGAACGAACGAGCTCACTTCTATTTCCAGTTTTATAGATGAGAAACAGAGAAGTCGAGATATTAGTTCTAAGTCACACAGCCAGGGAGCTACAATTCAAATTCTAACAAAAATCCCAATGACTGGACAGCTGGGGGGTGTGGGGGTGGGGTGGGCGCGGAGGACTGATCCCAGAGTTGCCCCTCTGACTCATTAGTTCCCAAAGTGACCAGAGCGGCTCTGAGTGCCAGGCTGCTGTGGCTCACATCTCAGTTTAGGAAGCTTTGGAGAAGTGGAGTTCCCTTGGGGCTCAGGGTGCCCATCTGCTAAGTGGGAATGGTCATAGCTGCACCCAGCCCACGGAACTACAGAAGTCTGAACAGCCCTTAAGAGAGGTCCCCGGCTTTGGGAGCACCACACCCCATCCCTCTTGTGTGCTGTTAGGGATGCAGACGTGATGAGCAGGAATGAGTGCCAGCGATGGGAAGTCTGGAAGGGGCATGGGGAGTGTGGGGCAGAGGTGAGGACAACTGAACAGTCTTGGTAAAGTCACCTGCGCCAACCCAGCGGCTCTGAGTTCGATCTCAGGAGCCGCACAGTGGAAG
The DNA here is from genome assembly GCF_049852395.1 of Peromyscus maniculatus bairdii. Lineage (NCBI taxonomy): Eukaryota > Metazoa > Chordata > Mammalia > Rodentia > Cricetidae > Peromyscus > Peromyscus maniculatus. The sequence goes on along the minus strand of NC_134852.1, from coordinate 30,532,854 downwards.
GAGACAAAACCAGAGCACGCACGCACACACGAGCCAGAGCACGCAGGCACACAGGCACGCCACTCTCCTTTGCACGCACCTGAAAATGTAAAATAAGGGTTAGGGCTTCCGGGTGTGAATTTGGAGGAGTCACAGCAGTGATGCGCTCTCTCTCTCTTCACCCCTCCCTCTCTCCTTCTTTCCCCTCCTCTATCTCCTTCTTTCCCTCTCTCCTCCACCTCCCTCCTTCCCCTTCCCACCTCCCTTCTAATCTTACAGAAATAAGGAACATGCAGCTGACCTGGAAATCCCAGGAGAGGAATCTCAGACAGGACGACTGCCCGCACTGAGCTCCTCCAGGACCTCCTCCCTCCCACTTTGCCGCCGGCCATGTGTCCCCAAGATGTTCCTGTCCTGTCCCAGCACTCGGGAGGCCCAGGCAGGCAGATCTCTGTGAGTTCAAGGCCAACCTGGGCTACAGAGTGAGATCCAGGACAGGCACCAAAACTACACAGAGAAACCCTGTTTCGAAAAACCAAAAAAAAAGAAGAAGAAGAAGAAGGAGGAGGAGGAGGAGGAGGAAAAGAAACTCCCTGGCTTAACTGGGGGGGAAGGGTTGGGAGGGTGGATCAGGGGCGTGATAGGAGGAAGAATTTAATATAAGAAGTGAAAGAATTGGTACCCCCAGCTCAGGACCCTAAGAGCAAGTTCTCAGCACAAAGGAGATATATTTGCGCCAGAGGGACAGAGGGCAGGAAATAAGAGACAAAGACAGGAGACAGGAGCTAGAGGAAGAGGGAGAAGAGAGAAGGGACAGGGATTGGGGGAGGGACATCTGCCCCACAAGGACCAAGGAGCACCTCTGGATAGGGAGGAGACAGATGTGACCCATAGGAAAATGGCAGTTTATAAAGGTAAAAGGGAAAACCCTGTGTTAGGATAAAGTGTTTAATTTTAATCGGGCATGTTAATTAGGTCAGCCAAAGGGGGCTTTTTATTGCTGGACTTCGACACTTGACCTGAAGGAGGTCAGCCTCAGGAAGAGGAAGTGGCCAAATAAGGGAACGGATCTTGGTGGCTAGCTTTAGGAATGGGGGAGGGGCAAGGCCCGCCAGAGCCATCTTTGCCATGCCGGAGCTGGCCAGAGTCCCTTCAAGAAGCCAGGGAGCTTTCCCAGAATCCAAGGATGAGTTGGTCAGCATCTGCAGGGTAACAAATCGCCCCTGGAATTTAGCAGATTGGAACAGCAACCATTTGTCCTGATCACAATTCTGTAGCTTGTGGTTGTAGTTTGGGCTCAGCAGGTGGGCTTGTGGCAGCATCTGTGGCCTAGTGGCTGTTTGGAGGGGGTGACATCAGTGAGGACAGCTGGCACTCCTTGGTGTCATCTCTCACATTCAGAGAGGCAAACCCCAACAGGTTACAAGGCCTCTGGCGGCCCAAGCTCAGAACATAAGCACTCACCATTCAATTGGTTGGAACAAGTCACGTGACTGGCCCAGTTCAAGAAGTGGAGTTGGTGTCACTTACTCCCAGGTAGGGAAGACCTGTGACCAGTTTTACAAGTGGGACCCCAAAGCTGGGTCGCAGTGGCACTCCGCAGGCAGAGGCAGGTGGATCTCTTTGAGTTCTCAAAATTTCTGTCCCTAGGAGTTGACCAGCTCAGCCAGCTGATTGGCTTCCTTGTGACATGTGACACCTCTAGTTTCCTGCTGGGATGGACACAGGGATGCAGGATGCTGAAATCCAGGGACTGCAGAGAGTGTATTGCTTTGCCCTGTAAGCTGCTCAGAACACAAAATATTTCTTCTGCACATGCAGCTTAATTTTGCTTATTTTCCAAACAAACAAACCAAAAAACCCCAAGATTGTCCATGCACCCAGACAAGGGGGGGTCATGGCAGGCCCCCAGAAACCCATGGTGCTCTTGTGAATGGCATCAGTCATTTTGTGCGGGGCTCTTCAGGTATGGCTGATTTGGGTTTCTGAGACGTGGTCTCACTTTGTAGCCCAAGCTGGTGTCTAATTCATAACCAGTCTGCAGCATGCTGCATGGTGAGTCTCAGGCCAGCCTGGGCTACGTGAGACCCAGTCGAAGAGGAGGAGGAGGAGGGGGAAATAAATTTTAAAAATTAAGGATAAAGAAATGGCTCAGCTGTTAAGAGCACTTACTGTTCTTGAAGAGGACCAGAGTTCAGTTCCCACCACCCACATCTAGCAGCTCACAACCCCATAACTCCAGGTCCAGGGGACTCCGCTCCCTTTGCTCAGGTCTGTTGCAGGGATATTTGATCACACTGTGACACTCTGAGAGTCTTAATAAAGTTAAACTTGAATCAGGGGCCAGAGTCAGCGACTAGCTGACAGCAATTAGCCATAGAGATTTTGGAGGACCAGGAAGGAGGAGCGAGGGGCTTAGAAAGATTCACAGGCTCTCCCATCTGGGAAGCATGGCGAGAGGGTCTGCTGTTCATTCCTCCGCCGCTTTCTTGATCTATCAGGTTTTTAGTCCAATATCTGACTCTCGAGTTTTTATTGATAATAGAACAATTTAGATAAATGCATGACAGATCCGCAGACACCCACATATGTGGCATATACTCAGACACATAAGTAAAAAACTGAAAGATAAAAACAAACCTCTAATTAAGTAAATTTGAGTACACACAGAAAAACAAACAAACAAACAACTTAAACCATTCAAAAGTAACATGCAGAAAAAGGTGGATGTAGCCAGTTTCTGCCTCCTCACAGCTCAGTAAGTTCTGAGTAGCCCAGAAGAGGACAGTGACATAGAGAGTTCCAGACCACCCAGGGCTACCTAGTGAGACCCTGTCTCTAAATAAATAAAAGCAAACACAGCCGGGTAGTGGTGGTGCACACCTTTAACCCCAGAGGCAGGCAGAGCTCTGTGAGTTCCAGGACAGCCGCTACATAGAGAGACCCTGTCCCAAAAATAAATAAATTAATTAATATTTCTTTAAATCCCAACACAATCGGCACTTCCCCGGCCTGCAGTCCTCATTTGTACCCACCTCGAGACCCCTTCTTCCATATCTCTCAAAAGCGCCGTTCTTCGAGTGACAGCTCCATGATGTCCATCCTGTCCGGTTGGTTCTGAGTCCCCAGGACAGAAGTGGGGAGATCTGAAGGGGAGGCGGTCTGGAGGGAGGCCTCTTAGGACAAAGGGAAGTGAAACATAGGATGTTCTCAGGGAGATGAGACCTTCCATCCTGCGGGAACCCTGACTGAGCAAGCTAGGGAAGTGAGCAAAGGCATTGGGAACCCCCCAAAACTGGCGGTTACGTGAGGCCTCTCCTCCCTGGGAGAATATAGGCATTCAGGACCTGAGAGTCACTCTCAGACCCACTGGGCCTGGGAAGGACACTCCCCACCTTCCTGAACCACCAGCAGGCTGTGCCAGGTGCTGCAGGTTCCCAGCTCTGCGGGCTGTCACTCATGCTGGGGTGGGCTTTAGTGATGAGCTGCCTTTGAGTCATTTCTGCTGCTGTAAGTGACCCCTCACCAGGACTCCCGTAACTAACCCCAATAAAGCCCATTGGTTCACCAAGTTGGACTCCATGGCGTGGTCGTTTGAATGTACCTGACGCCCATAATCTCATAGGGAGTGGCACTATTAGGAGGTGTGGCTTTGTTGGAGGAAGTGTGTCACTGTGGGGGCGGGATTTGAGGTTTCCTACGCTCAGGATCCTGCCCAGTGTGTCAGTCGACTTCCTGTTCCCTGCAAGATGTAGCACCTCAGCACCAGCACCACCTCTGCCCACACACTGCCGTGCTCCCCAGCATGATGGTAATGGACTGAACCTCTGAAACTATAAGCAAGCCACGACAATTAAATGTTTTCTTTATAAGAGTTGCTGTGGAGCCGGGCATGGCGGCGCACTCTTTTAATCCCAGCACTTGGGAGGCAGAAGCAGGAGGATCACTGTGAGTTCGAGGCCAGCCTGGTCTACAGAGTGAGTTCCAGGAAAGGCGCAAAGCTACACAGAGAAACCCTGTCTGGGGGGAGGGGGGAGGAAGAGAGAGTTGCTGTGGTCGTGATGTCTCTTCACAGCAATAAAACCCCTAAGACAGGTGGTATCCTTACTTTTTTCTGTCATTGGTTCCCTAACGGGTGAGTAGACGTTGTTTATGTCTCCATGGGAAACACAGGTCTCACAGCAGAGGTCTGAGAGAAGATGAGAGAATGCAGGAGCTAAGTCTGCCAGGCCAGTCCTGCTGTAACTCTGGCCCACAGTCTCTCTCTTCAATCTTATTTTTCATATCTACTTTGTGCTAGGCGAGACAGATATATTTTAAAAAGTTTTGTTGTTGTTGTTGTTGTTGGTTTTGAGACAGTGTTTCTCTGTGTAGCCCTGGCTGTCCTGGAACTCACTCTGTAGACCAGGCTGGCCTCGAACTCACAGAGATCCTCCTGCCTCTGCTTACTAGGTGCTGGGATTAAAGGCGTGCTCCACCACTACCTGGCTGATTTATTTTATTTTTTTTTTTTTTTTTTTTTTTTTTTTTTTTTTTATTTATTTATTATGTACACAGAAGAGGGTGCCAGATCTCATTACAGATGGTTGTGAGCCACCATGTGGGTGCTGGGAATTGAACTCAGGAACTCTGGAAGAGCAGTCAGTGCTCTTAACCTCTGAGCCATCTCTCCAGCCCTGATTTATTTTATTTTTAATTTGTGTGTGTGTGTGTGTGTGTGTGTGTGTGTGTGTGTGTGTGTGTAGGATCCCTTGCAGCTGGAGTTACTGGCAGTTGTGAGCCATGTGATAGGGTACTGGGAACCAAACTTGAGTCCCCTCTGTAAGAGCAGCACATTCTCTCACCAGCCCCCCATCCGTCTCTCCAACCCCCAGCTACTGTTTTTAATAGACCTGTCGCAACTGCTTAAGAGTACTTAATATATTAAGTATTCTGGGAACTCATCTATGTGTCCTGGGAGTGCTGGCATCGGGAAGTGTGATATCTGCCAGTGTGAATGCCAAAAAGGAATGATTGCATTGACTACTGATGTCTGCCACTGTGACCACCAAAGGAGCCCTTGTATTGATTAATGATGTCTGCTGGAAGCTCCAGCTAGAAGGTGGGGGCTCTGTAATTCTGCCTGTGTTTCCTAATCTGCACCAGTGGCAGAGCCGGTGCCAAGCAGTAGTTGTTAGGATTCTGCGGCTCCTCCGGCTGCGGCTCCTCCGGCTGCGGTTCCTCCGGCTGCGGCTCCTCCAGCTGCGGCTCCTCCAGCTGCATGATCGCACATGTGCAGTTCAGTAGCTAAGCAAGAGGCCTTATGTCATCCTTGCACTGGTGGTCACGCAATCTGCACATGCACGGCATAGCTCTGCAAGCCCACATGCGCATGTGCAGGGGAATCCTTAAAAAGGCGGTCACAGGCTCCTCCCCTCTCCTCCTCTCCTGCCCCATGTCTTTCACAGGCCTGGTCACTCTCTTCTGCCATCCCCCCCCCCCCCCCCCCCCCCCCCCCCCCCCCGCATACTGGGTTTTCTCGTGCCTCCTGACCAGAGTAAAAGAGCCACATTTAAAACCAACATTTGGTGCCGTGCAAAGCAGACTTTCCTAGCACTCTGTGTCCAGGACCCTGTACCGAGGTTTCTTGGATCTCCAACTGTAGATGTATCCAACCGTCTTATTAAATAAGAAACACAGAACCAATGTAAAAGAGAAAGCCGAGAGGTCAGAGCTCAGAGCTAAAATCTCGCCCTTCCTCCTGCAGTGGTCTTAGCTCTCTGAAAGAGACCTACTTGCTGTGTGTATGTCTTTAAATAGTCTTTCTGTTCTGCCTTCTCATTGGTTGTAAACCCAAACACGTGACTGCCTCGTCATTGTCTGTATGTACAGCCCTCTAGGTCTTAAAGGCGTGTGTCTCCAATGCTGGCTGTATCTCTGAACACACAGAGATCTATGGGGTTAAAGGCGTGTGCCACCACCGCCACGCTCTGTCTATGGCTCTAATAGCTCTGACCCCCGGGCAACTTTATTTATTAACATACAATCAAAATCACATTTCAGTACAATTAGAATACCACCACATCCAACTGCCCGCTTTTTTCATTTGTCCAGCTGCCGGGACTGCTACGCATAACATACCAGCTGCCCAGATTGGTGAGTTTTCCCTTTCCAATCCCTCACCATTTCCCACGACTGGAGCCTGAGATATATTTCTCGAGTCAGTCCCCAGGGGGGTCCTTGGGCTGAGTATCACAACTTGTTCTCTCTTCACGAAGCATTGAATGCTGTTGGACTCCTGGGGGGGTCCTCCCATTCGTATGCTCCCAGCCCTTGCCCCTCCCTTGATGAAGGGTCAGGTAACTGGTGCTGATAATTTATGCCGGTCCACAGATTACCTACTCTCGGGGACACCGGAGATGGGAGTCTTGGATCCCGTTTGTTATTTTAATTTTTTTTTTCTCTCGGCTACAGTCATGAGGACCTAAGGTTCCTCCTCTTAGTCCCGCTCCCCCTCTGAGAAACGCCTTAAATATCCCTATTTTATGTAAATATGGCCAGGTAACGGCTGCTTGTGCAGGGGAATCCTTAAAAAGCTGGTCACAGGCTCCCCTTGCACCCCAATATTTCACGAGAATTATCTAACCTGCCAGCAAACGGGCAAATGAAAAGATTCACCTTTCCCCCCATGCTTTTACCTAAGCTCTGAACCGTCCCTTTCTGATTCTCTCTCTCCTGCCCACTTACATTCCTGAACCTGAGGAATCTCTGACTCCAAAGAACCTCCCCCGATCTGACCTCTGCTCTGTTCCCCGGTACCAGGCGGGCCTCTCCTACCCAACTCTGGCTCCCACTTTCGCTCTTACGGTCACCCATTCTCAGCTGCCCTGAGAAGCACAGACAGGTCTGGAAGCAGGCTAGGGTGAATGTAAATAAGTTTACGATCAGGACCCACACTGGGATGATAATAATCCAGATGGTTCTCTAGCCAGAGATCAGTTTACAGCCTGCCTCCTGGCAGGTCTTCCTAAAGCTGTCCTCAAACCAGTAAACTATCAAAAAAAAAAAAAAATTAATTCAAGATACAGAATAAAATCCGTCTCTTGTCTCCCAGAGCTTCCCGACATCAGAGCTACTTAAGCATCTGGAGAGAGGGCCCCCTGACCCCACAGATGGAAGTTTCAGCTGTGGCATTTAAGGTCCCATGGGAGAGATGAGAAAGCCATGAACAGAACTGCCAAATGCTGGCACACACCATCCAAGCGGCTTCCAGGTCCCTGTTTTAAATGTGTGCCAGAAAAAACCACTCAGGCTAGTGCACACCCTGCCCCTTGGGCCATCAATTGAGCCTTGTTCAAAGTGCCACCCAGAGCAATAACTGGTCAGCTGACTGCCCTTGTGCACCTTGTGGCATGGGGACATCAAACAAAGACCTCCAGCAGACCTCTGAGGCTTGGCCACGGGCTCAGAGGGAACCCAGGATGCAGCATGGAGCGATCCATTTCCTTCCTGTTAGACACCGAGCCACTTACTCAGTCCTGAGGGAGTTTTGGGGTCCCACGTCTCCTTGTTTCTCCTCCTCATGCATAGTGACACAGACAGGGCCCTGCTCTCTCTCTCAAGTCCCAGAGGACACCAGGATCCACTGCCCTGTCACCAATTCCAGGAGAATGAGGTCTCACCCCACAAGCTTTTCTCTCCCTGGTTCCCTCTTCTAATCAACTACTCAGCTAATTGTTACAGGATCACCACAGAGCTGGAGTCCAAGGACCATCAGATATACCCAGGTGGTAAGGAACAGTAACAGTCCAAAGGTATTTACACCCCCTGACCAAAAGGGTCTGGGCTCTGCAAAAACAGACTTTAATATAACAATCTATTACTGTTAAATGCTCTCAGCAATTGATCACCTGTGTCTCCTGAAGGCTAAACTAATAAAGGAAACAGGTGCCTTAAAATAATCTGTCTGATAAAGCTCAGGAAAAATTAAAAACATGTTCCAATCTCTCTCTCTCTCATTAACACTAACCAATATAAGCAGAGTACCAAACGCTACAATGGTCACCAGCCCAAGACTTTAATTTTCTCATGGCTGCTTCTTAATATGTTTAAATATTTTCTAAGCTCCAGAAACCAGCTTGAATCCATCTGGACAGGTTGGATCTGCTTCAGATAAGTGCAACCCAAACTTTCCTGGTCCCAGGACCCCCTCCTTGACCCTGGGACCCCCTCAAGGAAAAAATTAAAATAATAATAATTCTTTTTGCTAAGCTTTTCTCTGTCTCACCAACACCCTCTCAGACTCAAGCAGCCAGAGTCCCGGCCGAGAGGGATGATGGACAGGTCCAAGGCAACAGATGACAATCCACCATCCCAGGATGCCTAACTACCTCAGAACCCCCTTCCCTACCCCGCCCCCAAGAGTTAACCAACACCCACCAAGTCAGCTGGAAGCAGTTTTTCAGGAGAAACAACGCCCCTATTTCTGTTCACCTGCCTTTTTTTTTTTTATATAATAAGCAAAAAGTCTGAAATGTTAGAATTCTGCCACTCCGCCAGGCGGTGGCGGCGGCGGCGGCGGCGGCGGCGGCGGCGGCGGCGGCGGCGGTGGCACACGCCTTTAATCTCAGCACTCGGGAGGCAGAGGCAGCCGGATCTCTGTGAGTTCGAGGCCAGCCTGGTCTCCAAAGCAAGTTCCAGGAAAGGCACAAAGCTACACAGAGAAACCCTGTCTCAAAAAAAAAAAAAAAGAAGAAGAAGAAGAAGAAGAAGAAGAAGAAGAAGAAGAAGAAGAAGAAGAAGAAGAAGAAGAAGAAGAAGAATTCTGTCACTCCAGCTGTATGACCACACACGCACAGTTCAGTAGCCAAGCAAGGGGTCTTATGTCTTACATCATTTCTTGCACTGTGTGGTCACGCAATCTGCACATGCATGGCACAGCTCTGCAAGCCCATATGCGCATGTTCAAGGGAATCCTTAAAAAGCTGGTCACAGGCTCCTCCCTCTCTTTTGCTCTCTCCTCTTCCCTGTCTCTCCCCCTCTCCCTGCACATGTCTTTCACAGGCCTGGTCACCCTCTTCTGTCCTCCCCCAGCTCCATTTCCAAATTCCCACTTCACCATTCTCCGGTGAGGCTGAGATTTCAGCCTCCGCCCCCCACCTCCCCAGGCTAGAGCCGGCAGACCAGTCAGAAAAGGGCAGATCCGGCAAGCCACCTCCCTTTTTTGATACCAGTCTGGGCTTGCCCTGACATGTCCAAAGGTGCCGCGGCCAACCCAGTGTAGACTGATGTCACCGTCGCTTGCTCAGCCAATCGTGTTTGCTGGAGACGACCCAACTGTCCCGGAGTTCCTCTGGCAGTGTATAAAAGGAGCCTGCGGGCTTCTCTCAGGGTGGCTGCCACTTTGTTGTGTGGCTGGCCCCTGCATGCTGGAATTCGCTCTTGCAGATTGCATGTGTGAGCGGTGGTCTTTGTGGCGTGATCTGCTGACCCTAACATCCCCCCCCCCCCCCCAGGGAGATCAGAACTCTGTGACAAGTTCAGGGCCTGCTGGGATGGGGAGACACAGAAGGAATTCCGGCCCGATTTCACAATCTGGATTCATTCCAGCAGTGACTCACTGGGTGCCCAGGTGCCAGGATCCGTGGTCCACATCAGTTACTGAGACGGGCATGGCCCCTGCCCTCACAAGGTTTTCACACAGGACTCTCGGAGCCCAGCCCTGTCCTAGGGTGGTGGTTCTCCCAGCCCCTCCCCTACCTACACTCTACGCCTACCTTCTCACCATCCAACCTCTCTTCCTCAAGTGTCTCCCCCCCACCCCCGCCTCTCTCTCCATCATGAGAACATTTTCTTTAAATTCTAGTCTTTAAAAAATTTTTCAGCCAGGCAATGGTGGCGCACGCCTTTAATCCCAGCACCTGGGAGGCAGAGGCAGGCAGATCTCTGTGAGTTCGAGTTAGCCTGGTCTACAGAGTGAGTGCCAGGACCAGGGCTACACAGAGAAACCCTGTCTCAAAAAAACCAAACCAAAACAAAAGAAAATTAAATTTTATTTTAAATTATGTGTATGGATGTGTGTCTGCATGGGTATGTGCACTCGAGTGCCTTATCTCAGGCTGAAGTTGGGGTTACAGGGGGCTGTGAGTCACCTGACCTGGGTGCTGGGAACTGAACTCATGACCTTTGGAAGAGGGGAGTGCTGTGACATGAGTCACTGCCTCTTTTGGGGGGATGGAAAGGAGGGCTTCCTGCAGGCTAGGCAAGTGCTCTACAACAGAGCCACATCCTCAGCCTCTGCGTGGAACTATTTATAGCTCCCTTCTGCTCTGAAGGTGCCTCAGATGGAATTACAGTCCATTAAGGTAAACACAGAGTCACTCAGGTGTCCAAAGGTTTACCATAACGGAGTTTCCTGTAAATGGAGTTTCTGAAGAGATCCTGAGAACCTCACAGGTTGGGCCCCTCAACCTTTCTGCCTTTCCAGGAAGAGCTAGAACGAGGAAGCCCAGCAGCTGTTGATTCCACAGCCAGGGGTCCTGTAGGGCTTCCCAGAGGAAGAGCTGAGACCACCACAACCAATGCCTACAGAGCCAGAGCAGAAGGGGAGATTCCCAGCAGCCACAGAGGAGCACCAGCAAAAGGGGGTGGGGTGGGGTGGGGTGGGGCTGTCATCCCCTCACAGTTTGTAAGAAGGAAAGGGGACAGCCCGCAGCTGGGAGCCCCCGCCCCTCCCAGAAGTCATCAAGGGCAAAGTCCCTAGAGTTTCATTTCCCTCTTGCCTTTCAAAGGAAGGGATTATAAAGGTCGCTGGAAAGGAACGTGGATGGAGTTCCTGGGCTCTTCGGAGCTGGCCTCTTTTGGGGAGGTCGGGCAGAAGGAGCTGCTGGGTTTGAATTCTAGAACTTTTCTCCTCAGCTGCAGAAAAGAAAACAAAAGCTTTCACCCGGTTCTCCACCTACCCTCTCAAGGACGGCAGTGCCGAGGAGAGGGGCCGGGCATTGTTACAGCTGTGTCTACACTGGAGACAATGAGAGTTGGCAGCAAGAAGGTGCCTTGCATTGGCTGGATCTCGCCTGCCTTCCTTCCTGCCTTCCTTCCTTCCTTCCTTCGTTTTATTTTGTGACTGGTTCTCCTGTAGGCCAGACCAAAAATAGCCTGGAACTCCTGATTGCCCTGCCTCCACTTGCGAAGCGCTGGATTTCCTCACCAAATGCAGGAGGTGCTGGGGATGGAGCCCCGGGCTTTGGCCACACTTGGCAAGTACCCTACAATGGAGCCACCTCCCTGGCCTCCGCGGGACTCTCTGTAGAGCCTACCAGAGCTGATCCTAACCAGGAGTGTCCAGCGAGGTGAGACAGGGTGAGGGGCAGTGGGCAGGACACAGGCTTGACCCTGCCAACAACCCAGCCTGAGGAGTTCCGTCAGACTTTCACTAAAGAGGAGCCAGGTGTTGGTTTATTTTGTTTTGGGTTTTTTTTTTCCCACTTGCTTTTTGTTTTTTGAGACAGGTCTGATGTAGCCCAGGCTAGCCTTTAACTCCCTTGGTAGCCTGTGTGAACACACCCAAGTACTAAAGCTGGATTTTATTTATTTATTTATTTATTTATTTATTTATTTATTTATTTATTTATTTATTTATTTATTTATATTTTCTTTTATTTATTTTTTGAGACAGGGTTTCTCTGTGTAGCCCTGGCTGTCCTGGAACTCACTCTGTAGACCAGGTGAGTCTCGAACTCAGAGATCCACCTGCCTCTGCCTCCCAAGCGAGCGCTGGGATTAAAAAGCGTGTGCCTCCACTGCCCAGCTGATTTTTTTTTTTTTTGCATGTGTATGTGTGTGTGGTGTATGTGTGTACATGTTTGCATGTGTCTGGCATGCATGTGGAGGTTCATCGTTGACACTGAGAGTCTTCCATGCTCTCCCCCCATCTTCGTGTTTCAAGCAAGGTCTCTCACTTGAACTCTGAACTCAGCAGCCCTGCTGGACTCTGTAGCTGGCTTTCTCCAGGTTTGTTTCTCAAGCCTTCTGCGTGCTGAGATTCCAGGCCAGCTCCCTCGGGTAGGTTCTGGGCTCCAAACTCCCCGTGCCGCCATCTTGCTGGCTCTAGAAAAGATTTCTAACAGATTGAACATGGGCATTGAGAGAGCCACTTAGGGAAAAGATAGAACACACCCTGCTCACACTCTGAGCAGGCTCAAAGAAAAAAGGTTGAGGTCTCAACCGTGATTTATACAACTTCTAAAACACTTTTATTTTTATCATGTGTTTGTGCACATGCGTGCCAGTGCCTGGAGAGGCCAGAGGTGTCAGATCCTCTGGAGCTGGAGGTACAGGCAGTTGGGGGTCACCTGACATGGGTGCTGGGGGCCCAACTGGGGTCCTGTGGAAGAACAGGAGGTTGTTAACTGCTGGGCCATTGTGCCAGCCCCCAAATACATGGTGAAGGTGCTTCTGAAATTAGAGGGTTTAAAAAGGCATTTGGGTTTAGATTTTTTCAATTATAGCGTGTGTGTGTGTGTGTGTGTGTGTGTGTGTGTGTGTGTGTGTGTGTACATGTGGAGGTCAGAGGACAGTTTTTAAGGGTCATTTCTCTCCTTCCATCAGGTGGGCCTCAGGGATCAAGCTCAGACTGTCAGGCTTGGCGACAATGCCCTCACCCACTTAGTCATCTCACTGGCCTTGATTCTGGCTTTTGAGTGGAGGCCTCATGTAGGTCAGGCTGGCTTAGAACTGACTGCAGAGCACTGGCTTGCTGGGGGGTGGGGGTGAGTGAGAATGCCTCCCATAGATGGGCTCCTGCGTTTGGATGCTTGGCTCCCAGCTGATGAACTGCTTGGGAAGTGGTGTGGACCACGTGTCCACCACTGCATTTCAACATTGAGATCGCAACCCTCCACCCACCTTTTAACTTTCATTTTTAATGCTTCTCACTGCGTGTTGTGGGGAGTTCCCTTACGCCTTTTCCACTGGGAAATCGGTGCAAGCTTTGGTGGGGGATGAAAATGGACACCATGGCAGTCTCTTTAAACAAAATGATTCTTTAGAAAAAAATCCCGCCACTATGGAACTACACAGCATGATAACTCTGCCTGCTCCCCACACAGGACTCCCCATTACACCAGGAACAGAGAAATTAAAATTTTCCTAACCAGGGCTGGAGACATGGCTCAGTGGCTAAGAGCACTGACTGCTCTACCAGAGGACTCGGGTTCAATTCCCAGCACCCACACGGCAGCTCATAACTGTCTCTAACTCCAGGACCTGACATCCTCACACAGGCATACATGCAGGCAAAATACCAGTGCAAATTAAATTAAAGTAAATAAATTATTTAAAAAAAATATTTACTAACTGGGCATACCTGGTCCCAGGAATGAAAAGCACACACAATCCAGAGAAATAATGGGCCGGAGCCAGAGGCTGAGGCCCTAGAGAGCAAGAGTTCAGTTAGTAAGTGTAGAATAGAGCCCTGGATTGGTGGCTTACTGGATGAATGATAAGATCTGGTCTTTGGCCGGGCGGTGGTGGCGCATGCCTTTAATCCCAGCACTCAGGAGGCAGAGCCAGGTGGATTTTTGTGAGTTCGAGGCCAGCCTGGGCTACCAAGTGAGTTCCAGGAAAGGTGCAAAGCTACACAGAGAAACCCTGTCTCGAAAAAAACAAAAACAAAAACAAAAAAAAGATCTGGTCTGCCCCACGGCGAGCAGATTCTGTTACGAGTTAGATCCCCTCTGCCATGTACAGGAGCAAACAACTGAAGGAATCGGAATGGAAAGAGTAAGTCGGGACCTTCCCCTTGGGGAGCAAGTAAGGAGAACAGGCCCATATTATAGACTAAGGCGCAAAGGAATGCAGTTTGGAAAGCACAAAGCTGGTGCTACTCGGTACAAACCGTGCGTCACGCCCCTTGAAGGAGGAAAATGGCTCTTACGGTTTGTTTCTCAGGAGTCACATCTGACACCTCCTGAGCACAAAGGCTAAGATCGTGCGGGAGGAAGTGTAGGCGGGCACCTGACGGGGGTGACTGAACCGCAGAGGACAAGAGGCATTTAGAATCTTGCTAAACTTTGTTTTGCTTCAAGAAAACTGCTGTTAATGACATTGATGACCACTTTCACCCCAGAATCATTAAGTCCATTTTCACTATTGCTTGTGGTTCAACAATGATGCAGTTATAGAGTATATGAAGTGTAGCCTATTTTCAATAAAGGGACAGGCATCCTCATTCAACCTCGGATGGTATCAGTCTCCTTTCCTCGGCACCAACTCCACACCTCCTCTTTGGGACCCGAACCCCTCTGGAGCTGGACTCCTGGCAGGGAAGGACTAGGAGGTGTGACCTTGTTGGAGGAGGTGTGTCACTGAGGGTGGGCTTTGAGGTTTCAAAAGGCCAGGCCAGGCCCAGCCCCCTGCCTGCTGCCTGAGGATCAAGAGGTGATGCTCTCAGCTCCTGCTCTAGCACCATGCCTGCCCACTCCCACGATGATCGTGGACTAACCCTCTAAAAACTGCAAGCGAGCAGGCCTCGAACTCACAGAGATCCACCTGTCTCGCCTCCCAAGTACCCCAGCTCTTAGCTTGCTGTTTTAACATTCTTGTTTGAAATATGGGCAAGTCCTTTCTCTACGCAGGAATTCCGCACCATTTATTGTTTTAGTTCAGTCAAAGATTTCAACTCTCAGGTGTTCAGACTTCAACCACACTCTGGGGTGAGGGGCTCCTTTCCCGTCAGCCCTTCACATCTCCGTCCTTCCTGCCCCAGGAAACCATCAGCGCTCAGTATTACTGCTTGGTAAGCAACTATGTAAAGGAAACTTTTTACACATTAAAGTGTGTCTGTGTGAGTTTGTGTGTCTGCGTGTGTGAGTGTGTTCCTGTGTGTATGTGTATGAGAGTGTATGTGTATTTCTATGTGTATGTGTGTGTGAGTGTACATGTGTGTCTGTGTGTGAAAGTGTTTCTGTGTGTGTGTATGTGTGTGAGTGTCTGTGTGTCTGTGTGTATGAGTGTATGTTTATATGATGTGTGTATGTATGTGTGGGTGTCTGTGTGTCTGTCTGTCTGTCTCTGTGTGTATAGAGATCATTTGAGGCAGTCTCCTGTTTGTGTTTGCTCTCTATTCCGACCTTGCTGATTCACGAGCCTCTGAGGTCTACCCTGTCTGCACCTCCATCTCCCCTCAGCAGTGCTGGGACCACAGACGCACACACCCATGTCCAGGGAATACTTTACCCCTGAGCCACCTTCCCAGTCTTCCTTTTCTAAATAACATCAGCACAGGACGTGACCATCCTCTAGTTTATGGATGGAGGTGGGTGGTAAGAAATCCCGGTTGCTTAGGACCAGTGGCCATTAAAGGGTGGAGGCAGAATTGGAACAGAGAGAATCACACCCTATTTCTCTTCCTCCCCCTCCTTCTTCCTCTCTCCTCTCTCCCTCCCTCCCTGGAAAAAGGTTCCGCTGACCCTGTAGCCCAGGAATGTCAGTGTTCTGAGAAAGAGAGTCACTCCAGATTGTAATCCAGGCTCTGAGGCAGCTGAGAGGTTCAGTCTCAATGAACTCGAATGGCCAGCCGGGCAGAAGTGTATTTATTGATTGTTGCACAAAAGTTGTTTGTTTTGTTTTTGGTACAAGTTCCTCATACCAAAGCTCTAATCTAACCATTTTCTACAAGAAAACATCACACACACACACACACACACACACACACACACACACAGCCTCAATCTTTAGTGTACACTGTTTACAGTACTCAGTAACGCAAGACATTCCAGTGTGTGCCAGGACCGTCTTGTGACTGAAGTCATGCCAAGGCAGCTCCTTCGGAAAAACAGCTCTATAAATCACAGAGAACAATCATCGTTTTCCACCATGATTTCTTCAAGGTACTTCTAGAAAACAACTGTTTTATTCTAATGTTTATCCTAGACTCAATGACTCTACTGGAATTCCCACTGCACAGGAATCTCCTGGCTCAGCCCGAGTGCTAGGATCACAGCAATGAGTCATCTCTCATAGCTCCTCTCGTTCTTTTCTCCTGTCTTTCCCCCTCCCTCTCTCCCACCCTCCTTTTCTCCCCATGCCTTCCTCTGTTTCCCTTTCCTGTATCCCTAGACCCCTGCACCTTTCTGGGAAAAGATCAGCGTCTGAAACCTTAAAAATAAAAATTTTTTAAAAATTGACATTTATTATCTACTTTATAATGTGCGCATGTGGCGGTCAGAGGACAACTTGCAGGAATCTGTCCTTCCCTTCCCCTATGTGGGTCCCCAAGGTATCAAACTCTGGTTGTCAGGCCTGACTCAAACACCCTGACCTGCTGGGCCGACTCGCTGGCCCGGGCATCTGAATTTTGTGCCAGCTCTCAGCACCTGAGTAGAAACCAGGGCCTCACCTGTTGCTTTGCCGACACAGGCTGCTCCTGTCAGCAATTCGGCAACATCTTCTAAAACCAAAAACTCGCATGCCCTTTCACCCACTCAGGAAGCCACGGGGCGGATACCATCACATCGGTAGGAGACAGGCATGCTGTCTCTCAGGCCAGCAGACTTGCCCGCTCTGCTTGGTTTTTATCTGGGTGCTGGGGAGCAAACCCGGGTCCTCATGTCTGCACACACAGCAACCACATTACCGTCTGAATCATCTCCCAAGCCCCAAACACAGAGTCTCGAGGAGGCACAGAAGCAAGCATGCATACCTGTACGGGTCAGCATTAAAGGACTGTAACAAAATACCCGAGGCCGCTCACCCACCGTGCATCACACACAGAAAAGGTTTCGGTGGTTCACAGTGGAGTGATTTTTTTGTTTTGAGACAGGGTCTCTCTACCTAGCTCTGGCTGTCCTGGATCTCACTCTGCAAACCAGGCTGGCCTCAAACACCTAGAGATCCTCCCACCTCTGCCCCGAGTGCTGGAATTAAAGATGTGCACCACCACACCCAGCCTTGTACTTGTTTTTCAAATCCAAGTTCAAGACAGGGGAACCCCCTTGTTGAGCCGGTCGGTGGTGAGAGTGGTCGATGAGGCGTGACATGAGTGACATTCTCACTGTGTGGAAGAGCTCATGTCACAGACGAGCCAGCCACAGTCCCCAGGGAAGCACAGAACTCTTGGACAGGGAGGTTGGAACGGCTCTGTGGGCCCAGGGGCTTGCCTCTAACCTGCGGACCTGAGGGTGATGCCTAGAGCCCACGCGGTCAAAGGCGAGGACTGTCTCCCACAGATCGTCCTCTGACCCTCACATGTGCTCCATCGCTCAGGCTCACCGATGAATACTAACAATTTTTGTTATGACAGTATGGGGCAGGGAACGTGAGTCTGTGGAGAGTGCTTAACCAGCGTGCAGGAAGTCCTGGGTTCCAACCCCCTAGCAGAGTAGAAACCAGGTCTGATCGTGAGGCCTGCCTGCTGTCTCAGCACTGAGGAGGAGGTATCAAAGGTTCAAGGTTATCCTCAGCTACGTAAGGAGTCTAGGACCAGTCTGGGAGACAAAAGAATAAAACCAAAAACATTCTTCTCCATCTTCTGAAATGGACATTGAGAGCCAGCCACCAAATCATATATATGGCTGCCGTGGAGACATTCAAACATGACTCCTTGGGAACCCACATCCAAACTCCCAGGAATACTTTATTCTTACCCCTAGCATTGCCCCTACACACACACACACACACACACACTTAAAACAAATTTAAGGTCAAGAGAGATGGCTCAGAGGTTAAGAGCTCTGGTTGCTCTTCCTGGGAACCCAGGTTCAATCCCCAGCACCCACATGGCATTTCACAATCATCTGTAACTCCAGTTCCAGGGGACCCGGTACCCTCTTTTTGCCTCCTCAGGCACCGGGCATGTACACGGGGCACTGATACACACGCAGACAAAAACGCTCACACACATAAAAATAAGTAAATAAAAATACACCATGTGGAGGGCAGAGGAGAGCTTGCTGGAGTCAGTTCTCTCCTTTCATCACGTAGGGCCCGGGGAATCAAACTCAGGTCTTCAGGCTTGGTTGCAAATGCCTTCACCCACTGAGCCATCTGGTCGGCCTTTCCTGTCATTTTTAATAAACACAGACTCTGTTCCACGCTGGCTGGTCCTGAAACTGTTTTCTGCAGGGAAGTACGGTGAAGGGACTTCCTCGAGCTGGTGGCGTCAGTCCTGTGCTGTGTCTGTGCCGTACCACCACCGACAAGCCCACATCAAAGTCACAGGAGTGCCACAAACCCATCTGTTCCTCCCGAAATTGCTCTGGGGACTGAAGTTCCCCAACACTAAAAAGCCACACCCATGTAAAGATTCTACAATTATGACTAATTTCATGATTGAGAGTTAGAATGTTGCAGATCCAGTGCCAAATCGCCACAAGCTACCGTTAACCCCTTAATAGCTGCCATTCCTTGTCCAAGTCTGTGTCTGATTTAATTTCCTTTTGACCATCACACAGAACCTCTGGGAACACATCATCTTTAAAAATCACTCATCAGACAGCATCAAAGAGCTATGGAGGAGCTCCCCCTGTTTTTCCGTCCTTGTTGGTTTCATGTTGCTGGGATGGTAAACACCATGGTTGAAAGCAGCCAATCAGCTTGGGAAGAAAGGGTTTATTTCAGCTTACCTGTGATAGTCCATTATCGAGGGAAACCGAGGCAGGAACTCAAGACAAGAGCTTGAAGCTGAAACCATGGAGAAATGCTGCTTACTGGCTGATTCCCTGGCTCATGTTCCTGCCTGGGGATAGTACCGCCCACTGGGGACTGGGTCCTCCTACACCCATTAGAGCTGTGGGATGTTCTGTGTGTTAAATGTGTTGCTCTGATTGGTTAATAAATAAAACACTGTCCGGGCAGTGGTGGCGCATGCCTTTAATCCCAGCACTTGGGAGGCAGAGGCAGGCAGAACTCTATGAGTTCGAGGCCAGCCTGGGCTACCAAGTGAGTCCCAGGAAAGGCGCAAAGCTACACAGAGAAACCCTGTCTCGAAAAACCAAAATAAATAAATAAATAAATAAAACACTGATTGGCCAGTAGTCAGGCAGGAAGGATAGGTGGGACAAGCAGAGAAGACAATGCTGGGAACAGAAAGGCTGAGGCAGAGAGACACTGCCAGCCGCCACCATGACAAGCAAGATGTAAGGCACCGGTAAGCCATGAGCCACATGGAAACTTATAGATTAATAGAAATGGGTTAATTTTCATCCCAGGGATGCAAGGATGGTTCAACATACGGAAATCAGTCAATGTAATACACCATATAAACAAACTGAAAGAAAAAAACCACATGATCATCTCCCTAGATGCTGAAAAAGCCTTTGACAAAATCCAACACCCCTTCATGATAAAGGTCTTAGAAAGAATAGGAATACAAGGAACATTTCTAAACATAATAAAAGCAATTTATAGCAAGCCAACAGCAAACATCAAATTAAATGGAGAGAAACTCAAAGCGATACCACTAAATTCAGGAACAAGACAAGGCTGTCCACTCTCCCCATATTTATTCAATATAGTACTAGAAGTTCTAGCTAGAGCAATAAGACAACAAAAGGAGATCAAAGGGATACAAATTGGCAAGGAAGAAGTCAAACTTTCACTATTTGCAGATGATATGATAGTATACATAAGTGACCCCAAAAACTCTACCAGGGAACTTCTACAGCTGATAAACTCCTTCAGTAAAGTGGCAGGATACAAGATCAACTCAAAAAAATCAGTAGCCCTCCTATACACAAATGATAAAAGGGCTGAGAAAGAAGTCAGAGAAACATCACCCTTTACAATAGCCACAAATAATATAAAATACCTTGGGATAACACTAACTAAACAACTGAAAGACCTTTTTGATAAGAACTTTAAATCTCTAAAGAAAGAAATTGAAGAAGATATCAGAAAATGGAAGGATCTCCCATGCTCATGGATAGGTAGGATTAACATAGTAAAAATGGCAATCTTACCAAAAGCAATCTACAGATTCAATGCAATCCCCATCAAAATCCCAACACAATTCTTCACAGATTTGGAAAGAAAAATACTCAACTTTATATGGAAAAACAAAAGACCCAGGATAGCTAAAAGAATCCTATACGATAAAGCAACCCTTGGAGGCATCACCATCCCTGACCTCAAACTCTACTATAGAGCTATAGTAATAAAAACAGCTTGGTACTGGTATAAAAACCGACATACGGACCAATGGAATCGAATTGAAGACCCTGACATTAATCCATGCACATATGAACACCTGGTTTTTGACAAAGGAGCCAAAACTATACAATGGAACAAAGAAAGTATCTTCAACAAATGGTGCTGGCATAACTGGATGTCAATATGTAAAAGATTACAAATAGATCCATATCTGTCACCATGCACAAAACTCAAGTCCAAGTGGATCAAAGACCTACACATAAATCCAGTTACACTAAACTTAATAGAAAAGAAGATAGGAAGCACTCTTGAACGCATTGGCACTGGAGACCATTTCCTAAATAAAACACCGACAGCACAGACCCTGAGCACAACCATTAATAAATGGGACCTCTCAAAACTGAGAAGCTTTTGCAGGGCAAAAGACACAGTCAATAAGACAAAAAGACACCCAACAGATTGGGAAAAGATCTTCACCAACCCCACATCTGACAGAGGATTGATCTCCACAATATATAAAGAACTCAAGAAACTAGACATCAAAGCACTGAACAGTCCAATTAAAAAATGGGCTAAAGAGCTAAACAGAGAATTCACAAAACAAGAACTACAAATGGCTGAAAGACATTTAAAGAAATGCTCAACATCCTTAATCATCAGAGAAATGCAAATCAAAACGACTCTGAGATACCACCTTACACCTGTTAGAATGGCTAAGATCAAAACCACCAATGACAACCAATGTTGGAGAGGATGTGGAGCAAAGGGAACACTCCTCCACTGTTGGTGGGAATGTAAACTTGTACAACCACTGTGGAAATCAGTATGGCGGTTTCTCAGAAAATTAGGAATCGAATTACCTCAAGACCCAGCCATCCCACTCTTGGGCATATACCCAAAGAATGCTGATACATACCATAAAGATACATGCTCAGCTATGTTCATAGCAGCACTATTTGTAATAGCCAGAACCTGGAAACAACCTAGATGCCCATCAACGGAAGACTGGATGAAAAAAATGTGGTACATATACACAATGGAGTACTACTCAGCAGAGAAAAACAATGAAAGCATGAAATTTGCAGGCAAATGGATGGAACTAGAAAAAATCATCCTGAGTGAGGTAACCCAAACCCAGAAAGACAGTCATGGTATGTACTCACTCATTGGTGGATTCTGGATATAAAATGAACAATCAGACCACAACCCATAGAACCATAGAGGCTATATATATAGCATGGAGGTCCCTAGGACGACTGTGGCATATAATAAATTTCAGTTTTACTCAATTATTGAAAAAAAATAGCCAAATGAATGGAAACACATGAACTATGAACCAAAGGCTGAGGGGCTCCCAGCTGGATCAGGCCCTCTGAATAGGTGAGACAGTTGATTGGCTTGATCAGTTTGGGAGGCATCTAGGCAGTGGGACCAAGTCCTGTGCTCATTCCATGAGTTGGCTGTTTGAAACCAGGAACTTATGCAGGGATACTTGGCTTAGTCTGGGAGGAAGGGACTGGACCTCCCTGGACTGAGTCTACCAAGTTGATCACAGTCCTCGGGGGAGGACTTGTCCTGGAGGAGGTGGGAATGGAGGGTGGGCTGGGGGTAAGGGGAGGGCGTGGGAGGGGGGAGAATAGGGGAACCCATGGCTGATATGTAGAACTGAATGGTATTGTAAAATAAAAAATATATATCACAAAAAAAAAAAAAGAAATGGGTTAATTTAAGATATAAGAACAAGCCGGGCAGTGGTGGCACACGTCTTTAATCCCAGCACTCAGGAGGCAAAGGCAGGCAGATCTCTGTGAGTTCAAGGCCAGCCTGGTTGCCAAAGCGAGTTCCAGGAAAGGCGCAAAGCTACACAGAGAAACCCTGTCTCGAAAAAACCAAAACAAACAAACAAACAAACAAACAAACAAAGATATAAGAACAGTTAGCAAAAAGCCTGCCACGGCCATACAGTTTGTAAGCAATATAAGTCTCTGTGTTTACTTGGTTGGGTCTGAGTGGCTGCAGGACTGGCAGGTGAGAGAGATTTGTCCTGACTGTGGGCCAGGCAGGAAAACTCGAGCTACACATTAGCAATCAAGATCATGCCTCCTAGACATGGCTCTAGGCCAATCTAATGTTTTCCACTATCATGTAGCCCTGGTTAGCCTGGAATTCGCTACTTAGACCAGGCTGGCCTGGAACTCACTGGGATCCTTCTGCCTCTGCCACCCAAGTGCTGGGATTAAAGGTGTGCACCACCATGCCTGGCATGAAACCCATTTGCTGGAACATGTAAGCTGAATCCATGTTTCCCAAGCCAAAGTCACTCATATTTGGCTTCAGAACCAACTCTCTCCATTCTCTATGAGGTGAGAACTGTGTTTTTTTGCTGATGACATTGATGCCCAATGTCAGGGCCCTAGAATGATCCATTTTCAGTGAAGGAGTCCCGGGAGCTGGTGCCGGTACCAGCTTGTGGCCCTTGTGCCCAGAAAACTCAAAATTGTCTTCTTGGGTGATATACTTCTGAGGACCAGACCCACCTTGGTTTGGGGGACAGTCCTTCTTTGCTCTAAGCTGTTTGCCTGTTCTTTCTTTTTTTTATCTTTAATTTATGTCTGTGTATCTGTGTGTATGGCTGCAGGTAGTGTACATGTGCCCAAGAAGGTATTGAATCCCCAAGAACAGGAGTTATATGAAGGTTTTTGTTTGTGTGTGGTTTTGTTTTGTTTTTTTTTTGTTTGTTTTTTTGTTTGTTTGTTTGTTTTTTTGTGGGGAGGTGGTTTTTGGTTTGGAGACAGGGTTTCTCTGTGTAACAGCTCTGGCTGTCCTGGAACTCACTTTATAGACTCACGCTGGCCTCTGTGTCCCATGGGCTGGGACTAAGTACCTTTAGTTATAAGCAGTTTTGAGCTGCCAGTGCGAATGCTGGGAACTGGAGTCCTCTGGAAGAGCAAGAGGCGCTCTTTACCACCTCATCACCTCTTCAGCCCCTGGCTTCCTAGTTCGTTCAAAAATACTTACATACTCGCTACTATGTGGCCTTTTCCTCCTCCGGGATCTAACTCTGTTCCTCCTCCACCTCCCCTGTTTATTGAGACCTCGATTCCAGCCACAGAGGCATTTTCTGGCTGGAGAGATGACTGTGGGGGGGGGGTGTGTGTAAAGATGCTTGCAATCAAACCTGATGACCTGGGCTCAATCCCCAGGACCCACATGAGGAAGGAAAGGACCAACTCTGGCAAATTAACTGTCAGTCCAAAGAAATTCCCTTTCCCAAATTCTGTCAGACAAAAGCCAGCATTCCCTTGGGGACTTGGAAAGCCGGGTTCCCACTTGCCAATACGAGTCATCCTCCCTATCTCTAGAAAAGGGGGCATATGGCTCTTCTATTACACCTGTGGTGAGTATCCGCACACGGAGTTTACGCTAGCAGCCTCGAGGCTCTCTCAGTCCCTACTCATAAGTACTTGTTATACACTTCGAAGCTCCCGCTCCAGGCCCCAGGCTCCCTTCCTCCCAGGTACCCACTCCCTTAGAACCCAGGAGAATCCCACCCCTCAAACCCCCCACTCCCCTCCACCCCCACCCTTTCACTTCTCTCTGCTCCCCCCCCCCCCAGACAGCTTTGGCGGTTTGGAATAAACTTTTCCCTTTTCACCCACGGAGCGACTGTTTTGGTTTCTTTGCTGCTATTCACGTTCATTGACCTCTGACCTCCAGTCATTCATCGTATCCACACTCAAATCGAACATACAATAGATAAAATGCAATATATATTTAATTATTTAATTTATTTTCGAGAAGCGCTTTCATCCACCCCAGCAGGCTGGAGACTCAGGGAGAGTACCGTGTGACTGGCAATAGGCGTCTAAGGAAGTTCCAGAAACAAGGTTGGATGGACCTGGTTAGCTCAGCTGGGAAAACACAGGGAAATTGGTCCCTCGCCCTCCTGATGTCTCTCACACAGTGGGAAAAGCCAACCTCTGAGTGACAACAGTCCCGATCAGCAGCAGACACCTAGCCCAAGCCCAGACTCTCACTAGCTTAGGGAGAAAGGCTGGCAAGAAGGGCGACTAAAGAAACTACAGATTCACCAGAGGAACTGGGAGGGAAAAAAATCATCTGTTACTTCAGACCGTTGTAGGTTTCGCAGTGACATTAATTTGATTTAGAAGTATTTGAGGAAAACGGAGAAATCAAAAATACCCTGGCTTTGTGTTAATCTCCCTGGAAAACAGCAAACATTGCCAAATTGGTTTTATTCATTCATATGTGCATTAGCGGGTATGCCCCGACCCTGGGACCTGCTCCCACCCCCAATTCTGCCAGCTCGCTTGGCCAAACCTACCCAGACCTCGGCAGGCAACCAAAAAGATACCGGCACTGGAGGTGTCCAATGGAAGGGTAGTGCAGGAAGGAAATGGTGGAGTTACTCATTTAGAAAATAACAATACAAATTAGGGAACCAGCGGCATTGTGGCGCCCCAGGCACTTCCCTCACAAGCTTCATGACTGGATTCTCAGAGCCCACAGGGTGGAGGGGGGAACGGACTAAGGGGTGTCCTCAGACCTTCACACATGTACCAAGGCATGCATGTGTGCCTGTGCACATGCGCACGCACGCACGCATGCACGCACACATACACACACGTACGAGTGTGTGCACAAACACACACATGCACTCTACACATACATAGTCACACACACTCCATGCACTCATACACACTGTTAGGTCCAAGGGCACAAAAAAAATCAGGGATAGACTACCAAAGTCTATGAAACCAGAAGCAAACTTTATTCCAGAAAAAAAAAAAAAATCACTACAGGGGCACAAAATCCTTATCAGCTAGCCGAGTCAACAACCAGAGTTCAGGATGCTGAAACTTGTGGTAAATTGGGGAGGGTTTAAAGCCCCCCTTTGATAGTAAGAAGTAAGCATGAGGCGGGAACAAACGAATTTTTACAATTTCAAAGTTAAACTTTTAGAGACATACTGCATTTGAGGATTCACAGTTTTGCTAACAAGGTTTTGGAGGGTGCCAGCTAATTAATGTTTGTAAAAGTCCGTCGTCTTCCCTGACACAGCTAAGTGATGTTTACCCCAATCCTGCAACTTTTCCCATCGCTGAGTTCCCTTAGCAGGGGGAATACGAAACAATGTAACTCATCAAAGGTTACCTTTGGTCTACTCAGTTGTCAGTGGCTGGGAGAATAGCTAACCCCAGGCTGCAAAGAGCTGTCGTTCAAACAAACAAACAAACAAACAACAAACAAAACCCTAACGTTTGGATTGCTGACAGATACCCATCATAAAACAAAGAAAGGCCCAGTTAAAGGTTAATCCCTATTTGCTGGCAGATGATGGCTGGCAGCTTCCATCTCTTAAGCTTATAAATTTTACTCCTATAGCTTTATCTTATTTTTATATTCCTATCTTTTTCCTATATTACTATCTTATTTGTACATTCCTGTCTTCCTATTTCTGGACCCTTCACACACACTCACACTTCATTCATATATACTACTCATATATATGCACTCACACAAGACATACATACATACACACACTCATGCACACTTACACACTTCATTCATACACACTATACCTATATACACACACTACATACATAAACACACACTAAGGTACACACACACACAGTGCATACTTCTTTGAAAAGCAGTTTTAGAATCTATCAAACTTGGAAACAGATGCTAACAAACAGCAAAAAATAGGAGGAGGAGGAGGAAGAGAAGAAGAAGAAGAAGAAGAAGAAGAAGAAGAAGAAGAAGAAGAAGAAGAAGAAGAAGAAGAAGAAGAAGAAGAAGAAGAAGAAGAAGAAGAAGAAAGAAAAATGTAAAGGTTGGTGTGAGCTTCCCCAGGAATCTGACTTTTTTCTTTTTTTTTTTTTTTGTTTTTTTTTTTTTGTTTTTTTGGTTTTTTTTTTTTTGTTTTTTTCGAGACAGGGTTTCTCTGTGTAGCTTTGCGCTTTTCCTGGAACTCACTTGGTAGCCCAGGGTGGCCTCGAACTCACAGAGATCCGCCTGGCTCTGCCTCCCGAGTGCTGGGATTAAAGTCGTGCGCCACCACCGCCCGGCTGCTGACTTTTCTCTTTTCTTTCAACTTCAGTAAGCTCAAAAGCTGTGTGTGAGGTTGGCCAGAAAGAAAGACGCAGGGCCAGAGACGCAATCACAGAGCAGCCTTTGTGTGGGAAAGGACCAGATGCTGATATCTACGTCTGCTTACGGGATGGGGTAGTGGGGAACTGACAGAACTTTTTCCTTTGGAGGGGGCGGTTTCGAGACAGGGTTTCTTTGTGTAGCCCTGGCTGTCCTGGAACTCACTAGGTAGACCAAGCTGGCCTCCAGTTCACTAAGATCTGCCGTCTCTGCCACAGCAATGGGGAGACCCAAGGGAAGGGAAACCCCCGTGGTCGGAGGAGGAACACAGTGGCCACAGGCTCTCAGTGCGGAAATGCCACAGAAAAAATCCAGAGATTTCCAGGAGACCTGCCCCTCCGATCCCATTCAGAAATAACCCTGGGCTGGCCTTGTGGGCACATATCTATCATTCCTGCACTCAGGGGTGATGGCAGGAAGATCTAGGGTTCAAGGTTAGCCTAGACCAGCGGTGGGTTCTCAATCTGTGAGTTGTGAGTCACCTATCAGATATTTATATTATGATTCATAACAGTGGCAAAATTACAGTTATGAAGTAGCAACAAAAATAATTTTATGGCTAGGGGTCAGCACAACATTAAGGGAGTCGCAGCATTAGGAAGGTTGAGAACCACTGCCCTAGAATTCAGTTTGAGGCCAGCCTGCGCTACATGACACCCTACATATTCTTTTTGACACCAAGTTTCACAATGTAGTCCTGGCTGGCCTGGAACCCTATGTGAACCAGGCTGACAGATCTACCTGCCCCTGCCTCCAGAGCTCTGGGATTTTAGAGGCTTTTTTCACCCATTAATCTATTTTTATTTTATTACTTTTTTAAATAAAATTAATTTATCCTATTTAATTTTTTAAAAATCCAGGATGATCTCATATGGCTCAGGCTGGTCTCAAACTCGCTATGTAGTTCAAAATGACTCTGAACTTCTCATCCTCCTGCCTCCGGTCTCACAAGCGCTGAGATTTCTAATACACTAGGTTTAACTAGTTGTCTGACACAGGCTTGTCCCGAGCCCTGGCTTCCTTTTGGTTCCCCCCGCCCTCCCTGCCGCCGCTCTTTCTTCTGTTTTTGTTTTGTTTTGTTTTTATTGTTGGTTGAAACAAGGTCTCACTTCAGCCCAGACCCATCCGATAGAGCCCAGAGACCCTCCAGTGGCCGCTTGGAGAGCGCTGGAATTCCAGACCCGCCTCCCGGCTCCACCCCGGAGCGGGGCGGGGACCCGGATGCGCCTGCGCGCGCGCGGCCCTAACTGGGCAGTGCCAGCCGCAGCTCGCGTCCTCTAGCCCCCTCGGGCACTTGTGTGGGATCTCGCTGTTTCAGCGCGGCTAGGTGGGGGTCCCAGGGCCTCCGCGGTCCGTGTGAACCGAGAAGGAGCTGAATCGGCTCCCGAACCGCATGGATCGCCGCACTCTTCCCGCAGGGTTGTACCTACTGTGGCTGCGGCTGCTGCTGCTGTGCTACGCGCTCGGGAGAGCCGGTGAGTAATCCCACCCGTGAGCACCGGGGGGACCCCACCCCACCCCACCCCGGGCCATCTGATCCCTTCTTCCTGGCCCAGGGTCCGATGTCTGGATTCCGGGACACAGATTCCAGAAAAATCGGGCACGCTGGCCATCCTAGTACCGGGGAGGATGAGGCAGAAGGCTTGCCGGGAGTTTCAGGCGAGCCTAGGCGCCAGAATAAAAACCTTGATGCCCCTCTCCATCCCCAGCACGAGAAATCAGTGACTCATGTCCGGTAACTTTTCTGGTCCGGTAACTTTTCCCGGCACCGTGAGGAATAGCCTCTCCCCCTCACCCCCTATCCCCGTGACTCATTCATTCCTTGTGCTGTATTGGACACCGAAACCAGCCCCTCACTCGGGAATTCTGGTGCCGGGCTCTACCACTGAGCAAGTCCAGGCGCTGTCCACGAGCAAGCGGGAGCTCTGGCCCCATTGTTTGGGAGGGTGGCACCTCAGGGAGCTCGTGGTGAAGCGAACTGCTGGCCCAGGGCTGCAACTTCAAGAAAGTATTGCCGGAGGTCACGGCTCATCAAGGCAGTGTTTGGATTCCCAGAACTTAACTCTGAAGTCATTATCCTTGCCATCGGGGATACCTGACACTGTATTCAACTAGTGTGGAGGGCCTAGTAGAGTGACTATGAATGGCCCAGGTTCAAATCCACTTTGTCGTCATAAGCCTGTGTGATCCCCTAGCAAAACCTTCTGTGCCTCCATTTACCCATTTATAGGTGGTGCCTCTAGCCCAGGGTGGTGGCACATGCCTTTAATCCCAGCACTTAGGAGGCAGAGATAGGCAGGTCTCTGTGAGTTCCAGGCCAGCCCGGTCTATATACTGAGGCCCTCTCTCAAATAATAATAATAATAATAATAATAATAATAATAATAATAATAATAATAATAATAATAATAATATAAAATAAGGAGCTGAAGAGATGGCTCAGCAGTTAAGAGCACTGATTGCTCTTGCAGAGGACCTGGGTTCAGTTCTCAGCACCCACATGGAGACTCACAACCCTCTGTAACTCGTTGGGGAGGGGAGGAATCTGATGCCCCCTTCTGGCCTTCATGGGCACTGCACACATGTGGTGCACAAACATACATGCTAGCAAATTAACACACAAATAAATCTTGAACTAATAACACTGGTTTCACAGCTTCCAGTGTATCCGTGCATGCACTCACCAATGTGACTGGCATCTTGGACGAGTCTACCACCTTGGTCTGTAGTCTAACGCCTACGGAGAATGAGATTACAGTCACCCAAGTAACCTGGATGAAAAAGAATCAAGATGGCTCCCGCTCTACCGTGGCTGTCTTCCATCCCAAGAAGGGGCCCAGCATCACGGACCCAGAGAGGGTGCAGTTCTTGGCTTCCACGCTGGACAGAGATTCACGGAACGCATCTCTGGCCATGTCCCACTTACGTGCTGAAGATGAAGGCGTCTATGAATGTCAGTTTGCCACGTTCCCCTCAGGCAGCAAGAGTGCCAGCATCAGCCTGAAGGTGCTTGGTAAGTGTTGGGGTGAGGAGATGGAACCCCCGGGCCAGAGGAGCAGGGAGCTAGCCAAAAGCATGAAGGCTTGGGTAACACCCTTGGGACGTGACATATCCTCCAAGTCAAAAGATCCAGGCAGGATCCAGGCAGGATCCAGGCAGCCCAGGCTAGCCTCCAAGTTGTGATGTAGCTGAGGATGACCCTGACCTCCAGATCTCCCAGTTTCCGCTCCCGAGTACTGGGATTGCAGACACTGCACCCCAGAGGCCCAAACCTTTGTTGAGATGTGGTCTCGATATGTAGCCCTGGCTGACCTGAAACTCTGTATGTAGATCAGGGTGGCCTCAAATTCACAGAGATCTGCCTCTGCCTCCCAAGTGCTGGGGTTAAAGGCGTCCGCCACCACTGGCCAATGACCTGTGTATTCTTATTACCTCCCTTTGATGTGGACTTGTCTACATCTCTCTGGCTCTTCAGGAACAGAGTTAAGATTTTTTTTCATTATATTTGATTTGTGTGCCTGTACACATGTGTCATGATGTACATGAGGCAGTCAGAGGACAAGCTACAGCAATTGTCCCTCTATCCTGTGAGGCCTGGGGATTGAACTCAGGCTCTCAGGCTTGGCGGCAAGTACCACTCACTATCCATTGAACCATCTTGCCGGCCCAGAGCTGGGATTTCAAATTGGCCATCCCATACCCTTAAATTGCCCCTTCAACACCAAGCGTAGTGTCAGGAACCTGTATTCCCACTGCCACGGAGCCTGAAACTAGAGGCTCATGAGCTCAAGGCCAGCCTGGGCTACACAGTGAGCTCTTGTCTCAAAAAAAAAAAAAAAAAAAAAAAAGAGGGTAAAGGGCCCTCTTCCTCCTGCTGCTGAACGGCCTGTGAAATGATGTGTCTTCAATGGTTCTTATAGCCCGACCGACAACCACTGCAGAGGCCCTGAAGCCCGCTCCCACCCTGAAGCTGCAGGAAGTGGCTAAATGCATCTCCACTGGTGGCCGCCCTGCGCCTCGGATCCACTGGCTCTCAAACCTGAATGGGAGCATCCATGAAACTCGGGAGCCGGGGCCCCAGCAGGGCACCTACACAGTCACCAGCGTCTTCTCCTTGGTGCCCTCGAGCCAGGCGGATGGCAAGAACATCACCTGCCGGGTGGATCACGAAAGCTTCTCGGAGCCGGACCTGCAAACTGTGACTCTTTCCTTGCCCTGTAAGTGTCTGCGCATGCGCACGAAACGCCGGCTGCCTCTCTCTCCCCTGCTGTCATTGCTTCTGCTTCATGGCCCCCCTTACTTTTTCTACTCTGGTTCTCTAAGACACCCACTGTTTGCCCAGCATTCCCCCAGACGCCAGTCTGCCCGTTCACATTCCACTGCCCCAACCGTGGCTGGCTATGTTGACTCCCCCCGTCCCCCTCCCCCTCCCCGCAGTGTAACACTGAACCCCATCAGTGTTCACATGGTCCTCCACGGTAGTCTACACCGCCCTGGCACTGTCCACACAGGCTCATCTCTGGACTGTCTGCTCCGTCTCCACACGTCCTTAGCTGTGTTCTGTGGGTGGGGCCTCACACTTTGTGGGCCCAGGGTCACCTCCCCTAGCTGCCTAGCCTGCTAGGTCGACATGGACAGAGCCAGGGAGTTGGTTTCAGATTTCCTGATGACCATCTTATTTCAGCGCCTTAGAAGAGGGCTAGGGATCTAGCCCAGCTGGCAGAGTGCTGAGCTAACGTGCACAAAGCCGTAGGTTTGAACCCCGGCCCCTCATAAGCCCGCTGTGGTAGCACACACTTACAATCCCAGCACTCAGGACGTGGAGGCCACAAGTTCAAAGTCATCCTAGGACTTGATAGGAGTACCTTCAACTCCATCCCGGGCTACATGAGACCGTGTAAGTCTGGTGTGGTGGTGCACACTCGGAACCCAGCACTCAGGAGGCTAAGGTCAGAGGATCATTTGAGACTGGGCTATGACATGCTCAGAAACAAACCCAAACCCAATTAACACTCATAATGGATTTTACCCAATCCAAAATGTCCAGAAGGTTAATGTTTTTAAAATTTGTATTACGTTTATGTATGTTATGTATTTATGTGTCGAGGGTAGACATGCTGTGCATGTGTGGAAATCAGTCCCTCAATTCTCACCTTCCACTGTGTAAGAATCAAGGCTTGAGCCGGGCGGTGGTGGCACAAGCCTTTAATCCCAACACTCAGGAGGCAGGATCTCTGTGAGTTCGAGGCCAGCCTGATCGACAGAGTGAGATCCAGGACAGGCACCAAAGCTACACAGAGAATCCCTGTCTCAGAAAAACCAAAAAAAAAAGAAAAAGAATTGAGGCTTGACCTCAGGTCATTGGCCAGGTGACAGGCACCCACTAAACCATCTCGCTGGCCCAAGATTATCATTTTGACACATGAATGATTTCTCAGACAGTCTTGGTGAGACCTTTTACATTTTTCTTGCCGGACTAAATCTTCAGAATTGTGTGTCTCAGACCAGCCGCCTCTGAAGCCCTGAGAGTCTGTGTGGCTGTAACCAATATGGTGGTTACCATGTAGGACTGTAGGGATTTAAGCTCCTGCATGCGCACACACACACACACACACACACACACACACACACACACACCTGTCTTACTAACTTTATCTTAATATTGCCCCCTAATGTCTTTGGCTCTGACTCCCCTAGGAATGAGCTACCCTCCTACTCAATATCATCTGCTTCACTGTCCTGTACTCTGTCTCTACCAAGCCCATCAACAATATCAACTCGAGATCACTTTCCAGGAAACAAGTTGAGATAGGATCTCCCAATGTAGCCCAGGCTGCCCTCAAACTCATGATCCTCCTGCCTCAGCCCTCCAAGTGCTGTGATTAATACCTGGCTCCTATACACGTTCTTGAGAGAGTCTACACACCTTCCTTCCCATCGTTGCCTACCCTGGGCTCTCTCCTCCAGGACTTCCCAGAGCCTTGAATGTGCTCCTCCGTATTTGGAATGTCCAAAAAGGTCTGCTCACATGACACCCAAGACAAACCAGGGCCTGTTCCAGGAGAACACAGTTAAAGGAAGGATCTGGGCGGGAAGTCCCCATTGTGTCCCCGACTAAGGCTGCCCAGCCCTGTCCATCATGGGCTGATCTCCAAGGCTGCCTGAGCCTGCTGCTCAGGAGAGGGGCCCCTCAGACACTGTCCAGATCTCAGCCTCAGTGTCCATTCTCTCCAGACCCACCTGAGGTGTCCATCTCTGGCTATGACAACAACTGGTATGTCGGTCGCACTGATGTGGCCCTGACCTGTGATGCTCGCAGCAAACCAGAGCCCAGCATCTACGAATGGAGCACGTAAGTTACGGGGACTGGGGATTGGCCGTGTGGGAGGAGGGCTGGGGTCAGAACCCACAGTCCGAGAGAGGGGAGAATATAGGAGCAATGAAGAGCTGGGCATGGTGGTGCACACCTTTAATCCCAGCACTCGGAGGCAGAGGCAGGCGGATCTCTGTGAGTTGGAGCCCAGCCTGGTCTGCATAGTAAGTTCCAGGACAGCCAGGGCTACACAGTGAGACTCAAAAATAAATAAATAGGGGCTGGAGAGATGGTTCAGAGGTTAAGAGCACTGGCTTCTTTTCCAGAGGTCCTGAGTTCAATTCCCAGCACCCACATGGCAGCTCACATCTGTCTGTAACTCCAGTTCCAGGGGATCTGATATCCTCACATAGACATACGTGCAGGCAAAACACCAATGAACATAAGATAAAAACAAAACAGCTAGAATCATTCTATATTCCCAGTAAAAATTTCATCTTGTGATGGGGATTTTTGAGGTGAACTGCTCCAGACCATGGCTCCTAGCTCTCCTGGGATTTTTTTTATACCACACCCCTCGGGGTTCCCCTTCCCTGTGCAGGTTAAAGGTCACACAGTACTAGGACAATAGCTTAATACTGGCAAGTCCCTGGGTGAGTCCTCAAAGGACAGAAGCAAATCAAAGATGCCTGCCTTCATCCCTAGCCATTTGGCTCCAGACCGCCCTGCCCCTTCCGCCCCTGAAGCCTGAGTCATCCCAGCTGCCCCGCCCCTTCTGCCCCTGAAGCCTGAGTCATCCCAGCTGCCCTGCCCCTTCCGCCCCTGAAGGCCTGAGTCATTCCAGCTGCCCTGCCCCTTCCGCCCCTGAAGCCAACCAGTTACTCCAGTGCACAGATGAAGACGTTAGCTATTAGAAGCTCCAAATTCACGTGGAGGCTGAGGGTGTAAGGAGAGGGAAGGGGTGTTGGGAAATGGCTCAGTCACGCTTGCGGTACGAGCGTGAGGACCTGAGACTGACCCCCAGCACCCACATAAATAAAGACCTCATCTTTGTTTACGGTACCCTCACATGGACGTACCTGCAGGAAAAACACAATGAAAAAATAAAAAGAAAAGGGTGATTTTTTTTTTCTTCATTGCGGGCTGGAATCCAGAGTCTCATACACGCTAGAAAAACACTTTACTACTGAGCCACGCGCCCAGCCCTTCACTGGGAGATTCTAGGCAAGCTCTCTGCCACCTGCCCAAATGTATAAATAACATAGTTTTTATTAGGCTTCTTCTTTTTTTTTTTTTTTCCAAAAATAATTTGGCCCAACTGTAGCTAGAGTTTTCCTGCCTTGCCCACAGTCAGGAAAAATCTCTGTCACCCGCCAGTCCCACAGCCGCTCAGACCCAACCAAGTAAACACAGAGACTTATATTGATTACAAACTGTATGGCCGTGGCAGGCTTCTTGCTAACTGTTCTTATAGCTTAAATTAATCCATTTCCATAAATCTATACCTTGCCACATGGCTCGTGGCTTACCAGCATCTTCACATGC
Source organism: Peromyscus maniculatus bairdii (assembly GCF_049852395.1). Taxonomy (NCBI): domain Eukaryota; kingdom Metazoa; phylum Chordata; class Mammalia; order Rodentia; family Cricetidae; genus Peromyscus; species Peromyscus maniculatus. The sequence goes on along the minus strand of NC_134852.1, from coordinate 30,498,716 downwards.
TGCTTGTCATGGTGGCAGCTGGCAGTGACTCCTTCTGCCTTCCTGTTCTTTCTTTTCTCCTCTCTGTTTAGTCCCACCTACACTTCCTGCCTAGCCACTGGCCAATCAGTGTTTTATTTATTGACCAATCAGAGCAATTTAACATATAGACCATCCCACAGCACTCAACCATTCTAGAACGTTCAAACAGTTCCATTAGAAGCAAAAACAGTGTGTGTGCTGGGGTATAGCCCCCCACCTCCCAAAGCAGCTACTGTGTCTTTGGTTAATCACACACACACACACACACACACACACACACACACACACCTGCCTTTTTCTCTGGTCCCCAACAACTATAATCTTGCCCCAGGAGCAGTTTCCACAACTTGCACTCCATCTTAAAAACATTTTAAAAAGTACATAGTTTCACAACCCTGTTTTCTACAACATCTTGGTAGAGAAAATTTTCAAATACACAGTCATAGGAATTTTCCAAATGAATGCTCAAAAAAATCCCAAATCCAACCCAAGGGTTCTCCCAGTAATATGTCACTGCACCTGATTCGGTGTTTTGAAAAGTTATTTATTACACTTATTTACTTATTTTGCGGAGAGTAGACCCCCCACAGTATACAGGGGAGATCCAAGGACAACTTGCAGGAGTCGGTTGTCTCTTTCCAACAAGTGTGTCCTGGATCGAAGTCCGGTCATCAGGCCCCATTTATTGCTTTTTGAGACAGTCTCCTCATGGCTGGCCTAGAACACACTGCCATCCTGCTGCATCAGGTTCCCAAGTTCTGGGCCTGGAGGTGTGGTCGAGGAATTGATGATCCGTTTACCTCAGCCTTCTGCTTGCTGGGATTCCTGGGGTCCCCACCAGACCCTGCCCATATTTTAATGTTAGATTCTATTCTCTATGTGTCATCAATTATTTAACCAGTCCATAGGGCCAGGTGTGGTGGCACACACCTTTAGCCACAGCACTCCACAGGCAGAGGTGAGTGGGTCTCGAGTTCAAGGCCAGCCTGATCTACATGGTGAAAGCCTTTCTAAAAATACAACAAACTGTTTTTATATTATTTTTAACTATGTGATCCTGCCATGGTGGTTGGTGACCAGACCACATTAGCCAGTCTGTTTACCACATTTACCAGTTTTCAGTGGAAGGAACTGACATCACAGATTTGATCTGTAGAACTGGGAGCATGACTGAATGGTAGCACCCCTGCCTAGAATCCCCAAGTGAGGGGCTGGGGGTGTGGCTCAGTGGTGGAACCCCTGCCTAGAATCCCCCAGTGAGGGGCTGGGGGTGTGGCTCAGTGGTAGAGCTCCTGCCTAGAATCCCCCAGTGAGGGGTGGGGTGTGGCTCAGTGGTAGAGCCCCTGCCTAGAATCCCCCAGTGAGGGGCTGGGGTGTGGCTCAGTGGTAGAGCCCCTGCCTAGAATCCCCCAGTGAGGGGCTGGGGTGTGGCTCCTTGGTCAGTGATTATTTAGCATGGGTTCTAGCCTCAAGGCAAAGGGGGGCAGACGCAGAGCATGGTGGTGCATGCCTGTCATCTCCATACTGAGTGGCTGAGGCAAGAGGATTGCTGGTTCCTTGCCACCCTTGGCTACACAGCAAGACCCTCCCTGTCTCAAAAACAACACTAAGCAAACATAAAAGCATCCACTCTTAGACTGTGCCAACTACCCAAGTCAAGTTGGATGGATGGCTAATGCTTCCACCTTATCTCGGTCGAGTACTCAGAACTCCACACTTCCGTTGCCCCCCCCACACACACCTCCCTGCTCGAGTGTTTTCTCAGGGCCCATCCTCCACCCCTGCGTGGTGCATAGGGTTGACCAAAGCCCCAGTGTTCTGAGCACTCTGCCTCACCAAGCAAAATAAACCCGTAAAGAATGTCTGGGAAATGTCTGGGATAGGTAAAACAGCGGTGGGGGACAGGAATGGGGGTTTGCTTTGCGGTAGACACAGTGGGGCGGGACCACAGGAGTGAAGGAGGCCAGACAGGTCATTGTGGGTCAAGAGAACGGCATTTGCAAATGTATTTCTGTCCATCAGCCGTTGCTTCTGCAAAGGCCTAACTGGGGTGTTGGCATGTGGAGCGGGAGGTTCCTGTGAATGTGCACCGGGGAGAGTAACAGGTGCTGAAAAAGAGGGGCGCATCACATGGAACATGGGGTTCGCAGAGAGTGAGGCCCGGGTCTGGGAGCCCTGGAAGTGGAATTGGGTTCGTGCGCGCCCTCTGGTGGCCGTATGGAAGAGAGCCTGGAAGCATGACTACTTCTGCTGTCTGCTGGCCTGTATGTGGCCAGCGCGGGTCTACGTCCCTACCACGCCGCGCGGAGGCCCCATCAGCAGAGGCTGCCTGCTCACCATTTTGTCTCCCCCAGGTCCACAGGTCCTCTGCCCAATACCACCGAGGCCTGGGGCAGTCGGCTCCTAATCGCCACCGTGGACATGAACACTATGCATAACGTGACCTTCATTTGCAATGCCACCAACCCCCTAGGGTCCGGGCAGAATCAAATAACCGTCCTAGTTACAGGTGAGATGTCCTCAGACCAGGAGGCGAGGGTAGAGCAGGATGGCCCCCAGGGGTGGATCTGGGGGTGTGTGGTTGAAATGATAGCGGGTCATAGGTCACAGATTTCATCAGCCCAGGCTGCGGCAGGTGTGGGATAGCTCTGACCTAAAGACTCAGAAAGCCCTCTCCAAGCGTCCTGGACGTAACTCTACCGGCTACAACTGAGCCAAGTGAGACTGAAAGGGAAGGGCGGGTCTCACGGAGATGACTCAGTGGATAAAGGCGCTTGCTGCCAAGCCTGAGGACCTGAGTTCAATCCCTGGCCCACTCAGTGGAAGGAGAGACCCGCCTTCCACAAGTTGTCTTCTGACCTCCACTTAGCCACCACGGCAGGCACGTGTGCACACCTACGCAAACGCACACACATCGACAACTGTCATTTTTCATTGGGAAGATAATGTGTTGAAAGCGTGCAGCTTCGGTTTTGGATAGATCCAGGTGCTAGACCCACGCCACCCAGGAGTTCTCTTGACATCTCTTATCTCCGAGGCCTGGTGTGGGCGTGCACAGCTGTAATCTCAGTACTCGGAAGGCTAAAGCAGTAGTGACGACCGTTTGGGTCAGCCTGGGCTATGGAGTGAGACCTTGTCTCAAGTAATAGAATTTTTTTTAAAAAGTCAACCCACATTACCTAACCCTGCCTTCCTTATGCTGGGTTAAATATCAGGCAGGATCTTCCCTCAGAGGGAAGACGTTGCATGCAGTAGCTTTACCCCAAGTCCCAAGCTGGTGCTCATTGGTCCATGTTAGTCCCATCTGACATCTGGACCAGTAACAGCAGCCAGAGAGACTGGGATGTTCCGATTGACCAGGCTAGACCGGGTGTGTGTGTGATGAAAACCTCAACCGTTTGCTTAGCATGCAGGAGGCCCTGGGTTCAAACTGCAGCACCCCATCTACCAGGTGCTGGGAGAGAGGGAGGGAGGAGAAATGTACATATGGGGTTCTCCTTGGCCACAGAGCAAGTCTGAGCCCAGCCTGTGCTACAGGGGCTCCCATCTCAAAACAAACACCCCACTGGAGGACTCATAAAATGTGGTCAACACCTGAGCACTGGAGCCTGAGGGAGATGGGATTCCCCACAGGACACGTGGGGCATTGTTTCAGAGATGCCGGGGTGACGTGACAGCTGGATAACTTGTCTCACCTGCTCTCTCATTTTCCAGCGGGCCCTGTGCAGCCGAATTCAGGCTTAGGCACAGGCGCCATCGTCGGCATCTGCGTCAGCATCATCGGCATCATCGGCATCATCGGCATAGCTGTCTTCAAACACCTGAGGCGCAAGTCTGGTGAGTGTCGTTCCCCCCACCCCACGCCGCCCCGCCCCCATACATTCCCCCACCTGCCCGCCCGCCCGCTTGCCAGTGCCAGGGCCACTGCAAAGGAGTCCCTGCTATGTGCAGCCTTGGTCCCGAGCATCCACAGACAGACACATGTCCCCAACATCGTGGAGTTCCTCCACAGTACAGCCGGGAAGTCTTAGTGTTTTGCTTTTGATTTTGAAGTACTGGAGATGGGATCCGGGCTTTGTGTGTGTTAAACAGGTGATCTACCACTGAGCCACACCCCCAGCCCCTCACTGGGGGATTCTAGGCAGGGGCTCTACCACTGAGCCACACCCCAGCCCCTCACTGGGGGATTCTAGGCAGGGGCTCTACCACTGAGCCACACCCCCGTAGCCCCTCACTTTTCACAGACCACACTTTTCTCTAAGCGCTAGCTCTGAAGGCCACTGTGGTCTGCACAGGCGCCTGTGCTGTGTGTAGGAAGGACGCATGCTGTACGTGGCCAGCCTGCCTGTGGCAGGCACACAGCTGCAGAGTGACTGTCAGTCATAGAAGGCCCTGCTTCGTGACTGGCTTTTCCCCTCGAGCATGAAACAAAACGGCCCCGTCACACTGGTTCTGCCTCCTTCCCCCTCTACAGCACCCTCTCTGACCGCTCACAGAACGCCACCTTCAGTCTCACCCAGGCCAGCCTCGTGGTCATCGTGTGGGGACATGAGTGTCTCTTCCAGAGGACAGTGGGCACAGAGGACTTGGCGGGAACTGTCAGGGTCAGGAGTATCCTCCGCTACATAGGTCAGCCTGTGCTACAGGAGAACTTGCCTCAAAAATCCAAAACATGTATACAAAACAGCGCAACCACAACAAAAAAAAAAGAGGCCGTGGGGGAGAGAATGAATATATCAGGGTCCCGATAATTCCTTCAAGGTCACACTCCAGTGACCTACCTTCCTTCCACTAGGCTCTGCCTCCTGCAGTTCCACAAAGCTCGCATTGAATCTAGACCTTTAGCACATGGGCCTTTTGCGGGGACGTGCAAAAGCCATACTCTAAGATGGGCGCCGTGACGCGGGCCTCTGTCATCCCAGCGCTTGGGAGGTGGAGGCAGGAGGATTGTAAGTGGGAAGCCAGCCTGGGCTACATGGCATAGCCCACTCCTCCTGCAAGATAAACCTAAACGATAGCCCCTGTTTTAGTGATTATGTCAGGGGTAAGGGGGGGCGCGTGCAAGTGACTTCATCTCTGTGACTCAGTTTCCTCATCTGTCAGAAGGGTGGGATGACATGGTCAGCGCGGCGCTTGCTGTCTGGGAGCTGCACACTGGGAATGCATTAGCTGCCGTGATTATCGCCGTCATCATCGTTATCAATGCTCCCGAAGGGGGGGGCTGTCCGCGTCCTTCTCAGCCACGTTCCCAGTGTCTACAGCTCCCTTCTCACAAAGGAGGTAGTTTCCACTTAACCCCGCTAGGTAGTTGAGGGGACTGAGACAGAGAGGTTAAGTCACTGGGCCCAAGGTCACACCGGCGCTGAAGGACAGAGATGGAATTTGGGCCCTTGAGCAAATAATTTTGTTTTTGAGACAGGGTCTCACTCTGTAGCCCAAGCTGACCTGGAATCCAGTATGTAGATCAGGGTGCCCTGAACTCACAGAGATCCGCCTGCCTCTGTCCCCCGAGTGCTGGGATTGAAGGTGTGCGCCACCACTGCCTGGCTTTATGTTTTCTTTTGTTTTGTTAACACGCATGGACGTTACTAGTCTGCGTGTGTGTCTATGCACCACATTCACACAATTCCCCCAGCAGCCAGAAGAGGGCGTCAGATCCCGTGGAGCTGGAGTTACAGATGGGTGTGGTTGCTGGGAATTGAATCCAGGTCTCTGGAAGAGCAGCCAGTGTGCTTAACCACTGAGCCATCTTTCTGGCCTCTTTTTTTTTTTTTTCTTTTTGAGAATGGGTTTCATGTAAATCTAGGTTGGCCTCAAAATCTGTATGTAACCAGAGATGACCTTGAATTACTGCTCTACCTCTAAAGTGTGCCTCACCATACCTGGCTCTTCCCTGCCCTGCATCAGTGCAGAGGCCGAAGAGGACTGACCACCTTCAGACACTCTCTTCCCATGATTCCCGGAGCCCTTCTTTTTTTCTTTCTGACGTTTCTCTTGTTTCTCCAGGTCGATCTCCCCGGTCCAGAACCTCCGGGAATAATGAGGTGCGTACAGAGGCACAAGGGGGGAAGCCGAGGGGTCTGGGTGGAGCCCGGACCTGTTTTCTGGGACTTTCTCAGGGAGGGGGTGGCATGGCATCAGGAGCCGGGGGCTTCCCAGGTCCCCAGCTGGTGCACCACTGGGAGGGAGTGGAGACTTCAGGAGAGGGATCTGGTGGGGATGTGGTGGGAGGAGGCTGGGCCACGCTGAGTGTGTCTCTAGAGGGGATATCCGGACCGTGCACACATGGTTTCCCCACTTTGGTTTTCATTGTTATTTTCTGCTCTTTTTAGTTTTTTGATTTTTGAGAAAAGAATTTCTCTGTGTAGCCCTGGCTGCCCTGGAACTCGCTCTGTAAACCAGGCTGGCCTAGAACTCACAGAGATTCCTGCCTCCTGGGTGCTGTGATTTTCTTTCTTTTTTTTTTTTTAAGATTTATTTTTATTATGTATACAGTGTTCTGTCTGCATGTATACCTGCACACCAGAAGAGGGCACCAGATCTCATTACAGATGGTTGTGAGCCACCATGTGGTTGAACTCAGGACCTCTTTTTTTTTTTTTTTGAGATCAGGCTCTCCTTTGAACTCACTGTCTGGCCAAGGCTGGCCTTGAACCCTCGGTCTACCTGCCTCTATCTTCCCCAGTGTTGGGATTACAGGTGTGTGCCATTGCACCCGGCTCTCTCCCAGGTTTTTGAGACAACGGCTCTCTGTGCCTCCTAGGCTGACCTCTAACTCTTGATCCTACCGCCTCAGACTGCAGAGGGCTGAGGTCACGAGGCAGGCCTGTCTCCTAAGCCCTGCCCGTGTGCCTGTGGCCACTGCTTAGGGGCAAGTGGGCCTGCTCTTTGAACCCTTCACCGGGAAGACTGTTTATTGGAGAGGCCCTGACTGAGGTTGGATGTTTGGTGTCCCCATCCAGTATTCCTCGGTGAGCAACGGCAACTGTACCGCCGACATAGAGATGAATCATGTTACGAGGTAGCGGTGTGGAACTGAGGAATGTGACGCCTCAACAGCCGGACCCCACGCAGATGAATGAAGGAGCCTCCAGAGAGTCTGGCCACCCAGTGTGGTGAGCGTCACACGTTTGGGGGACTCCCAGGACCCTAATAGATTCCACGTTGTCAGGAAGCGCTCCTGGAGCCCAGTGTGGTGCCCACGCCTGTCACCCCAGCAAGCGGGAGGGTGAATGGAAGTTTGAGTCTAACCTGGGCTACAGAGTGAAGCCCTGTGTGCACACAGACCAGCAGACACACAAGTTTTAGAGACTGGGACAAAAGCTGGAGTCTTTCCGTAGGTAAGATAAATCCTCTACCTCATGTTGGACCGTATAGAATGTTCTAGGAGATGAAAGACTTCAGCCACTGAGATTCAACTTCAGAATCTCTTTTTATCAGGGTTCTCCCCTCTCTTGACAAGGTCTCACTGTGTAGCCAAGGCTAGGCTCAAAGTCATAGAGATCGGTCTGTCTCTACCTCCCAGGTGCTAGGGTAAAAGGTGTATGCTGCCACACCCTTCTCAGTCCCCTTTTTGATGAAGTAAAGAAAAATATATATTTATAAAAGCTGTATAAATTTTATATATATATTTTTGAGATAGTGTTTCATATAGCCCAAGCTAGCATCAAATTTTCTATGTAACCAAGAATGATCTAATTTATTTTAACTTATTTGTTTTAAACATACCCTGCCCCCTGTTCCCTTCCCTCTCTTCTCAAGATACCATTCTGATTTATGTCTTAACTACTGACATTGTTTTATTTAACCTTTTTAAAAAAAATCTGTAAACCACAAATGAAAGCAAATGCATTTGTTTTTCTGAGACTGACTCAATTTATTTAATGCAATTCTTTCCTGTTGTATCCATTTTCCTGCAAATGGTGTAACTTTGTTTTTCTTTGTGGCTGAAAAATCCCCATTGTGTGGGTACCATCTTTTCTTTACCCGTTCCTCTGTGGGTAAGGATGGTTCCATTTCGGAGTTACTGTATGCAGGCTGCAATAAGCGCCAGCCATGTATCACTGCCTGGAGGCTGGTCCTCCCGGCAGCACAGGGGCTCAAAGGGAAATAATCCACACAGCGTTGGTGTTAGGGAAAAAGACACTCTCTCTCTTGATGGTTTCCTTCTTTATTTCCAGTCTCTCCTTGTTCTTCTGTTCTCTTCTCTCCCTCTACAGCTTATAATACCCCAACAAACTCCTTCAGGCAATACAGGAGTCACAAAGGGGCTACATCCCATCCTTAAGTGAATGATTATAGAACCCATGACTATGTGAACATTTTAAACTAACACCCTTTAATCGGAAGTCATAAAACCCTGATTCCCCTGGGACAGTGCCAAGTCTCGGGACATGGAAATGCCTGGAATGTCATAAATCCTCTAGTTCAGGCTCAAGTCAACATTTCTGAGATACCATAAATCTCTTAGCATCAGCTCCAGGCGGCACTCCCAAAATACTGTGGCACCATTGTTGTGCCCAGATCGTAACCCCCAGAGAGACCACCAAGGACGAGCATACCAGAATGCAAAAGCAAGGTTTATCTGTTACAAGTCATGACAGGGAACTCAACTCAAGCCATCTCAAGTGAGGCAGAGAAGAGTTCCTTTTTCTTGGGGAAGTTAGTTTTTATAGGCAAAACCCATAAAATTTCTTAGAGGGGAGGGGGTTAGTACGGGTCCATCCTTGATTGGTCCAGTTTTTCCCGGGCCTGGACTTTATCTTATTCTAGTTTATCTGTTTGCCCTGTCAGGAGTTTTACAACTCCTCTCTGGGGTCTGGTCATATTATCTCCGGAGAGGGGCATCTCATGGTTAATTGGTTACCATCAGACATCCTGACTCTGTTCTTTTGTTTCTGGGGCTGGCGCCATCATTTCTGGGGACTTGAAACTGGCCTGGGTCTATCTATATTGAGATATCTTTGTCTAAGGCCTCCTTTTTGAGACAATAGAGTGAGGGTCTTGTTGTGCCTAGATCATGTCCCCAAAGCCACCACTGGAGACTTTAGGTACAGAATGCAAAAGTAAGGTCTTTTCTAAGTTTACAAGCCTCCAGGGAGGCTCTTCCAAATCTCTCACTCACAGCAGGGAGGTTGGAAGGAGCACTCCCCTTTCTTTGTGAGGCTAGTTCTTTTTTTTTTTTTTTTTTTTTTGGTTTTTTTGAGACAGGGTTTCTCTGTGCAGCTTTGCGCCTTTCCTGGAGCTCACTTGGTAGCCCAGGCTGGCCTCGAACTCACAGAGATCTGCCTGGCTCTGCCTCCCGAGTGCTGGGATCAAAGGCATGCGCCACCACCGCCCGGCTGTGAGGCTAGTTCTTAAAGGCACAGACCATATAATTTATTTTAACCTGCCTCCCTTTTTAGTCTTTTGGTCGAACATCCTGACTGTGTCTTCCAAAGTCCCTGTAGCAGATACAGCCACCTGGGGAAAAGGGGTCTAAGTTCTTATCTACACTTAGGAATCCTGGTTTAAGCTTCTCTTTGTCTGTAGGGGATAGAGTGGGGGGGTTTTACTGAGGTATCACAACCATGATGCTTTAAATCTCAAAATGTGCTTTGTGATAAAGGAAACCTGTAGCCCCTTTTGGGGGAGCTATAGAGTCAAATTATTCTCTGTAGCCCTGACTGGTCAGAATTTTTTCTTTTCTGCCGTGTTTGTGAATAAAAGTTGCTTCTGGGGCTGGAGAGATGGCTCAGAGGTTAAGAACACTGACTGCTCTTCCAGAGGTCCTGAGTTCAATTCCCAGCAACCACATGGTGGCTCACAACCATCTGTAATGAGATCTGGTGCCCTCTTCTGGCCTGCAGACATACATGCAGGCAGAACACTGTATACATAATAAATAAATAAATAAATAAATAAATAAATAAATAAATAAATCTTTAAAAAGTTGCTTCTGTCCCTAGATTGTTGGTGTTCTACTCCCTGTTGTTTGTGCAATACCAGGACCCAACACAACGTGAGCAGATAGGGTACATGTGTCGTCTTTAGGGTGGTCTTGGTCATACAGATAGCACAGAGGTCATCTAGGCTATTTATTAGCTACCTCTGGTCCTGGTTGTGGGAGCTTCGGCGAGCCCCTGACCATACAGAAAGGAAGGATAAGTAGTTGATGAGGAAGTAGAGGATTAATTCCATGAGCTACTGCTTCAGTAGTGCATTATTTACTAAGCGAATAACCTGCTTCAGGTATTAGATTTCTTGTAGAGCTTAACTGAGAGTCTCCGGGAAGCGACTTAGAGAATGGAGCCAGTGTTATTTATTAAGTGGTGCTGTTTACCATGCAGGAAAAGCCACGAGGTACAACAAAGCCCACTATGAGAGTTTATTAGGGCCGGGCAGTGGTGGCGTAACCCTTTAATCCTAGCACTCTGGAGGCAGAGGCAGGCAGATCTCTGTGAGTTCGAGGCCAGCCTGGTCTACAGAGTGAGTTCCAGGAAAAGCACAAAGCTACACAGGGAAACCCTGTCTTGAAAAACAACAACAACAACAAAAAGAGTTTACTAGGGGAAAGGGAACAGAAGGGGGTGCTTAGGCCTATGGAAAGATCATGCAGAGAGCAAGGGGAGGGATAGATGAACCCACTTTTTATAGGTTCCCCCTGCACGTGTGCATATGGGCTTACGTAGCTACGCCACACATGTGCATAGATCGAGTGATCACACTGTGTGCCCCCGGTTTACGTAGGATGTAAGGCCTTGGAATGACTAAGCATCTTGCCAGCTCAGGCACCGTCCTGGGAGGGTGGCTAGGAGTTCTAACAGCCAAATCCTCAGTAGTGCTAGGTGGTCTAAGCTTGCCCCATTGACATGGCCCGAAATTTTAAATTTTGCTCTTATAGTTGATTTCTCATGAAAGGGAAGCACTCACTTAAGTATTGATCAGGTGAGCAGAAGACGATGCCAACCATGTACTGGATGACCAGCACCTCAAGAAAGTTAATCGGTTAATGAAGAAAGCACTCAGGTGTCATTGATCCTGTACTAGAAGTTGGTTTGGGCCTGTGCTCATCTTTCCCCCACGAGGGGACCATTGAGCAATCCATATTGTGTGGTTTCCACTGTGAGGGTGTCAGGTGTTGCTCGGGGTGATCAGCGAAAGAGGATCACTCCAAGATGCCACTCAGGCTCAGTGGCAGCAGGGAGGAGCCGTTTCTGGGACCTGAACCTTGAACAGCCCGTGCAAAGGCGTATTTGTTGATTGTTACACCCAAGTTGTTTTTTACGTGAAAACAAATTCTTCACCCCAGAGCTCCTGATCTATATGTTTTCTGGAAAAAAAAAAATCCCAGTCCAAAAACCTTAGTCCTTATTTTGTACTGTTCGCAGTACCCGATAATTCCAGATGTCCAGGTGTGCCACGGTTGTCTTGTGGCCAAGGCTGCAAAGCTCCTTCAGAAAGAGAACTCTATAGATAAGAGACAACAATCACTCTTTTCTTTTCTTTTTTTTTTTGGTTTTTTTTTTTGTTTGTTTTGTTTTTGTTTTTTTGTTTTTGTTTTTTTTGAGACAGGGTTTCTCTGTGTAGCTTTGCGCCTTTCCTGGGACTCACTTGGTAGCCCAGGCTGGCCTCGAACTCACAGAGATCCGCCTGCCTCTGCCTCCCGAGTGCTGGGATTAAAGGCGTGCGCCACCACCGCCCGGCAACAATCACTCTTTTCTACAATGATTTCTTCAAGTCTAAATACTTCTAGAAAACAACTTCATTCTGATGTTTGTTGTGGGATGATCTTTTGGTGTACTGTGAAGATGTGTTAGTCTGATGAGTTTAATAAAAAAAAAAAAACTGAATGGACAACAGCTTGGCAGGATTTCCAGGCACAGAGGACGCCATGAAGAAGAAAGGCGGAGTCACCAGCCTGATAGAGAAAAGGCAAGATATGCAGGAGGAGATGGTACAGCCACGAGCCATGTGGCAGCATGTAAATTAAAGAAATGGGTTAAGTTATAAGAGCTAGTTAGAAACAAGCCTAAGCTATCCACTGCGCTTTCATAATTAGTAAGTCTCCCTGTCATTGTTGTGGAGCCCACAGATGTTGACCCTAGATACAGTGAAAACAACTATTCCTTCTGATGTTGACCCTAGATACAGTGATTCTACTAGAGCTCCAATTCAGAGGGAAAACAAGCAAACAAAACCTAAGCCCTAAGGCAGCGGAGCCCTAGCTGATGCTGAGGCGGCTGAGCCGTGTCAGCCCTCCCTTGGAACTCGGATGTAGCATCGGATGTAGCTGTCTGCATTCTGCGGACCCCAGGTGGAGGAAAGGGCAGCGGGGTCTCATGCATCAGGAGGGCTCTGAGTTCCACTCAGCACAAATGGGAGGGCGAGCCCTGAACTCCAGTGGCTGAGTGACCGCTAAGGTCTGAGAGCCTGTTATGTAGGCGACATGTGTTATCTTAAGGGCCTAGGGGGAGGATCTGTTGTCCTCCTGGTCATACAGATAGGGCGGAGGTTATCTAGACTATTAGCCAGCTCCAGTTCAGCTTGGGGAAGCCCCTGGCCATATGGATGGTGCAAAGGTCACCTAGGCTATTAACCACCTCCATTCCCAGCCTTCCGGGCAGAAAACAGACTATCCGCCTCTGCGGTTGAGGTGACAACCCAGCACGTTTAACATGCCTGGTTTCCCCAGAGCTTATCTGTGAGCACACGGGCCTTTGTGCTCCTACACTCTCACGCAAACAAAAGGCCTTTGGGAGACCAGGCAGGAAGCTTGGGGTAGAGCACTTGCTTAGAGGGCGTGAAGGACTGGGTTCCATTCCCAACACCACGAAACATTTCGTTTTCCCTGCATGAATGTATGTGCACCACATGTATGCCTGGTGCTCATGGCGGTCAGAAGAAGGCATTGGATCCTCTAAAATTGGGATTAAATATGGTGCTGAGCTGCCACGTGGCTGCTGGGAACCCAACTCCTCGGGAAGAAGAGCTGAGCCATCTCCCTAGCCCCAGCCCCCGTGAGCTCTCACTTCCTGGAGAGAGCTGAGGGCACAAAACAGCAAGGTTAGCTGCACTCGGGAGGCAGAGCAGGCAGATCTCTATGAGTTCGAGGCCAGCCTGGACTACAGAGTGAGATCCAGGACAGACACCAAGACTACACAGAGAATCCCTGTCTCGAAACCCCCCCAAAAAACCAAAAAAACAGCAAGGGGTTTGGGAGGAGAGAGGATGGGAAGGGTGGGGGAAAGTGGATGGGAGGAGGAGGGGTAGGGAGCAGAGGGGATGGGAGGGTGGCAAAGCTGGAGGGACTCCACAGTGTGGGAGAAGGGGGCACTCAGAGCTCTGGTGAGTGAATGGCTCCCAGCACTTTATCAAACTGCTGTAACTTAAAAGGTTGTATGCAAGCCAGGGGGTGGTGGTGCACACCCTTAACCCAGCACCTGAGAGGCAGAGACAGGTGGATCTCTGAGTTCCAGGACAGCCAGGGCTGTCTCAAAAAAAAAAAGAAAAGAAAAAGAAAAATCAAATCAAACAAAAAGGAAAGGAGGGAAGGAAGGAAGAAAGAAAGGAGGAAAGAAGAAAGAGAGAGAGAGAGAAAGGAAGGAAGGAAGGAAGGAAGGAAGGAAGGAAGGAAGGAAGGAAGGAAGGAAGGAAGAAAGAAAAAGAAAGAAAGAGAGAGAGAGAGAGAGAGAGAGAGAGAGAGAGAGAGAGAGAGAGAGAGAGAGAGAAAGAAAGAAAGAAAAGAGCAGAGACTCCCACCTCGGAAAGGTGGGCAGGCCAAGCGAATCCCTCATAGAGACTGCACAGGCAGGCAGGGGCAGGAGCGGGGAATTCTGGGAAGAAAAGCTACATCCCAGGAGCAGTCCCGCTAGCCGGTCCCCAACCTGCCATTCTAGATTAAGGGTGGGCAGAGTTCAGGGCACATCTCTGCCTGAAGGTAGATTCCGTTCTTTACACCGGTCTCAAAAATAAGGGTCAAACTTAAAAAGGAATTGTGGTTTTAAAAAGGAAAAGCCTGGGTAGAGAAATCCTCTTCGCAGCTGTTTGCTTACTGGTTCAAGATTCTGGGAAGCGGTTCAAACTGGGAAGTGAAAGACCCTTTTTTTTGGTTGGTTTGGGGTTTGGGTGGGTTCCGTGTGTGTGTGTGTGTGTGTGTGTGTGTGTGTGTGTGTGTGTGTGTGTGTGTGTGTGGTTTTTTTTTTGCTTTTTCAAGATGGGTTTTTCTGTGTAGCCCTGGCTGTCCTGGAACTCACTCTGTAGCCCAGGCTGGCCTCGAACTCAGAGATCAGCCTGCCTCTGCCTCCCAAGCACTGGGATTAAAGGCGTGTGCCACCACCGCCCATCTTGAAAGATCGATTTATATAAGATGTCATGTTGGGGCCAGCAAGATGGCACATAATAAAAAAACTTAGAGAGAAAAGAATCATTATTATTTTATTTTATTTATTTTTTTTTTTTGGAGTGTTCCCAGACCAGGGGAGTTAGCACTTATCTGAGGTAGATCTGGCCTGTCCAGATGGATTTAAGCTGGTTTCTGGAGTTTGGGAAACATTTTGAAACATGTTAAGAAGTGGCTGTGAGAAAATTTGTAGCTAGAGTTTTCCTGCCTTGCCCACAGTCAGGACAAATCTTTGTCACCCACCAGTCCCACAGCCGCTCAGACCCAACCAAGTAAACACAGAGACTTATATTGCTTACAAACTGTATGGCCATGGCAGGCTTCTTGCTAATTATTCTTATAGCTTAAATTAATCTATTTCCATAAATCTATACCTTGCCACATGGCTGGTGGCTTACCAGTGTCTTCACATGCTGCTGGTCATGGTGGCAGCTGGCAGTGTCTCTCTGTCTCAGCCTTCTGCTTCTCAGAATTCTCCTCTCTCCTTGTCCCACCTACTTCCTGCCTGGCCACTGGCCAATCAGTGTTTTATTTATTGACCAATCAGAGCAATTTGACATACAGACCATCCCAGCAAGACAAGGCAGAGATCAGGGCTCTGTCTGTGTGCAGATGAGAAACACAGGCAGTAGGTCTGGTGAGAGGCACATGGAAGGAGGCATGAAATGAAAGCTCCTATCTTAGCTGGAAATCTTTTCCCATTAAGTAACCCTGAAAGTGCAATTAAATCTGGTGAGGTGGGTAAGGCTGTCTCCCTACCCCAACAATAGGGAAACGAGGAGAGGTGACATCCCAAAACTCCCAGGACCAAATCAGTGGCTCTGGTGTCCAGAAGGAAAGAAACAGACTGCTTCCCTGCTGTGTTCTGGGTTCCCTGTGAGCCTGTGGCCAAGCCTAGATCTGCTGGGGGTCTTAGTTTGATGTATCCATACGTCTTGGCGCCTGGGGGCAGTCAGCTGACCAGTTTGTCTTTCTAGGCATCACTTTTAACAAGGTTATTGATGGCCTGGCAGGGCACTCACTAGCCCGTGTGGCCTTTTTCCTCAGTTAAAACAGGGACCCAACAGCTTTTGGAAGTCAGCGAGTGCCAGCATTTGGCAATTTTGTTTTCGGGCTTTTATCTCTTCCCTGGCACACCTTAAATGCCACAGATGACTCTTTTGCCTGTGGGGTCATGAGTCTTGCTCTCCAGATGCTTAAGTTTTAGTTGGGAAGGTCTGGGGAACAAGAGACGGATTTTACTCCGTGTCCTGGGGTTATTATTTTTTTTTTTTTCCTGATGATTGTTGGCTTAAGGGCAGCTTTTTGGAAGATCTGCCAGGAGGTAGACTATAAACCGATCCTTTTCGAAGACTTGCCTGAGGCTATAAGTTGATTTCTGGCTTAGGAGCCATCCTGACTACTGTAAACTTACTTGCATGGATCTTAGCCGCTTCCAGACCTTCCAGACCCGTCTGTGCCTCTCATGGAAGCTTGAGAATGAGTGGAAGGAGCGTTAAAGTGAGAGTCAGCAGTAGCAGCCCAAGCCCGCCCATTTGAGCCCACCCACTGCCAGCGGAAGTCAGACAGAAAAGGTCGCAGGTGGCAGAGAAAAGAAAACATCAGAAATGCGGAAAGAGAAGGTTCAGAGCTTTAGCAGAAAGCTTGGGGATAAACTAACTCTTTTGTTTGCCCATTCACTGGCAGAAGTTCCTGCCAAGCTGTTATGTGGCCAGATTTACCGGCACCCACCAATTTAAGTGGTATCCGCCCCTTTGTCCCATGGCTGTAGCCGAGAGAAAAATAAAAAAATTAAAGTAACAAACCGGGATCAGACTCCAATCTCAGGCAATCCCGAGGAGAGAAGAAAGATCTATGAATCAGCTCAGGTTAACCCTCCACTTCATCAAGGGAGAGCTAAGGGCTGAGGCGTATGCCACAGGTGGACCACCCGGTGGACCAAGACAGCACTGACCCCCTCGTCAGGAGCGAAAATGTGCCATTGCCAGCGCAGCCCAAGGACAACCCCCGGGGTGTCTGTCACAAAGAATATAGGTCAGACCGCAGCCGAGAGAACGGGGGGGGGGGGGGGGGGGGGGGAGCACTCACTGTGTGGTGAAGAAACATGGCAGTAGTGGCAGCAGGTGTGGTGTGGGGGTCCAGCGGAGGCAAGGGGCGTGCTCCAAGTCTATCAGAAAGACCCGGGGAAGAAGCCATGCCTCCTCCCATCAGCCTCCTGCGGCATTTGCCCTCTGATCTCATTGTTTGCCTCTTATTCCGTTTTCATCATCAAAATGTTTATAATAAACATTGACTTCCTCCTCCTTAATCAGTTAATTAATTAATTGGGACAAGGTCTCCCTACATACCCCTGGTTGTCCTGTAACTCAGAGGTCAGCCTGCCTCTGCATCCAGAGTGTGGGATTAAAGGTGTGTGTATGCCTGGCTATCTGCCTTTATTATTTATACTGTTTTACAGGGCCTCTTACCGGCCTGGAGCTCACAATTCAGCTAGGCTGACGAGCCATCCAGCCCAGGGATCCTCCTGTCCTCACCTCCCCGGTGCAGAGATTACAAAGTGCACAGCACAGCGCATGGCTTTTTTTATGTGGGTACTGGGACTCGAACTCAGGTCCTGAAGCTTGCAAAGGAAGCACTTTACCCCTCCCCAGCCTGACTGTTCACAAGTGTGTGCAAGTCCATTCAGGTGAGTGTAGTTTCCATGGAGGCCTCAAGAGGGCGCCAGATCCTCCGGAAATGGAGTTAGCGAGTATGGTGAGGGCCATACTCACCATATTGTTGCTGGCGGGGGTCCTCTGGACCGAAGCCAGGTCCTCTCGAAGAGCAGCCGGGGCTCTTAGGTGCTGAGCCATCTTTCCAGCCCCCTCTGGAAACAGCCTCTAGATGATCGGTCGTGACCCATGACCTTTCACAGTGGTTGCATATCAGATACCCCGCATATTAGATATTGACGTCATGGTTCATTACGGTTATGTAGTGGCAAGGAAAATAATTTTATGGCTGGGGGTCACCACCACATGACGAACTGTATTAAAGGGTCGCAGCATTGGGAAGGTTGAGAACCACTGCTCTAGATTTACCATAAAATTGCTACATTGTCTACACCCACTCCATGGCAGACAGAAACAGGACGGGACTGCAGCAAGCAGGATCGAGTGGGGGTGCCATCCTGTGGACACCACGGCGCGAAGACCAAGTTAAAAATCAGTGACTGCCGGCCCTGAACAGCAGGGGGCGATGTGGAGCCATGTTTCTCAGGGGAGTGGGACACCGCTTGCAGCTTGCAACGAGTGCCAGCAGCCAGGTGGGTAAACAGAGGTGCTGAGGGCTCCTGGCAGGGCTGCCCACCTGGCCCGGTGGGGTGTGGGGACCCCCACCTGTAATCCAGGCACAAAAACAGTCACAATTCCTGATTGTCCCAATGTAGGGACTGAAAGATGCTGTCCATCATCTCCTGCCCACCTCACGACAGGCTTCCAGGAGACTCACAAGCACACTGCCTCCCCCCCCCCCACACACACACACCTGAAGGTGCTCTCTTCCTACAGGACCAGAAGTTTCCCTAGAGCAGAAACGCCTAGCGCTGCCTGCCTCCCATCTCTAGATCGTCTCTCTTCGACAGAACCTTCTGGAAACATTGTGTTTGCATTGTCCAGTGTGGTCCTCATTAAATGCATGTGGCTGGCTGGAGGAACTAAATCTAATTTTTCTTTTCTCACCACAGGGTCTCTCTATGTAGTCCTGGCTGTTCCGGAACTCACTCTGTAGACCAGGCTGGCCTCAGAGATCCTCTTGTCTGTCTCCACCCACAGCATGGATATGGAAGTCAGGGGAAAACTTGTGTGACTTGATCCTCTTCTTCCACCGCGTGCGTCCTGAGGACAGCACTCAGGTCCTCAGGCGTGGCGGCAAGCGTCTTCACCCCCGGAACCATCTCACCGGCCCCAGCATTCATTTTGATCACATTGACCCTCATTCCTCCTGTCTTCTTCCTCCTACCATTTAAGCATTTTTAGTTAATTCTAGTTTTTTCTTCTATTTTTCTATAAACAGCCAATTCGGCTTACTATTTCAGTATTGAGAGAGCCCCAAGCCTCCACCCCAAGCTCAGTCCAGGCAGACTCAAGACCAAGCCAAAGTGGAGAACCGGCCTCGCCCACCTGCTGGCCTCACCGCCTCACGCAGCCCTTCCCAGTGCCTCGCTGACCCAGATTTCACAGTTCCCACGATGCACGTGGCTGGCCAGCTCAGCCTCAGTCGCTTTGCATGAGCTGGGCAGCAGGTGGGGCACCTCGCCCGCCCGCCCCACATTTCTCCCTGATTCCGGATCACCTCCTTCAGGCTAGGCGGAGCCATCCCCGGGGCTCTCCCAGGCCCTCCCCCGGGGTTTTCATCTCTCCTGATAACCTCCTTATCTGGGTGGGGATGGTTCTGTGGGGGTGGGGTGGTGATGCATGGAAGAAAGAAGGCAGGGGGACCCTTCTTAGGCCACATTAGGTCTGGATTGAGAGGATGAATACTTTTGGGAAACACAAAACAAACAAAACTATGCACGGGCTGACAAGATGGCTCAGAGTTTGAAGGGACTTCGGGCCAGCCTGATGACCTGAGTTCGATCCCTGAGACCCACAGGGCGGAGGGAGGAACCCACCTCCCCACACACACCATAGATAAGTGTTAAAAGAAAAAGTCAATAGAGTGAACCCACCATGGATAAAACATCTCTGCTCTTCAGTGACTCCCCCGGGTTCCTGAACTTCAGTCTCCCCCCATCCTGGCTTCTGGGGGAGGGATTGGAAGGAGGGATTGCTCAATCAGAGGGCGCCTTGCTGTTTCCGGTAGCCAGCCGGGCTGAGTGGGAAGGAGGCCAGGGAGGCGGCCTGGGAAGTCCTGGGTTACCCTGGAAGACTGGTCCAACCAGAGTGAGCCCTTCATCTCCGGGCATGGGTGGAGACTCATGGAAGGAGTCAGCTCAAGGAGGCTGGGAGACTCAGAGAGGGGAGTCTGGGGCTCCAGGGCCTCACAGCCTGGTGTGTCCTGAGGCACCCACCTGGATGCCTCACTGAACTTCACTCTCCAGAGAGCCAGACCCCAACTCTGTGGTTCTCGTGACTTTGACATCTGTACAGGAAACAAGATGGAGATTCCTATCCAGACGCAGGGCTGCTTCTCAAAGGGCCTCCTGTTCTCAGGTAAGGAGGAAAAAACTCGGAGGGGTGAGGGGCAAGAATGGGCAGGACAGTAGCATCACATCTCCATCCATATTTCATCTATGGAATTTTCTAGAATGTCAGAACTATGAGGGTAGGAATTTGTGTTTGCTTCCCTGCTGTGTTCTGGGGAGGGAGGTGCAGGACTAGAGACAGAGCCGGACCCAACTGGTGAGTCAGTCACGCCCAGAATCCCAGCGTTTGGAAGGTAGAAGGACATCCTGAACTATATAGTCAGTTCAAGGCTAGCCTGGTCTACTTGAGACCTTGTCTCCAATAAAAATCTAGGGAAGAGCCAGGCGTGATGGTGTATATCTGGCACTTTGGAGGCTGAGACCGGAGGATCACAAGTTGGAGCTGGAACTACATAGTGAGTTCCAGGCATTCTGGACTATATAGTGCAATCTTGACCCCAAAAATATAAAAAAACAAAACACACACACCCAATGGAATTTTAGGCTTATGATGTAACTAGCATGATAACTAATGAAATAGATATGCCTTTAAATATTGATTGAATGAGTGAATTCAGAGGGTCTAAGTGTTTAAAATCAGAACACAAAGCATCTGGGGTGCGGGTGGGGACCTGGTAATAGTTCTGTTACATCTGTGCCTTTATTCCTATTCCTGCACCCAGGGCAGACATCACTAATCAATCTCATTGATTCCAATGTGCACTCTTCAGAGTCCTTGCTCTCAGTTGAGAGTCTGTAGAAAGGAGGTTTTGTTTTCTCCCTCCGGACTCAGGCCTTCTCCATATCTTCCCACAGCCTTGATCCTGGCTCTCTGGCTGCCCCAAGGTTCCCAGGCAGCCCTCCACATCCAGAAGATCCCAGAGCAGCCTCAAAAGAACCAGGACCTTCTCCTGTCCCTTCATGGTGTTCCCAGCACCGTCCAGGACTTCATCTGGTACCTGGGGGAGAAGACTAATGGAGGCACAAGACTGTTCTCCTACATCCCTGGGGAACTGCGGCCCCAGAGGGATGGCAGCGCCATGGGACGGCGAGACATCATTGGCTTCCCCAATGGTTCAATGCTGCTCCGAGGTGCCCAACCTTCAGACAGTGGCACCTACCAAGTGGCCGTCACCATCAACCCTGCCTGGACAATGAAGGCCAAGACTGAGGTCCAGGTGGCTGGTGAGTTGGGGGCAGGGGTGGCTAAGGATGGAAGGAAGGCCATGCATGTACAAACACATTTCATTTGGCCTCCTCATTCATATGCACAATGTGCATTGAGTGAGCACCTACTGTGTACCAAACTGTGGATTTCCCCGACCCTAAGGAACACCCCATTTCATTAGTTCTTCCCATATATTAATTATTCCCATATTTATTTATTTATTTTTTTATTTTTTTTTTTTTTTTGGTTTTTCGAGACAGGGTTTCTCTGTGTAGCTTTGTGCCTCTCCTGGAACTCACTTGGTAGCCCAGGCTGGCCTCGAACTCACAGAGATCCGCCTGGCTCTGCCTCCCGAGTGCTGGGATTAAAGGCGTGCGCCACCACTGCCCGGCCTTATTCCCATATTTATATGAGCACCTTTTTTTTTCAAGACAAGGTTTCTCTGTATAACTTTGGAGCCTGTCCTGGAACTCACTCTGTAATCCAGGCTGGCCTCGAACTCACAGAGATTCATCTGCCTCAGCCTCCCGAGTGCTGGGATTAAAGGTGTGCGCCACCACCGCCTGGTGAGCATCTTTTTTTTTTTTTAACCTGACCCTGATGAATTGCTCAATTTTCAAAACAAGACAAGTGCTTATCGATGTTGCTGCTCCAGGTGAAGGACTAGGGGACAGGGTGGGGACAACAGTGAGATCTGACACTTCTTGGGAACCTTACGAACCAAGTATGATACTAAATATCTTCCCTAAATCAGGCTGACCATTAGGACTAACTGATAGCTTGGGGTAGATGGCTGGGCATCTCAGAGAAGTCATACAGCCTCTCTGGTCTCACCAGACATTACTAGTGCTTGCTGCTCACAAGGACCACAGATGGTGCCAGATTCTGCCAAATGCTCCCCCAGAGCCAGGGCCACTCCTGCATAAGGACCACTATAACACAGTAACTACTTTGTCACTTAAAGAAGCTTCCTGGACAGTCACTCTTGTCTCCATTTTACAGATGGAGGAACTGAGGCACAATGGGGTTATGATTGGCCGGGCTCGGAGAATTAAATAGGCTAACATAACACAGGAAGGGAGGTCATCAGGGAGGTCTCGATGAAGAAGGTGACCCTTAGTTAGGTGTGGTGGAGTGTACATGTCACCCAGCCCTGGGGAGGTTGAGGTGGGGGCGGGGTGGGGGATCTGAGCCGGTCTGGGCTACATAAGGAATCCCAGCACTCAGACTGGGCAACTTAGCAGGACCTTGTCTCAAACATGTCAACAGGGTCAGTAAGATGGCTCAGGGGGTAAAGGCACTTGCTGCCATGCATGGGAAAAGGAGAGAGCCAACTCCCGCAAGTTCTCCTTTCTCCTCCATTTGCAGATGCACACAGATGCATGAATCAATAAATAAACTAATGAAAACAAAAAAAAAAACAAACATCAGCATGCTTGGGTCTGATGGTTCACCCCAGCCACTGAGCCACACCCCTAGCCCCTCACTGGGGGATTCTAGGCAGGCTGTACCACTGAGCCACACCCCAGCCCCTCACTGGGGGATTCTAGGCAGGCTGTACCACTGAGCCACACCCCCAGCTCCCTCAGATGCTGCTAACTCTATCCTTGTATACATGCAGTGTCACTGATGTGGCATTCTTTTGATTACAAGCCAGTTAGTGTTCCACATTCAAAGAAGAGTGCTAAACCAGGCAGTGGTGGCTCACTTTAATCCCAGCACTCTGGAATCAGAGGCAAGTGGATCTTTGAGTGCGAGGCCAGCCTGGTCTACAGAGCAAGTTCCAGGACAGCCAGGGCTACACAGAGAAACCCTGTCTCAGAAATAAACAAAGTGGGCTTAGACCCTGCCGCTTGTCAGAATAGCTAGTCATAGTTAGAAAAGCAGGGAGTGGGGGATACTGTTTCCATCTGGGCTTTAGAAATTAAAATGTTTCACAGGCTCAGTTGATAAACTCACTGTGATCAAGAAAAGCAGCATGTTGCCAGAGGAAGACAGTTCACCTTGAGGAGGAGACAGCTCCTCCTATCTGATGGAGAGTGAAGAGGAAGAGATAGGGACTCAGAGCACCTTAGAGAGCAGCCTCCGGCCTCAACCCCTGCCTGGTTGAGATGTAAGGGCAGCCTGATGATCGAGGCAGGAGGATGGAAAGTCCAAAGACAGTCTGGGCAATTTATTGAAATCCTGCCTCAAATTTGCAGAAAATGGGTAGGAAAGGAAGAGAAAGTAGGGAAGAAAGAAATAATGATTGATTATTTTTGTTTTTTTCAAGGCAGGATTTCTCTGTATAGCCCTGGCTGTCCTGGAACTCACTTTGTAGCCCAGGCTGGCCTTGAACTCAGACATCCTGCTGCCTCTGCCTCCTGAGTGCTGGGATGAAAGGCCTGCGCCACCACGCCCAGCAAAGTGATTGATTTAAAAAAAAAAAAAAAAAAAAGACTTACAGGGTTCTTGGAGAGAAGGCTCACAGACAAGAGCACTCACTGCTCTTCCAGAGGATCTGGGTTTGGTTCCCAGCACCCACATGGCACCTCACAATCAGCTAGAGCTCCAGTTCCAGGGCATCCAATGTCCCCTCTTGCCTCTGCAGGCACACGAGGCGTGCACATGATATGCAGACATACATGCAGGCAAAACCCTCACACACTTACAGAATTTTCCCAAGTTCCAGCCCTGAGAAAATTCCTCCCAGAGTCCTGGGGGAGACTCTACATCAGGCGTGGGGTATCTGAGGGAAAGGAATCTACGTACACTACGCTCCTTTGTCCGTTCACTTTATTCCTCTATGACAAAACTCTGTCTATACAGCTTCAGTTCCATCCTGAGTCTCAGTTCCTCTCTGTACCTAGTTTTTCTGTCCCCTCATAGCCCTGGTAGTAACCAAGCCCTTATACTTTTGGTCTCATCTTCATCCTCTGTTCCTTCGTCCTCCATCTATCCTTCCTGGCTCCTTACCCCTGGCTGATAAACTCTACCAGAGATCTGCCTTACCCTTTGTCTTCCTCTCTTCTCTCTGGCCACAAGGTTCTGTGACTGCCACTGGAATTTCCTTCCAGTCCTTACTGCACCTGGTTATGCAAAGACCTCCTTTGTTCTCAGTCAATTGCTCTGGAAAGCCACTAGGCCTGAAGGCTAGGGAGGGTCTGAGCTTCATTTGCACAAGAAGCAAAGCTATGCATCTACAGCCTGCTTGTCTCCTAGGCTGGGTGGGGGTGGGGGGGGTGGGGAGGTGGCGGGGGGGGTGGGGTTAGTTACCTAGAGGTTCAGCAGGTCTGAGAAGCTGAACTGTAGAGCCCCTGCCTAGAATCCTCCAGTGAGGGGCTGGAGGTGTGGCTACTGAGGCAGAGCCCCTGCCTAGAATCCCCCAGTGAGGGGCTGGGGTGTGGCTCAGTGGTATAGTCCCTGCCTAGAGTCCCCCAGTGAGGGGCTGGGGTGTGGCTCAGTGGTATAGTCCCTGCCTAGAGTCCCCCAGTGAGGGGCTGGAGGTGTGGCTACTGAGGCAGAGCCCCTGCCTAGAATCCCCCAGTGAGGGGCTGGGGTGTGGCTCAGTGGTAGAGCCCCTGCCTAGAATCCCCCAGTGAGGGGCTGGGGTGTGGCTCAGCACTAGAGCCCCTGCCTAGAATCTCCCAGTGAGGGGCTGGGGTGTGGCTCAGTGGTAGAGCCCCTGCCTAGAATCCTTCAGTGAGGGGCTGGGGTGTGGCTCAGTGGTAGAGCCCCTGCCTAGAATCCCCCAGTGAGGGGCTGGGGTGTGGCTCAGTGGTAGAGCCCCTGCCTAGAATCCCCCAGTGAGGGGCTGGGGTGTGGCTCAGTATAGAGTAGGTTGCCTAGAATCCCCCAGTGAGGGACTGGGGGTGTGGCTCAGTGGTAGAGCCCCTGCCTAGAATCCCCCAGTGAGGGGCTGGGGTGTGGCTCAGTATAGAGTAGGTTGCCTAGAGTGCATAACATGGCACTGTAAAGTAAATAATCAGGTGAGGACAGACAAAAGTCATCACTGATACAATCCTCACTCCCAGGTATGCGCGAATACTCAGTCGGGGCACCTGTGCCTGTCAATGCTGGGATCATGGCTGCTACCATCACTGGGAGCCTTGCTGTGGGGTCACTGCTTGTAGGTGGCATTGCCTACCTCCTGGTCACTCGGAGGCGGAAGGGCCGGAGCCCCAGGTACTGGCCCCGATCCACCTCTATGTCCTCCATCCCCTCTCCTTCCCCTATAGACGCCTTGTTTTTCCTAGGCGAGGTGAGGGTGGGAGTCAGGGAGTCTCCAGGTTCTCGGGGTCCCCTTCCCCCACCCAAGCATCTCAGAAGTCTTTTATGTACCCCCAGGATTCCAGCTACAGAGCAGCCAGAACTGAACACTAGTCCTGAATCTGGTAAGCCAGGAGCGAGTGTCTCTCTACCCAGCCTTTGTGTGTCTCCCACTCCAGTCCTACACGCAGTCAGAGCCCACTGGGACCCTTGGACTCACTGAGGGGGTTGGAGAGGGTTAAGGCCCTCCTCATAAACCTTCCACAGCTCCCCCAGGGCCTGGGACAAACTTCGTCTCCCCAGTACGGCTCCCAGGTCCCTCCCGATGTGCAGACAGTGGGCTCTCTTTCCAGGCTCCTGCAAGCATCCCTCCGGCCTCTGTCCAGTTTTTACGTCTCGCTGTCTCAGATGACCCCTCCTCCGGGTAGTCCTCCCTGATGTCCAGGCTGGTCTGGCACCTGCTTCTATGTTCCTAAGGCTCCCCCACCCCACCCCCCACCCCCCACCCCTGCTCCCAGCCTTAGACGCTCTGGGTTGTCACTCTCTGGAGATGGATCTCTCTTCCCCCAGGGGACTTCAAGTACTAGGAGGGCACTGCCTGGATTGTCTGGGCCACCACTGTGTCCCCGGCACACAGTTGGCAGGAGGAGCGGTTTGCATGAAATGTTTGTTGAGTGACTGAGTGAATGAAGTGGATGAAGTGGACAGACAGGCAGAACGGGCGACAGGAGCCTTCTGTCACCGAGGTCCCTCCCTCCTCTCCTTCAGGGGACAGCAACGTCTATGAAGTGATGCCATCTCCAACCTTCCTGGTGTCCCCCATCAGTGACACAGAGCCAGGGAACCCAGCCACGGTGAGTCCTGTCCCCTTAGAGCTTGCTTCTCACAAGGCCCCTTCCCTGAGTGCCTGGGCACCTAGAAACCACAGCTCTGCTTTCCTCTCTCCAGTCAATTCGTTCTTTCTTCCTTTCCTTCCTGTGTCGGGGGTGGGGGTGGGGGTTGGGGGGGCACACATACATGACACCCACATGGAAGTTCAAGGACAGCTTGTGGGACTCAGTTATCTCCATCCACCATGTGGGTGCTGGGAATCGAACTCAGATCATCAGGATTAGTGGCAAGCACCTCGCCCCACTGAGCCCTCTTGCCAGCCCCTCTTTCCAATTCTTGTGTGTCTCTTCAACCCAGATGGGGCCCAAGGACAGCCAGGGCAAGGATTCCATCCAAGTCCAGCTGGTGAAACAGTTTCTGGGGTTACTTACAGGGTGTGGGTGACTCTGGAAGCCACACACTAGCACAGGTGACGACTCAAGAAAGCCGTACAACTTGCAGGCAGAGCCACCGAAGAATCATATTTCCTTAGCAACATGGGTGCTGGAGGCAGGAGAATCGAGAGTTCAAAGCCAGCCTCCAAGCTGGAGGTCAGCCTGGGCTAGACTGAGACCCGGTCTCAAAAACCAACAGAAGTGTGGAGAGCTGGCTGGAGAGATGGCTCAGCACTTGCTTACTACTTTTGAGGACCCAAGTTCGGTTCCCAGCACCCACATCCAGCAGCTCACAACCAGCTATGACCACAGCTCCATCGGACCTGATGCCCTGTACTGGCCTTCAGTGGGCAACCACATGCACATGGTACACACACACACCCCACATATACATACACATACAAACACCACACACACACACACACACCACATATACATACACATACAAATACCGCACACACGCAGAGACACTGACATGTACACAGACACATATACATATACACACCACATGCACAGAGACACATACATACACCACACACACACATAAATATAGACACACAGATACACACAGAGACACACAGAAACACACACATACAGAGACAGACAAACATATGACAAAAACACACAGACACACACATACACCAATGAAAACTGAAATCTTTAAAACAATCAGGAGAACAAGGATCCCGGGAAATGGCTGAGCAGGGAAAGGCTCCGCCCCACTGACCTGATGGCCTGAGTCCCTCCCTGGAAACCACATAAAAGCCAGAGGAAATTGATTCCACAAATTCACCCTCAGACCTCTCTATGTGCACCTACACACTCCTACATACAATGACATATATTCTTTCTCTTTTTTTTTTCAAGACAGGGTTTCTGTGTAGCCCTGGCTGTCCTGGAACTCACTCTGTAGACTAGGCTGGACTTGAACTCACAGAGATCTGCCTGCCTCTGCTGAATGCTGGGATTAAAGGGGTGCGCCACCACCTCCTGGCAATAATATTTTTAAAAGGAGGACAGAGACAGAGAGAATGTAAAGAGCTAATTATTGAAACTAAGCTAAGCACTAATGGTGAAGCTGGCCAGCACCTGGGCACCCCAAAAGCCCTCATATGAGGCCCACTACCTAAGGTGTGTTGACCTACAAGGGGTGAGTTCCCTGCTCTTAGGGGCTTCATAATCAGAGGGCCAGGCATGCACGTCATAGCATCAGGGTCAAAGGTTAGAGGGCATGGGGTACCCCCTCACCTGTACCCCTTCCTTGCAGAACCGGCCTCCACTACCATCCCAGCAAGCACAGCCCGAGAACCAGCACTACCAGGTATGGACTGGGGAGCGGCAAGAACCCCACGGAGGAGCCTGGGGCAGGGAGGGTCAGAGGGCCAGGGATAGGGGCTCCTCCCTCCCCCAAGAAAGCTCTCCTGCGGAACCTGTTTCAGCTTCCTTGAGACTGACCCCCTGAACAAGCCCTCTGCCTTCCTGGGCCCCCCTCTTCCTCTGCAATAATCACCCAAGGCTTCAAATCTGTACGGGAGGAACAAGGCCCAGGGTGGGAAAGGAGATTGCTCAGGGTCTCACAGCAGAACATGTCAGGCCGCAATGGAACCCCACTGCTTGAAGGGACCGGTTCTGGAT
Organism: Peromyscus maniculatus bairdii; assembly: GCF_049852395.1. Taxonomy (NCBI): domain Eukaryota; kingdom Metazoa; phylum Chordata; class Mammalia; order Rodentia; family Cricetidae; genus Peromyscus; species Peromyscus maniculatus. The sequence continues at coordinate 30,470,835 of NC_134852.1, read as the reverse complement.
TGGCTCTCAAGTCTCTCCAGTTCCCTCCTGGGCACCCCTAAAAGTGCCCTGTCTGTCTCCTCAGAGTCTGTCTGCATCCACGGGTGTTTCTCCGCTCTTCTGGGCTTCCTCTCCCTCCCTCCCTCCTCCTCTATGTCGGCTCCCTTTTCCTGTCCAGCCCTGACCCTGCCTCTTATTTTGTGTCCACCTCTCCTGCTCCCACTAGCACCCCCTCACCCTGGGGCTCACCCCCTTTCCGTCTCCTGGTTCCATTCTCTGCCTGTCATAGTCTGCCTGCCCCCCACTCCCGCCCCATCTCCACCTTTCCTGCCCCTCACAGTTCCTCTCCCCCCTCTTAGGACCTACTAAACCCCGACCCGGCCCCGTACTGCCAGCTGGTGCCAACTTCCTGACGAGCTCGGGGCCAGGCCTGCCCAGAAGACAGAACCTCTGCCTTCCCCTGACCCTGACCCTCAGGGCCTCACACCTGCAGAAAAGACCCGTGACGCCCACAGGCCAAAGCCGTGGGAGCTGGCAAGCGCCATAGACCCAGCATGGCAGGGGGCAGGTGCCCCACGGCACGGGAGACTGACTCCAACAGCCTTCAGTCTGTGCCTCGTCCACACCTGCCTAAGAAAGCAGGCTCCTGCTCCCGAGGGTCCCCATCCATGGGAGAAAGCCTTAGGTCTGACTGCATCGAAGGCACCCCGCCATGAAATCCCATCGTGGCTCAACCAGTTATCCGGAAACCCCTTCCTTGGGGAGAAAGCATTACCAGGAAGACGCCGAAGCAATGGTTCTCAACTTGTGGGTCGCGAGGGGTCACCAGAGCAAAAGCAGCTGACCTAAGAAGACAGCCCTGGGCAAGAGGACCTCAGAATCAGCCACCCATAGGACTGGGACTGCCTAGAACCCACCCGTGAGGGCTGGGGGCGTGGCTTAATATAAGAGCCCTTGCCTAAAATCCACCAGTGAAGGGTGTGGGCCTGGCTCAGCTTGCTAAGTATGGGAGAGGCCTGGGTTCAATCCTCTGAACCCCACGTTAAAAAAAAAAATCAGAAAACATCAACCACTGGGAAGAGATGAAATGGGAGAAATCTCTAGATGCTTGGAAGCTCAAGAAACTGCCCTGCCCTTCTTCCCCTACACACACCTACACACCTACACACCTACACACACACACACACACACACACACACACACACACACACACACACACACACACACGCCCTGACTGTAGAAGCACCCGGCCCTGTGGACTCCGGGACCACAGCTCAGTGACATCCACTTTATACTCTTGATATCTACGATTGTAAGCTAATAAACTCTTGTTGTTTTAAGCCACTGTTTGGTAGCAGTTTCCTCCAGCGAACAGGAAAAGAGGATGCTGGAGAATCCCAGGGAGGGGAAGTTACAGCCCCAGCTGATTGGCAGTATGCAAATGAGCTCCTTGAGGGACTTCCCCAGGCCTAGATCTCACACAACTGGTGCCTGGTTAAGATAGCCACCCAGATCAACCAAGTGGCTTTGGGGCTAGAGGAATTAGCGAATGAGTACATGAATCAGGGCTTAATTATTTCTTTAAAAAAAGAAAATCGGGCTGGAGAGATGGCTCAGAGGTTAAGAGCACTGGCTGCTCTTCCAAAGGACCTGAGTTCAATTCCCAGCACCCACATGGTGGCTCACAGTCATTTATAATGGGATCTGGTACCCTCTTCTGGCCTGCAGGCATCCATGTAGGCAGAATATTATATGCTTTAAAAAAAATCTTATTTTTTTGAGACGAGGTCTCTCTGTGTAGCTCTGGCTTGCCTGGAACTCACAGAGATCCACCTGTCTCTGCCTCTGGAGTGCTGGGTGAAAGGTGTGCGCCACCACACCCGACCAAATTTATAATTAAATAAAAGATTTGAGGAGGGATTTCCAGCAAATGATGTTCGAACTGTGCTCTTGCTCCTTCTTCTGGCCACAGGTGGAATTGCACTTCCTCAGCCCCTAATTAGGATGCAACAATGATGCTTTGGTTGATGAAATGCGGGCGGAAGCATGCTATGACTTTCCTCCCTATCCCTGTCCCAGTGACTGGTCCTGTCAGTGGTTCCTGAGTGAGCACACACAATTCTGACCCTTGTCACACCTGTCTCAGGTAGACAGGTGTGTGGCAGCCTCAAGAAATAAACCCTTAATGAGCCTGTGGGTAAAACGGGACAGCTTATCACTGCAACATAACCCAGATCACCCCGACCTCAGATGAGGACACTCGGTCTCCTCAACATAAAAACTACATTTCCCAGATGCCCTTGCAACTAGATCTGGTCATGTGGTTAAGTTCGAGGACAATCAAATACAGATATGGACAGAAGTTTTATAAACAGTTCATAGAGAGGTCTTCCTTGACAAGAAGCAGAGAAAGTGAGGAAGTTGGGCTTATGGGGTGCTGTATACAGCGTCACCATGCCAGTTAGATAGTAATCTAAACAAAAAAAAAAAAAAAAAAAAAAAAAAAAACTTCCTTGCTCAAGCCATTTCTTTAAGGAATCCATTATTCCCAGCTTGCTTGCTTCTCCCCCCCCCCCCCACGGTGTTTCTCTGTGTAGCCCTGGCTGTCCTGGAACTCACTCTGTAGACCAGACTGGCCTTGAACTCACAGAGATCCACCTGCCTCTGTCTCTTGAGTACTAGGATTAAAGCCATGTGCCGCCACCACCTAGCATCCCAGCTCTTTTAAATACACGTCCAACCCCACCTCCAAGCAGCATTTTTCTAGGTAAGGTCTTGAGCCTAACCATTCCACTTCCAGGGCGCAGTCTGGAAAATGAACTACAGTAGCCATATTTTCCTCTTTGAATGAGTAAGTTTATTAAGTATATATCAAGGCAAAGTAATTGAATAAATAGCAAGCTAGATGTAGCTGGTAGAACATCATCAAATCAGATGCTCACACTGTCCCACAGGGGACACCAGGCACCAGGCAGCTGGGACTCACCTTCTCTCCACGGCTGAGCTCTTGGCTTTTCTTTCCCCATGCAGGCACTTTTATATCAGGAGATAAGCCATAGCGCCCTGGGGCTGGAGAGATGGCTCAGAACTGAAGAGCACACACTTCTTTTCCAGAGGACCTGAGTTCGATTCCCAGCATCTAAGTCAGGCAACTCACACTGGCCTGTAACTCGTGAAGTCACAGGCACATTCAGACAATAAAAATAAATAAATAAATAAGAATGTTAACGCCTTGGAAACAGTTTGCCTTCTCGCTGTTCTCAAGGACATGATATTTTTACTCTTAGGCTATTTTTGCTGTTCTTTTTCCTCTCTGTCACAGAGTTGTGAGGGGTAGCCCTTCCCCTAGACAAGTAGCCTTGGGGAGACACTTGGAGACAACATGCTTGGGTCTGAAATGTGAGGCAGGGCCGCCAGCCTCCAGCGGTAGTTCCTCAGCGAGCTCAAAAAGCACGTGATGACTTACCAATATAATGTGCACTACACCTGGTCATCTCATAGTCCCCTCCCCTGATTTGAGACAGGGTTTTATGTAGCCCAGGCTGGCCTTAAATATACCTGATTCATACCTGAGAATGACCTTAAACTCGGGACCCTCCTGTCCCCACTTCCCCAATGCTAATATAACAGACTTGTACCAGCACACACCTCTCTGGCCTCATTACTGACAGAGTTGTAATCTCCCCATTCATATGCAAAAGTCCCATACCAAATGTGACAAAATTTGAAGCTCCCCGGGACTGGAGGGATGGTTTGGTAGTTAAGTATGTTTGCTACTCTTGCAGAGGAACAGAGTTCAATTCTCAGCACCTACACTGGGCAGCTCACAACTGCCTGTGACTCCAGCTCCAGGGGATACAGCACCCTCTTCTGGCCTCCTCAGCTCCTACACCCATGTGCACAAACCCTCACAGAGGAACACACCTACACATAAAAATCAGTCTTTAAAATCAATTTAAGAGCCGGGCGTGGTGGCGCACGCCTTTAATCCCAGCACTCGGGAGGCAGAGCCAGGCGGATCTTTGTGAGTTCGAGGCCAGCCTGGGCTACCAAGTGAGCTCCAGGAAAGGCGCAAAGCTACACAGAGAAACCCTGTCTCGAAAAATCCAAAAAAAAAAAAAAAAAATCAATTTAAAAATCAACAGAACCAGTGACAAAATCCTGCATCTATATTTTGGGGGTGGGGTGTGACCTCTGACCTCAGATTTTCAGAAGTCTTAGGAGGCTGGGTCTATTACCATTGCCACATTGTGACCGGAGACACTGAGGCTTGAGAGGTGATGTGACTGTCTCAAGACAGCATTCGGTTGACAGAAAAGGGAAAGGTGATGTAGCGGACAGGATGAGCTGGATTTTGCAGCGGTAACAATTGGCCTGCTGCTGTCCCCAGCTTGAAAAGCTTGTAAGCTTTATTATTTTCCCTTCCCACAAGTTTGTCTCAGGTAGACAGGTGTGACAAGGGTCAGGAGAACTTGGCTTCATGTGGACAACTTCAGAAACCAGGCTAACAGTGTTAGTCATTGCAACAGGAAAAAGTAAGGAGCGTGCACACAGTGACTTAGAAACTCTGAGCTGGAAGTGTGGCTTCCACTCACTTTTCATTGGCTGAAGCAAGTCACATGGTACAGAGTCCAGTTCTGGGTGCAGACTGGGCAGAAGAAGACGGAGCCCGGGAGCGCGGTATAAAGAGATCATCTTGGGAATCGAACCCTGATCTAGACCTTCTGACAGAAATGTCTAAGCTTTTTTTTTTTTTTTTTTTGCTTGATTTATTTTTCCCAGACTTCATTCATTTGAGCAGCCACTGGACCAGAGCGAGGAGGAGGCTAGGGGCCAGCCACGAGATTCGACAGGCATGCAGAGGGCAGCCTGGGCAGGGGCTGGTTGTGGATTGAATAAGGAGGGTTAGAGAGAACGAGGGGGAAGCAACCATGCATTAATTCCACAAGTGTTTATTAAGCACCTACTGGATACATCACTGTTTTAGGTCTCAGGAGATGTCTATAATCAAAACAGAGACCTATCCCTTGAGGAGCTGACCTCCCAGAGACTCCTGGACGATCGATCCGTGGGGACAATACCACAGAGGGGACAATGCCGGGAGGGGAAGCAGTGAAACAAATATTCTGACCACTAAGATATTTGTGCTTAAATATTCGTAGGCCGGCAAGATGGCTCAGTGGGTACGGGGCTTGCTGCCAACCAAGTGAGTATCGATCCCCGGTACCCACACATTGGAAGGAGGGGACTGACTCCCACCAGCCACCCTCTGAGCTTCGACATACACATAATAATAAATATGTGTAATTTTTTAAAGAAAGGGAGGAGTGTGAAAAGCAGCCGGTCTTGGAGCCCGGAGCCTCGCAGCTCCCACGCAGTTCCAGGCTGAGCCAGCAGGAGGCAGCAGAGGCCAACAAACAAGCCTCCAGGCACAAGCCCACCCAGCCCCACCCCCACCCCACCCCGCCCCACCCCCACCCCACCCCTGATTCGTTCCCGTCTGGACCCTCAGAGCCCTCTCTGCTGCCTCGGGCCCAAACACCCGACCTTGGTCGGCCTCTGCCTGCAGCAGGCACGCCTGTGGCCTCCTAAGCTTAAGCTTCCGTGTTCCTACAGCCCAGCCTGGACCAGGCAGCTCCGCTCCTGTCCACCTCCGCCTCTCCACCGTCTGTCCTCCCCTCCCTGCCTAGGACCAGGCCTAGCCCCCAGCGCCTTTAAATACAAACTTCTCGCCAGACGGCGGTGGCGCATGCCTTTAATCCCAGCACTCGGGAGGCAGAAGCAGGTGGATCTCTATGAGTCCAAGGCTAGCCTGGTCTACAGAGGGAGTTCCAGGCCCGCAAAGAATACTTAAGAGAGACCCTGTCTCAAAACAAACAAGCAAAGAACAAAAAGAAAAAACAAAAAAAAAAATAAAAGTAAAAATAAGTGACTATAAACTTCGCACAGCCTTCAAGTTTGAATCCTGGGGGAATCTTTGGTCTCCTCTTCTAGTTATTCTTTACTCCTTAACCCCACTTTGTGATCTTCTTCCTGCACCCCAAAATGCAACCTGGGGTTCTCCTCTCCCTCTGCCTGGAAGAATGTAAACGAATACAAAGGAAAAGGACACAAAATGCGACCGTTCTTGGCTCAAAGCAAGTGTCAATGAGGATGGGATTCCAGGCATGAAGCTCAGCCCAGTAGCTTTGGCTGGAACTGGGCAGTGTCCGCCAAGCATCAGGATCTTCCACCAGGGGTCCCTGTCGCCCGCCTCGCCACTCCGGGGACACCCCCAGCTTCTGAGAGATAGGGGCTCCTTGTTGGACAAATGAGGAAGCGGCCCCGGGGAAGGAAGTGGGCTGGGCTCTGACCCAGAGTCGTTATGATTCATGGGGAAAACCTGTTCCAAAGCCACCTCCTCTGTGGGAGAAAGGGCCAGTGCCCGCTCAGCAGGGTCACGGGATCGATCACCCGGTGTAGATGCCCCAATCAGCAGACCTCCATGAACTCCCGAGGGCGCCAGGGTCTGTGTCCAGGCTTCACTGGAGACCCAGGGGGGACTCCATCCCGCCCCTGTGGAAGGTGACGAGCTGAGGTGCAGGTGGCCCTGGGCTGGAGGAAGCAGCTCCGCCACAGAGCGCCTGCGGAGACGCCCCCGCTGCGGGCTCTACGGCTGGGCCACCCTCGCCCCTTCACCGGGATGTTCTAGTTTCCTTCCTAGTTGCTTTGAGGGAAAAACCACCCTGAGAAAAAGCAAGCTTGGGGAGAAAGTGCTTATCGGCTCACGGCTCGAAAGTCTGGGGTACAGGCTGCCGTGGCAGGGAAGTAAAGGCAGGAACTGAAAACAGCTGATCGCATCCCATTACAGCAGGGAGGGAGAAATAAATAATTGCACGGCTAATGCTCAGGGGCTCTCGCTCTCTCTCTCTCTCTCTCTCTCTCTCTCTCTCTCTCTGTCTTTCTCTGTCTCTCTGTCTCTCTCTGTCTCTGTCTCTCTCTGTCTCTGTCTCTGTCTCTCTCTGACAGCATCTCACTACGCATCCCTGGCTGTAGACCACGCTGCCCTTGAACTCACAGAGATCCTCCTGCCTCTGCCTCAAAGGCTAGGGTCTGCTTTCTTTACTGAGGCCAGCCTACAGCTCCAGCCTTCCTCCTTTGAAGTGAGTCCCGAACATGTAGAGACCCTAAAATGATACTGTGGTTAGGATTTGCCTTCAAACACCCCCACCCCTGTTCCCAGGTCCCAAGTCATGGGTTCCACCCACTATAGCCAATATATGCAAGAGGGGCTGGGAGACGGTTGATAAGTTCGAATCTCCACGCCCAGTTAAAAGCTGGGCTTGGCCCTCTGCACCTGTAACCCCAGGGCAGCGGGAGGCAGAGACAGGAGGATTGCTGGGACTCACTGACTGCTATCCTGGCTCTAGATTCAGTGAGAGACCCTGTCTGGAGGGAATGTGACACTCTATGTCTCCCTCTGAGGGAGGCGTTGAAGCAGACATGTGCACCTGTACAAAACGCAGAATAAAAATAAAATAATAGCGCAGTGGAGAAGTGCTTGCTTTCCGAGGCATGAGGACCAGAGTTCAGATGTCTGGTATCAAGGTTAAAAAAAAAAAAAAAAACCACGTGTGGCAGCATGTGCCTGTAACCCCAGCACTGAGGCAGACAAGGGGATCCCTGGAGCTCTGAGGCCAACCAGCCTCATGGACGTGGTAGGCTCCAGGTTCAGTGAAAAACCCTGTCTCAAAGAAAATAAATGAAGTGGGCCGGGTGTGGTGGTGCATACCAGCCCTCCAGAAACAGAGGCAGGGGGATCTCTGTGAGTGTGGGGCCAGCCTGATCTACATAGAGAGTTCCAGGACAGCCAGGGCTGCACAGTGAGATCCTGTCTCAAAAAAAAAAAAAAGGAAGAAGAAAAAACTTGGATGGCAGAGAGCTTTACCAAGTGTTCAGGTGTCCCTGGTTCAAAGGTTCAACCCCTGGTGTCACAAAATTAACAACAGCCATGGGAGGCTGGAGAGATGGATCAGGCTCCGTTTCCGTCACCCACAGGACGACTCACAACCATCTGTTAACTCCTGTCCCAGAGGATCTAGTGTTGACTCTTTCAAGCACTACACACGTGTGGTGCACACACATGCACACAACCACCATGCACGTACAATAACAATAATGGCTAATAACAATAATAATGTGTTGCTCATCTGTGGGGGATACCTGATATTCACCTCTGGCTTCAGGTTTTGCATGTACTCCTGTGCATGCGTGCGTGTGCACACACACACACAATGCTGTGTCTCTGGTGAACATGTGCAGTTTTTGCGGTGGTTTTTTGTTTTTTCTTGCTGTGGTTCCCCTACAGCAGCAGGATCACGTGACAGCTATGCCCACATGACAACCTTTGGTATGCTGAGTGAGTTCTTCGGACAGTTGAAAGCACCCAGGAGGCTGCGGTGGGTCTTGGGCCAACACTGCCATTTATCGACATCGGTAGCACCTCAGGCTTTGGGTAGCCATGAAGTTGATTCCACATCCAATCCCAGAGGGACACTCAGAGCCCTCTGCTAGCAGACAGAGTAGTGGATGGGGACGAGACCTATGATTGGCTGTGAGCTGTGACGGGCACAGGAGGAGGAGGGATGATGATACCTTGTACTCTGACGCCACCTTCTCTTTTGGTTAAACACATTCGATTTCCATAATAAGGTACTTTTTAAGATTTATTTGACTTATGTGTGTGTGTGTGCCACGTGTTTGGATGCCCTTGGAGGCCAGAAGAGGGCATCAGATCCCCTGGAGCCGGAGTTACAGATGGCTGTGAACCTCCTGATGTCTGTGCTGGGAACTGAACTCAGGTCCTCTGGAAGAGCAGCCAGTGCTCTTGACGGCTGAGCCCTCTCTCCAGCCCCGGAATGAAGCCTTCTTAAGTTCAGGTGGTGGCGCGCAGCTGTAACCCCAACGATGGAGGAAGCAGGGCTGAGGAAGGAGTTTGAATTTGAAACTAGCCTGGGTTATAGAGCAAGACTCTGAAAAACAAACAAACAAACAAAATCCCTACAAACACTAGCCTGCCTCAGGACCTTTGCATATACTGTACCATGCATTGGAAAACGCACTTCCCCTATATCCACAGGCTCCCTGTGCCCTCAGTTAGGTCTCAGCCTCCTTCCTCGGGCATCTGCTGACCTCCGTAGCCAGAGGAATGACCTGTGCCCTCCCTCTCGTCCGGACCCATCTTAACCTTCTGTCTTATGGTACTTTGACTAATCTTTCTCCGATAATATAGACTAAATAGAGGACTTAAAAAACTATTGCTCATGTCCCTCCAATAAGATTTAGCCACATAAGAGAACAGCTCTGTCCGCTGTCCATGTCCCTGGCAGTTCGGCACGGAGTCAACACACAGTAAATATTTGCTAGGTCATTAAATGACATGGAAACCCCCGAGCAAGGAGAGCAGTAGAGAGGTGCCAAGGGGTGGGAATGAGAGGCCCGTTTCTCCAACCCACCTGCCTAGCTGGCTGAGAACAGGGGTGTATGTGTGTGTGTGCCTGTGTGTGTACACATGCCTGTGTGTGCCTGTGTGTGTGTTAATGTAGACCAAATTTAAAGTTTTGTATCTGCTAAACAAGTGATCTACCACTGTCTCACACCCCCAGCCCCTCACTGGGGCATTCTAGGCAGGGGCTCTACTACTGAGCCACACCCCCAGCCCCTCACTGGGGGATTCTAGGCAGGGGCTCTACCACTGAGCCACACTCCCAGCCCCTCACTGGGGGATTCTAGGCAGGGCCTCTACCACTGAGTTATTTTCCCATACCTCTTTTGACTTTTCATTTTGAGAAAGGGTTTCATTTCATTGTCCAGGCTGGCCTGGAATATACAATCTTTCTACCCCAGTCTCCCAAATAACTGGGATGACAGGGCTGTGCCATCAGGGCTGACTGCTGGATGCTGTTTGCGGGGTGAGGAATGAAGGGGACTTGGGGTCCTTTGAGCAATCTAAAAGCCTCCCTGGCCCAGCTGGAACCTGTGGGATCTTACCTTCCAGCCCTTCTTGGGGAGACACACCCCCAGGTCAGGTTTAGAAAATTCTGCCCTGCCCTGAGTCCTCAGCCCCCCTACATGACAAGGGGAAGGGGGAAGAGACTCTTCACCTGCTTCTGTGGGGTCCCCACCTAGAACCTCCCCAACACACTCCAGGTTTACAGAAGTATTCAAAAGTCAGAAGCAGGCAGAGTCTTAACTAGGAGGGAGATGGCTGGGCCACTTCCAGCCTTGAACTCCCCAGGGAACTGGCGAGGTGGCAGATGAGACAGGCCTGGGGAGGGGAGCCCCACAAAACAAGGTCACAGAACTGTGTCCTCAAATGGCCCCAAAGGCAAAGGATTGCTCCGTGTGTGTGTGTGTGTGTGTGTGTGTGTGTGTGTGTGTGTGTGTGTGCTTGCTGTTTTTATTTGGGTTTGAAGAATTATTTTTCTGTTGGTTTTGTTGTTGATGATTTTGTTTTTAGACTTCTGTTACACTTTTATCTCTTGGGGGAGGGCGCGTGCCCACGTCTTGGCACGGGTGTGGAGGTCAAAGGGCAGATCGTGTCAGCCAGTTCTCTCCTCTCTCCAACGGCAGAGCTGAGGGCATCGGGGTCAGCAGCCAGTGCCTCTACCCGACAAGCCAGCTCACTGGCCCTCTTTCTGGGTGGTTGTTTTTAAAACAGAGACTTGCGGTGTAGCTCAGGCTGACTTTGAACTGGCAGCTATCTTCCTGCTTCAGCCTCCCCGGTGCCGAGATCACGGGTGTGTGCTTCTGCACCAGGCCGCTCCAGCAGCTCAAGGCCGTGGTCCTAGGCCTCCTGCGCCTCACGGGATTTAGGAGGTGGGACCAGTGGGCTGGGTAAAAGGGCAGTAAAACTGCCGCCATCATTGGCCCCCGCTGTACCTGTCTGCCATTCCAGCTCCTTTGGAAACTGAGGCAGGAAGGTGGCCCCATATCAAGGCTAGCCTGGGCTATGTAGCAAGATCCTGCCTCAAAAAGAGAAAGGGCCAGGCGTGGTGGCACAAATCTTTTGTCTTTGACCCCAGCCCTCCAGAGGCAGAGGCAGGTGGATCTCTGTGAGTTCCAGGCTTGCCTGGTCTGCAGAGCCTGGCTGCACAGTGAGACCTGTGGTGATATATTGTGTACTCTAATAAACTTGCCTGGAGATCAGAGGACAGAGCCAGCCACTGGATTAGACACAGAGCCAGGCAGTGGTAGCACACGCCTTTAATCCCAGCACTTGAGATCTCATGCCTTTGCTTGGGAAGCACACACGCCTTTAATCCCAGGAAGTAATATGGCAGGGCAGAGAAAGGTAGATAAGGCGTGAGGAAACAGGAACTCACTCTCTTTAGGCTGAGGATTTCGTAGAGGTAAGAACTAGTGGCTGGCTGCTCTGCTTCTCTGATCTTTCAGCTTTCACCCTGATATCTGGCTCTGTGTTTTCTATTATAAGACCATTTTAGATTAGAGCAACAAAGACCCTGTCTAAAGAAGAGAAAAATAAAACTGAAAAATAAGGGCCAGGAGCTTCAGTCAGTTTGATACAGTGTTGTCCCGCACAGAGCCTGAGTTTGAGCCTCAGCTCCAGGGAAACCAGGTGTGGGGTGATGTGCGCCTGCCATCTCATCATTCAAGAGGTGGATGCTAGAGGCAGTTCAAGGTCACCCTGCGGTACACAGTGGGTTCTAGGCTACCTGGGTTCCAGGAGACTTTATTTCAAAAACAAAAACAAAATTAAAAAAAAAAAATCTCCTTCTAATGTAACATTCTAGTCCGTCTGTTTCTGTTGACTCCTCAGCCAGAAGTTGTCCGCTCTGTTTGAGGCTGGGACCCCAAGTGCCCTTCTACCCCCTGCACCTTACTGCTCAGCCTGAAGCAGCCCAGATGCCCCAGCTCTAACCTCAGAAGAGTCAGAGGGAGTCCAGGTCACGGCCACCCACAGCTCTGGCCACAGAGCAGCAGCCTGAGGCCTGGACATAGCCCTGGGCCATGTGCACAGCAAAAGAGCAGCAGCTTTTGCTTTGACTCAAAAGGGCCCCCACAGCGGCTGGGGATCACTCTGCTCACAGAGTGCTTGGCCAACATGCGAGAAGCCCTGGGGTGGATTCCCAGCCCTGTATAAAACCACCTATAACTCCAGCACATCCTGCAGGATGACAAATTCAAGGTCATCCTCAATGCACAGTGAGTTCGAGTCCAACCTGGGCTACATAGACAACATCTCAAAAAACAAAACAAAACAAAAGGTTCATATTAGAGGGACACCAGGGAGGGAGGAGGGCGCAGAAGGACAGCAGACAGAGAAGAGTCATGTGATGCTTTGGGAACTAGAAGCCATGACACAGCTTAAGGACAAAAGGTAGCTCTACCCAGAAACCTAGGCCTCCCTGGAGACTCCCAGCTCCGTGTCATCCACACCTGGTGTCAACTTCCAGAAGCACTCTGAACCCCTACCCAGCGCTGGGGACACTGTGGGGACACATACCCGGGAGGAGAGGGACGAAGCTCTGAACAGTGTGATGAGGGCACGCTGCGGTCATGGGGGGGGGAGCGGGGGATGGGACGCAGGACGCTGACCGACGGGGCTGGGGAGTGTTCCGTGAGGCTGGTTCAGTGGGCACAGGGGGTCTCCAGCCACCGTGAGGTTTCTGTATTCTGCAGAGGGCGCTGTGGAGCCACAGCAGCCTCTGCGCTGACGGAGCAGGGGAGACATGAGGACCTAGGTTCTTCTTCTTCCAGTCTCGGGTGGGGGGGCGGGCAGTGGCATCTTCCTGGACAGGGGCAGGTCTGGGAAGATACTAAAGTCAATTTGGGACAAGGTGAGGGAGAGGCGCCTGGGACACTGAGGAGCCATTCTGAATAACAATTGGGACTCAGTCCCAGTACTCAGGCGGCAGGGTGGAAGCGGGGCCAGACAGAGAGAGCGGGTGAGATAAGGTCACAGTTGAGGGGGTGGGGGGACCAGAGTCAGCAGCCCAGCCTCCGCCCCCCCAGCCCTCCCCAGGCCTCCTCCCCCTCTATACGGCCCCGCCTTGTTGAGGGCAGCTCAGGACAGAGTGGTTCTCAGGAGGGAACCAGGACAGGGGAGCTGCAGGTATGGCCCCCTGGCCAGAAGCAGGCTGCAGGGTCTCAGAGGAGCCAGCACCCACAGCCACCAGCGTAGGCTGTTTGTAACACGCTGCTCAAACCTCCAAGGTCTCTGCCTGGCCATCCTCCCTCCACCCCTCTGCAAGGGGCAGACCCTCTTTGGGGCTTTGCTTTTCCAGTGAAGTGAGGGGGTTTTTTGTTCATCCTGTTTTGTTTTATTTTGATAGGGTCTCACTATGTACCTTAGGCTGGCCTGGCACTCGCAATGATCCTCCTGTAGCAGACTCTGGAGAGCTGAGGTGACTGGAGTACACCATTAAACTCTAAGTTTTTCTGTTGTTCTGAGACCGGGGTCTCAAGTAGCTCAGGCTGGCCTGGAACTCACTAGATAGCCGAGGATAACCTTACGCTTCTGAGCCGCCTGCCTCCATCTCCTGGGTGCTGGGATGACAGGCATGTGCCGCCACAGCTGGTTTGTTCAGGGCTGGGGATTGAACCCAAGGCTTATCACTTACACTTTACCAACCCAGCCACATTCCCCGACTGGTTCTACATTTGCCTCGTTGATCCTTGCCAGGCACGGGGACTTATCTGAGCATTTCTCACCGGCCTCTCCCAGCAGCTTTGTATGGTTGGCATACAGTAGGCGCTCATTCAATATCTGTGGAAAGAAGGAGCTCGTGTTGTATGGAGCCCTTACTGTATGCCAGGCAGGATTATAAGCACCACACATTTGCATGCTTGTGTTACAGGACCCACATGGGGTCAGGACAGCTGCCCCTCGTCATTTGGAAGGGATTACTGGCTCCAAGAGCCCCTCGAGACCCTAAAATTCAGTTGCTCAAGGCTCTCCTATAAACGGCAGAGGGTTTAAAACATCCTCAGTCTGTGTGTGTCTCACATCACCTCTAGATGGCTGTTATGCAAATGATAGGCTGGAGCTATGGCTCACTGGTTAGGACCTGTTTTTCCAAAGGACCCGGGTTCAATTCCCAGCACCCACAAGGCAACTGACTGATCTCTAACTCCTGTCCCAGGGGATCTGCTGCCCTCTTCTGGCCTCCACGGGTGCTGTACAGACATACACGTAGACAAAAGAGCTGGGCACGTACAGTAAACTTTTAATTTAAAAAAAAGAGAGGAGAAAAGCAAAAAGTCTGAGGAGATAGCTCAGTGGTAAGGACACTTGCCACCCAGCCTGATGGATGGCCTGAGTTCAGTTCCTGGAGCCCACAGGATGGAAGGAGAGAACTGACTCCTTCTACAAATTATCAGGAACATCTCACACCCTCCCCTCAACAATAAATAAATAAAATAAATATAAATAAAATGTGATGCCAGACGGTGGTGGCGCACGCCTTTAATCCCGGTACTTGGGAGGCAGAGGCGGTCAGATTACTATGAGTTCAGCCTGGTCTACAGAGCGGCGTTCCAGGACAGAATAGCCAAGGCTACACAGAGAAACCCTATCTCGAAAAAATCAAAAACAACAGAAAAAAGAAAGAAAGAAAGAAAGAAAGAAAGAAAGAAAGAAAGAAAGAAAGGAAGGAAGGAAGGAAGGAAGGAAGGAAGGAAGGAAGGAAGGAAGGAAGGAAGGAAGGAAGGAAGAAAGGAAGAAAGAAAGAAAGAAAGAAAGAAAGAAAGAAAGAAAGAAAGAAAGAAAGAAAGAAAGAAAGAGAGAAAGAAAGGAAAAAAGACAAGAAGTTAAATTAGAGCCAGATGTGGTGGTTCACATCTGTAATCCCAGCCCTCAGGGTCCTGAAGCAGGAAGCTCGTGAGTTCAAAGCTTGTCTGAGCTACTGAATGAGCTCTGGACCATCCTGAACTATACAGTGAGACCTTGTGTCGTAAAAGAAAGAGGGGCTCAGCTGTGGGTGGACTGCTCTTGCAGAGGACCCCAGTTCAGTTCCCAGCACCCACATCGGAAGCCTCACAGTGGGTAACTCTAGGGACTCCAACACCTCTGGCCTTTACCTTCACGGGTACCTGCACTCACATGCAGAGATCCATACACAGACATACACAACACATGCATATAACTAAGAAATAAAGCCCAAGGTGTGTGTGGGGTGTGTGTGGCACACACCTTTAATCCCAGCACTCGGGAGGCAGAGACAGGCGGATCTCTGTGAGTTCCAGGCCAGCCTGGGCTACAGAGTGAGTTCCAGGACAGCCAGGGATGCTACACACAGAAACCCGGAGGGGGGGCGGGGGGGAGGGGAGAAGGCTAGGTGGGTAAAGCCACTTGTGGCCAAGACTGACAACCTGAGTTTGATTCCCGGGAGTCACATGATAGAAACAGAAGTTGTTCTCTGGTGCCCCCATGAATGTGATGGCGCATGCCACCCGCCTTCCATCATCACAATCAAAACAGAGAGGGGAAGGAAGGAGACACAGAGTGAGAGGAGAGAAAAGAAAAGGAAGGTTGGAGCTTGATGGGCATCCACGTGGCCCTGGGTTTGACTCCCAGCCCCACATCAACCATGCCTGGTGGTGAACACCTATAATGTCAACACTCAGCAGATAGATGTGGGAAGATCAGGCCATCAAGGCCATCCTTGGCTACACAATAAATTCAAAGCTAGCCCCAGCTACATGGAACCCTGTTTCAAAAAAAAAAAAACAAACAAACAAGTCTTTTTCCCCTCTTGATTTTTTTGGGTACGGGGTCTCACTGTAGCCCAGGCTGGCCTCTTAATCACTACAGCTGAGGATGACTTCAAACTCAGGAATTTCTCCTGCCTCTACCTCCCAAGCAAGCGAGAGTCTTAAAGACCCCCACCCCACAGAGTTGTGCCATCTCCCTGAAGTCTTGAGGCTGGAGGAGCAGACGTCTCTGTCCTGTGCCCCTGGGGGACCCCACTGTGCATGGTGGTCAAGAACTGCCCCAGAATCTTCTGGTGTTCCTCCTCCCTCCCCGCCGCCGGTGACCTGGTTCTCCTCTTCGGTACCAAATCTGGGCCTTTGGCACAAAGTGGATTAGGCAGCTGCCCCAGGAGGCCTGGCCAGGTCATGGCCCTTGGCCGGTGCTTGCCACACCCATCCCAGTGCCCAAACAGGGCCCCAGATCCTCTGTGACTCGATCCCTCCAAATTCCGGTGATCCGCCCCGGTTCCAAATTGCCGACCGATCCCAGGTCCAGTGGCAGACCGAGCCAAGCCTCAACCAGGAAGGGCCTCTGAGACTGGAGCGCCATCACCACCAACCATCTCCGACATCAACCTGGGATGAAAGATGGCATTGGCCTGGTGCAGCTGGCTCTTCCTCAGTGGTGAGCGAGAAGGGTCCTCCACTCCCCAGACCCTCAGCCCACTCCCTGCACCTCCAAGGTGCTAAGGACAGAGAGAGGAACCCCTGCTGGGGGGGGGGTGTGACCAGATGCCCAGCATGCAACTTGGCTTCACTCTGGGGCAGTTTGCTCTTGAGGGGAGGCCTGTAGGGCAGGCTGGAGACTGCCACGGAGAGATGTCAGCAGGGGGTCTTTAGAGGGTCCCACAGCTGAGCAAAGCAAGTTGACCAGTGTGGGGATTCCAAACTCCCCTTGGTTGGGCTTGGTTTAGGTGCTTTTGAGGTAAGGTCTCCTATAGCCCAGGTTGGCCTTAAACTTACTTTGTAGTTGAGGATGGCCTTGAACTTCCAGTCCTTCGGCCTCCATCTCCCTAGTGTTGGGATTACAGGTATGTGCCATCATGCCAGGTTTATGTGCTGGGGATTGAACCCAGGGCTCTCTGCTTGCTAAACAAACACTCTACAAACTGAACTACACCTCCATGTATGTTGTCTTTTGTTTTTGAGACAGGGTCTCACTGTTGCCCTGGCTAACCTGGAACTTGCTCTGTAGACCAGGCTGGCCTTGAACCCTCAGAGATCCTCCTACCTCTGCCTCCTAGGTGCTGAGATTAAAAGTGTGTGTCACCAGGCCCAGGACTTGTGAGGTCTTTTGGTGGTGGTTGTTGTTGAGACAGGGTCTTCTCACTATATAGCCCAGGCTAGCCTCAAACTTGAGACAATCCTCATGCCTCAGCTTTCTGAGTATGACCACCATGCCTGGTTTTTGCTGCTCTACCCTCAGCCTCAGTTTACTTAGCTGTAAATGGGCCTCGCTGACAGGATCATTCTATCTAGTGCCCTTAGAAGGAGGACCAACTAACGTCTGCTGTTTACCTACTTTGAATCTTTTTCACTTGTCAGCATCCACCCTGAGAGGGATGGTCACTCGTGGCCCGACTTCCTAGAGAGGAAAACCAGGCCTCGAAGAGGTGACTTGCTGGTCAGGGTCTCACAACACATAGTGGCATTTGCCCTAAGCCTGTCACTACCACCCACTTTCTCCCAACCAGGAAGGGACTGGAAACCAGGCCAGGCCTGCAAGTGTGTGTCATGTGAGAAACACCAGGGCCACCATGTGAGCGAGCCAAGTACAGATAAGAAGGAAGCAGCCAGGACCAGCCCTGCTGGTTGGGACTTGTCTGTTTGTGGAGAAGGGGTGGAGGAGGCTGGGGGTGTGGCTGGGGGGGGGGGGCGGGAAGCATTGGGTTTGATCCCCAGCACAGCATAAATGGTGTGGTGATACGTGCCCAGACTCCCATCACTCAGGAGGTGAAGGCAGAGAGATCAGAAATTCAAGGCCATCCTCTGCTATATGTCGAGGCCAGCATGGGATACCTGAGGGATGGAGAACAGACTATAGAAAAGAGAAAGGGAGGGAGGGATTCCACAGATCTCTGCTCTCTATGTGGAGGCCCTTGTGCACACAGAGGAAGTACCCCCGGATTAAGTGAAAGACTTAGGAAGGCCCTGATGTTAGCATGAGGTCACAGATTCAGGTGACTACATGAGCCCAGGGACCTGTTCAAGACTCACCCCGGTGCCTCTCATGGGAAGCCTCCTCGTCCCATTTCACACTGGCCATGCACTTGCTGGGTGCAAGACACCAGGCCGGTAGCATAGGGTGTAGATTCTCCTTTGTACACCAACCTTGAGAAAATGAAGGTGTGCGCAGAAAAAGGCCACTACATAGAGCTTTGCAGACAGACACCACGAATGCTCAGGTGTTCAGAGCCTATCCTGCTAGAACATTCCTGAACCTCAGCATTGAGAGACTGAGGCAGGAAGATCAGGACTTCCAGACAAGCCTTCTCCACCACATAGGAAAGTTCAGACTCCACTCCCTGCTCAAAATTAGGTGACTGAGATGTTGAGGACCAGAGGGCTACAGGTGGGAGCTGGGGACAGTAGGATATTTGTCTAGAATCCCCCAGTGAGGGGCTGGGGGTGTGGCTCAGTGGTAGAGCCCCTGCCTAGAATCCCCCAGTGAGGGGCTGGGGGTGTGGCTCAGTGGTGGAGCCCCTGCCTAGAATCCCCCAGTGAGGGGCTGGGGTGTGGCTCAGTGGTAGAGCCCCTGCCTAGAACCCTCCAGTGAGGGGCTGGGGTGTGGCTCAGTGGTGGTTGAGCCCCTGCCTAGAATCCCCCAGTGAGGGACATGGATGAGGCCCTGGGTTCTATCCCAGGGGGAAGTGTGGCCATGGGAGGCACAAATCTTGCTTGTGTCTGACCTTGTGGGCAGGGGGGATGTCACCTCCGAGCCAGTCAACTCCTGTCAAATGAGGTGACACGTCAATCCCACCCGATCCAACCTGACCCTTCTGCTCTTTCTCAGCCTGGATGCTGAACATCGCCGCGGCTGAGATCTCCATCACCCCTGAGCCTGCCCAGCCCGCGGAGGGAGACAATGTCACGCTGGTGGTCCACGGGCTCTCGGGGGAACTGCTTGCCTACAATTGGTACGCAGGGCCGACGCTCAGCCTGACCTTCCTGGTGGCCAGTTACATTGTCAGCACTGGCGACGAGACCCCCGGACCGGCCCACACAGGGCGGGAAGCTGTGCGCCCCGATGGCAGTCTTGCTATCCGTGGGGCCCTGCCTGGACACACAGGCACCTACATCATACAGACCCTAAACAGGCAGTTTCAGACCGAGGTGGGCTACGGACACGTGCAGGTCTATGGTGAGCCACCCCTGCAACACACCCGGGACTTTCCACCCTCTTCCTCACCCCTCCTTTGATGAACAGAAGCAAATATATATATTTCTCTAAAATTGCATTTTTTGAGTGTATGTGTGTGTGTGTGTGTGTGTGTGTGTGTGTGTGTGTACCCGAGCATTGTTTGTGTGTCACAAACATACATGAGGAGGTCAGAGGACACCATGTGGGGGCCCAGGAATCAAACTCTGGTCATCAGGTTTGGTGGCAAGTGCTTTTACCCACTGAGCTATTTGTCAGCCTCTTAAAACAGGGTGTGTGTGGGGGAGGGATGCCTAAAATAACACGAAAATGCTCACCTTCTCCATTCTGGCTTCCAGGATGATATCTGTCTTCTAAAGCCATTCTTTGTCACTATGGCTGGGGGTACAGAAGCACAGCGTGGCCGGTGCTTCTTGCCTCGGGGACAGGAGGTGCCCCTCCCCTCCCCCTCTGTCTCTCGCTCCCCCCCATAGAGATCCTGGCCCCTCCCACGGTCATGGCCAACGACACTGCGCTGGTGGAGCGCAGGGACACCCTTCGCCTCGTGTGCAGCAGCCCCAGTCCGGCTGAGGTCCGCTGGTTCTTCAACGGTGATGCTCTGCCTGTTGCTGTCCGCCTGGGCCTGTCCCCCGACGGCAGGATGCTGACCCGTCATGGCATCCGCAGGGAGGAGGCGGGCACCTACCAATGCGAGGTGTGGAACCCGGTCAGCGTCAGCCGCAGCGAGCCCCTGAACCTGACTGTCTACTGTGAGTCTTCCGAGGCACCCAGTATCTGCATCTCAGAAATGGGGAAACTGAGGCCAAGAGAAGGAATCTACAGTCCCACAGCCAGCAGGCTGGGGAAGAGACAGGGGTCCCTCTTAAAACACACTTGACCGGTCACTTCATGAAGTACAGATTGTGGCTGATAATGTCAGGTGGATGTAGATGAGCGAGGACCATGCACCTGACATATCAAGGTATCCACAGGTAGAGAGAATATCGCCATCAAGGCAGCTGGGTTAGGTAACAAGATTTGTCTAAAAAAAAAAGGGGGGGGGGTATGTGGCCAGGAAGGCTAGGATATAGCTGACCTGTTAGGACACTTGTCTGGCACCAAGCCCTGGGTTCTGTCTGAAGAACTACAAACTGATCATGTTAATGTAAATCTATAATCCCAGCATTAGGGAAGTGGAGACAGTTCTGGTCCTTATAAGGTGCATACTGAGTTCAAGGCCAGCCTGGGCTACATGAGGCCCTGTCAGAAAAGAAAAAAGAAAAAGATCCCTAAATAAAATGACCAAACAGACACAGGGATGTTTGGATTTGAAAGGGTGGGGGATAACGTCGCCAGGACTCAGGGCTCAGAGGGGACATCACAAAAGCTCATTGCAGAAGCCCATAGTAATAGTTCCTGGAGCAGCAGTCATGTGACGTGGAATCCTGAGAAAACAAATTACTGAGATGCCTGGCTGTGGTGGACCACCCTTTTAATCCAGGAGGCACAGGCGGGAGAATCACTGTGAGTTCGAGACCAGCCAGGGCTACATAATGAGACTCTGTCTCAAAAAAAAAAAAAAGTTTTTAATTAAAAAAAAAATCAGTGTGTAAAAACTGAACTGTATAAAATCCTACAACCAGAGGATTCCAGATACCAGAAACTCTAGAAGCAGAGGCGAGGCTCCAGGGTCTAGACAGAAAAGCCTAGAAATACCACCAGCTGAAACGGTATCCTAGAACCAATTTATAGCGCCGGAGAGTCTAGATCAGTGGTTCTCAATTTGTGGGTCACTACCCCATTAGTGTCCAACAACCCTTTCACAGGGACTGCCTAAGACCATCAGAAAACACAGATATTCATTACGATTCACAACAGTAGCAAAATTACAGTTATGAAGTAGCAAAGAAAATAATTTTATGGCTGGGGGTCACCACAACATGAGGAACTGTATTAAAGGGTCATAGCATTAGGAAGGTTGAGATCATCTGCTCTAGAATCTTAGACACACAGACTTCTAGGGCCTGAGAATCCTAAAACATAGAACATAGATTGTTTTGTTTTGAGACAGGGTTTCTCCGTGCAGCCCCAGCTGTCCTGGCACTCACTCTGTAGACTAGGCTGGCCTTGAACTCAGAGATCCACCTGTCTCTGCCTCCTGAGTGCTGGGATTAAAAGCCATTACGAGGCTCCACACATTCTTTTTCACGGATGAAAAAAAAAAAAAAAAAAAAAAAACCTGAGTTTTGGGTTCTTGTGGGAGGGGAAATGAGTCTCAAGATCACAGAGTGCGTTAGAGATCAAGATGTGATCAGGAAAGTCTCCAGCTCTTTCTCCCCGGTACTCAGCCCTGCCAGCCCCAGGGACCCAATCTGGTAGACCCAGAATCAAGAAGGCCCAGGTTGCATGCCTCTGTCCCCTCCCAAACCACCCCTGTCCGTCCTGTGTCTCTCCCTCCTGCCCTACAGTCGGCCCTGAACGTGTGGCTATCCTCCAAGATTCCACCACCCGGACGGGCTGCACCATTAAAGTGGACTTCAACACGTCCCTTACCCTGTGGTGCGTGTCCCGATCCTGCCCTGAGCCAGAGTATGTGTGGGCCTTCAACGGGAAGGCCTTGAAGAATGGTCAGGATCACCTAAACATCAGCAGCATGACTGTGGCCCATGAGGGCACATACACGTGCATTGCTAAGAACTCCAAGACCCTGCTGTCCGGGTCCGCCTCCGTGGTGGTCAAGCTGTCTGGTGAGTCAGCCCCAGCCTGATGACCAGCTGCTCTCCATAGAGGCCCGGCAGGCCTCTGCTGCCTGGGCCACCATTTTCCCAGAAGATAACTGAATTCCCAGCACATTCATTGGCTGGTTATGACAAGGTGGCAGACATATCGAATTGCCCCTCTCTTGTCTAGGTGCAAAAAAGAGGCAGGCAAAGCCTGTCAGGTAGAAAATAAATGGTGACTCATATCCTCTGCCTTGAGGTTAGACTGGATGATAAGTGAGTCCCATGTCCCCTTCTTGTGGGGTGGCTGAGTGGGACCCCAGGGTCCATGTCCTTCCATGTAATTACCCCAGTTGGTAGAAAAGGCACTGGAGGCTGAGAGTCCTGCCCAACCCACGACACACAGACCTGAACCACACACTCACGCACACACCACAGCTGGGAACCCATGGGCAGTTGTTGGCTAATGGAGGAACCCAGCCAGAGGCACTGTCTTCACGCCTCTGTTCTATGTGTATGGGGGGGGGGCATTGAGGGACCCCAGGGAACACTGCTCATGCCCCAAGGATGGTGACTTTGAACATCAAGTCCTCGTTTCACAGCAGATCTGCAAGTATTCATCTATACCCACAGCGTTTGAGAGGCAGGAGGATCAGGAGTTTGAGGCCATCATTCGAAGTTAGGCTGGGCTACATGAGACCTTGTCTCCAAAAAAAAAAAAAAAAAGCATTAATAATTCTACCTGGGTTTCTTCTCAAGTGTCCGTTGCCCCTTGGGGACACTGGGAATCGTCCTCCCCCTCCTCCCTCCCTTCTTCCTCCACTAACAGGCTGGGTCTCATGCAAAGGGTGGGGATGGACCCCTCTTTCAAGCAGAACAGAGATGGCGGCCCCCAAGGTAAGTGTGCCTCCTGCCTTACCTGTGAGGGGCCTTGGCTGGAGACAGGGTGGACCAGATGACCTCGGGGCCAACATGGGGGGTGTCCAAGGCCTGCAGGTATGTGCAGGGTGTACCTGATGCAACACTCCCAAGATTGCTTCCTGCCAAGCTGCCAGAAATCCTGTGGCAGGTGCTGGGAGAGAGATAGAGGACAGAGAGATGGGTATTACCCCACGCGGGGAAACAAGCTGATCTGATGGAGGAGGCATGGTCTTTCTCTGATCTCAGAGAGAGCTACCAGTCAAAGAGAAGAGGCAATGAATGCCTCACCTTCTTAGGGCTCCCAGGCACTGGTGGAGGAGACATAAAACCCCCTAGTCAAAGGGAGGAGGCATAGCCTGGAAGAATTTCCAGGTCATTAGGAGACATGACACTACTTTACTTTAAAATTCCTAGTCTGATGGGGGAGACACAGGTCCCACTTTGGGAATACTCCAAATCTGGTGGGGGAGTATGAGCCTCCCACTTTCTATGGAAATTTTCTGATACAATACAATTCTGAGATGGTTATTCCCAACTCTAGGGGTCTCTAACTTGATCAGAATGTTCCACTCTAATAACCCACAATGTCTTAGTCTGATGGAGGAGATGGAGGCTCCCACCTTGGAGGGATTCTTAAACCAATGGAATCATCTTCCCAGACTAGAGTCCTGAACTTGCCTGAAAAAAAAAAATATCTAGAATTTCCCAATCTGATGGAGGAGACACAAGTCACACCTTGTGAGAATTTTTAATGTAATACAGGTTTCTCAGCTTCTTCCCTCTAGAGTCTTCCGATCTGATGGAGGAGTTGCACCCCCATACTCTTGGGTCTGCTGCTCTCACAGAAAATAACATGCTGTGGGAATAGTCCCAGACATCTGATGGGGGAGACACAGCCACATTTTCTGGGATTTCCGACCTGATAGGGGAGGCATGGCCCCCAGAGTTTAGATGCTTCCATTCTGATGGAGGAGACATGGCCAGATTCTCTAGGGTCTCCCAATTTCATAGGAGGGACAACATGCACCATCGCCCAAGGCTGAACTCTAGATAGGGGAGATGTGCCAAGCACCACTGACAAAGAAAGTCTACATGATCACCCAAGAAGTCACCTCCATCCTCTGTCTCCACAGCACCTCATGGGGAGCACTGTCCCTGGAGGAGCTGGCCAAGGGAGGGGGAGGACTCCACTCTACGCCCAGGGCAGACCTGGCTGATAGTGGTGGTGGTTCTCTCTCCAGCCGCAGTTGTGGCCATGATGATTGTGCCTGTACCGACTAAACCAACGGAGGGCCAGGACGTGACCCTGACCGTCCAGGGCTACCCCAAGGACCTGCTAGTCTATGCCTGGTACCGTGGACCGGCCTCAGAGCCCAACCGACTGCTCAGCCAGCTGCCGTCGGGGAACTGGATCGCTGGCCCAGCGCACACGGGCCGGGAGGTGGGCTTCGCCAATTGCTCGCTGCTGGTGCAAAAGCTGAACCTCACGGATGCCGGACGCTACACTCTCAAGACCGTCACACTGCAGGGCAAGACCGACACATTGGAGGTGGAGCTACAGGTGGCCCGTGAGTGAGCGGCATGGGGGGAGGGGGGAGACACAGACCCAGAGGTGGCCTCCTCCTCCCTCACAAACCTGCGGGACATGGCATGTGCCTCTCCCATCTGACCAGACTGTCCCCATGTGGCACTTGCTTTACCTCTCAAACGATGACGTCCACCAAGGGTAGAGGGGCCTCCAGCAGACCGAGGCCTCCTTGTTCAAATAAGGTATACACCAGATGGAAGGCTATAAATAGGGGTGTCGTGTGAGGGTGGGCATCTTTTCAGGTGAGTGAAAACTAAACCACTGGGATCTAGCTTCTCCCACCACACTGGGGAGTTGGGGTGAATGCAGGCATTTTCCTCCCCCATGAGACATGGCGTGAGGGCAAGACGTTTCCATCTTCAGACACCACACCTCCCCCAACCTGAAATGCATGACACGCACTAGGATGCAGACTGCTAGGTGTGTCTCCTCCATCAGACAGGGTTCTCTGTTGGGAACGACCCCTCCCACATCAGGCTGGGGGCTCCCACAGTAGAGAACCACGCCTCTTTCATCAGACTTAAAAATGTCTCCTCCATCAGATCGGGAACTCCCAGAGTCAGAGACCATGCCTCCTCCATCAGACTGGGAGCTCCCAGAGTCAGGAACAGCATCTCCTGCATCACATCAGGAACTCCCAGAGTCAGGGACCATGAGTCCTCCATCAGACTGGGAGCTCCCAGAGTCAGGGACCATGTCTCCTCCATCAGACTGGGAGTTCCCAGAGGACAGCATCTTCTCCACCGGACTGGGAGCTCCCAGAGTCAGGGACAGCATCTCTTCCATCAGACCTGGGACTCCCAGAGTCAGGGACAGTGTCTCCTCCATCAGACTGGGAACTCCCAGAGTCAGAGACCATGCCTCCTCCATCAGACTGGGAGCTCTCAGAGTCAGGGACAGCATCTCCTCCATCAGACCTGGGACTCCCAGAGTCAGGGACAGTGTCTCCTCCATCAGACTGGGAGTTCCCAGAGTCAAAGGCCATATTTTCTCCATCAGAGTTAGGGACTGTGTCTCCTCCATCAGACTGGGAACTCCCAGAGTCAGGGACCATGTGTCCTCCATCAGACTGGGAGTTCCCAGAGTCAGGAACTATGTGTCCTCCATCAGACTGGGAGTTCCCAGAGTCAGGGACCATGTCTCCTCTATCAGACTGGGAGCTCCCAGAATCAAAGGCCGTATTTCCTCCATCAGAGTCAGGGACGGTGTCTCCTCCATCAGACTGGGACCTCCCAGCGTCAACGACCATGTCTCCTCTATCAGAGTCAGGGACCTTTTCTCCTCCAACAGACTGGGAATTCTCAGAATCAGGGCCATGTCTCCACCATCAGAGACAGGGACATTGTCTCTTCCATCAGACTAGGAGCTGCCAGTCAACTCTCACAATCAAAGGCCATGTCTCCTCCATCTTACAAGAGACCTCCAAGGCCGTGTTTCTAGGGCAGGTGCTCTGGACAGGTACTCCCAGATGGAGAATAACAGTCTGTAGTCTTGCCGGTCTCATCAGACTAGACACTCAGACATCAAGCTCCTGAGCCAGGACCAGTCGGGGACGCAGCCAGTGGCTGTCCGGGTTCGCGCAGGCGCACCCCCGAGCCCAGGAATTCCTTTGCAGCCTCCTTTGTCACAGTCCAGCTGGAGGACCAGTCTACCTTCCTGCACCACCAGACCCCAGACCATGGCACAGGCTGAGCGGGACGGGTGGGGTCTGCGGGAGGCGCGGTGGGAGGGGCCGCGGGAGGGTCCTCCCGCTGACTGACAACCTCCTTGTCCCCGCCCCGGTCCTGCACAGCCCTGGAGTAGCCACCGCAGCAGCCGCCACAGCGAAGGCCGCTGAGACCTAGGGAGGAACGCGCTCCGGCAGCATCTTCCCGCATCCACCCCTGAGCCCAGGACCGCTCACCTGCAGCACGGATGCAGGCCGCGGTCCCGCCATCCTGCCTCCATCTAGCTTTAGCGCCGAGCTGTGGGAGAGCTGCCCAGTCCATAAACGTCTGGTTGATCGCACATGGTTGTCGGCCTCTCCTTCCACCGCCGCTAGCCGGGTCAAGGGCAGCTCCCGCCGCTTGCTTTGGTTCCCACTCCAGAGCATGCCCAGGATGGGAGCATGTGCACGCAGGCCCATGCCCTCTCTGTTCCAGGGCCGCGCCTGGGGCTTTTGCACAGTCTGCAGTTCATATGGAGGGGTGTCCTGCTCCCTGGGGGGGACAAGGACCAGACCTCTCTGGGTACAAAAAGTCAAAAAGTGTGGAGTAGGGGAAGACCCTCTTCGCTGGGTAACTCCTGCCCTCACCGTTGCCCTAAGGCAGGCAGGCCTGCTCCCCCTCAGAGAACAGTTTTTCCCAAGTGGCTGTCCTGCACCTTCTAGACCTCAGCCATTACATCAAGAACGCAATGATCGTGGCGGTGCATGCCCGTAAAGCCAGCAGAGCTGGAGGCAGGAGGCTCAGGAGATCAAGGAACAGGCCAGTCTATGCAACGAGACCACATCCATGCCTGGCTTACACGAGACCAGATCTCAAAATTTAAAAAAAAAGGATAGAGAGACTAAAAAACAGGGCTGATATTTTAGGAGTAGATTACATGGATACAGAATTACTTGTCTCACGTATTTTAAAAAAATTCTCAGAAGTACACTGTTGAGTGGAATCCACACACAGTCATCAGCGACAGAACTTTGTACCTTCCTGCTTCATCTTCCTTAGCTTAGGACTTCCAGTTTCTCAGTCATCTCAAGGGCCCAAATGGCTGTAGGCTTCTTGGTTGCAAGGGACTCTGGGAAGTGTAGTCTTCCCCTTGGGTGTGTTGATGCCTCCAAATGATGTCATCCCTGGTCAGGTGGGAAGCTGACAGCCTCTGCTATGCTGGGTTGAAAATTCTGCCTCCCCAGCCGGACAAAAATGGCCTCTTTCACCTACAGCCAAGAGGGTAAGAAGCACAGCCAATTACCAGGACCCCGAAAGCCTGGGGGAGCAGGGATGCCAGCTGAGGCGGGATGGACTGGGCATTGTGTGAGGGGTGGATGCCTAATTAGGCCAGCAGGAGGGGTAGAGGGAGGGAAGGAGAGAGGGAGAGGGAGACCTCTAAAGTTTCTAGGTCAAGCTAGATTCTGTATCCCTGGTACAAGGAGGCTCAGGTGTCCCCATGGCCAAGCCACGCATCCCGCTGGGCATCTCTAGGCGCCATCTCAAACCAGCACAGTGTCCTTCATTTACCGTCCACGAAATAAACGACAGTCACCATGAGATAAGTTGTGTGGTGAAGGGCACTTAGCTCTGGATTCCAAACCCGCAAAAGAATAATAATGAGAATAATGTGGTTAGTTTTGTTTTTCATTATTGAGGAATGAACTTATGACCTTGTGAAGACTAGACAAGCTCTCTACCACTGAGCCACACCCCAGCCCCTCACTGGGGGATTCTAGGCAGGGGCTCTACCACTGAGCCACGCCTCCAGCCCCTCACTGGGGGATTCTAGGCAGGGGCTCTACCACTGAGCCACACCCCAGCCCCTCACTGGGGGATTCTAGGCAGGGGCTCTACCACTGAGCCACACCCCAGCCCCTCACTGGGGGACTCTGGGCAGAGGCTCTACCACTGAGCCACACCCCCAGCCCCTCACTGGGGGATTCTAGGCAGGGGCTCTACCACTGAGCCACACCCCAGCCCCTCACTGGGGGATTCTAGGCAGGGGCTCTACCACTGAGCCACACCCCAGCCCCTCACTGGGGGGTTCTAGGCAGGGGCTCTACCACTGAGCCACACCCCAGCCCCTCACTGGGGGATTCTAGGCAGGGGCTCTACCACTGAGCCACACCTCCAACACAGCCCACCATTTCATTTGTTTTTCTTGAGGCAGGTTCTCACCATATAGACCAAGATGGTATAGGACTTTTGACACTGCCACCTTAATCTCCCAAGTTCTGGGATTCTGGCTTTTTTGTGCCACCTGGCCAGGGTGTCCTTTTACCTCACCGGCTCCTGTAACATCCCTTATGCATGGTTGTTATCAATTCTGTCTCACAATGAGGAAACCCAGGGCTGGAAGGATGGTAAACCTTGCGCCAGCTTTTGTAGTTCCCACAACTGCCGGCAGGGGCGCAGGTCCGTGTTTCCAGTCCCTCCTGAGGCAGTGCAGGGCAATGGAATAGACAGACAGACACTGAAACTCAGGTCTGTTGGGGAAATAGGCACCATCATAGCACTTACCTCCTAAGACCGAAGAAGCCATAAATGTGCAAAAAGAAACCCTCCCCGAGTACTGTCAACGTTCACGACCCGGAATAAGGTATTTACCTTTAGCCACAGGCAAACACGTTTGTCTAAGGCTGAGGGTATAGCTCCTAGAGGAGGAGCCCCTGCCTAGAATCCCCCAGTGAGGGGCTGGGGTGTGACTCAGTGGTAGAGCCCCTGCCTAGAATCCCCCAGTGAGGGGCTGGGGGTGTGGCTCAGTGGTAGAGCCCCTGCCTAGAATCCCCCAGTGAGGGGCTGGGGGTGTGGCTCAGTGGTAGAGCCCCTGCCTAGAATCCCCCAGTGAGTGTCTGGGGGTGTGGCTCAGTGGTAGAGCCCCTGTCTAGAATCCCCCAGTGAGGGGCTGGGGGTGTGGCTCAGTGGTAGAGCCCCTGCCTAGAATCCCCCAGTGAGGGGCTGGGGTGTGGCTCAGTGGTAGAGCCCCTGCCTAGAATCCCCCAGTGAGGGGCTGGGGTGTGGCTCAGTGGTGGAGCCCCTGCCTAGACTCCCCCAGTGAGGGGCTGGGGCGTGGCTCAGTGGTAGAGCCCCTGCCTAGAATCCCCCAGTGAGGGGCTGGGGGTGTGGCTCAGTGGTAGAGCCCCTGCCTAGAATCCCCCAGTGAGTGTCTGGGGGTGTGGCTCAGTGGTAGAGCCCCTGTCTAGAATCCCCCAGTGAGGGGCTGGGGGTGTGGCTCAGTGGTAGAGCCCCTGCCTAGAATCCCCCAGTGAGGGGCTGGGGTGTGGCTCAGTGGTAGAGCCCCTGCCTAGAATCCCCCAGTGAGGGGCTGGGGTGTGGCTCAGTGGTAGAGCCCCTTGCCCAGTATGAGTCCCTGGGTTCCATTCCCAGTTGAGGGGGAGAAAACAATAATAATAATAATGTGTTTCTGCTGCGCATCTTCCCACGTATATAAGTCTGCCTCATTTTGTGCAGTACTTAATAGACTTGCCGTGAAAACCACTCTTCCTGCCTTCCAAGACAACAACAACCCGGAATTACTGTGAGCTCTTGGAACCACAATATTAGCCCCAACAGCTTCTAGGACCTGTGATCTGGATGAAGATTGTGACTCCACCCTACAAGCTTCCATTTGAAAGGGGCTCCACTTTCCAAGGCTCCTAAATGTTTACTAAAAAATATACACATAGGGCCTGGAGAGACAATTCAGTGGTTAAGAGCACTGGCTGCTCATTCAGAGGACCCGGGTTCGATTCCCAGCACCCACATGGCGGCTCACAACTGTCTGTAACTCTAAGACCTGACACCCTCACACAGACATGCATGCAGGCAAAACACCAATGCACATAGAATAAAAATAAATAAATAAAAACATTTTTAAAATACACGCATACCTGCCGGGCGGTGGTGGCGCACGCCTTTAATCCCAGCACTCGGGAGGCAGAGGCAGGCGGATCTCTGTGAGTTCGAGGCCAGCCTGGGCTACCAAGTGAGATCCAGGAAAGGCGCAAAGCTACACAAGAGAAACCCTGTCTCGGAAAAACCAAAAAAAAAAAAAAAAATACACGCATCATAGCTAGACGTGATGGGGTAAGCCCAACCCTCAAGATGCTGAGGCAGCCGGATTGCTCTAAGTGAGGCCAGCTAGATTTGATACACAGCAAGAACCATATCAGAAAAACAGAAAAAGTAGATGTCCTGTGGTGGTGGAATGCGTGCCTACCAAGCGTGAAGCCCTGGGTTTGATCCCTAGCACCTTATAAACCCAGTGAAGGGACACACATTCTGGAGGTGAAGGCAGGAGGGTCAGAAGTTCAAGGTCATTGTCAGCTGTATATCAAGATCCAAGTCAGCCTGAGGGACAGAAGACTCTGTGTTTGGCCGGGTACAGTGGCGCTTGCCTTTAATCTCAGAACCTGGAAGACAGAGGCTTGAGGATCTCTGTGAGTTCAATGTTAGCCTGGTCTACTTAGATGGGTTCCAGGCCAGCCTGGGCTACACAATGAGATTCTGCCTAAACTAAGGCAAAACAAACCAAGAGGTCAGTGGATCCCCCCACCACTGAAACCACCAAGCCCAGGCCGCCCTTGGAGGCCTCAGATTCCACCAGCCCAGAAGGAGAGATGGAAATCACCTCCAAGACACCTCTACCTCCTTCAGCCCCATCCCCAGATGCCTCTTCTGAAGCAGCTGCCAGAGATGGGCTTGGGCCGGACAGGGAATGACCTCGAGGCCACACACACAATGGCCCAGCGGCCTGTGGAGCCTGGCCAAGAAAAGGAAGGAAGCCTGCCTGACCCCATTATTTCTCTATTGGTTGGAATGCCAATGTGGGGAGAGAATAGGAGGAGGAGGAGGCCTGGGGTGGGAGGCAGACGGTGCCTGGCATCAGGCTGCTGCTTTCCACCTTTCAGAACCAAAGAAATCATCTCATTCTGACACACTTGCCCAGAGAGGGAATCCAAGCCTTAGGAGGTTGCACAGCAGCAGTTGCCAGTCACTGGCAAGTTCTCAGTGGCCCCGCCCCTCCACACACACACAGCATGTTTTAGAGGCAGGAGCAGGGGCCGGCTGCCCTTTCCTCACAGAGGGAGATCAAAGCCCCTAGAGGTAAGGTTTCTTCTCTCTTCAATTGACAGCCTGAGGCTTTCTTTGGGTTTTGGTTGGTTTGTTTGGGCTTTGGGGGCAGGGTTTTGCTGCACAGCCCTGGCTGACCTGGAAGCCAAGGTCCTCCTTTTTCAGTCTCCTGAATGCTGGCAGGACAGGGGCACCCAGCCTCACCCAGCCGCACCCAGCTGCAGAATTCTTCCCAAGGCGTAAATGCTTCCCCACTGTTCATACTCCGTTTCCTTTCATCCCACGCCCTCCTCTAGGTTCCAGAACCCCAGAGGAGTAAAATAAATACACATATACGAGAATTGGGTTGGGGGCGGGGGCAGCCAGATGGCTCATGGGTAAATGCACATGCTGTCAAGGCTGATGTCCTGACTTCCATCCCTGGGGTCCACATGGTGGGAGGAGAGAACTGGCTCACTGTTGTCCTCTGTCTTCCACATACATGCCGTGACATCCACGTGCACACACACACACACACACACACACACACACACACATAACTAAAGTTCAAGAACTGAGCTGGGGGTACAGCTCAGCTCGGAGAATGCCTGCCTCGTACGCACAAAGCCAGCACCACATAAAACAGACAGGGTGGTGCACAGCTGTTGTCCCGGGCAGGGAGGGCGTCATGGTGCACACCTGTAATCCCAGCACTCCAGGGATGAAGCAGGAGACTCATAAATTCAAAGTCCATCCTCGGCTACAAAGCAAGTTTGAGGCCAGCCTGGGCTACCAAAGACCCTATCTCCAAAAAGCAAGAATCACGAGAGTGGCCGAGAGGGCTGGAGGCAGGTCTTTGACCATTTGAATGCCCACAGCCAAAGATGGCTGACGTGGGGCGCTTCAAGGCACTGAACTGCATGACTGGGTCCAGGATGCCAGAAGTCCAAGACCGATGAGGGAGGTCACATGGTGAGGACTCCTGTCTGGGCTTGTGGGCAGCCATCATGCTTTGGCCTCCCAGGGGTCTCTTTTCTGAACCTCACAGAGAGGCTGAAGAAAATGGACAAGAGCCCAAGCTCTCTGAAAAAGATATCAATCCCACTGCGTCAGGGCCCCATTTTTATTCAGTTTGATTATTTGTCTAATATTTATTTATTTATTTATTTATTTATTTATTTATTTATTTATTTTATTTTGGGATCTTCAAGACAGGGTTTCTCTCTGTAGCCCTGGATGTCCTGGAACTCACTCTGTAGATCAGGTTGACTTTGAACTCAGAGATTCACCTACCTCTGCCTCCCGAGTGCTGGTATTAAAGGTGTGCACTACAATGCAGACAGAACCCCACTTTTATGACCCCACTTGACCTCAATGATGCCCTTTCCGGCTCTGTCTCTAAGTTTCTTTAAGGAGTTAGAGCTTTGGCACATTTTGGCACGTGGGGGTGAGAAGTGGATGTTTTTCCCACAGTGTCTCGCAGCTTCAAGGACGAGCTGGGCAAACAACTGGTGCTTAACAGACACTTGATAAATGGGCCAGTGAGTGAGTGAGCGAGGACCTTGGACTCTGCTCTGTTGGCCACGCAGTCTGCATAGGAGCCAGGTAAAGTTTAGGGGTGTGTACTGAAGAAAGCAGCAGGGTCTCCACTTCAGCAGCCCAGACAGGAAGCAGAGAATAGGAAAAGTCTATAGACGAGTCATTAAAGTGGTGTCCTGGAATCCAGAAACAAACAAACACAAGGGTATGGAATTTAGATAGAAGATGAGAAGGGGCTGGCTCAGAGGTTAAGAGCACCGACTGCTCTTCCAGAGGTCCTGAGTTCAATTCCCAGCAACCACATGGTGGCTCACAGCCATCTGCAATGAGATCTGGTGCCCTCTTCTGGCCTGCAGTCATACATGCTGTATACATAATAAATAAATAAATCTTAATAAAAGAAGATGAGAAGCAGCATCCTAGAGGGGGACAATCAAAATATGCATTTTGGTGGGGGTGTGGCTCAGTGGTGGAGCCCCTGCCTAGAGTCCCCCAGTGAGGGGCTGGGGTGTGGCTCAGTGGTGGAGACCCTGCCTAGAATCCCCCAGTGAGGGGCTGGGGTGTGGCTCAGTGGCAGAACCCCTGCCTAGTATTCATGAGGCCCTGGGTTCAATCTCCAGCACCTCAATACAATGAATAAATTTTTAAAAAGAGCTAGCAAAATGGCTGATAAAGGTAAGCAAAAGCCTAAGGACCTGAGTTCAATCCCTGGAACCTACCTGGTAGAAGGCAAGAACTGAAAGAGAACTGAATCCTGAAAGTTTTCCTCTAACCTCCACATGGGTGTTTTGGCATACAAAGCAACACACACACACACACACACACACACACACACACACACACACACACACAAATAAAATGAGGTGTGCATGAGTTTCTGCCATAACATATAACCACAAACTTGGTGGCTTAAATAAAATAAGTCTCCTAAAGCTACAATGAAGGTGTTACCATGTTAGTAGGGGTGCCCTCGGGAGGCTCCAGAGGATTGATCCTCCCTCTCACCCCATTCCGGGAGGCTACTGGGGATCCTCAGACCTGGGGCCTCTAAGATCAGAGAGAGGAAAGAGAGCAAGGAAGCGCATTCCCGACAGAGGCCCTGGCATGTGCAAAGGCCAGGAGGCGCGCAGGTGGAGAAAGCAAGAGGAATATCAAGGAGGTGAGATCGGAGTGGGGGGTCAGGACATTTGGCCAATCGCCTGCCGGGAACTGTGGAGAGTTCTGGGCAGAGGACGCTCAGGCTCTGGCTTGGATGCCACCAGCGCCCACCCAGCTGCCCGTGAAAACAGCCTCACTGTAAGGGAGGAAAAGAGGCAGGGGCACGCCAAGCTTTGGGGTCCAGCAGC
This sequence comes from Peromyscus maniculatus bairdii, assembly GCF_049852395.1. Taxonomy (NCBI): domain Eukaryota; kingdom Metazoa; phylum Chordata; class Mammalia; order Rodentia; family Cricetidae; genus Peromyscus; species Peromyscus maniculatus. The sequence continues at coordinate 30,436,891 of NC_134852.1, read as the reverse complement.
TGCCAGCCAAAGCAGGAAGACAGGTGAGGGGGGTGCAGAGAATACAGTGAGACATCCGTCCTTTGGGCCGGCCCTGCCGGGACCCTGGGACACAGGGGCTCCGGGGGGAAGTGGGTGACAAGTGCGGGCTGTGGTTTTTCACCCATCTGCGAAGGAGCCTCGTCCTCTCTCCGACTTCCCCTCCCACCCCACAAAGCTGTCTTGTTTGTTCCTGCATCATTCGTTTATGATGGGAAAGACTGGATTTCCCCTAACCCAGCAGACACCTCTTCCCTCTGCCTAGCCCGACCCTCCCACCTCGGGAAGCCCCGTGCGGCCTCCCAGAATGTCCCAGAAGGATGAAACTGCTGGTACCTTCTGTTGCCCATTCATCCAGCCAGATGAGTCTCCAAAAGAGGAAGGAGGTCACCCGCAGTCACCCAGCGTGTGGTCAGCTTGGGACATCGGGACTTTATCTCCCTACTGTCCCCCGCCCCACACCCCCAAGAGACTGTATTTCATGTGAGGAACACGTCTGGAGAGGGGGGTTCTGCAAGAGAGGGGGTCTGGATTCAAACCCAAGTCTTCGAAGGATGCCTTTGCTGTAAGCTTAGAGGCGATGGGCAGAAGCCGGCCAGAACCTCTCACTTTTGTGGCGGGGATAGACCAGCATCCCCAGCAGATAGGAGAGTCCAGGAGGCTGTAGGAACTGAGAAGGGTCTGGGAGGGCTTCCTGCAGGAATGGGACAGTTCCCTGAGGAGCAGAGAATGTATAGGGAGGATGGGCCCAAATAAACCCTAGAGAGGGAACAGTATCAAAGGTGCAGAGCTCACCGGAAGCCCGAGGCCTTGTCAATAGGTCCATTGCTCTCTCCGGGCTAAACAGTATGCATGCCTCAGTAAACAGTTCAGCACAACATACATGCACTCATTCATTCAATAAACACTCCCCGGAGAGTGGACATGCGTGGAGACACAGCGGCGACTGCCATGGTCGCACTGGATTGCGACCTTGACCTAGGAGTCAAGGAGCCGAGCTGAAGGAACAGAAGGGAAGAGGCAGGAAGGATGTTCCAAGCAGAGGGAACAGCCTATGCAAAGGAGGTCGTTCCTCAGAATGACACGTCTTGCCATCTGCTCTGGTTCCTCTGAAGCTTGGGGATGCTCAGAGAGGCCCTCCCGGTGGCCCATTGGGAACTCTCTCCTAAGGTACTGCGAGCCACCGAAGAGCGAACCCAGGAGAAAAGAGTGGGTTTGTGCTTCGGAAGTAAGCCTCCTCGATGCCCCCGGGGGATGAACACGGCAAAGCCGCAGAACCGCGGCAGCAGGGGTGGTTAGAATTTCCCCCCGGGTCCCAGGGAGTGAGCGCAGAGACCTTTCTCTGGGCCTTTCTCGGTTCCCTGGCTGTGGAGGAGAGTTGGCTCGTAGCAGCCTCCAGGTGGCGCCAGTGAGCCGCCCGCCGAGCCTCTCCGGTAGCAAAGGTGGGTGGGGCCTGAGCAGGACACTGAGGTGTCGCCAACCCATGCTCCCTGACCCCAGTGGAGGACCCCGGAGTTGATTCCTGATCGTTCCCTTCTGCCTGGGGCACCTTTCTCCCCCACCAGGCCCACGGTGTCACCACCAGACCTCCCCCACACTCTTAGGAAACTGTCCAGGGCTGGGGTTGTCGGTGTGCGGTAGGATGGGGGTGGGGTGGGGGCCGTCTCTTCTCGCATCCAGGGTAGGAAACATGCCTGTTTTATTACAGAGAGGGAAACTGAGGCACGGGACAGAGAAGTCCTACCATTCCACGGAGCTGCAGATGATGCCGCAGGCGCCTCTGTGGCCACTTGGCCCCCTGTCTGCACCTGCCCCCCAACCCCCACGCCCTGGGTAACTCCCCTGGCACGAGGACCAGGGGAATTTCTGCCCCGCCGGCCTCTGGGCCACTCGCCTGCCCTTCCCGGCGCCAGCCCCAGCCCGGGGTTAAAGTCCAGAGCCCAGCCCGGGGCTCCTGGCGGATATGGAGGGAGACGAGCCCCCATGTCCTGCGGGGACTCCCCTGCTACCAGAGGGCTCACACCCATCCCCGAGAGACAGCACCGGCTCCTCCTGAGAATTCTTTTCCCGTTACTGGTTCTGTGGCCTAAACCTGGCACTCCACCCGTCCCCTGGCCTCCTCAGTTCCCTCCCACAATGAACTCCAGGGTGCAGGAGAGTGAGACCCTTAGGGATGTGTGAGTCTGTGTGGGATACAGAACCAGCTAGTCCATTGCCCCTTGTTGTGTTTATTTGTTTTGTTCTGTGAGAGTGTCTCACTGTGTAGCCCTGGCTGGCCTGGAACTCACAGAGATCCCCCTGCCTCTGCCTCCAGAATAGGTTCTGTTGCAGTACTAGGGCTTGATTCCAGGACCTCCGGCTTATTTCCGCAAGGACTCTAGTGTCCAACCCCTCGTTGGTGGATTCTAGAAAAGCCCTATACCACCGAGCTACACCTCCCGTCCACCCCCTAGTCCAATATCCGAGATCTGACTGAGGCAGGAAGAGGGCAGATCAAGGCCAGCCAGGATAAACTGGGGAGCCAGTCACAAAATAAACAGTGAGCACTGTGGAGATGAGTCAGTGGGTAAAGTACGTTCTATACAAACAGTCAGACTCGAGATCGGATCCTCAGCGCCTACAGAAAGCAGGGCATGGCAGTGTACCCGTGTAACAACACTATATTATAGCGCTGGGGTAGACACAGAGTGCTAACTGGCCAGCCAGTCTGCCCAAAACCACTCCAGGTTTAGCAAGAGTCTCAGAACACAAGGTGGAAGCCAGGAGTGCTGGCCGAAGCCTTTGATCCCAGCACTCAGGAGGAGCAGGCTAGTGAATCTCTGTGAGTTCCAGGCCAGCCTGGTCTACACAGCAAGTTCCGGGACAGCTGAAGCTAGGAAGAAATAAGAACCAAGTTCAAAGACCTGAGGGGACATGAGGGGCTTCTTTCTTTCTCTTCCCATGGCTCTTTAGCCTTCTCTTTTCTTTTTAATCTTTAATCTTCCTCTTTTTTTTTTTTTTTTTTTTTTTTTTTGGTGGTGTTTCAAGACAGGGTTTCTCTATGTAGTCCTGGCTGTCCTGGAACTCACTCTGTAGACCAGGCTGGCCTCAAACTCATAGTGATCCATTTGCCTCTGCCTCCCAAGTGCTGGGATTAAAGGCGTGTGCCACTGAATTCCAGTTTGTTGCTATTGTTTCAGTTTATTATTATTATTATTATTATTATTAAATTTATTTTTTTTAGACACAGAGTCTCATGTAGTCCACGCTGGCCTCAAACTTGCTACATTGTCAAGGGTAACCTTGAACCCATGACCCTCCTGCTTCTCAAGTGTTGGCACTGGAAGTGTGCACCACCACGTTGTTTCTTGGGGTGCTGGGGATTAAACTCCCCAAGTTACATGTCGAGGTGAGCACTCTACCTATGCACCACATCCCAGCCCTGTTTGGGGCTTTCTGAACTCAAACTCACTGTGTGGCCAAGGCTAGTCTCTCAACTTCTGGAATCACCGCCGTGCCTCACTGTGTCCAGCTCAAGTTTACTTATATTTACATCTCCTTATCAACTTTTATTATATTTTCATTCACAGGGTCTGGAGTCCGGAGCGACACACAACCACGCTACACCCAGCCCCAGCCCCGGAGTTGATATGTCAAATCTCCTCCCATCGGGACTGTGTGACCTTTCAGTACATCTTTAGCTCTCTGAACCTTGGCCAAGCAGGGAGGGTAATGCTGACACCTGGAGTGTCCCTGCAGATCTGCCCAGGACATATGTCCAAACCAAACAGAGGAGCCTTGTGAGCTCTTAGGGTGGAACTGGCCACAAAGCCCAGCTTGTGCCAACGACGCCTGTTGCGGGGGGTGGGGCCCGCACCCGGCACTACCAGGCCCCAACTGCTTCCTTTCAACCCAATACTCCTTTGGTGACCTGGGAAATTGAGTAGAGCCATCCCTGGGTCACACAGGGTGTCTATAGGCCACACTTAAGAGTGTTCCTTTGTAAACCAAGCACGATGGCACATGGCTTTAATCCTAGCAACTGTTCAGAGACAGGTGGATCTCTGGGAATTCAAGGTCAGCCTGGTCTACAGTGAGTTCCAGGGCAGCCCAGTCAGAGCTACATGATAAGACCCTGTCTCAAAAAAAAAAAAAAAAAATCCCAGGACTCAGGAGACAGAGGCAGGCGGATCTCTGTGAGTTCGAGGCCAGCATGGTCTACAGAGTGAGTTCCAGGATGGCCAGGGCTACACAGAGAAACCCTGTCTCTAAAAAACAAACACAAGAAGAATTATTGTGTGCTGTTGCTTGGGGAAGTTTTTAAAAACCTTTATGTAATGGGTGGAAGAGGTCAGAAGACAGCTGGAGGGAATGTGTTCTCAAACTCAGACCCTTAGCCGTGGTGGCCAGCATCTTTACGCACCGGCCATCTCCCAGGCCTAGTTAACGGCAGGCGCTTAGAAAGGTTTCTTTAATCTTCTGACAGCCACAGTCTACGTCTCTGTTGTTTTGTTTGTCTGTTTGGGTTTTTTTTGTTTGTTTGTTTTGTTTTATTTTGTTTTGTGGTGGGGAGGGGCGTGATTCAAGATAGGGTAATCCTGACTGTTCTGGAACTCACTCTATAGACCAGGCTGGCCTCTAATTCCTGCCTCTGCCTCCCTAGTGCTGGGATCAAAGGCGTGCGCCACCGCCGCCGCCGCCGCCGCCGCCGCCGCCAACACCCCCCAGCATTGTCTGGCTTTGTTTGAGATAGGGTCTACTATAGCCAAGGCTGGTTTCAAACTACCTATGTAGCCAAGGATGACCTTGAACTCCTGATCCTCCAGCTACCTCAAGAGCTGGGATTATAGGCTAGCGCTGCCACACCTGGTTCATGGGGTGCTGGGGGCGGGATCCAGGGCTTTGTACATGCTAGGCCCACGCTATGGACTGAGCCCCACACTCGCCTGTGGTTTTGAAGCTGAGGTGAATGGGTGTGAGTGGGTGGGCAATGGGGACCCCGCAGAGGGAGGAGGTGCCTGATGCTTCACTGCTGATGGAAGCCCCCCCCTCCCTCCCCCTCCCCCCCCCCCCCCCCCCCCCCCCCGCCTTCTCCTGCTGCCTGGCCAGGCCAGAGCAGCTGCCATGGAATCCATCCATGTGGGCAGGGAAGCCGAGGCAGGCAGGGGCCAGGAGGGTGAGGCCAGGAATGGGAAGGACTCTGGAAGGAGAGTGGAAGCAATAGTAGTTACAGCACAGGAGGAAGGTAGACCAGAAGTCCAGCCTGCCCCCTCATTTCCCAGGCCCCATGTCCACCTAGGAGACCAGACCCATGCAGTTTCCTTGCTTCTCAAGTTCAAGATCATGGTGAGTCTGATGCTCACACACAAGGAAACTGGAACATTCCTTCCTATTTGGGATTTTTTTTTTTTCTTTCTGATTTTTCAGTGTTAGGGAAGAAACTCAGGGCCTCCATTACGCTAAGCATGAAGCCACACCCCAGCCTCTGGGAGAATCTAGGCAGGGGCTCTACCACTGAGCCACACCCCCAGCCCCTCACTGGGGGATTCTAGGCAGGGGCTCTACCACTGAGCCACACCCCCAGCTCCTCACTGGGGGATTCTAGGCAGGGGCTCTACCACTGAGCCACACCCCCAGCCCCTCACTTGGGGATTCTAGGCAGGGGCTCTACCACTGAGCCACACCCCCAGCCCCTCACTTGGGGATTCTAGGCAGGGGCTATACCACTGAGCCACATCCCAGCCCCTCACTGGGGATTCTAGGCAGGGGGTCTCTTCATTAATTCTAATTTAGAATAGGATCTTACTCTGTAGCCCAGGCAGACCTTGACCATTTTGACACTGAGCCTTTGGGGTCACTGGGATAGCAGACCTGTACCACTGCACCTGGCCAAGCCCAATTTTTTTTAAAAAAATAAGATTTAGTATATGTACTAGTATCTCTGTGTGTGGATTGGCGCGTGTAAGCAGAGTGTCAACAAAGGCCAGAAGAGGGCATTGCATCCCCTGGAGCTGGAGTTACAGATGTGAACTGCCTGAAGGCGGTGCTGGAACTCCAACTCTGGTTCTATCCTCACTCTTTTTTTTGTTTGTTTGTTTGGTTGGTTGGTTGGTTTTTCGAGACAGGATTTCTCTGCGCCTTTCCTGGGACTCACTTGGTAGTCCAGGCTGGCCTCGAACTCACAAAGATCCACCTGGCTCTGCCTCCCGAGTACTGGGAATAAAGGTGTGCACCACCACCGCCCAGCCCCATCTTCACTCTTAACCAACGAGCCGTTTCTCCAGCCCTGAGGAAGACATTCTTAAGACAAAGAATTCCAGACTCCCAGACTTCTGGTTACATGGATTCCAGCATCCCGTGTCTCCGCTTTCTTTCAGGTGTTAAGGGCTAGCCTCAGATACTTAGATAGGGACTCAGAGTGGGCAGGAGTGCTGGTGTGGGGAACCCTCTGCTCCATGGTTCCCTCTGCTCCATGGTTCCCTCTGTGCCAGCGTTTTGCTCTCCACTGCACTTACTACTCAGAACAAAACAGGATAAGGACGAATGAGGGGATTCCAGAATGCAGGGTCCATAGAACGCTGTGATTGCATGGGGCGTCATGGTGCAGATGGGAAGCATGGCTCAGTGGTAGAGCCCCTGCCTCGAATCCCCCAGTGAGGGGCTGGGGTGTGACTCAGTGGTAGAGCCCCTGCCTAGAATCCCCAAGTGAGGGGCTGGGGGTGTGGCTCAGTGGTAGAGCCCCTGCCTAGAGTCCCCCAGTGAGGGGCTGGGGTGTGGCTCAGTGGTAGAGCCCCTGCCTAGAATCCCCCAGTGAGGGGCTGGGGTGTGGCTCAGTGGTAGAGCCCCTGCCTAGAATCCCCCAGTGAGGGACTGGGGGTGTGGCTCAGTGGTAGAGCCCCTGCCTACTATTTCCAAGGCTCTAAATTCACTTCCTATTGCCCAGCTTCCTGTTGGCTTTGGTTTAACTGGACATACTGGAAAAGGTGTCAATGCCCTCAGTGATCTAGGAAACGCTGCTTATACCTGTGGGAAAATTCTGACACACACACTCATACACCAATACTAAGATGACTCACAGACCTATCTGAAGGAGCCAGAGCTAGCAAGGATGTGAAGCAATGAGAAGTCCCAGCAGACACTGGAGATCAAAGCAGAGCCTGACTCCACCCCATGAGAACACTGGCAGATCAGTCAGTCGCTTGACAGCGTGGCACTCAGAGGGTTCACGGGTACAAGTGACGACCTGAGTGTAGTCTCCAGGACCCACAAGGTGGGGGAAGAGACCAACTCCCACCCATTGTCCTCTGACCGCCATATGAGGGCCATAGACCACACTTGCCCACAGACACACCGGTGTACACAAAAAAGAATATCCTTTAAAAACTGTGTGGACTCCAGGAAACAAACACAGCCCTGGTCAAAAGCCAGGGACTAGAATCGAACCATAAGGCCACCAGCAAAAATAATAATAAAAAAAAAGGACTAATGGATATCAGTATGTCTGTGTAAGGATGCTCCCCTGCAGTGAAAAAGGATTCATTAACCAATGACAGAAAATGAGGAACCTGGGGACTGGAGAGGTGGCCCAGTGGTTAGGAGCAAAAGACAGGTTGCCTGGTGAGGAGGGAGCTTGGGGCTTGGAGGGGGACTGTGGGGCCTCACCAAAGTAGGCAACCCCGATTCTAAACTGATTGTCCTTATCATATTTTGTGAAGTGGTTATGCTGCATTAAAAATATTTGTCGCCGGGCGGTGGTGGCGCACGCCTTTAATCCCAGCACTCGGGAGGCAGAGCCAGGCGGATCTCTGTGAGTTCGAGGCCAGCCTGGTCTCCAAAGCGAGTTCCAGGAAAGGCGCAAAGCTACACAGAGAAACCCTGTCTCGAAAAACCAAAAAAAAAAAAAAAAAAAAAATATTTGTCTACTTTAATAATTTGGAGGCTTTGTTGTTTCGAGACAGGGTTTCTCTGTGTAGCCCTGGCTGTCCTAGAACTCACTCTGTAGACCAGGCTGGCCTCAAACTCAGAGATCTGCCTTCCTCTGCCCCCAGAGTGCTGGGATTAAAGGCGTGCGCCACCACTGCCTGGCTACTAAAATATTTTTTAATTAAAAATTTGTTTTCATATACTATGTTTAGGTCATATCGTTTCCTCGTTCCCAGCCCCTCAGATCCCCCCTCCTCCCTGCCCACCCAGCTTCATCTTCTCTTTCTCTCAAGACAACAACAACAAAAACCCAATGAGACAAGAAAGTGAAAAATAAAACACACACACACACACAAAAAAAAAAAAAACACAAAAAAAAACACGAAGTCCATTTGTGTTAGCCAACTACTCCTGGGCATGGAGCTCGCCTGAAGTACGGTTGACATACCCAGTGACAGTCCACTGGAGAAAACTGATCTTCCCTCTCCCAGCAGGGATCAAACAGAGGTGGGATTTGGTGTCCATGTCGTCTTCTCAATGCTGGGCTTTTGTCTGGTTTAAACCTGTGCAGGTCTTGTGTGAGCATGCACAGCGCTGTTGTGTCTGGAAACGCTCTGTCCCTGGAGTCATCCACCACCTCTGGCTCTTAGAATCTGTCTGCCTCCTCTTCTACATAGCTTCCCTGAGCCTTGAGGGGAGGGGTGGATGAAGACACCCCACTAGGAGACAGTGCTCTAAGGTCTCTCAGGCTCCACACGTAGACACCCCACTAGGAGACAGTGCTCTAAGGTCTCTCAGGCTCCACACATAGACCAGTTATGAGTCTCTGTGGTAGCTCACATCTACTGCAAGTAGAAGCTTCTTTGGTGAGGGCTGAGCAGCGCTCTGATCCCAGCCAAGTGTGGTAAATGTGGGTTGGGATATCTCATTTTAATCAGATGAAACCTCTGAGTTGTATTTTACCTTTTTTCTTTCAGTACTTAGGTTGTTACACAGGGCTGTGAACAATCACCGCACTGGTGGATTCTAAGCAAGCACTCTACCACTAAGCCACACCCCAGCCCCTCACTGGGGGATTTTAGGCAGGGGCTCTACCACTGAGCCACACCCCAGCCCCTCACTGGGGGATTCTAGGCAGGGGCTCTACCATTGAGCCATGCTGTGGATATCACTCTATATAAATAAAACACTGATGGCCAGTGACCAGGCAGGAAGTATAGGCAGGACAAAGAGAAAGGAGAATTGGGGAAACAGGAAGAAGGAGGGAGAGACACTGCAGCCACCGCCAGGACAAGCAGCATGTAAAAATGCCGGTAAGCCACCAGCCACGTGGCAAGGTATAGGTTTATAAAAATGGGTTAATTTAAGATAAAAAAAAAAAAAAACAGTTAGCAAGAAGCCTGCCACAGCCATACAGTTTATAAGTATTATAAGCGTCTGAGTGATTATTTTATATGTGGATTGTGGGGCTGTGGGGCTTGGTGGAAGCTGGAGAGAAGCCCTCCAGCAACAAATGGTGCCCAACGAGGGCAAGAACCCAAGACCCTGAGATTAAGAGTCTCATGCTCTACCGACCGGTAGATTTAGTCTTTACTAGTATTAAAAAAAAAAAAAAAAAAAGGTTTCTGGGCTACACGCTGCTTTGATAAAAGCTTAGACCCACTATTTCTGAGACTTGATGACTCACAGAACTGGCGGAAAACTCCATGTTGGTAAGCTTAAATGGGCGGAGCCACAGCGCCATTTCAGTCTTAAATGGTGCAGTTTAAATCAATAGGCTCAAGGTAATATAAAAAATAAGCTACCACACAGAGAATCTGGATTATGTTCTCTTTGATATTCGTAACTGAAGAAAAACATTTGATTACAAAAGCTGTTGAGTTATGCCAAAATGTATATTTTAAAGGTACCTTGACTTCAAAATTTGGATATAAGGATATGTTGCTTTGGAAAAGAGGTTCTGCTTTTGTTTCCACAGAAAGCCAGAGGCTGTGGATTTGTTCCAGATTAAGATACATCAGGTTTCACCAGCCAAGACCCCCTGAAAGGTCTCCGATGACACCATGGCCCAGATGATCCAACATCCAGAGCGGTTTCAAGGCAACTGGTTCACACAATACAGCCTCACAGACTACCCCATAGGCCTAAAATTTTTTTTGCATCCCCATAAGATACAGCGCCCCCCGTCCAGCAGGAAGTAATAAGAGATGCTACGCCCAAATTCCCAAATATACCAAGCTGGCTTTAGAGGTGGAATTGGCTCACTCGCCTTCTAAACCCAGACATATTGCTTAAAAAAAAAAAAATTGGTTAACAGATTCTTGTGTCCCAAATCAGAAGAGTCCTCTGATGTGGGACACAGAAAAAACAATATTTTTATTTAAAACAGGTTGATTATAAATGTGATCTCTTTCTAAAAAAGAAAAGGGGATACGATATAGATATATAGGAGGATATAGAGATGGTAAGATAAAAGGGTAGATTAATGAACCTACTTTTAAAGAACAACTTGTTTAAAATGTTTTACATTGGTATAGATTTTAGTTTATGTTTAAAATGTTTTACATTGGTATAAATTTTAGTTTATTGATACAAACTTAAAGTTAATTTTGTTATACTGTATATATATATATATATATATACATATATATATATTATATATATATTCTTGTTTGAGGTATTATGTTTATGTAACTCATTTAAAATTGTAATAGATAATTAAAAATAGATTAATAATTAGTCATCTATGATAATCATATTTGTAGCCATGTCAGTTATGTCTTCTAGGTATACATAGATATATTTCAGATAGATAGGTAATCTTCAAACACTTCATAGACCTAGAGAATATGGCATTTAAATAACTTAAAATTCTGTTGACGTGAGACACAATTGCTCCTGGCTGCACCAATTGATCCCGAGCGAATGTTGGGCTTCTAAGACATTTCCATTTGGAAGTTTGTCTTCTTGGCACAAAATGGCCTACTGGGCAAAGAACTGCCCTTGCCTTGATGGCTGACAGTACAAATACAATGCTGTCCTTTCTGGACAAGCGGGACACAAGGAAAGCGACCACTGTACTCTGCCAAGACAGGGTAAGATGGTCTTTCAAAATTCCTGCTTCTGAAAATGGTCTGTCAGATACTCTAGGCCTGTAGCCAATTTGAATGCACCAACAATGCTGAAAAATATTAGGTGACTGTCCAGGCTGCCAGCTGTCTTGGTCTACTCTTGCAAGATTCCCGAAAGTTGCTTGCATCCATCTACCATTTCTCAGGTACCATTATGTTCCTTCTCAGGTCTTTGATGTGGTTGAAAACTAGATAGTTGTAATTTCCTCAGTTATGATAAAAGATGAGTTAGATATAAAACCTTAAACTCACAAATATAAGATAGATAGGACATCTTCTTTAATATTGTAACTGTAATTCTTGCTCGATAATTGTTTTGTTATATGTAATTTTACTATGTTAAAATTAAAACCTTCCTTTTTTAAAAAAAGAAGAAAAGGGGAAGTGCTGTGGATATTGTTCTATGTAAATAAAACACTGATGGCCAGTGACCAGGCAGGAAGTATAGGCGGGACAAAGAGAGAGGAGAATTGGGGAAACAGGAAGAAGGAGGGAGAGACACTGCAGCCACCGCCAGGATAAGCAGCATGTAAAGATGCCGGTAAGCCACCAGCCACGTGGCAAGGTACAGATTGATAAAAATGGGTTAATTTAAGATAAAAGAACAGTTAGCAAGAAGCCTACCATGGCCATACAGTTTATAAGTATTATAAGCGTCTGAGTGATTATTTTATATTTGGATTATGGGACTGTGGGGCTTGGTGGAAGCTGGAAAGAAGCCCTCCAGCAACAGAGTCACACCCCAGCCCCTCACTGGGGGATTCTAGGCAGGGGCTCTACCACTAAGCCACACCCCAGCCCCTCACTGGGGGATTCTAGGCAGGGGCTCTACCACTGAGCCACACCCCAGCCCCTCACTGGGGGATTCTAGGCAGGGACTCTACCACTAAGCCACACCCCAGCCCCTCACTGGGGGACTCTAGGCAGGGGCTCTACCACTGAGCCACACCCCCAGCCCCTCACTGGGGCACTCTAGGCAGGTGCACTATAGCCAAACCACATTTTTTTTTTTTTTTTTTTTTTTTTGGTTTTTCGAGACAGGGTTTCTCTGTATAGCTTTGTGCCTTTCCTGGAACTCACTTGGTAGCCCAGGCTGGCCTCGAACTCACAGAGATCCGCCTGCCTCTGCCTCCCGAGTGCTGGGATTAAAGGCGTGCGCCACCACCGCCCGGCCAAACCACATTTTTTAACAGGATTTTTTCTTTGAATCTTCCACCGTTCCAAATCTCCATTCCCAGCCTTCTGGAATAGTCAGGAGACAAGATCTTTGCAAACAAATGTGCATCTGGAGTCCACAAAAATCATAATTTGGGATCAGAGACACATAAAAAGATTGAATTTTCCCTGATGTTACTTAAGGCAGTGACATTCCATGTAAACCCAGAGGGTGGAAGTGATCATTTCAAGACTGAGTGATGAGGAAAAGCACAGCCTCGCGCCCTCAGCTGCCACCTCCTGCAGTGTGGGGCAGTACTCAAGCTCACAAGGATCCCCTTCGCCATTCCTTCTCAGCCAGCACAAAGCCAAGCACCATCCTGGCACTATGCCTACCGTCCACAATGCCCTATCCGGTGTCTCCGGTGAGGAGCTGGCCTGTGGTGGCTGGGCTGAGAGGCTGCCAAAGAAAGTCCACTAGAGCCCTGAGTCCACAGAAGCGAGGTAATTCAGCCACACCAACCTGGTCCCAACGTCACAGGAATATGTTGGAGGGCAGGGCAGACCCCACGGCACTGCCTCAGAAAGAGAGGCCAACACTCTCAGAGTGTTTGCCATCCCCCCATCCCTCCCCCACCCCCCACCCCCCCACCAGGTGCCGGTGAGGAAGAATTCTGTGTGACCTTGGCTTTCCCAAGCCTGGGGAACGTTGGCTTCTGTACTTTGGGGCCCTAGGGGAAGGTGGAGACAGTGGCATCGGACTTCTAGGAGAAAGGTGGACGGCTAGGAAATAGCTCCCTCTTCTTCCCAAGGGGGTTGCGAGGGGTCAGGAGATCGCTCAACAGACCAAGGTGCTGGTCTTCGAGCCTAAGAACCTACATTCCAACCGTGGTCCCCACACGGCAGAAGAAGAGAATGGACCCCCACAGGTCCACATTTGCTCCAAGGCATACCCAGACACATACAGACCCTAAATAAATAATAAATGTTATTCAAAACACAAAAGTAAGAAGGGGGGCTCCTTGGGACTGGAAGAATGGCCCGGCAGTTAAGAGCACTTGTTGCTCCTGAAGAGGACCTAGGTTCAAGTCCCAGCACCCACATGGCAGCCCACAACCATCCACAACTCCAGTTCCAGGAGATCTGGTGCCCTCTCCTGGCCCCCAAGGGCTCTGCACACATGTGGTGGACATCTGTAGATGCAGGCAAAACACTCATAAAATAAAAATAAATCTAGAAGGAAGGAAAAGGGCCTCCTAATCCAACGGTGGAGGCTTGCCCCATTCCAAAAAAATGGCTAGACTGATGGCAGACACATTTCCTCAAGTAAAGGTTTACTAAGTAGACACACTAGGCTGCAGAAGTGGAGTTAGTTCAGCATCACGGTCAAGGGTTCCCTCCCCAGCACCTGCGTGAACTGGCTGCGGTCACCCAAGCCTGTTATCCCAGCACTAGAGAGGAGGATTAGAAATTCGAGGATCCTCAGATCCATGCCCAATTCTGGGGATGAAACTTTGACACACTCCCACAGGCTCTGATGGAGGAGCGAGTATACAGTCCAATGAGTTCTAGTCTGCGGAAGGAGGCAAGACCAGACTGACCTCCAGGGAGGCGTGCTCAGTCTCTTCCGGATCTGATCTTCCACTTAGCCACTTGCTCCCTGGGCAGACATGGAAAGCTATTCTCTCTCATTCTCTCTCTCTCTCTCTCTCTCTCTCTCTCTCTCTCTCTCTCTCTCTCTCCTCTCTCTCTCTCTCTCCCTCCCAATCTCCACTCATTTCTTCCCTTCCATAGGTTCTCACTGTAGCCCAGGCTGGCCTCAGACTCTCCACATCTATTCCCACCTCACCTCCCAAGCCACTGGGATTACAGGCGGCTGCCACCACGCCTGGCTGTAGTTCTTTGGGTGGAGGGAGTGTAGGGAAATGAGATGCAATCTTGCCATGTGGCTGGGCTAGCCTCAGACTTCTAACAATCCTCCTTAGCCTCCTGAGAGCCTGAATGGCATGTACCCCAAGAAGGCCACAACCAACTTCGCTTTTTCATAAAGATTTATTTTTATTTAGGTGTGTGTGTGTGTGTGTGTGTGTGTGTGTGTGTGTGTGTGTGTGTATGTGTGTGTGTATATGTGTGTGTGTGATATGTGTGCAAGTTCCTTTAAGGACCAAAAGAGGGCATCAGATCCCCTGGAGCTGGAGTTATAGGCAGTTATGAGCCAGCTAATATGTGAGCTGGGAATGGAACCCAGGTCATCTGGAAGAGCAGTGCTCTAACCAATGAGCTATCCCTCCAGCTTCTCTTTCTTGTTAATTAGTTAATTAATTAATTAGAATTATGTGTGTGTATGAGAGAGAGAGAGACAGAGACAGATTCGTGCCCCATGAGTATGGAAGTCAGAGGACAATTTGGGGGGTCTTTTCTCTCCACCATGTGGACTTTCGAGATCAAACAAACTCAGGTCTAGGCTTTGTAGCAAGCGCCTTTATCCACTGAGACATCTTGCTGGCCTTGAACTGCCTCTGTGGCCAAAGACGATCTAGATCCTCCTGCCTCCGAAAGCTAAGTGCTGGGATTAAGTCATGCCCCACCATGCCTGGTTTATGTGGTTCTGAGGACTGAACCCAGGGATTCATGCATGCTAGGCCAGCGCTCCACCAACCCAGCCCCAGCCCCCAGAACCTCCTTTCTGGTCCTTTCTCCCTCCTCTCTGACAGAAAGAACCAGAGTGGGGGCTTCCTCGCCCACCTTTGTGGTGAATCCTAAAAGCAGGGACCTTCTATGGGAGCATCTCATGACTCCTAGCCTGGGACTCCTCTTGTTCACCCAACCCCCATCTCCCCGGGGGCACAGCCCTGTTTACCTATCACCCACAGGGGCCATGACACCAGCTGGCGACTGACTGTCCCTGAAAGTGGAGCGTGCCAGGCTCCTGGGGGGTTTCCACTGCCAATCTCATCTCTTATCCAGGAAGGAAGAGTCACCCCACCTTCCAGACGGACTGGGCGGGGCAGGGCAGGGTGCTGCGGAGGCCACACTGCCAGACAGCGACAGAGCAAAGGGGCAGACCCTGCTCCACGTGACACCAGAGCCGTGGATCTTCCCACAGAAGGATGAAGGTGCTCTCTGGAGGCGCCGTTCTGCTAGGCTGCTACGCCAGAGGCTTAACTGCTGAATCACTAAATCTCCCAGACGTCACAGATAATTCTCACTGTCATCATGCTAGTATGTAATGACTCAGGGGGAAACTGAGGCCCAGGGTGATCAGATGCCTGGAAGGCAGAGCCCTGTTTCCAAAGACCACATGGTAGCTTGCATTCTCTTGGAGTCTGGTACTTTCATGGAGTTGGATACACAAAAGACTGATGAGGTACAGTGCCAGTGGGCTGACTCAGCAGGAGAAGGTGTTCCTGCCAAGACTGAAGACCTGAGTTCAATCCCCAGGACCCACATGATAAGCAGAACTGACTCCCAAAGCCATCTTCTCACTTCCACATGTATACCATGACTTGTGCGTACCCCCTACACACACACAGAATGAATACATGTAATTAGGCAGGCAATGGTGGCGCACACCTTTAATCCCAGCACTCAGGAGGCAGAGGCAGGTGGAACTCCATGAGTTTGAGGTCAGCTTGGTCTACAGAGTGAGATCCAGGACAGCCAGGACTACACAGAGAAACCTTGTCTCAAAAAACCATTAAAAGAAGAAAGGAAAGAAAAAAGAAAGAAGGAAAAAGAAAACACAAAAACAAAAACTTAAAAGAAAAAGAAAAGATGTGGGGATGAGAGTCATCGGATGGTGATGAAGCCATTTCTCTAAAGAACCCCCACAGGAGCGGGAAGAGTCCCACGCTTCTCTCTCCATCAGGCACAGCCGTGGCTGGAGGCTACGGAGGCTGTGTCCTGAGCTAGCCTAGGTGAACCTGGAAGGACCAGTCATTAGAGGTTCTCATGGATGTACAAGAACGGCCACAGGTCCGTATTTTGTTGTTGCTTTAGTTTGGGTTTGGAGAGACAGCCCTGTCTGTTTTGTGGCACTAAGAATCAAAAGCAGGGTCTTGCTGAGCATGATGGTGCACCCTTCCCAGCACTCAGGAAGCAAAGGCAGGTGGATCTCTGTAAATTGCAGGCCAGCCTGGTCTCCATAGCCAGTCCATGCCTCAAAATAAAGCTTTTGAAAACAACTCAGGACCTTGTATATGCAAGGCACATAATCTGCTACTGAGCCACACCTCCAGCCCCTCACTGGGGGATTCTAGGCAGGGGCTCTACCACTGAGCCACACCCCAGCCCCTCACTGGGGGATTCTAGGCAGGGGCTCTACCACTGAGCCACACCTCCAGCCCCTCACTGGGGGATTCTAGGCAGGGGTTATACTGCTTAGCCACACCCCCAAAGCCTTTTTGGGTTTCTGGGTTTTGTTTGTTTTCCCTTTTCCGGATGGTCGGTCTTCCTCTTGTAGCTCCTGCCTCTGCCTTCCAAGCAATGGGATAATGGGAGTTTCCCACCACAACCTGGCACTTTTTACTGGAATGTATACTGTGCCAGGCCTGTTCTGAGAGGGGCCGAACTCTTTTGACCCGAATAACCATCTGATAAGGCATACATGTTACCCCACTGAGTCCAGGAGGAAGCTGAGGTTCAGTGAGGCCAGTCATTTACCCAGGCGCAAAGCTGATAGGTCTGTTTTTTGTTTTGCCCCCTCCCCCCCCCCCTTTTTTTCAGAAATGCTCTTACTGTGTGGCCTGGGCTGACCTCAAACTCATGACCCTCCTGCCTCAGCCTCCAAGTGCTGGGACGGAACAACCTGGTTTGACAGTGTCTCCCTCACAGATGAGGACCTGACGGCCCACATTCACTGCATGGCCTGTCCGCTCAGCCCCTGTATCCTTCTGGTCTATACCCAACCTTCCAAAACACACAGCCACCCACCGAGAGGCAGGTGCCAACCTCCCCACATCCTGATCCTGTCCGTCCTGGCCGATCAAAGTGGTTGGAGGAAGGGCGCCTGGGTGTCACTCTCCCAGGCGGCAGAGAGAACAAGCCAGATGTTGCAATGCCCTGACTCAGCTCCTGCGTGCAGACCCAGGGGAGAGAGGAGGAAGATAAAGCCTTGGCCAAGCCTCACATGGGCTGATTCTGCCCGGTGCCAGGGACTCAGGCAGTTGCCAAGGCCCAAGGGGAGGAGCCTGGAGGTCCAGACCTTGCTCCAGGAAGCTGGCCTGCATTCACCCCTGGGGGCAGGGCATCCTAGTGGACCCAGGGTGGATGTCTAGCCCAGAGAGACGGCTGCTCGCAATCTCCTCATCTAGGCTCTTGCTTGTTACGTGGCTGGAGTCTAATTCCATTCCTTCTTGTTGCTATGGACGGTCTCTGCCCACCTACTAACCCCTCCCTGCTCCAAGCTGCTTCCCTTCCATGCCTCAGTTTCTCCATTCAAACCATTCCTTCCCAAGGAGGAGGGGCTGAGAATTAAGGCCAGTTTGCACCCTCAAGGGCTGAGGGCTACCTGATCAATCAGCAGGTTGGAGATGGGACTGGAGCCACAGGAACCTGCTGAAAGCCTGGCTCCTTTCAGTTCCTTGTGGTGTGAGCTGGGCAAGCAACTTCAACTGGGAATCTACTGTATGTTCATTTCATCTTGAACTAGGATCTCATGTCGCCCAGGATGGCCTGAGACCTCACAATGTAGCTGAGGATGACCTTGAACTTCTGACCCTGCTGTCTCCACCTCAGGAATGTTGGGATTACAGGCCTGGGTCACCTTGACAGGTTTATATGGTACTGGGGAGGCACTGTATCAACATAGCTACAGCCCCAGGTCAGGCAGAAATAGCAGCTGAATTTCCTCACAAGGTGTGGCAGAGATTAAGTGGGCCGACCCCGGTGGGAACTGGACCAGAATGAACAAGCCCTTTCTGTCTCGTTTGTGTGCAGAAAAGGTGACGAGAAGGCCTGGCAGCTCGGCTGAGAGTTGAGGAAAGGAATGTGGCCGGGCAGGGCACCACACACACTATGTAACCCAGCACTTAGGAAACTGAGGCATAGTTTGAGTCCAGCCTGGACTACATAGTGAGTTCCAGCTACAACTACATAGTGACTTTCATCAGAAGAACCACAGAGGAGCTGGAGGGCCACTCAGCAATCAAGAGGACTGGCTGCATTTGCAGAGGACCTGGGTTCAATTCCCAGGAACCATGTGGTGGCTCGCAACCATCTGTCGCAAGATCTGATGCCCTCTTCTGACCTCCACA
The DNA here is from genome assembly GCF_049852395.1 of Peromyscus maniculatus bairdii. Taxonomy (NCBI): domain Eukaryota; kingdom Metazoa; phylum Chordata; class Mammalia; order Rodentia; family Cricetidae; genus Peromyscus; species Peromyscus maniculatus. The sequence continues at coordinate 30,418,431 of NC_134852.1, read as the reverse complement.
GGCACCAGGTATGGACATGGTGCACAGACACACAGGTTAGCAAAGCACTCATGCACATAAACATAAAACAAATACACACACACACATATATACATATATACATATATATATATATATATATATATATATATATATATATATATATATATATATATATATATATTGCCAGGTGGCAGCGGCAGCGGTGGCTGCGGTGGTGGCGCACACCTTTAATCCCAGCACTCAGGAGGCAGAGGCAGGCGGATCTCTGTGAGTTCCAGGCCAGCCTGGGCTACAGCACGAGATCCAGGCACCAAAACTACACAGAGAAACCCTGTCTCAAAAAACAAAAACAAAAACAAAAACAAAAAAAAAAAGCCCAGCACTCAGGAGAGGCCAGCCTGAACTAAACAGCAAGACCCTGCCTCAGACAAATAGACAGATGGAGGAGAGGCCAACAGACGAGGGAGAAAGCGCTGTCAGTAAAGTGCTTGCATGGAGGCGCACGTCTTTAATCCCAGAGTTCAGGAGGCAGAGGCAGGTGGATCTCTGTGAGTTTGAAGCTAGCCTGGTCTACAGAGCGAGTTCCAGGACAGCCAGGGCTACACAGAGTAAAGTGTTTGCCCTGCCAAGCACAAGACCTGAGTTCAGTTGAAAAAAAAAAAAAAAGAAACAAAAAACCACACATTAAAAATACCCAGCGTGGTCTGGCACTGTCTGTAATTCCCACACTAGGAAACACTGACAGCACACCCCTGGTGCTCACAGGCTTCTGCTCTGCTAACCTAGCCCAATCGGGCTCCCGGGCCACTGAGAGACTGTGTCAGAAAAAAGGTGGATGACATCAACACCCAGGGACACCGTCCTCTGCACACGCACATGAATGCCCCAATGTGCGCACACGTTTCTTAAAAGGGAGGTTAAAAAAAAAAAAGAAAAATGTGTTTTCTTGAACTGGTCCATTTAGCCTATGAGAGGATCGAGGCTGAGTCAGGTCAACCCTGGACGCCACAGGCTAAAGTGTGGCTGATAGGATTTGCACCCAGGCCTGCAGAACAAAGCTCAGAAATAAAGGTGGATGGGAGAGAATAATCCACGAGAGAGTGTAACCCACCCTGGAGGGGAATCAAGGCCCAGGTACCCTTTGGTTCTCCCTGGAGACCCCTCCTTCCCGATTCCCAGGAGAAGTTAGGGACAGAAGCAGGAGAGAAGAAGAAAAGATCGGAACAGAGACAGTGAGCTGTTTGTATGAGGGAAAGTGGTTAGACACCAAGCAGGACTTCCCAGTCCTCTCTGGGAAGTTTTTGGGACTCATCCAGGGGCTGCCCCTGCCAGTGGGTGGGGGCCTCCAAAGCTGCAGAGCCTTGGAGGAGAGACCCTAGTCCTCCCCGCCCGGGGTTTGAAAAGCCAGGGGGGAAAGAGGGGGGTGGCCATCCTGGTTCCGCATCCTCCATTCCCGACACTGGAGGGGAGGCCGCTGTGGGAGCTGGGACTTTCCTAAGCAGCTGAACATTCTGGGAAATCAGAGACAGCTGTGGGGCGGGGCCCATTCCTGGCCTCCCTCCCTCCCTCCCCCTCCCCTCTGTCCCCACCGGGTCCCCAGGCGCAGTACCTTCCCCTGTCCTGGAGAGAGGTCCTCAAAAACTGCTCCTTTGGGCCGGTAAGATGGCTGGGAGGGTAAAGAGGCTTGCTGCCAAGGCTGACAGCCTGAGTTCGACCCCGGGGACCCAATAGTGCAAGGAGAGGACTGACTCCTGCAGGTTGCCCTCTGCACATGTGCACCCCTGGGCACACTCAGTAAGTTAGTAAATGAGCGTGAGCGTGAGCTGTGTAAACACACAAAGGCCTCGTTCCTCACTCTGTGCTTCTTCTACCTTCAGGCCCTCTGATCTCCTCCTGCAGAACTGACCTCCACTGTCAGATTCCTTCCACCTCCTCCCTCAGGCCCTCACCTCCTCCTTCAAGCCTTCACCTCCTCCTTCAGGCCCTCATCTCCTCCCTCAGGCCCTCACCTCCTCCATCAGACCCTCACCTCCTCCCTCAGGCCCTCACCTCCTCCCTCAGGCCCTCACCTCCTCCCTCAGGCCCTCACCTCCTCCATCAGACCCTCACCTCCTCCCTCAGGCCCTCACCTCCTCCCTCAGACCATCACCTCCTCCCTCAGACCCTCACCTCCTCCCTCAGACCATCACCTCCTCCCTCAGACCATCACCTCCTCCCTCAGACCATCACCTCCTCCCTCAGGCCCTCACCTCCTCCCTCAGACCCTCACCTCCTCCCTCAGACCATCACCTCCTCCCTCAGACCATCACCTCCTCCCTCAGACCATCACCTCCTCCCTCAGACCCTCACCTCCTCCATCAGACCCTCACCTCCTCCCTCACCTCCTCCATCAGACCCTGTCCTTCTCCCCAGGCCCTTTTGTCCCTCCTCCTTCCTCTTCACACACACACACACCAGCACCAAACACCACCTCTCCCAGTACCTTGTGGCTCCTCTGAGCCTGGCACCCACACTGTGTGCCACCTGCTCCAGTCCTGTGAGGGCCAAGCCACCACCCTACCTGTCCCAAATCACACCCCCTAAGCCCTGCCCTCAGCTTCCGAATAGTGGTCAGAGCTCCCCAACTTCCTCTTGGGCTTTGAGGAGTGGGCTAGCAGATGCTAAATCAGCCCCCGCCTTCCCAAAGTGATTCTTATTCTCACCTTTCTGTGCCCCCCACCCCCACGCTGGCAGGCAGAGGTGACGTTGCCTAGCTGTCCGGAACAGGGGACTGGCTCCTCTCAGTTCACATGGGGAGAAGGTCACTGGGGACAGGGACCCAGGGGCCCGCGCATACCCGGAAAGAGCTCTACCACCGATTGTACCCAGCACTACTGTTGTGTTACATGTATAAAATGCTTGTTTATTTTATGTGTATTTGTGTGTGCACACAAGGTCGAAAGACAGCTTTAGGAGTCAACTCTCTCCTCCAGCAGTGTAGGTTCTGAATACTGAACTCAGGTCATTCAGCTTGCTGGCCAGCACCTTTACCGGATAAGGCATCTCACTGGCCATTTGTTCACTTTTGGGACCACGTAGCCCAGGCTGGCCTCAGACCTTCTCTCTGTAGGTAGCTAAGGCTGGCCTCTGAACTCCTGGCCCTCCTGCCTTCACCTCCGTGGCGCTGGGGTACTGAGTGTGCACTTTTGTTTTATTGGCTCATTTTGTTGAGATAAAGTCTCCACGGGTTGCCCAGGTTGGCCTTCCACTCACTTTGTAGCCCAGGCTAACCCAAACCTTTCTATCCTCTTGCCTCAGCTCCTGAGTACCTGGAATTACAGGCAGACACAACTCCCGGGGTGGCTTGGAGGTGAGATTTAAACCCAGGTCTGGTTCTCTCCCCTGATTCATCTGAATGGCTTACGGTAGGGTGGGGGCTGGGAGAGGGGGGCAGCCAGAGAGAGACAAAAGCAGTGGGGAGAGGTAAGGTCAGCTGGCACCTCGAATCCCACAGACCAGGTTAACCATCCACTCGGGTGCGGCCCCAGCCGACCAAAGTCCCCTCACCTGCTCCGCGCCCACCTCGTGGTCCCAGGGCGCGGAGGGCACAGGGACAAAAGAGGACAGAAAAACGGGGATGGTGGTGGCTCACACCTGTAATCTCTGCACTCTGGAGGCTGAGGCAGGAGGATTGCCCCTAGTCCGTGGTCAGCCTGAGCTACAGAGACCCTGTCTGGAAAAAAAAGAGTCAGGGAACAGAACAGGAGACAAGGGGGGAAGGTTTGTAGAGAACATCGACATCCGGAGAGAGAGCCAGAGGACCCTGAGAAACCTCTGAGCGTGTTTGAGGCGCAGTGCCCATTCCCCTGCCTCCCCAAGTCTCCAGCCGCCTCCCCCTCCGCCTGCCTGTGACTCAGTGACCTGGACTCAACCCCAGTGGCCGCTCCACCTCCAGGGATGTCCGGGAAAGCCCCGAGCTGGGCCCCGCCCTGGGGCGGGGCCTGAGGAGGCGGAGCCTCTGCCCTGCCTCCCCTGCTCCAGCGCCGCCTTTGAGTCAGGGCCCCAACCAGCCGGGCCTGTTCCCCACCCTCCAGCCCCTCCTCGGGGTGGGAAGGGAAGTGGGGGAAGTTGAGGGAGTCAGCCTGCACCCCCAAGCGCCACAAGTGTCTGGCCTTGAGCCCTAACTGCGGCCTGCTGGCTCAACCTCTATACTCTCGCTATCGACACTCTCAGGATCTGTCTTCTGGGATTCATGGCGCTCACTTCTCCTCTGAGGCCTCTGGCTGGGTGCAGGGACCCGGTAGAGAGACACATTCAAAGCTCTCCTGCAAACACACACACACACACACACACACACACACACACACACACACACACACGCACACGCACACGCGCAGTGCCCTGCAAGCCGGGAGGCACAAGGAAGGCAGAGTGTGCCTAGTTCCTGGGCACCAGTCCCTGCCTGGTCTGGGATTTTCATTCTTTCAAAGAGTGAGTCTGAGCACTCCCCCTGATGGTGTAGGCCTGCCATCCCACCTCCTCAAGGGGGGCAGGCAGGAAGATTCCAATTTCGAAGCAGTCCGGGCTACCAAGCAAACGCAGGCCTGCTTGGGCAGCTGAGAAAGCTTGGAAAACAGAAGAAGGCTGGATATCTCAGTGCCGTGCTATTGCTTGCTGTGCACAAGTTCCTAGGCTTCGGTATTGCCAAAGGGGGGGGGGGGGAGGAAACGACTCGGGGAGGGAAGTGCATGGTCAAGGTCACCCAAGAGGAAGTAGAAATCAGGATTCGAACCCATGTCCTAGCAACCCTGTGGTCTCCAGGAATTGCAGGGTTGGGGCTAGAGGAGGTGACTGAAAGACCCAGAAACACTAAAGGAAAGATGGGACCTGTGACAGCAGAGTCAAAGACAGGCCACAGGAAATGTGGACTTGTCCGGCCAGACACAGCCGTGGGATTCAGAGCTAGGGACCACAGAGCTGGGCCGTGAAGCTCGGACCCCTGGCATGCAGGAGGCCCCTGCTCAACCAACAGGAAAATGTGCCTGTTAATGGTGGTCCGGGTCCACAGCCTCAGCTTTTGGGAGGGAAGATAGGAGGTAGAGGCAGGAGGATCCGGAGTTCAAGGTCACTCCCTGCTACATGGCAAATTCAAGGCTAGCCTGGGCTACATGACCCCTGGACTAAGAAAAAGAAAGAACCAAGGCCAAGTGGAACAGGTGTCTTCTCAGCACTGGAGGTGGAAACAGGAAGATCAGAAGGTCCAGACCACCCTCTGCTACAGATCCAGGTCCAGGCTAGCCTGGGCTACCTCATGTAGAGCTCCAGTCTAAGAAAACGAGAGAGAGGAGAGAGAGAGAGAGAGAGAGAGAGAGAGAGAGAGAGAGAGAGAGAGAGAGAGAGAGAGAGAGAGAGAGAGAGAGAGAGAGAGAGAATATCTCTAGGACCAGACTGAGCTCCGGGCCAGAGGCACGCTGAGCAGAGCGGCGGGTGGGGACCAGGAGCGCGGGCTCCGCCTCCGAGACGCGGGTCCAGGAAACCCCTGGGGCGGACGGGTGGCCCTGGGGGCCCGGGGGCGGGGAGGCGGGAGGCGGGCGCCGCCCCGGCTGACAAAAGTCCCTTCAGTTCAGTCGGCAGCAGGGGAAGTCCCGCAGCCCGGCGAGACCGCCTTCCCGTGCCGAGCTTGCCGCGCGCCCCGGCGTCTCCGGGCGGCCCGATGCCCCGATGCCCCGCGGGGGCCATGGACGAGGGGCCCGTGGACCTGCGCACCCGGCCCCCCAAGGGCACGCCGGGCGCCGCGCTGCCGCTCCGCAAACGCCCTCTGCGCCCCGCGTCCCCGGAGCCCGCAGCCCCGCGCGCCCCTGCCGGACCCCTGGACCCCCTGCGCAGCAGCTGCGACACCCTAGCTGTCCCTGGGCCCCCCCACGGCGTGGCCAGGCCGGAGGCGCTTTACTACCCGGGTGAGTAGCCTCCCCCGCGAGGGCCAGGGCCGGGTGGGGGCCACTTGAGGTCAGCAGAGCACAGGACACAAATAGATGGGGTTCCTGGTAGCAGGGACTCTAGGATTGAAGCTAGGAAACAGGTTGCAAAGCCCTGGAGTTCAGCCATGAGGGTGCCAAGAAACGGGAGGTCAGAGGGGTACCCAAGGGTCAAATGGTCTGGGGAAGGGGATCAGGGGACAGTGTCCAGTGGCGCAGATATGGGATCCCAGAGACACGAAATTTCAGGCTGGGAGGGACCAGACCTTAAGGACTATGAAGAATTGTTACTCAGGCCTTGGAAACTGGGGCTCTGGTGTACGGATATGGGGGGCGGCCATAGAAACAGAACAGGGATCTAAAGAGACTGGTACCTTAGGTTAAAATCTTGAGAACCGATATTTCAGGGTCATAGGGATCCAGAGAAAGGCACTGGGGTTCTGAACACCCCCGTGTTTGGATCCCAGCTCTAAATGATGACACGTAGAGCCCCAAGGACCCCAATACCGCGGGTTTGGAGGAATCAGGCAACAGAGGCAGCACTCTGCACAGCCAGTTGTGCGTGTTCACAAGTGTCCCTGTGTCAGGTGGCCCTGGGGGCAGGCTTGGGAACTGAGGTTCTAGGAAGGGAACACAAGCAAGGAATTCAGAAACTGAAGGACTTAGGTCCCAGGAAAGGGATTCGGGGTCCTGGGAAGGTGAGACTGCAGGAAGGGAACCCCAAAGCTGGTCAGACGGCAGGAAGGCAGGTACCCTTCTTCCCAACCTTTATATCAAGGAAGGGGCATCCCCCTGCAGTAACCACCTTCCTATCTGCTAGACACCCCAGAGTTGCTGACGACAACGACGGTTTCCTTGGGCCCTCTGGGTTCTGCAGCTGCTGCCTATCCATGCTTCTGCATGAGGGCATCAAGCTGCAAAGCAGGAGGTCTTCCTTGGCCTGATGAGAACCCCAGCCTCTGTTTTCCCATCTTTGCAATGGTCCTTCCCCAAACTTTCATCTAAAAGGTTCTAGGGCCAAGTTTTCTAACTGTCCTGGCTCCCCAGACCCTCTGTGTGTTTACTATACACCCAGCGCCCAGATCTTTAGTCCATCAACTGCATCCTTCAGCTACAAAGTTACTCACGTGTAACTTTGTAACTGGGGCACCCCTGCCGGGTGGGGACAGGGCTCTCTCGGCCTTTAAAGGTCTCTTCTCAGATGTAGAGGTCAGACATTCATGAGGGAAGAACTCGTCACAGGAGGGGATGGGGATGAGGACAGGGGTTGCGGTGAGGGGTGAAGGGCGCAGGAGTTGAGGGGGGCAAGGAATGAGAACGTTGTCTTGGGCCTTGAGGATCAGGTTTGACGTGCTAACAGAATCTGGGATCATCAAAGTGATGCACGCCTGTAATCCCAGCACTTGGGAAGCTGAAGCAGGAGGATCTCCATGAGTTTAAGGCCAGTCTGGGCTAAAACATAGTGACACTGTGTTTGTTTCAAAGGCGGGGTGGGGCCTAAAGAAATGACTCAGTGGCTAAGAGCACTTGCTGCTCTTGTAGAGGACCTGAGCTTGTTCCCCGCATCCAGGTCTGACAGCTCACAAAAACATCTGTATCTCCGGTTCTGGGAACACAGGGCCCTCTTCTGGCCTCAGTGCTTCAGGCAGGCATGTGGTGCACAGACATACATGCAGGCAAAACATTCATACACATTAAAAAGTTAGTACAGCTCTTAAAAGTAATAACTAGAAAAGGTTCTTTATAGGGCAGGAGAGCTGGCTCAGCAATTGAGAGTACTTAGTGTTCTTGCAGTGGACTTGACTTCAGCATCCACCTTGTGGGGACTTACAGGTCCCTGTAATCTCCAGTTTCAGGGGATGTGGCGCCCTCTACCGACCTCCATGGGAACATGCACAAATGTGGTGCACATAAATACACTCATGCACACACACATACATAGAAAATTTAAAATGTAAGTGAAGTGATGCAGGTCTATAATTCCAGCACTGAGGAGATGGAGACGGGGGGTCAAGGGTTTGAGGTTATCTTCAGCTGCATATTAAATTCAAGGCCAGCCTGGGCTACATGAGAATGGGAGCAGGGGATTTGGGGAGATGCCCAGGCCTGAAGGGAGAGACCCCTAGCTGAGGGTCTGTGGGTTTGGCTTCATCTGGGTCTTCCCTTTGTCTCTGCTGCATCCAGGACCTTTGATGCCCATTTACTCTACCCCTACGGTGGGACCCCCCTTTCCGCTGCTGAATCTGCCTACACACCTCTACTCCAGGATGTGCCCCATGGAACACCCCCTTTCAGCCGACATTGCCCTGGCCACCCGTGCAGATGAGGATGGAGATACGTAAGTGACGGAGTATGGAGGAGCCAAGCCCTCCATAACATGGGGACATTTGGCTCTGATCCACATTAGGATCTACCTCCAGACACTGAACAGGACCCTCCCTCTCTCTGAGCCTCAGTTTCTTCCTATGGAAAATGGGCACTCATTGGCTAGGGCTGTTGTGGAGGTGGGAGACTGAACACTACGCATGCTCCTTGCTTGCTCTAACAGGAAGTCACACCGCCAACCTCTCAATTTTTATCATAATCCAAAAAACGAGAACTATGTGTCTTTCTTTGTTTTCAGTTTTTAAAATCATATTTACATATAGGGGTGTTTTGTCTGTGTGAATGTCTGTGCACCAGGTGCGAGCCTGGTGCCCGAGGAGGCAAGCCGAAGGCACAGATCCCCTGGAAACGGAGTTACAGATGGTTGTGAGCTCCTTTGGGTCCTCTGGAAGAGCAGCCGTCGCTCCAGCTCCCACCCCATTTTTGAGTCAAGGTCTCACTATGTGGCCCTAACTGGCCTGGAACTCCCTCTGTAGCCCAGGCTCAACTCAAACTTACATAGGTCCGCCTTCATCCGCCTCCTGAGTGCTGGGATCAAAGGTGTGCATCACCACGCCCAGCTCTGGGAACTGTATTTTATCTGCTGGTTTTTCTGGAGGTATTACAAAGTACATGAGGGATTTGAGTCCAGTGTGTCATATGTCCTGTGTTCAGTAAACTCCGATTAGAGTTCGGGGTGGTGATGTCCACCTGTAAGCCTTGTTCTGGGGGAAGCGAAGGGTAGAGGTCGGCGAATTCACGAGTTCAAAGCCAGCCTCGACTACAGGAAACAAAACAAGTGGTTGGGGGATGCAGCTCAGCACACACAAGACCCAGCTTCCACCCCCAGGACCACAGAAGCCGCCGAGTGTTGCTTAGCATTGCTGTGACTGTAGGGCAGCCGATCTGCCTGCTTTCAGGGTGTGTGCACACTCACATTCAGAGCGGAGCAGCACTCACCCTGGCTTGCTCCCAATCTTAGATCATTCCTATTCTAGTCCACGTCATTCTTTCATGGCCATAGCCCACTGAGCTGATTTCCCAACCCTCTGACTTATCTCTTGGGTATCTGCTAGGTCAGAGGAGGGTTTAGGCCTGGGCGGAGCATAGAATGAAGGTCCCATGCAATTGACTGCTGTTGTTCAACTAACCTGGGCATGAATCTCAGCTAGCTGTTTTCTCCCTCTCCTGTACCTCAGTTTCCCTCCCTGTAAAAACAGGAATTGTAAGTATGCACCTCTTTGGAAAAGATAAACTGTTTTGTTTTGTGGAGTAAAGGTCACACGTAGGCCAGGCTGGCCCGGAACTCACAATCTAGCCTAAGACTACTTTGATCCTGCTCTCATCTCCCAGTGCTGGGATTCCAGACCTGCACCTCCATGTCCAGTTTTTTTCATTTAAATTGAAACAGGGTCTCACTCTGGAAGGGAGTGGCCTGGAACTCACTATGTACCCTAGGCCAGCTTATAACTCACAGCAATCCTTCTGCCTCAGCCTCCCACATACGGGCTTATCATGTGGCTGAAATTATTTTTATAAGGAACCCTCATGTGGGAATTGGCTTGGGGTCTGGAATCCCTAAGCAGAGATCAATAGGCCCATTTGTATAGAGAAGGAGTGGGTATGCAGCTGGGTATTATGAAGCCCCAGTTTCTGTTTGGAAACCAGGCCTGGTCACAGACCTTTCACGATGATGTATACACAAGAGCACACAGAACAGGGCTGGACAAACAGTAAGCGCTCAATACTTGAGTAGGTAATGTTTGAACAGAGCTGCCCTGGGAGGCTGTAGGCTACCACGTGAGTTCAAGCAGGAGAAAGTGTCAGAGGTCCATAAAAGACTCAATCAAGTCTAGCTGCTTCCCACCCCAGGGGCCAGACTCGGAGAAGGTTTCGTTCCTAACTGTCCCCTGGGGTGAGCTGTCTGTGGTCTGGTAGCAGGGTGCAGCCAGCAGTCACAGCCCCTCACCCCTCTCCCAGCCCCCCCAGCCCCAGCCCCACCCCCACAACGCAAACACTTCTGCCTCAGCTGCCGGCGGGGAAATCCCTTCTCGCAGAACTTGACCGCAGCCCAGCTGCTCTGCCTCCCCCACGTCAGCTCCCTACACTCACTCTGGCGCTCCCTCCAACCTTAACCCCTTCCGCTGGGGCTTACGGGAATGGGCAGCCGGCCAAACCCCAGCTTGCCTGCGCCAGCTTCACACAGGCTGGGGGAGGGCAGGCCAGGGAGGCTGGCCAGGGGACCCTAGGTCTAAATCCTAGAGAACCATAGGCCTGCTGTCTGGACCTGGCTTCTTTGAGGGCAACAGGAATCTCAGGAAAAGTCAAAGTCCGCATGGTAGCTCAAGCTTCTAAATACTCCCAGCAAGCTCAGGGAGGGTCATCTCCAGCTTGAGGTTAGGCTGGGCTATAGATTAAGGCCATCTGGAGTCCAAAGAGGTCAGAAACTGCAGCTCTTTCTGCAAGAGACATGGGGTACGTGCCTTAAGTCTCCAGGCAGGAACTGGGGTATAGAATTCCTCCATCTTCAAGGAGAATAAGGGAAGAGATGGGCGCGCGGGGTGGGGGTGGGGTAGTTTGGGGACCAGGCGCTTACACAGGTCTCATACAAGAGTTTTCAGTCCTTTGTTCAAGAAAATGGATATTTCAGACAGTGGTGTGCATACCTGTATTCGCAGCACCAGAAAGGCGGAGAGTGGCGAGACCTTGTCTCAAAAACTAACAGTGGTTCCATGCATTTTAAAGAAAAGTGAAAGGATTTCCTTACGCCGGGGGAGGGTCTCAGGGGTCACGGCCCTCGGCCAACCACGTGCACCAGAAATCTAACTTTATAAACCGATCCCCGATCCTTTGTAATAACGTGGTCTCACAGGCCTGCCTGCCTGTGGGCCTGCCTGCCTGTGGGCCTGGAAGTGTGTCCCCAACGAAGTAAAAGACTGGAGTGTTGTGATCCTGCGTCCTCCAAGGAACATGGAAGAGAGAGGGGCTACTTGGGGAGCGGGAACCTCCCTGCTCAGTAGACTTATGAAAGTGTATTTCCGAAGTCCCCAAGAAAGACCTTGGTATGGATGACCTTGGAATGGAGAGGGGAAACCAAAGCCAGTTGAGGCTGGGCCCAGTGAAGCTGTAAGAGGGGTCCCAGGGCTGGAGGACTCGGGGTTCTGTCTCTCTCCTCCCCCATTGGGAGAGTGGAAGTTGGGGTGCCAGGGTATGGCTGGGTAGATCCCCAACTGGCCAGGCTTCCCTCCCCCGGGAGCAGGAAGCCCAGCCCCGCCCCGCAGACCTGTTACTGGAAGTCCGAGGGCTGGGCCGCCCCTCCCGTCCCCACTTCCTCCAGCCCCGCCCCACCCCCTGCGGCCCGCGCATTTATGGGAACTGAAGCCTGGACGGTTTCTCTGAAATCATTCGCTCCCTCTGCCCTCGTTTAACCCCGCCCGCGCCGGGAGGGACCCTGGCGGACTGCGCACATAGGGAGATGCTGCCGGGGGATGCAGCGAATCCAAACTGGGAGGGGGCTCGGGGCTCGCCCCTCCCCCAGCATTTTCGATTTCAATCTGATTAACAACATCTGGGTCCAGATTCAGGGATTCGCCCACTGTCATCTGTTCTTCCTGTGGCGCTCTTGTGGGAAGGAAAGCCAGGCTACGCAGGAGGTACTTTGCCCAGGCCTTCGCTAGGGAGCGCTGCTGTCCAGTGTACATTCCCCACCTCACCAAAGCCCCTTGGACCCTGAGATTTCAGCGCTCCCTCAGAATAATATGGGGAGGTGATTTGAATTGTAGGTTCTTGGTGCTCACTGTACCTTTCTGCTTTGGTAAGGATTGGTTAACTAGAAGCCGTTGGCACGTGAGAAAGTAGATGCTTCATTAATGGACTTTTTTTTTTTGTAGTGGTAAGAATGGAACCCAGAGCCTTGCAGGTCCTAGCCTAGATTCTAAGCAGGGGCTCTACCACTGAGCCACACCCCCAGCCCCTCACTGGGGGATTCTAGGCAGGGGCTCTACCACTGAGCCACACCCCCAGCCCCTCACTGGGGGGTTCTAGGCAGGGGCTCTGTTGTGCTGCATCAAAAAAGCATTATTTATTTATTTATTTATTTATTTATTTATTTATTTATTTTTGAGACAGGGTTTCTCTGTGTAACAGTAGTAGCTGTTCTGGAACTTGCTTTGTAGACCAGGCTATCCTTGAATTCACAGAGATTCACCTGCCTCTGCCTCCCAAGTGCTGGAATTAAAGGGGTGAGCCACCACCACCCTGTTTTTTGTTTTACTTTGTTTTGTTTTTGAGACAGGGTTTCTCTGTGTAGCCCTGGCTGTCCTGGAACTTGCTCTGTAGACCAGGCTGATCTCAAACTCAGAGATCTGCCTGCCTCCGCCTCCCAAGGAGAAAGCTAGTCTCAAAAAGGAAGGTGGAAGAGTGATGGGGCATAGTTCTGACACCAACACACATGCATGTGCACAAACGTGTACTCACACAAGGACAAAACCGTGCATGCACACCACGCTCACAGGAAAAGCAGAAAAAAGAAAACAATATAATAAATACAGTAGAGGGGTTGGGGGGGTGGCTCAGGGAGCAGAGCAGCTGTAAGCAAGCCTAACAACCTGAGATTGATCCCCAAAACCCACACGGTGGGGGAAGAGAAATGACCTCCGCGGGCCTCTGACCTCCAGCAGGTGCTGGGCACAGAAGCACACACTCGTGCATACATGAACAATAAAGAGACAAATAAAAGCCAGGTACAGTGGCGCACACCTTTAATGCCAGCACTGGGGAGGTAGAGGCAGGCGGATCTCTGAGTTTGGGGCCAGCCTGGTCTACAGAGTGAGTTCCATGTCAGTCAGGGACTGAGATAGTGTGCCACACTATTAATTTATTTTTTTAAACATACATTTATTTATTTATTTATTTATTTATTTATTTATTTATTTATTATGTATACAGTGAGTGTTTGGCCTGCAGATCTCATTGTAGATGGTTGTGAGCCATCATGTGGTTGCTGGGAATTGAACTCAGGACCTCTGGAAGAGCAGCCAGTGCTCTTAACCTCTGAGCCATCTCTCCAGCCCCACACTATTAATTTAATAATAAATTAATTAAAAACTTGAAAGTAAGGTGGAGAGCACAGAGGGAGACACTTGATGCACACACAGGAACACACACACCCACATACACCACAATGCCACAATACACACACAGCATCACACACACACCCGCATACACCACAATGCACACACAGCAACACACACACACACATACACCACAATGCACACACAGCAACACACACACACATACACCACAATGCATGCAGGCATGCAGTCTGCCCAGTGCTCTCCCTCTGAACCCATGCACCAACACATACAATGCTCCTGTTTGCCCTCAGCTCCGAATGGCAGGCTGGGATTCCTGGGTAGAGTGCCTCAGTTGGGAGCACACTGAGGAGTCTGAAGAGGGCTTTGGGGATCCCACAGGAAATGGTGAAGCTGATGTGGCCTTCCTAGACGGGAGAGTGGGTAACTGGAGCAATGACCGTCTCTAGGAACTGTTTGCATGGCAGCTGCTCCCATCCCACAGGGCATGACCTTGAGTGAGCAGCTAGCTCTTCCCAGCAGAGATAATTGTCAGGTTGTCAGAAATGGAAGGCTTCATGAGCTGGAGAATGGGTCCTTCACTTATAAGGACATTCTCTACTGCTGAACCCAGCTCCAGAGCCAGGACCCATATCCCATGTGGTTCCTTCCTCCTTATTTTATTCTTTTTTGTTTGGTGGGTTTTTTGTTTGTTTTGTTTTTTGAGGCAGGGTTTCTCTGTATAGCCCTGTCTGTCCTGGAACTCCTTCTCTAGACCATGCTGGCCTCAAACTCGCAGAGATCCACCTGCCTCTGCCTCCCGAGTGCTGGGATTAAAGGCGTGCGCAACCACACCTGGGCTTTTCTCCTTTTAGTCAAAGTCTGTGCTCCACAGAAAGCCCTGGAATGTCTTCAGCTGGAGGCTGAACCTGATATATGGCAGAGACCTTACAATGAGTTCACATGCCCCACTTCCCAGATGAGAAAGCCACGGCTTGGGGAAGTTGGGGAAGTGGTCACGCAGCATCCAGGGTGACCATTTGGGATGTGCTTAGTCACCACGTGCCTGCTCTCTGTCAGGTACGCCCTAGGCTCTGGGCAGGGAATGTCGTCCTGCTGTGGAGCAGACATTCTGATGGAGAGAATCAGACAGGACATGATTGCAAACTGCACAATGAGCCACAGAGCTCATGGAGGCCAATGTGGCAGGGCAGGGGTGAGGGCATGCGAGTCTGCACCAAGGCCAATGTGTCCAGAGCGGAGGAAAGAGAGAGCAAGGAGATGGTAGATGACTTAGGGAGGCTGAGGCAGGAGGACTGCCCATTTGAGACCACTCTGAGCTACATAGGTAGACTGACAACCACTCACATTGGGCTTATCTATTTGTGATGTTTCCAAGCCTGTAACCCTAGCATTCAGGAGATAAGAGAATTACCATGAAGTTGAGGGCATCTTGGGCCATTTAATAAGATAAGAGACAACTTGAGTTATACAGTAACACCCTGCCAGAAAAAAAGTCATGTGAAGGCTGGGGGTGTGGCTCAGCAGCAGTATGCTTGCCTAGAATCCCCCAGTGAGGGGCTGGGGGTGTGGCTCAGTGGTAGAGCCCCTGCCTAGAATCCCCCAGTGAGGGGCTGGGGTGTGGCTCAGTGGTAGAGTCCCTGCTTAGCCAGTAGACGCATTTTGTTTTGTTCCTAGCACACTAAAACCAAAAACTATCCAGTTTTTAATAACTTACATGGGGCCTGTGATCAAGTGAGGATTTTGGAAGGGAAGGCGTATCTGAAAATGTTCCTCTGATGTGAGGGACTGACTGGGCAGGTGGAAGCCAGAGTGCTGGGGTGGGAGCTATAATGATGCCAGAGGAAGCCAGTTTGAGCTGTCCCAGGATGGTTGTAAATGACTGTACTCAGCTGGGCAGTGGTGGCACACACCTT
This sequence comes from Peromyscus maniculatus bairdii, assembly GCF_049852395.1. NCBI lineage: Eukaryota > Metazoa > Chordata > Mammalia > Rodentia > Cricetidae > Peromyscus > Peromyscus maniculatus. Next base: position 30,403,122 of record NC_134852.1, on the reverse strand, counting down.
TAATCCCAGCACTCAGGAGGCAAAGGCAGCCAGATCTCTTTTGAATTGGAGGTCAGCCTTGTCTACAGAGTGAGTTCCAGGACAGCCACGGCTACACAGAGAAACCCTGTCTCGAACAGCTAAAACCAAACAAACAAAAAGACTGTACTCTGAAGGTCCTTCCAAAGCACCCCACACAGCACTTTCAGCAGTCCAGTGGGCAGCCCCTAATCCCAGGATTGCTCCTGTGTCCCCTCAGGCCTCTTCACATCGCTGTGGTCCAGGATAACATGGCAGTTGCCCTCCGGTTAGTCCTCCTTTTCCAGCAGGGAGGCCGGGAACTGGATGTCCACAACAACCTGCAGCAGGTGAGGTGGGCTGGGGACCCGGAATTGGGGCTGAACAAAAGGTACTCCACACCCCAGCTTCCCTGGGGCTTCGGGGGTCTTGTTCCCGGGAAGGAGAAGTCCCAGAGGAGACATGCAGCAGGGAGCCAGCATCCAGGTCCTGGGAAGACAGGCTACCAAATCTGGGCGTGGTAGCGTAAATCTGTCATCCAGCGTTTGGGAGACTGAACGTGAACTGAGCATAAACAATAGAGTGCTGGAGCCCAGCCTGGGCTATCCAGCAAGACACTCTCTTTAAAAAAAAAAAAAAAAAAAAAAAAAGAGGTTGAAGCCAAGCCTGACAACCTGAGTTCGAAACTCACTACCTCAAGTTGTCCACTGACCTCCACCAGAGAACCGTGGCGCACACGTACTCACACATGCAGACAAAGTAAACATATAAAACGTTTAAAACCAAACCAACCAAACAAAAGCCAGCATGGCCGCTCACTCCATTGGTCTCAGCACGTGGGAGGTGGAGGCAGGAACATCAGGAATTGAGGTCATCCTCATCTGTAGCGCAAGTCTGGGGTGGGTCCACATGGGCTCCTTGACACCTTATCCATGTCACAGCATCTCTATATAGGCAGACTTTCTGGGTTCTGAGGTAGACGCGGGGGTCTCAGCCTCTTGAATTGGGAGAGACGTCAAAGGCTTCCATTAATAGACTCAGAAAACACGAGGTGCACGCACAGGAATACTCTGACCCCTCGCCGTCTCTGTTCCCCAGACCCCGCTCCACTTGGCTGTAATCACCACATTACCAGAGATGGTCCGGCTCCTGGTGACAGCTGGTGCCAGCCCCATGGCCCTGGACCGCCACGGCCAGACCGCAGCCCACCTGGCGTGCGAGCACCGCAGCCCCAGCTGCCTGCAGGCCCTGCTGGACAACGCAGCCCCGGGGTCGGTGGACCTGGAGGCTCGCAATTACGAAGGTGAGTCTCCAGAGGGGACGGGGTGAGATTGACACCGTCCAAACACAGGCCGGGGACTGACTGCGGTTTCCCCTCCCTCAGGGCTCACCGCTCTGCACGTGGCCGTGAACACCGGGTGCCAGGAGGCTGTTCTGTTGCTCTTGGAGCGCGGTGCTGACATCGACGCAGTGGTGAGCCAGGGAGGCGGGCGGTGAGGGGCGTGGCCTGGCGCGGGGGTGTGGCCTAGGAGGCGGAGCTGGCAAAGGGAGCCAGGGTGGGTTCAAGTGTCTAAAGCGCCGGAGGCTGGACCAAAGGGAGGGATGCTCAGAGCCTGCAGAGAAGGGGTGACTGAGAGACCTGCCCTCCCGCAGGACATCAAGAGCGGCCGCTCCCCACTCATCCACGCCGTGGAGAACAACAGCCTGAGCATGGTGCAGCTGTTGCTGCTGGTTCGTACCCATCTTTGGCTTCTCCTCCCCCGGCCCCACCCCCGCGGCCTCTGTCGTCAGCTCAGCTGTCACCTCCGCCCCTGGCGAGGACCCCATTTTCCAGTTCAGACTCTGGTTACTGCTCCGCCTCTGGTGACTCTTCCCTTCAACATCTCATTTGCAAATTCAAGTTTCTTTCTTTCTTTCTTTCTTTCTCTTTTTCTTTCTTCCTTTCTTTCTCTTTCTTCCTTTCTTTCTTTCCTTCCTTCCCTTCCCTTCCCTTTCCTTTTTGAGAAAGGGTCTCACTATGTAGAGTTGGCTAGCCTACAACTCCCTCTGTAGACCAGGCTGGCCTCAAAGTCAGAGACCTGCCTGCTTCTGCCTCCAGAGTGCTGGGATGAAAGGCACAGAGCTACTAAGGTTTTTGTTTTTGTTTCATTTTTTTGTTTGTTTGTTTTTGTTTTTTGGAGCTGAGGATCGAACCCAGGGCCTCGCACTTGCTAGGCAAGCGCTCTTCCACTGAGCTGAATTCCCAAGCCTGTTTTCTTTTTTGGTTGTACCTGGGTGGTTTGCCTGTAAACAGGTCTGTGCACCAGGTGTGTGCAGTGTCTTCTGAGGCCAGAAGAGGGCGTCAGATCCCCTAGAACTGTAGTTACAGATGGTTGTGAGGTGCCGTGTGAGTGCTGGGAATCAAGCCCTGCCCTCTGGAAGAGCAGATAGTGCTCTTAACCAGTGAGCCATTTCTTCATCCCTCAAGTTTATTTTTTTTTTAATTTTATTTTACAATACCATTCAGTTCTACATATCAGCCATGGGTTCCCCTGTTCTCCCCCCTCCCACCCCTTCCCCTTCCCCCCAGCCCACCCTCCATTCCCACCTCCTCCAGGGCAAAGTTATTTTCCTTTTTAAAAAAATTTATTTATTATGTATACAGTGTTCTGCCAGCATGCATGCTTGCAGGCCAGAAGAGGCACAGATCTCATTATAGATGGTTGTGAGTCACCACGTGGTTGCTGGGAATTGAACTCAGGACCTCCGGAAGAGCAGCCAGTGTTCTTAACCGCTGATCCATCTCTCTAGCCCTCAAGTTTATTTTTTAATTTTTTGTTTTGTTTGGTTTGGTTTGGTTTTTGAGATAGGGTCTCACTACATAGTCCTGACTGTCCTGGAACTAACTCTGTAGACCAGGCTGGCCTTGAACTCAGAGAAATCTTCTTGCCTCTACCTCTTGAGGGCTAGGATTAAAGGTGTGTGTGCCATCGTGTTGGCCCCTTTTTAAAATTAGATTTGGTCGGCCATATTGCGGAGGTCAGAGGACAGCCAATGTCGCCCTGCCAGCCTAGGCTTTAGCCTGAGATGACCTTGTTAACCCTGCTTCTGGCTTTCCCCTTGTCCTTCTGTCCTCTGCACTCATTTCATCTACTATCCAGAAGCTTCCCCTCCTTATCTCCTCTTGAATGACTGGACCACAGTGTCCAGCTCTCCTAGCCTCCCTCCTTAGAGTTTCGTGTAGCCGGGGCTGGACTTGAACTCACTTTGTAGCTCAGGTTAACCTTGAACTCTTGATCCTCCTGCATCCACTCTCCAAGTGCTAGGATTACAGGCCTATGTCATCTTTGACACTCCCCGCCGCCCCGCCCCCCAGTGCCCTGTCAAGACTCCTCCAGGTTCTGGTCACCCGTGTGAGCCCCAGTTGTGATCACCTGTCCCCTTCCCCCAGCTGACCGGGGCCAGGTGAGGCCACTAGCCCGCGTGGCTCCTGACCGGAATGTCCCATCCCACAGCACGGCGCCAACGTGAACGCTCAGATGTACTCGGGCAGCTCGGCTCTGCATTCCGCGTCCGGCCGCGGGCTCCTGCCTCTGGTGCGCACGCTGGTGCGCAGCGGGGCTGACAGCGGCCTCAAGAACTGCCACAATGACACCCCCCTCATGGTGGCGCGCAGCCGCAGGGTGAGTGCGTCGGCCTGGGAGGGGTGTGAGCGTAGGCAGGCGAGGTAACAAAAGGAGGCGGTGGGGGGAAACCGAGTCACGAAGCAAAGGAGATGCCTGCACGCCCTCACCGGGACACCTTGCAGGGGGTAGGGAGGGGTAAGGGGTGTTCGGAGAGAGGGAAAGAGAGAATGAATAAAGGTTGGAATAGCCTCGGGTGACCCTCATTTTCCCACAGGTCATTGATATCCTAAGGGGGAAGGCCTCCCGGGCTGCCTCAGGGTCACAGCCCGACCCATCCCCAGACCAAAGTGCCACCACTTCCCCTGAGAGCGGCAGTCGTCTCAGCTCCAACGGTGAGAGTCTGCACTGGGGCACTCAGGACCCTGGAGCCAGCTCAGCCGCCTTCTCCCCGCCCTAACCCCGCTCTCTTCCTCCGCAGGTCTCCACTCCTCGCCAAGCTCCTCACCCTCACTGTCTCCCCCGAAGGACCCTCCTGGCTTCCCAGTGACCCCCCAAAACTTCTTCCTCCCGACTACATCTCCACCTGCCTTCCTGCCCTTCCCAGGGGTCCTCCGAAGCCCGCCCGTGGCCCCGTCCCCAGCTCCAGGAAGCAGCTGAGACGGATGGGGGGGCAGACCCGGACTCATGAGGAGGGGCCTCCCTGCCCTGTGGGGACCACTCTTCTGGAACCTGTGAGGACCTTGTTCTGCTTCCCCCCAATCTCCAGGACCAGGTTTTGCACGAGCACCTACTACTGAGCACAGATAGCCCCGATCTCACCCCTCGCCCAGGACGCTCGGTCCCATTCTTCTCAGGCACCAGGTACCCTGTCTGGAATCTACTAGATGATTGATTCTTGGTTCTGTCCCAGGAGTGGGGGAACCAGAGGACAGCCCCTCCCCTGACCTCCTCCACCCTGAGGAACCAGGAGGAGCACAGGGTCTGGGGCAGCACTGATCGCAATGTAAATTATTAGGTTTGGGTCAGATTTCTTTTGTAATAAACTATTTTTGTACCATATCCCTTGCTTTGGATCTGTCCTAACCAGGTGTGGCAGAAGTGTGCCTGTGAGTGCTCACCTGTGCACTGAGTGACCTCGTGTCCCAGTGCCGTTGAGGGAGAGGGCTGGGGCTGGTGATGGCTTCGGTGCTAAAATGAGTTACTAGAACATTGTGACATCTTCCCTGGGGATGCTGGGGGTGTTTCTGAGGAACTTAGCAATTTGTGGGTCACTGTGGGAACCTCAGCTGACTGTGGTGTTTGGGCTTTAAAGAAACATAGATGTATATAAATATATGTGTATATAATGAATGTAAATAATATATAATTATATCTTATGTACATTTATATTATATACATTATATAATAATACAAGATATTGTGTGTAATGTAATGCATATGTACATATTATAATATATTTCAAATGTAATATATTATAATATAATGTATATAATATGTAGTAAGTCTTTTTTTGTCCCACCAGCCAGCTTCCAAATAATGACATGAAGACTTCTATTAATTATGAAAGCTCGGTCTACAGCTTAGGCTTTTTCCTACCTAGCTCTTATAACTTAAATTAACCCATTTATATTAACCTATATTCTATCACATGGTGTTACCTCTCTTCCATCTTGCACCTTCTATTTCCTCTCTGTGTCTCCTCCTCTTCCTTTCTCTCCCTGGAAATTCCACCTATACTTCCTGCCTAACTATTGACAGTTCAGCTTTTAATTACACCAATCACACAACAATACACCTTCATACTGTGTACAAATATCCCACAACATTTCCCCCTGTTTGTCTAAATAAAAAGGAATGGTTTTTAACTCTAACATAGTAGAACTATATACAATAAGAACAATTATCAGGTTAGAATTACATTCACAACGTTTAGTCCGTATGTATTTGGTGAATTCAGAGAAAGTACTGCATAATCTATCCTATATTAGTGAGTCCAAAGTTTTACACCTAAGTCATTTTCTATCATAACTTGGATTACCATCCTAAAAATATCTTTTTAGACCTAAAAACATCTTAGATAAACAGCTTAAGCTTTTATGGTTCTCAACCTTATAAACTTTATATCTCTTACATAAGTTTTTTTTCTGAATTTGGTAACAAGGAAAACTGTAACTATTTAGTCTTCAACCTCATCAAAAACCCAAGATGGATATAATATTACCCAAGTAAACAGAAGTGCAGAGCAAACAACTTCCAAAACTATAGAAATGACAGAAACAGCTGGCTGCCTGGACAGTCACCCAAGGTTCCTCTGCAATATTGGGGCATCCTTGTTCTGCCTACAGAATACCTGAAAGGCTTTTCTGTGAAGCAAGAATTTTGAAGGACTGTCCTACTTTGTCTTGGCAAAGTTCAGCAGTCACCTCCTTTTGTGCCCTGCTCATCCAGTTTGGACAGCATACTGTCAGCAGTGAAGGCAAAGGCAGTTTCTTTGCTCAGTGACTAACTTTGCCACAATGAAAGCAAACTCCATATGGAGGTTATTCAATGCCTTGCATCCTCTTTTGTAGTAAATTGGTACTGCCAGGAGCAGACATGTCTCATTGTCATGAAAAGCCTTGTTATTAAAACATCTTAAAGGTCATATTCTATAAGTCTCTGAAGTGTTTGAAGACCATCTGTCTATCTAAAATACATCTCTGTTTGACCTTGGAAACATACCTAATACAACTGCAAGTTTGATTGTTATAGATGACTACTATCCTACATTTCTTAATTATCTTAAACAGTTTGCACTAATAGCCTTTAAGGACTAGGACTTTACATTTTAAAATGGGCTACATAGGTATAATACCTTAAACAAGAGTAGAAACATTAGATAGATAGATAGATAGATAGATAGATAGATAGATAGATAGACATTATGCTAAAACAAAAATAACCTTAAATTTGTATCAATATATAAAAACCCATACCAATGTAAAATATCTGAGACAAGCAGTCACCTTTTTAGTTTCAAAGTAGATTCCATTCAGTAATCTACCCTTTTATCCTATCATTTCTATATCCCTTTTTCTTTTCAGAAGAAGAATCCTGAATCTAACTTCCTTTGCTTAGCTTTCTCCCTGATGACCAACAACAACTTGCAATCAATGCCCTTAAATGATGATAAACATCCATAATCCATTGAATGACCAAACACCACCCACCCTATCACTTGGGAATGTGAGCATCCTGTTCTCTAGACTGCTTCCTGTTCTCAGTGGGTGACAGCATCTTTAGGGGACTCTGAGAAAATGAGATAAGGGTCAAATACTAGGAGACCTAACTGCATCATTTCTTGTTCAGTCTCTGTGAAATGGGAAAGTGCAGGGCTTGTTTGAAGTCCTGGCTGGAGTAGTGAGTGAGGCTAGACCATCTCAGCTAGCAGCTTTCAAGTTGCTCTGGATGTAAAAATATTTTTTAACTGTTTTTTATTTTTCGAGACAGGGTTTCTCTTTATTATAGCCTTGGCTGTCCTGGAACTCCCTCTATAGACCAGTCTAGCCTCAAACTCACAGAGATCTTCCTACCTTTGCCTCCAGAGAGCTGGGATTAAAGGCGTGTGCCACCACTGCCCAGCTCTGGATGTAAAACTTTGAGGAAACGGCACTAGAGGCATTCTGAGAAGCTGAATCACCTGGGCTACCTGTTTTCAGTGGTGTTTGGTCCTTTTAAAAAAAAGACTTTAAAGTGTAATATATATTGCACTAACACAAGTATGGAATGTGCAGTGTGCACAAGCCAACTAAAGATATTTTTTTTATTATTGAACAGGTAGGTGTCGGTCAACTTTATAAGTCCATTTGGACTACATAACCAACCATCTACCCATGCCATATGAAAGGATGGCATGTAACAATAAGTCTGTAAGAGGACTCTGTAGCCGACAAGATTTATCATGTCTCATCCAGTCTCAGAGATGTTCTCATGTAGAAGGATCAGCATACACATCACCTGTCTTGTAGTCTTTTCTGTCTTTCTCCCCATGTCTGCAGCCAAGATCCTCAGATCAAATCTGACCTCCACTAACTTTGAAGGAATCCATAGCTTTTTGTTTCCAGTGGAAGCAAATTCTTAACCTTTCCCCCAATGCAACACATTTCCTGATTTCCATTCTGAAGCCAAGACATCTCTAAAGTATGTAGACTGGTTTATTTCAGCTGTCCCTTTCATAATCCAATGTCTCTCAGCAGCTGCCATTCACTCACCAACATTCAAAAAATTCAAAGTCAACAAAACAGTGGTGATACATAGAGGTTGCAGAGGCCTTGTGCCTTTCCCATCCTTACATGGCTTTTTCCTTTTACATTACTTTATTCTCTCTTTAAACGCTTTACTTGTTGTTTTTAAACTATTTTTATGACTATATCTGTACCCATTTTCTTTTTTTTTTTTCTTCTTTTTTTTCTTTTCTTTCTTTAGCATCTAAGCACATTTTGGGGCAGAAGTTGAGACAGGGTTTCTCTATGTAAGAGCCCTGCTGTCCTGGAAGTCACTCTGTAGACCAGACTGGCCTCCAAATCACAGAGATCTGCCTGCCTTTGCCTCCCAGGTGCTGAGATCAAAGGTGTGCACCACCACCACCCAGCTTCTAAGCACATTTTTTAAAGCATATTATATCTGTTTAGAGATTTTTCTCAGTCTTTTCTTTCTTTTTTATTTTTTTATTTTTGTTGTTGTTTTTTCAAGACAGAGTTTCTCTGTGTAGCCCTGGCCGTCCTGGAACTCTGGCCTCAAACTTAGAGATCCATTTGTCTCTGTCTCTCAAGCACTGGGATTAAAGGTGTGTGCCACCACTGCCCAGCTTTTTGTTTTAATTTTTGTTGAATTTGGTTTTTTGAGACAGAGTCTCATGTAGCACAGGCTAGCCTCTAACTCATTATATGACCGAGGATGAGCATGAACTCTCGATCCTCCAACCCCCAAGTCATGGAATTACAGACTTGCAACATATGCCACACACCGGGCTTTGTTTTTCAATTCATTTTTATTGATGTGTACACGTGTGCCTGCATGAGTTTATGTGCACCGCGTGAGGCCAGAGGTGTTCTCTCCCCTAACACTTGAGTTAGGGGTAGCTGTGAATGCTTAGTGTGGGGGCTGGGAACCAAACCTGGATCCTGTCCGAGAGCAGTGAGTAATCTCAACCACAGGTCTCTTCAGCTCCCTTATTGCTGTTTGGGGGGAGTGCTGAGACCAGATCTCTCTGTGTAGTCCTAGCTAGAACTCACAAGGAGACCAGGCTGGCCTTGGACTCACAGAGATCCTCCTGCCTCTGCCTCACAAGTGCTGGAATTAAAGGCATGAGCCACCATACCCCCAGTTCTTTGTTTCAGGATGGAGGGGTCTCACTACGTAGCCCAGGCTGGCCTGAAGTCTCCATCCTCTTGCCTCTGCCTCCTGAGTACTGATATTACAGACAGGAGATTCCTCACTTGACCAAAGATTTGGATATTTGAGGGGTCTCTATTCAGCCTGCCATAATCAAAGAGACACACGGGCTTGTAGATGACTCTGGGTGACGGTATGCACCCCCTACCCCGGTGACAGGTGTCCTTGCATGTACATAGGCCCTATGTCGGTGTTGCCGGCCCTGCAATGTCCCAGTGGCCATCTGACTTAGAGGGCAGATTGTTCCCTGTGGTTATTATAACAAATAGGACATAGACTGGGTGTCTAAAATAAGAAAAAGGGTAGCCTGTCATCCCAATACCCCCGATACTGAAGCAGGGGGATCACAAGTTGAAGGCCAACCTGAGTTACATGGGGAACCCAGACCACCCTAGGCTGCATAATACCTTGTCCAAAAGAAAAAAAAAAAAAAGGAAGAGAAAAAGAGAGAAATAAAAAGACAAGAAACAGAAAAGTATCCTCTGCCCTGGAGAGCAGAAGCCTGGAGTCTGACACAGGGTGGTACTCCCTCCAAACTCTAGAGAGGATTTGTCTTGAAAGAGGGGCGTGTGGCTGGGGCTGGGATTCAGTGAGAGGCTCTCTCCTGTACCTTTCCAGCTTGGGTGGCCCCAGGCAGTCCTTGGCTCATGGCCACACCCCTCCAACCTCTGTCTGTGAACGGCTGTGTGCCACTGTGTGCCCACCCCAGAGCACCTCTCTCTTCTTCCTTGAGACGCTCACTATGATCCCAGAGTGACCTTGAACTCACAATCCTGCCTCCCCTCCTGAGTTCTGGGATTGCAGGCTGGGCCACTGTACCCTACCAGGCGGAGAACTGGTTTTGAAGGGGTCTCTCAGTGGTACCCTTTAGTCTTCGCGGTGAGGCGCAGGGAGATGATGAGGGCTGAGATGAGGACAACGACTGAGTTTTGTGGGGCTGGGGGCAGGGAGTGGAGACAGGGTCTCTATAATTCGGGATTGATCCTCCTCTGCCTGGCGAGCCCTAAGAGCTCGGGTGTGTCTGCCCCACACCCACTGTAGCTTCGGTCCCAGGGTTGTGATAAACAACGACAGTAGTTCGGTGTGGCTGGGCGGCTGCGCCTGTAGTCTCAGCCCTGTGAAAGCTGACAGAGGACTGTGAGTGGAAGCCAACCTGGGCTACACGGAGAGACTCTGTCGTGAGAGACGGGAGGGGCTGGAGATATGACGCAAGAGGTTAAGAGCACTGGCTGCTCTTCTGAAGGACCCAGGTTCCATTCCCAGTACCCACTGAGAGGTGCACAACGGTCTGTAACTCCCGTCCTGGGGATCCGATGCCCTCTTCTGGACTCTCTGGGCACTTCATGTGGTGCGTAGAAATTCACACAGACAAAACATCCACAAACGTGAAGTAAATTTTTAAAAATATAGACAGAAGGCCTGCGAGGTTGGCGCACGCCTTTAATCCCAGCACTCAGGAGGCAGAGACAGGTGGATCTGTGTGAGCTCGAGGTCAGCCTGGTCTACAGAGCGAGATCCAGGACAGCCAGGGACGTTACACAGAGAAACCCTGTCTCGAAAAAAAAAGAAAAAAGAAAAAGAAAAAAGACAGGCAGGAAATGGAAGAGAAAGGGACTCAAGCCAGATGAACCGCTGTGGTAATGTATTCCTGTAAGTTCCCAGCAGGCAGAGGCAGGACAATCAAGTTCAAAGGTCAGGGAACCAAAACAAAAGGCTGGCGAGATGGCTCAGTGGGGTAAGACACTCACTCCCAAGCCTGAAGCCCCGGGTTCGATCCTTAGGATCCAATGGTGGGAAGAAAGAACCGACTCCTGCAAGTTGTCCTCTGCCCTCCACCCACTGTTCACATACATATGTACACAATAAATAAATAAATAAATAAATAAATAAATAAATAAATAAATAAACGCAACAAAACTAAAAGTGAATAAATGTAAAAAAAAAAAAAAAAAAAGATTTGCAGTGGTGGCACACACCTTTAATTCCAGCACTCAGGAGGCAGAGGCAGGTGGATCTGAGTGCAAGGCCAGCCTGGTCAATAGAGCGAGTTCTAGGATAGCCAGGGCTACATAGAGAAACCCTCGCTCAGGAAAAGAAAGATTCCCCCCCCCCCCAAAAAAATGTATGCCCTTGTTCTTTGAAGCTACAGTCCACACAGCACACACCCCACATCGTGGGCTGAATTTAGTCACATGTTCACACCTGATACCTAAGTATGCAGGGAAATGTAATTTTTCAAACAAAATTTTTTAATATCCTTTATTTAAGGGGGCGGGGCACAGGCTTGCCGTGTGCGTGTGTGAAGGTCACAGTGTACAGCACAGGAGACGTCTCCACCCACCACGTGGGTTCCGGGGCATCAGGCTCGGGGGCAAATGTCTTTTCCTTTACAAGGGAAACTTGGCTTTATCTTGGAAGCACACGCCCAGGTAAAGCTCCCAAGTTCTGTTTCTAAAGGAAAAGAAGAAAATGAACCGGGGGATAAATCAGGGAGTAAAAGGCTGATGGCGTGCATTTGGTACCCAGCACTACAAAAGACCATCATGGCGTCGTACACCTTTCATCCCACTCTGGAGGTGGAGGCAGGAGGATCACGGTGATTGTTGATTACACTTTGAGCTCAAGACAAGCCTGGGCTACAGGAGATCCCCATCCCAAAAGAGTGAAGACACCCAACAACTCACACCACCAGCGCTCCACAAACGACTCCTCCACCATGACCAATGTGATTTTTGTCTCTGCCGTGAGAGCGGCATCCACCTTTCAGGTTTGCCGCCAGAGTTCTGCACGGCCCTGGCCTGTGCATTCTGGAAGCTTCTACAGTCTGTGGGTGACGTGCCTCTTTGTGCATGAGAAACTGGGGTTCAGTGACTGACCTTAGCATGCTAGTTCCCTAAAACAAAGGATCTGGCTCCTCCGTGCATGGAAATCCCCTCTCTGGCCTCCCTGACCTTGGGACTGGGCGTGTGTCCTTCCACGTGCCCTGGAGACAGGCAAAGACAGAAGGGGGAGGCCCTATGTGGGGGTCTCCAGATCGTGTCCTCACTATCTCACCAGTCACCGAGTATTGGTGATGGTCGAGGGCTGTGGTCACATCCAGAGTCATGGCTTCAGTACATTCCTCAGGGCCACCAAGCATTGTTAAGAAATGTCGCTTGTCCTCACTAGCCTGTGCACACCTAGACAAGAGTGCACGTGATCACCGAGTCCTACTATTTGATGGGGTTTTAAAGATTTATTTCATTTTTATTTAGTGGGGGGGGGTCTGAGTGTGTGCAGCATGTATGCGGGTGCCCAGGGAGCCATGAGCTTTAGGTGTGTTTGCACACAGTCCCGTAAACCCAACCGGCATCGCAGAGTTTGAGCCAGGTGTGGTGGGACACACCTCTAACCCCAGCACTCGGGAGGCCGAGGCAGGAGGATTTTGAGCTCAGTGTTAGTCTGGGCTACGGAGTGAGACCAAGAAGAAAGGCAGAGAACGGAGGGATGGTCAGGATGGCTCAGCAGGTTAAAGTGCTTCCTTTCAGAGCTTGGCAGCTGAACTCCAACCCTAGAAGCCGCACAAAAGAGCCAAATGCAGGGCCAGTGAAATGGCTCATTACCAAAGACACTTGCTACCAAGCCCAAGGACCTGAGTTCAACTCCCAGGACCCATGTGGGAGAAAGACAGAACCAATTTTTGCAAGTTGTCCTCTGACCTCCACACATGCACCGTCACATGTACACACAAACAGACAGGTAGATAGAAAGACAGATACATAGATAGATACATAGACAGATACATAGATATATACACAGACAGATACATAGATAGGTAGATAGATAGATAATAGATACATAGACAGATACATAGATAGGTAGATACAGACATAGATAGATAGATGATAGATACATAGATACATAGATGCATAGATATATAGATACATAGGTACATAGATACATTAGATACATAGATACATAGACAGACAGGTGGATAGACAGACAGACAGCAAACTGGATGCTGGTGTATATCTATAATCCCAGCATTGCTAATGCAAGGTGAAAGGCAGAGGCAAAAGCCTCCCAGGAGCTCGAGAGCTCCATCTAGTGGCAGTCCACCATACAGCAGGGGAAACCGGGGACACGCAGCCCCAGAGGAGAGAACCCATTCCTGAAAAATGTCCTCTGACTTCCACACTTACCATGACTGGGGTGTGCCCACATTCACACACACGCACACTTTAAAAATGAATAAGTGCCGGGCGGTGGTGGCGCACGCCTTTAATCCCAGCACTCGGGAGGCAGAGCCAGGCGGATCTCTGTGAGTTCGAGGCCAGCCTGGGCTACCAAGTGAGTTCCAGGAAAGGCGCAAAGCTACACAGAGAAACCCTGTCTCGAAAAACAAAAAAAAAATAATAAATAAATAAATAAATAAATAAATAAAAAAATAAAAAAATAAAAAAATAAAAATGAATAAGTAAGAAAGGAGAAGAACAAAAAAATGGAAAGAGGAAAGGGAGGCACAGAATGGACAGATACCTGCTTGCCGGAGTCCTCGCCATTTTTGTGGGTCTCTTTTGTTTGTTTTTAGTTTTTTTTAAATGTGGGGCTCAGTAGAAAGTCCAGGTGTTTTTATTTTTGTTTTATTTTTTCTTGTTTGTTTTTCAAGACAGTGTTTCTCTGTGTAGGACTGACTGTCAGGGAACTCATTCCTTAGACCAGGCTGGTGTTGAACTCAGAGATCCACTTGCTAAAGGCATACTACCTGGTTGTTTATAAGGATTTCTAAGTTAGGTCCAGGGAGACGGCTGGGGGGGCGGGAAACACTTCTCATGAAGGCCAACTGAGTTCAGAGCCCTAGAACTCACAGAAAAGCCAGATGTAACAGCATTCTGCCATCACCTGCATAAATTATGTCAGTCACGACACAAGCATAACTTAGTGTTTTGTACAAGGATAAAGAAATATCTATGCCAGGCGGTGGTGGCGCACGCCTTTAATCCCAGCACTCGGGAGGCAGAGCCAGGCAGATCTCTGTGAGTTCGAGGCCAGCCTGGTCTACAGAGCGAGAGCCAGGACAGGTACCAAAACTACACAGAGAAGCCCTGTCTCGAAAAACAAAAAAAAAGAAAAAGAAAAAGAAAAAAAGAATGAAAGAAATGTCTAACTCTGCATGCATCTGAGGCCACTCTGTGGAGTTGGTGTGTGTGTGTGTGTGTGTGTGTGACTTATTGCTTCAGAAAGAGAGAGTGAAGGAGAGAGAGGGAGAGAGGGAGGGAGAGGGAGGGAGAGAGACTGCCAGGCAAGGCGTGGTGGTACATGCACGCAGTATGTCAGCACTTGGAAGATGGAGGCAGGACGATCAAGACATCAGGCTAACCGGGCAGTGGTGGCGCACACGCCTTTAACCCCAGCACTCAGGAGGCAGATGCAGGTGTATTTCTGATTTCAAGGCCAGAGTTCCAGGACAGCTAGGACTACACAGAAAAAAAAAAAAAACCTGTTTTAAAAAAACAAAAAAGGGAGGAAGGAGGAGAGGAGGCATAGGAAAGAAAAACGGAATTGGGGGTGTGAACAAGGCTTTAGGTTATGGTTAAGGTTTAGGATTGGGGCCCGGGCCAGCGGCAGCCAAGGCTTGGGAGTCTGGCCTCAGATCCTCAACCAGGGAGGCGGGAAGGCTGTTCTCACAGCGCCCTCTGGTGGTCAGGGTCAATTCAGACCACATTTAACCCCTAAGGGAGGTCTAAAGCCACAGGACACCCAACCAAAGTGTGCTATTTCATCATCCTCTCAGTCATCTCAGCACTGCGGGGCACACCTGTCAGTCATGTCCACTGCAGGACACACACCTGTCAGTCATCTCAGCACTGCGGGACACACCTGTCAGTCATGTCCACTGCAGGGCACACCTGTCAGTCATGTCCACTGCAGGGCACACACCTGTCAGTCATCTCAGCACTGCAGGGCACACACCTGTCAGTCATCTCAGCACTGCAGGACACACACCTGTCAGTCATCTCAGCACTGCAGGGCACACCTGTCAGCCATGTCCACTGCAGGACACACACCTGTCAGTCATCTCAGCACTGCAGGGCACACACCTTCTTGTGTAATATTAGCGGGACCAGCCTTAATATTATACTTCCCAGGGGCTCAGGAGAGAGAACTATCAATGGCGAGGACTATTTTCAAGAAATAGAATCTCAGCACACCGAGTTCATAGTCCAGTCATTTATTCTTCCAAATCTCTGTCTTCCCGTGCCCTGGGAGTCCCAGTATATGTACACTTATACGCAGTCATCCCTTGGCAGCGCAAAGCCAGGCTTCCAGGGTCAAATGGAGGGGTGATAAGAATCACAAAGAGGGGCAGTAATTGTTAATTATTATTTGCAACCAAAGAGGGAAGTGACTAATGGGGAAATGTATTAACTTAGGGCTAAATTCAGGTAATATCTAAGAAACGGATTCTTATGTGCTCAACTATAATCTTAAATGTGATTAGTAGACAATGTTAAGTATCTGTAAGTTGCTGGATCAATGGGAGAAAATGAAACTGCCTTCTTTTTCCTGTAGCTCCTATCTGTCCAAGCTGTCTGCAGTTTTTCTACAGGGAGGGGGAAAGTGTGCTCAGTCGCTAGGCAACCTGTGTACAGCTAGATGCCTCTGGTGATAGTTAAAGGGAGGTCTGGAACCAGAGGTAAGATTTGTGAAAGGAGGAAGTTAAGCTTAATTGGCACATCTGCCAGGCCTTCTCAGACATGTAGTCTGGACACTTAAGTCTGTTCTTAGAGAGTACAGAGGTGTCTCTGATAAGGTACTCTCCTCCGTCTGGGGATGACCCTGGCCGGATGCTGCTAATGATGATAATTACAGGGAGGCTTGAACTGGGGTTCTGGCTGTGCATAGCTGTCAGCGCAGAAGGTTATCTAAATATTCCTTTAGTAGAGGGGAAATGGTGCCCAATAAATGATGGGAAAGCTACAATAGCACACAAGAAACTCACAACAGGAAACAGCTGACAATCAAAAGCCAAATATCACCAAGACTCCTTGAGCCTCAGCGTGACCTCTGGAAGGCCCTTGGCTTCTTCCAGGTATTAGCTTGTCATAATCAGCCAAAATCCTACTTTGTATATTTTTGCGGCTTGCAGTAAAACCTGTCAGTCATCTCCACTGCAGGGCACACACCTGTCAGTCATCTCAGCACTGCAGGGCACACACCTGTCAGTCATCTCAGCACTGCAGGGCACACACCTGTCAGTCATGTCCACTGCAGGGCACACACCTGTCAGTCATCTCAGCACTGCAGGGCACACACCTGTCAGTCATCTCAGCACTTCAGGACACACACCTGTCAGTCATCTCAGTACTGCAGGGCACACACCTGTCAGTCATCTCAGCATTGCAGGGCACACACCTGCCAGTCATCTCAGTACTGCAGGGCACACACCTGTCATCTCAGCATTCCTGCAACCAAAAGTCATCACAGAAAATGTGAGGCCAGCCTGGGCTACAGTAAGACCCTTAAAAATAAGGAGCTGGAGAGATGTCTCAGTGGTCAAGAGCACCGGCTGCTCTCGAAGAGGACCTGGGTTCAATTCCCAACGACCACATGGTGGCTCACAACTGTTTCCAGTTCCAGGTGGTTCACAGACATACATGCAGGCAAAACATGCACGCACATAAAACCAATAAACGATAAAAACTAAAGAAAGGGGGAGGTGGAAAGATGGTCAGCGGTGCAGAGTGCGTCTGCTCTTACAGAGGGCTGCGGTTCCGGTCCAGCACCCATTCAGCAGCTCAGACTGCCGGCACCTCCAGCTCCGGGGCATCTGGCTCTTTTCTGGCTCTCTTGGACAGCTGCCCGCAGGTGTACACAACCCCAGACAAACAGACAGACAATTTAAAATAAAAATAAAATCTTAACAGAAAGACCCAAAGAAATGATGGAAGTTGGAGGAGAGAACAATTTAAACCTCATTGAGCTCTTGCAGGACACTTTCCAGGTGTGGGTCACACCAATGTTCGGGGGATTTTTTTTTTTTTTTTTTTTTTTTTGGTTGGTGGGTTAGTTTCTCAAGATAGGGTTTCTCTGTGTAGCCCTGGCTGTCCTGGAACTTGATCTGTAAACCAGGCAGGCTTCAAACTCACAGAGATCCACCTGCTTCTGCCTCCCAAGTGCTGGGATTAAAGGTGTGCAGCATCACACCTGGCTTTATATATTTATTTTTTTAATTAATTAATTAATTAATTAATTATATAACCAAGCCACAATTTCCCCTCCCTCCTCTCCTTCCAGTCCCTCCTCCCCATCACTCCTCTGTCCCCTACCCCCTATCCACTCCTCCTCCATTTCTATTCCTGAACAGAAAGGGCAAGTCCCCCATGAATATCAACAAAACATGGCATATCAAGTTGCAGTAAGAACTAAGCACCTCCCCTTGTATTAGGGCTGGGCAAGGCAGCACAGAATGAGGAGTAGGGTCCTAAGGGTCAGTGAAAGAGCCAGAGACAGCCCCTGCTCCCACTGTTAGGAGTCCCACAAGAGGACCAAGCTACACAACTGTCACACACATGCAGAGTGCCTAGGTTGGTCCCGGGCAGGCTCCCTGGTTCAGTCTCTGTGAGCCCCTGTGAGCCCAGGTTAGCTGACTCTGGGTTTCTTGTGGTTCCCTTGACCCTGTTGGATCCTACAATCCCTTCTCTCCCCTTGTTCAGGATTCCCCACGCTCCACCTAATGTTTGGCAGTGGGTCTGCATCTGTTTCCATCAGGTGCTGGATGAAGCCTCTCTGATGACATCTGGGCTCAGCACCAATCTATGAGTGTAGCAGAATATCGTTAGGCATGGTTATATTGACATTTTTTTCTCCAGTCATGATTGGTTCTATCCTAGGTCTCTGGGCCATCCAGCCTCTGGGTCCTGGTGCTCCAGGCAGTGTCAAGGGGTAGGCTTACTCTCCTGACATAGGTTCTGGGCTAGATCAGTCATTGGTTGGACACGCCCTCAATCTCTGCACCACCCTTACCTCAGCACATCCCATAGTCAGGACAGACAGACTGTAAGTCGAAGGTTATGTGGCTGTGTTGATGTCCCACTCCCTCCATTTGAAGTCTTGCCTGGTCACAGGAGATGGTCAGTTCAGACCACGTATCTGCTATTGCTAGGGGTCTTTCATTTTTAAAGTCAGCTATTCTGGATGTCTCATACAAGTAGAATCATACTATACATTGTATTTTTACTTTATTCATTTTATCAGGGAGTGGGTGAGGCAGGTTCTTATGTAGCCCGAACCCACCTAGAACTTGATATGTAGATGAAGCCAGCTTTGACCTTGTAATCCTCCTGCCTCTACTTCCCAAGTGCTGGGCTCTGGAGGCATGGGCCACCACATTTTGTTCATGTTTATGTGATGCTGGGATGAACATCAGGGGTTGGTGTAGGTTCATGAGGAATCAAGAGACAGGCACCTCAAGGATGATTCTAGCCCTTTCCAGCTTCAGGAGGGTCATCTCTTCGGACTGAACCACTGTAGCTTAGCAAAGGGCCCTTTTTTAGCAAGTGAATCTTCGACCCCCAACACCTCTCATCTAAGCTTCCCAAAGGGACAACGCCAAATGCAAATTCTCAGATGAAAAACACCTGCGGTGTTCTGGGTTCTTTTTCAACCAAATTTGCATAGGCTTTGCACCTTCAGAAGACTTAAGGAAGCAATCACAAAGGCAGATTAAGGCTAGGTGTGAACTCTCCCCAGTCACACCAGGTGTAGCTCTGTGGGAATTCTCCCAACAGGCCCCATGGCTTCCTGTGTTCTAGACAAGCATTCGCCAGCTGAGCTACATGCCCCACACCCCACTCCCAGAGATTAACCTTTTTCACAGGTTTTATTTGCGTGTGTGCATGGGGTGGGGGCTGGTAGAAGTCTGTGTTTGGTTTTCATATGGATTTTATATTACATTGATTTTATATATTTATACACACGTCTGTGTGTGCTTGTATGTGGACACATGTGGAGGTCAGAGGATAAGCTCACAGGGGTGAGTTTTCTCCTTCTACCCTGTGGGTTCTGAGGATCAAATTCAGGTGGTCAGGGTTGGTTGGTGGCAAGCGCCCTGACCCATTGAACCAACTTGCCAACCCTGTTTGTTTATTTTTGGAGACTGAACCTTGTTTTGTAGCCCAGGCTGGACCTTAACTCAGTGTCATTTTTTTCTTCCTTCAGAACAGTTAGGTTTACTAGTATCTAAAACCACATCCGGCTCAGATTTTCTTTTTTCTTTTTCTTTTTCTTTTTCTTTTTCTTTTTCTTTTTCTTTTTCTTTTTCTTTTTCTTTTTCTTTTTCTTTTTCCCAGACAGGGTTTCTCCTGGAGCTCACTCGGTAGACCAGGCTGGCCTGGAACCCAGAGAGATCCACCTGCTTCTGCCTCCGGAGTACCGGGATTAAAGGTGTGTGCCGCCACCTGGCTCAATTTTAAAGAAAAATAATAGTTTTATTACACTCACTTATTTACTTGCGGGGAACTTGTGTGGAGGTCAGAGGACACCCTGTGGGAATCGATTCTCGCCTTCTTCCACGTGGTTCTGGAGTTTCAGCTCAGGTCGTCAGGCAGAGTAGCAAGCACCTTTACCCACTGGGCCATCTCAAGACTCCAACTTTTTTCTTTCTCGTTGTTTATTATGGCTATTATTGTGGTGGTTTGCATGAAAATGGCCCCCGTAGGCAAATGTGTTTGAATGCTTGCTCTCCACTTGATGAATTGTTTGGGAAGGACTGGGAATTTGTTAAAGAAGGTGTGTCCTTGGAGGAGGTGTGTCATGGGGGTGGGGCTTTGAGGTTTCAAAAGCCCAGGCCAGGCCCAGTGCCTCTCTGCCTGCTGCCTGTGGATCAGGATGGGAAGCTCTCAGCTTCCAGCTCTCACTCCAGCACTGTGACTATCTGCTTCCCGCCATGATGATAATGGACTAATCCTCTGAAACTGTAAACAAGCCCCCAATTAAATGCTTTCTTTTATAAGAGTTGCCTTGGGGGTGGGGGGGGGGTGCTAGAGAGATGGCTTAGTGGTTGAGAGCACTGGCTGCTCTTCCAGAGGTCCTGAGTTCAATTCCCAGCAACCACACGGTGACTCACAACCATCTGTAGTGGGATCTGATGTCCTCTTCTGGCATAAAGGCATACACGAAGATAGAGCACTTATATACATAAAAATACATAAATAAATCTTTAAAAAAACAGAAGAGTTAGTTACCTTGGTCATGTACTGCTAAGTGTGTGTGTGTGTGTGTGTGTGTGTGTGTGTGTGTGTGTGTGTATGCTCACGAGTGCCTTCAGAGACTAGAGGGATCAGATCCTCCTGGAACTGAAGTTACAGGCATTGTGAGTCACCTGATGCCTGATATGGGTGCTGGGAATCAAACTCAGGTCCTATGGGAGAACAGTAAACATTCTTTTTTTCTTTTCTTTTTCTTTTTCTATTTTTATTATTTATTTATTTGTTTGTTTGTTTGTTTATTGGTTTTTTTGAGACAGGGTTTCTCTGTGTAGCTTTGCTCCTTTCTTAGAACTCACTCTGTAGCCCAGGCTGGCCTCAAACTCACAGAGATCCACCTGTCTCTGCCTCCTAGGTGCTGGGATTAAAGGCATGTGCCACCACCGCCTAGCTCTCATTCTCTTTTGTTTTCCTAAGATTTATTTATTTTTAATCTATGTATACGGGTTTTTTGTTTTGTTTTGTTTTGTTTTTGTGTGTGTCTGCATGTATGGCTGTGTACCATGTGTGTACAGTGCCCAAGGAGGCCAGAAGAGGGCATTGAATTCCCTGGAGCTGGAGTTACAGATGGTGTGAGCTGCCCTGTGGCTGCTGGGAACTGAACCTGGGTCCTGTGCAAGAACAGCCAGTGCTCTTACCTGCTCAGCCATCTCTCCAGCTCCTCCGTAGGAGGCTCTAAACTGCTGGGTTGTCTGTTCAGCTCCCCAACATACACACATTTCATCCTATAGACATCATCTCGGTAGATTCTACGACCACCCTAACCTGTCTTCACCTGGACACTTCTCAGAGCCCCTATTTACACATCCTGTCTCATGCGCATATTCCAGGGAATGGGGTTGGAGGTGAGAGAACTTGGTCTCCAGTGCCTTCTTATACACCAAGAAGCAGCACTAAAGGCAGAGGCCTAGGCCTCAGGCAAGCTAGGCAAACTCTACCTCGGAATAACAGACCCAGGATGCTTGTTAAAAATTTTTTTAAGTGTAGAAGCATATGTGTCTGCACTGCATGATGTGAGTGCAGTGCTCACAGAGGTCAGAAGAGGGCATTCCCTGGAACTGGAGTTACAGTTGTGAGCTGACATGTGGGTGCTGGGAATCGAACCCTGGTCCTTTGGAAGAGCACTCAGTGCTCTTACCTATTGTGCCATCTCTGCAGCCCCCAGCCAACTTTTTGCTTTTTCTTTTGAGACAGGGTCTTGCCAAGTTGTCCAGGCTGCCCTTGAACTCGTTCAGTAGCCCAGGCTAGCCTTGGACTTTGAATGTTTATACCTTGTGTTATTGGCGTCTGTGAGGGCCCATCATCTTCACAGTCTCTTGAATATTCAGGGTGAGAGAAGGCCACAGGTCCTGTGTCCCCTCTCCTGCTGCGGGTCTCTTGCCTTCTTTCCATATTTCCTACAAGACTTCCATTAACATCTCTTGGAATTTTCCCTGCTGCCTAATAGGATTCATTAACCGGTTGTGAAATCAATTTGGTGGATTGCAGACATGATTTTTTTCCATTAATGAAATGTAATTAAGGCATGGACATAGAGTTGGGGTGAGGGCTGTGCTGTGAGATCATATATAAATAAATACATTTATTTATTTAGTGTGTGTGTGTGTGTGTATGCGCGCGCGCGTGCGCGCGCGCCGATGTATACACCAGAGGACAACTTGCAAAAGTCAGTTCTCTCCATCCATCATGTAGGTCCTTGGGATCCAATACAGTCGGTCTTGGTGGCAAGCACCCTTACCTCATGAGACATCTCGTCAACCCAGCTCATAAATTATTTTTTTATTATTTTTAAATTTGTTTGTTTGTCTGTTTTTCAAGACAGGGTTTCTCTGTGTGTTTTAGTGCCTCTCCTGGATCTTGCTCTGTAGCCCAGGCTGGCCTCAAACTCACAGAGATTTGCCTGGCTCTGCCTCCTGAGCGCTGGTCGTAAAGGCGTGCGCCGCCACCGCTGCCGCCTGGCTTTTTATTATTTTTAAATTATGCCAGGCATGGTGATGCTCTCACCCAGCTCTTGGGAGGCATAAGCAGGCAGATCTCTGTGAGTTTGAGACCATCTGGTCTACATGGGGAGTTCCAGGATAGCCAGGATTATATGATGAGATCCTGTCTAAAAAAAAAAAAAAAAAAAAAAGAAAGGCTGGGCAGTGGTAGCACATACCTTTTTTTTTTTTTAATGCCAAGTGCCATTTATTGAAGGAGAGAGGAGGTCTTACATACAGGCTTACAGCACAGTGGGAGAACCCAGGAGGGCAGAAGTTCGCTATCGATGTTTTACAATCTTGCATCTAAGCTGTTAACGCCCATTATGCAGGATACACAGACAAGGAATTTCAGGAGGCCAATAAATGTTGCACAGAGCCACTCCTGAAAAGTAGGTGCTACACCAGCTTGAAGAGGATTTTGAAAATAAAAAGGCTTAGCTGGCATTTGACTGTTAACAAAGGAGGTCAGTGACCTTCAGGGTTATCCTTAATCTCCAAGGTGTCTGGGTGACACGTTCTCAAACATGCTTGAAAGAGCAGTTACCATACATTACCTTCTGGAGAATCCAACCACATGACTACAGTTCCTAGGCTTATGTTAATGCTTGCCAAAGCTGGCCATATTGGGCTCTCAATCCCTGTTGGCATCAGAAGGGGAGAGTTTTTCATGAAGGCCCAATAGGTCTCTGCCATGTTGGGCTTCAGCAGCAGCCACAGGGCGCACATAGCCCTCAGGAATCCAAAGAGGAACCTCACTGTCCTGAGGAAAGACACAAACAGAACCCCGGGCCCACACCAACATCAGATCCTCCAAGGTGGCACATACCTTTAATCCCAGCACTCAGAAGGCAGAGGCAGATGGATCTCTGTGAGTTTGAGGCCAGCCTGGTCTACAGAGTGAGTTCTAGGACAACCAGTGATACACAGAGACACTCTATCTCAAAAAACAAAAAAAGCCCAAAACAAAACAAAATATACGTGTGTGTGTGTGTGTGTGTGTGTGTGTGTGTGTGTGTGTGTGTGTGTGTACAGGGTGCCCTCAGAGGCCAGAGGCATCAGATCCCCTGGATATGGAGTTATTGTTGAGTGGTGGTGAGTGTGTTGGGAACTGAACCCTGGTCCTTTGAACACACGGTGAGTGTTCTTAACCACTGAGCAATCTCTCCAGTCCCAACCCAGGTCTTTTGCTGAGACAGGGTCTTACCATCTAATCCCAGCACTCTGGAGGCAGAGGTAGGAGGAGAGAGGCAACTTTGAGGCCAGCCTGGGCTACTCAGTGAGTTCAAGTCCAACTTAAGCTGCTTAGGAAGACCCTAGCTAGAAGGAGGAGAAGAGGAAGAGGAGGAAGGGGAAGGGGAGGAGGGGGAGGGGGAGAAGTGGGAGGAGGAGAATGCAGGCCGGAGAGGCATCAGCACCCCAGCCTGCCTTGGACGTGGCTGGCTAGCTGGGTGCCCTGGGTGCCCTGGGGCGGAGAGAACCATATCCACGGGGCCCCTAGCGGCTGCCTGGAGTACAGTCAGGGTGGACCCTACAGGTCTGACAGGTTGGGGTGCAAACCTGTCCTGCGGCCACTCCCTGCCCCGTGCATTCCTGAGCTTCACCTTCCGCCACACCTCTTTCACCCCTTTTGAAAATCTGGGTACTTAAACTGCGATCTAATTCCCCTTAGCTGCCGTGGGACCAGAGCTCCAGCCGTTCCAGTACTTTCTCTTTGGGACACAGAGTAGCTACTTGACTTTCTGTTCTTAGGAGACTCAGCTGTCTGAACTTTGATACCACGCCGCTATGAGCAAAGACTGAAACCTTCAGCCATGATTGCAGGACGGGGTGCTGTGTCCCAGACCCCTCCCTGCAGGGTGTGGAGAGCCAAGCTCCCAATACCCTCCTTCTTTGCCCGCCACCTCTTTCTACACACCAAGGAACCCAGGCTCCAGCCCTCCTCCCTCAGATCCGAGGGTGCAGGCTCAACCCTCCTCCCTCAGACCAGGGGTCCAGGCTCAGCCCTCCTCCCTCAGACCCGGGGGTCCAGGCTCGGCCCTCCTCCCTCAGACCCGGGGGCCCAGGCCCGGCCCTCCTCCCTCAGACCCAGGGTCCAGGCCCAGCCCTCCTCCCTCAGACCCGGGGATCCAGGCCCAGCCCTCCTCCCTCAGACTGGGGGTCCAGGCTCAGCCTCCTCCTCAGACTCTGCAGTCCGGGCCCCTTTAGGGCAGTAGCCTCCTGAAGTCCCCTCCCGTTTTCCAGAGCCCGCCCCTTGCTCCCTCCTGGTCCCGCCCCAACCTGTAGCCTTCCCCGCCTCACCCCTCGGCCCCAGGCCAGCCTTGGCTGGGATGGCAGCCCCGCGAGACCCTTGGCTGGGGTGGCATTGGGGAGAGGCGCGCGCGCTCGGCCGGGCGGTGAAGTTGCTACAGCGTCTGGAGGAGCAATGCCGGGACCCCAGGCTGGTTATGGGGCCCCCGTCGCTGCGGAACCTGCTGCCCCGCACCGCTCAGCTACTTCGGGAGGTGGCAAGAGCCCGGCGCGAGGCCGGGGGAGACTCCGAGGGTCCCGGTGGCGCTGGGGACTTTCTGGCCATCTACCTGGCCAATCTGGAAGTCAAAGGCAGGAAGGTGGCCGAGCTGCTGCCATCCCGAGGCAAAAAGGATGCGAACGAGGAGGTTTTCCGGGAGGGCTCCAGATTCAGGTGAGCACCGACCTACCTGCCTTGGAGACAAGTCATAAACTAGAGATTTCCGGATCGGGCCACCGGACACCTCTTTCCTCAGATCCAGGGGTCCAGGCGCAGCCCTCCTCCCTCAGACCCTTGAGTACCCTGCCATCAGTCTCCCTTTCTTCCTTTCCTGGATCACCTTGCACCTGGGGTCCAGGCGTGCCTCTCCTGGGGGCCTAAGATACACACAGGCCTTGTGAATGTAGGGATCCCAGAAACTCCCCGTTGAGGGGGTGAGTGGACTCGCCTCTGGTGCCCGAGCTCCGGGCCGGCCCCGGACCTGCGTGGGTGCCATCGCGGACTTCCGTACCTGAAGCCGAGGCTAAGGACCTTGGACTTGCCTGCTCTCTCTCCCGAGGAACAAGTGCACTGACCTCAGAGCAAGGTCTAAATCGGTGGTTCAGGCCTGGCTCGCTAACCCTAGGGGTGGCTTCCCTGGCTTATGGTATGGCCTCAGTTCATGAGGAAATGAAATAAATCACCTGCCTGTCCATATTGTTTAAATTCCCATTATCCATCAATTATAACTGATGAAAGAAATACTACTCAAAATATGTTTATATATACTGCGTGAAAAATGCAAATTTCTTTTTTATTGCATCGATTTATTTCTCACTGTGTGTGCGCACACTGGCTGGGGTCAGAAGACAGCTGGCCAGTGTGCTGAACAAAACTGTTACAAATTTTGTTGCTCTCTTTTGGCCTACCTTGTTGCAGTCTGGTGTAAACTCCAAGCACCTGCTGGAGAGGGGACTTAGGACAGTGGTTCTCAACCTGTGGGTCGCAACCCCGAGAGTTGACCCGCCCTTTCACAGGGGCCACCTAAGACCATCAGAAAACACAGAGATTTACATTCTGATCCGTAACTGTAGCGAAATTACCGTTATGAAGTAGCAGTGGAAATAATTTTATGGTTGGGGTCACCACCGCATGAGGACCTGTATTAAAGGGTCACAGCATCAGGGAGGTTGAGAACCGCTGGCTGAGAGGTTAAGAGGGCCGCCTCCTCCCGTAGCAGAGGATCTAGGCTTACAGCACCCAGGATTAGTGGCTCACAGCCACCTGTAACTCCAGCTCCAAGGAATCCGACACCTTCTGGTCTCCTCAGAAATCCACCTCATGAGCACACACACACACACACACACACAATTAAAAATAAAAATAAATCTTAAAAAAAAAAAAGAACCAGTTCTCTACTCTGGGCTGATTGTGGTAGCAGAGACCTTTGACTCCAGTACTCAGGAGGCAGAGGCAGGTGGATCGCTGTGAGTTCAAGGTCAGTCTGGTCTACAGAGTGAGTTCTAAGCCAGCTGGGACTACATTTAGACCCTGTCTCAAAAAAGGAAAAAAACAAAAACAAAAACAAAAAAAACGTGCCTTCCCGTCTGAACCACCCTGAGTGGCGGGTGACATCCTCACTGGGCTACACAGCTCTACGTTCTGGGAAGCGAGGTTGCTAAGAAACTGCCAAGAGCCCTGCAGACCTGGCCAAGGAAGCTATTAATATAAATGAGAAATATAATATAATCAGCATGCACTGAGTGTTAACTCAATATGATAGGCAGGTTTTGTTTGGTTTTGAGATGCTGGGCATGGAGCATGGTAAGCAGAGGCTGAACCACTGAGCCACGCCCCCAGCCCCTCACTGGGGGATTCTAGGCAGATGCTCTACCACTGAGCCACACCCCAGCCCCTCACTGGGGGATTTTAAGCAAGTGCTCTTCATCTGAACCGTGCCCCGAGCTGTGCTCTCTCTGTGCTCATAAAGCATGGCCAAGCCCCTTGTTGATCCCTAGTGATTCAGAAGCTATACTCACCCGTTTATTTCCACTTCACAGGTGGAAGACTTGGAAAAACATTGTTTAATGATTTTTCAATACTTTCATAGCTATTAAGTGTCAAAAAACAAACAAAATTACTGCGTTCTGTATCCTGACCTAGAGCTCAGGGTGGTCAGCGCACCGGCTGGTGTGGAGGACAGTTCTGGGCATGCGCTGAACGCAGACTGCAGACGATTAGTCCCCACCATCTCAGCCGGCGAGGCTTCTCCGGCCACAGCAGGCTTTGGGCCTGGGCTGTGTTGGCTGGAGGCTAATTTGGATATTAGCTTCCACACTTTCTTCATAGATGGGGAAACTGAGGCTCAGAGAGGCGAGGCCTCAGGACTGAGATGGGCTCCTTTGGTGCATTGATTGATTAGAGGCAATCTGGGGGGCTTGCGCCTCTGGCGACTCTCCCTGCATCCAGCGTGATGCTCACAGCTTTTTCCTGCAGGCGGCAGCTGGCCAAGCTGGCCCTCATCTTCAGTCACATGCACGCCGAGCTGAGCGCACTCTTCCCTGGAGGAAAGTACTGTGGACACCTGTACCAGCTCACCAAGGGCTCGGCCCACACCTTCTGGAGGGAGCGCTGTGGGGTCCGGTGAGTGAGCCTTCGCCAGGGGAAGATGGGCTGCGAGTCCCTAGATCGCCCTACCCTAGGCCCCGGAGTGTGTGTGTTGAGGGGGGCAGTAGCTTCCTGTTATAGGCCCCCTCCGTCCGCAGCTGCAACCCCACCCCGTCCCATCCAGGTGCGTGCTTCCCTGGGCAGAGTTCCAGTGCCTCCTGTGTAGCTGCCACCCTGTGGAACCAGGTCCCATCATGCAGGCCTTGCGTTCCACCTTGGACCTCACCTGTAGCGGCCACGTGTCTGTCTTTGAGTTTGACATCTTCACCAGGCTCTTCCAGGTCAGAGAAGGTCAAGGCTGGGTCGGAGGGAGGAGATGGGGACTGGGTACACCGGATCTAAAGGGGAAGGGCTGGGTTTGGACCACTGAGTCCTGGGCAAGGTGGTGGATTCTTGGACCCTGAAGACCCTAGGTCATAAGCTACTTCCCTGGTCTCTTGGTGACCATCTCTGCCCCTCCCAGCCGTGGCCCACCCTGCTCAGGAACTGGCAACTCCTGGCTGTCAACCACCCTGGCTACATGGCCTTCTTGACCTACGATGAGGTCCAAACGCGCCTGCAGGCCTGCAGGGACAAACCGGGCAGGTGAGCAAAGCTGGGCTCTGTGGGTCGGGCGGGGCGGGGGTGGGGTGGTGGGGTGTGGTCTAGTCCTGGTTAGTGTGTGGGAGAATGCCTGAGGTTCTGAGAGACCAAGAATTGAGGTTCCTGGGAACCCAGAGGTCGGGAATGCTGCAGCTGGAGACCTGTGATGTTCTCCTGTAATTCCAGCACTTGGGAGGCAGAAGCAGGAGGATCTCTGTGAATTCTAGGCTAGCCTGCTCTACAGAGCAAGTTCTAGGACAGCCAGGGGTCCACAGAGAAACTCTATCTCAAAACAGGATCAAAAAAAAAAAAAAAAAAAGAACAAAAACCTGAGTTTTGATGCCCAGCCTCCTTTTCCAGGGCCTCCAGGGTCATCCCATGGCCCAGTAACTAAAGCAACAATACCTGGTCACCATGGCGTCCTGAAGGCCCTACCTGAGATACAGCCCATTTCTGACAAGTTGGAAGCTATGCAGTAAATCCATTAAATGGTTTTGTTTTGAGATAGGGTATAGATGGGGTTTTACTGTCCTGACCACCCACTCCCAAAAAACCACTCAGAGTCTTAATATAATATAAATTTATATAATATAAATTAAATAAATATAATTATAAATGCAGCCAGGCAGTGGTGGCGCACGCCTTTAATCCCAGCACTCGGGAGGCAGAGTCAGGTGGATCGCTGTGAGTTCAAGGCCAGCCTGGTCTCCAAAGCGAGTTCCAGGAAAGGCACAAAGCTACACAGAGAAACCCTGTCTCAAAAAAAAAAAAAATTATAAATGCTCAGCTAATAGCACAGGTTTATTACTAACTAGCTCTTACATTTTAAATTAACCCATATTTCTTATCTACCCTTTGCCATGTGGCAGTACCTTTATTAGCATGGCATGTTCATCTCTTACTCCCTCTGCGTCTGGCTGGCGACTGCTCTGACTCCTGTGACTCCGCCCTCCTTCTTCCCAGCATCCTCTTAGTGTGGTTTTCCTGCCTAACCTTCTCCTGGCCAGCTATAGGTCAGTCAGCTCTTTATCAGCCAATGAGAGTAGTACATATTCATAGTGTGCAAAAAGATTGTTCCACGGTAAGAGGGCTTGCTTCATATAGCCCAGGCTAGCCTCAAACTTGCCATGTAGCCAAGGATGACCCTTGAAATCCTGATCATCCTTCCTTTCCCTTGCAAATGCTGGGGTTACAGAGGTTATCCCTACACTCAGCATTTTTCTAGGGTTTGTTTTCTTTTCTTTTCCTTTCTTTTCCTTTAAGACAGGGTCTCTCTATCGCCCAGGCTCACTTTGAACTTAGGAGCCTCTCGCCTCAATTTCCTGAATGCTGGGATTACAGGTGGGCAGAACGCTCAGCCTGTCCACCTCTTAAATATTTCGCACGTGAGCCCTCCCAGTTTAGAGACTGGGAAACTTGACATCGGAGACCTCACGTCCTTTCAAGGCAGGAGCTTGGAGTAGTTGGATCTCCTCCATGGGCTAAGGATGAGGAGCTGAGCACCCACAGGTTGAGGAAATGTCTGGTTTATCGGTCTCTGCAGGGCTCTGGAAAGCCAGGGTAGAATATCAGCTTCTTTCCAGAGCTCCCCATCCACTTCGAGCTGGGGGAGAGAGAGGAAGGAAGAGAAAGGGGAGGGACCTTCTCAGTCTGTCCGTCTCTATCTCTGTCAGCACTTCTGTCCCTGTGTCCTGCCAGATGTGCTGCTCAGTGGTAACATCCTTGTCTAGATGGGTCCCTAGGCAAGGTCTCTGGTAGCCCAGGCTAGCCTTGACTCTGCTGCAAAGAGGTGGGGAGAGATGGGAAGGTATAAAACTGAAAGAAAGAACCAGAGCGGGGTTCAGGCACGGATGGAGACAAGCCTTCAAGCGCTTTATCGGGGGTCAGTGTCTGGGTGTCCCTTGCCTTGTTTCTTCCTGTATCAGCCTCCTTCTCAGAAGTGACCCGTCCCTATGGTGGGCAATGGCTAAAGCTATAGCCACACACCCTTCCAGCCCATAGTTGTGAATGGGGAGCAAAGACCCCCTTCCTTATAGTGAGAGAAGGTGAGGACGAGGACTGAGATACCTGGATCCCGGGCAGGGCAGACCACAGGGTGTTCCCCGCAGGGACAGCAGCGGCCACTCTCTCTCTGCATCCCGCCTCTCTTCCCACAGCTACATCTTCAGGCCCAGCTGCACCCGCCTGGGGCAGTGGGCTATTGGGTACGTGAGTTCCGATGGAAGCATCCTACAGACCATTCCTCTCAACAAACCCCTGTTCCAGGTGCTCCTGAAAGGACAAAAGGACGGCATGTGAGTCCCCAACAGGAAAGGAAAAGAGTATCAGCAAAAGCCAGATTATGCGCAAATCATGGCTGGGGGTGGGGGTGGGGGCGTGTAAGGTGGGCAGACACACCAAGCTGCAATGCCAAAGGTGCCCAGCAGGGGGCGGCAGGGATCTCGAGGCAGGGGAATGTCCGCCTCCACACAGCAGGTCACACAGCACAGGATTCCTTCCTAGGACTGGCGGGCTCCAGGGCCTGTGCTTCGGGAGGCCTTATCCTGCCCTAGGATCTAGATTGGCAGGGCAGGGGCGGGGAAGCAGCCAGACTGGTGGTTTTCCACCTGTAACCTCGGCTGCCTCCGGTTTCCTGCGGGAAGTTGCCCGCTGTGGGGTGGGGTGGGGAGGGGAGGGGCGGGCTGCTCTCCCCTGTTCTGTCTCACCCAGATCTTATGTGATTTGCACAGCTGGGGACGTGACCTAGCTGGGCAGGGAGCAGAATGGTTAGTGTGAGATAGAGGTGGGGATGAGTGAGAGACAGGTGGGTAGAGACAGGTGGACAGACAGACAACTGACATGCTGCTTCCCATTGTTCACTGGGGTTCTGTTCTATAAGATTGAAAGGGCCTTGAATCATAACACAGAGAGCAGTTACTCTCAGGAAGCAGGCAGACTCACGTCACCTTCATGACTGGTCACAATCCTTTTGTTACATTATTTATTCTATTAGATTTCTTTTGGTCTTTTGTTCTTTGTTTTGAAAATGTATTGGTCATTAGCGGGGATGGTGTGCGTGTGTGTGTGTGTGTGTGTGTGTGTGTGTGTGTGTGTGTGTGTGTGAAAGTATTCAAGGTGCAGGAGGATCCTGAGATCTGTCTTCTAAGCTATATAGTGAGACCTAGTTTCAACAAGAAAAAGAAAAAAATGTATAGGTCATGCTGTGGGTGTGGCTCACTGGTGAGCACTTGCCTAGAATCCCCCAGTGAGGGGCTGGGGTGTGGCTCAGTAGTAGAGCCCCTGCCTAGAATCCCCCAGTGAGGGGCTGGGGGTGTGGCTCAGTGGTAGAGCCCCTGCCTAGAATCCCCCAGTGAGGAGCTGGGGTGTGGCTCAGTGGTAGAGCCCTGTCTAGAATCCCCCAGTGAGGGGCTGGGGGTGTGGCTCAGTGGTAGAGCCCCTGCCTAGAATCCCCCAGTGAGGGGCTGGGGGCGTGGCTTGGTGGAAAAGCACTTGCTTAACATACTCCAGGCTAGGTTCAGCATAGCAAAATAGCAGTAATAATCACAATAAAAACCTTCCAGGACTGGCTCTCAAGAGCCGAGGGATCCTTGAAGGACAGAGGTTTAGATTCCTTTCTTGGTTCTCAGGCTGGAGGCCGAGGTTCATTGTGGCTTACCTGAGATGGTCAAGTGGATGGTTCTGTCCCAGGGACTGGAGCGTACTTACTCTGGGGAGTCCCATTGTGGGCTTGTGGCAGGTCCTAACACACACACACACACACACACACACACACACACACACTCACACCAGAGAGGTGAGGCAGGCTGGTCCTGTGAGTCCAGCTACTCAGAGCCCAAGTCTGTTCTTCTCTCAGCTACCTCTACCCTGATGGAAAGAGCCACAACCCAGACCTGACTGAGCTGTGCCAGACAGAACCCCACCAGCGCATTGAAGTGTCCGAGGTGAGTCTCATATCTACACCTACTGCCCACTCCCTGATCCTAGCCCCAACGTGCCCTAGCTCAGGGACCTTGAAATGTAGTGTCGGCTTAGGGCTATGTGACCTGGAGACCATCCTGGCTTCTCTGAGGCTCTCTGAGTTCTTCCACTGGGAACTATAGCCTCTGCAGTCTCCTTCTCAAGGGTTTTATTGGATATGAAATAAAGAAAAGAGCCTCTGAGATCATCAAAACAGCTGATGCAGTTGAGTGTTTATCAGCTCTGAGTCTGAACAGACACCCAGGAGCAGGAGAAGAGCCAAGATATTTTCTTTTAGTTTTTAGGATGGAACCCAGGAACTTGTGCATGCTAGGCAGGGCCTCTACCACTGAGCCACACCCCCAGCCCCTCACTGGGGGATTCTAGGCAGGGGCTCTACCACTGAGCCACACCCCAGCCCCTCACTGGGGATTCTAGGCAGGGGCTCTACCACTGAGCCACACCCCAGCCCCTCACTGGGGGATTCTAGGCAGGGGCTCTACCACTGAGCCACACCCCAGCCCCTCACTGGGGGATTCTCAGCAGGGGCTCTACCACTGAGCCACACCCCCATACTTTTTTGTTTGTTTGAGACAAGGTTTCTCTGTGTAGCCCTGGCTGTCCTGGAACTGCTCTGTAGACCAGGCTGGCCTCGAACTCACAGAGGTCCACCTGCCAATAACTTAATTGACTCTACTGCAAAGGGTGGGGTATTCACAGGAGTACTAGCCAAAGGCGCTGCAGCCAAGCCTGATGACCTGAGTTCAGTTCCCAGGATCCACATGGTTGAAGGCAAGAACAGTCCTGCTGCTCGCCCTCTGACTTCCACATGCCTAATGCCATGCATGTCCACAGAGCACTACCAACATTCAGCCCTTGGTTCTCACACACACACACACACACACACACACACACACACACACACACGGTGGTTGTTAGTATTACTTTGAGACAAGGTCTCTCTATGTAGACTGGCTGTCCTGGAACTTATTTATTGAGTTATTTAGTGGTCCACCAGGCTGGCTTCAAACTCTCAAAATCCATCTACCTCTGCCTCCTAAATGCTGGAATTAAAGGTGTCCACCATCATGTCTGGCCCTTGGATTTTTGGTACAAGATCTTTCTACGTAGCTGAGGCTAGCCTGGGGATCCCAGTCCTCCTGCCTCAGCCTCTGGAGGAATTACAGGCCTTTGATAGCAGGGAATTTTTTTTTAGCCTAAGTACATCCCATCCTATATTTGAGATGCCTATTCTTCATATTATTTTAAATATTTATTTTTATTATTTTTAAAAAATTATTTTATGTGTATGAGTGTTTGCCTGTACCTATGCGCAACATCTGTGTGTAGTGTCCACAGAAGGTGGCATTACAGGTGACTGTGAGCTTCCCAGTGGTGTACTGGGGAACCTAACTCTGGTCCTCCACAAGAGCAGCATGGTCTGCTCAGTGGTCTCCAGCCCTTCCACTTCAGTCTCCATTTGCTGCTTATCTGAAATTCAAGTGGAATGGGTCGTGCTGTATTTGCTAAATCTCGTCATTCTGGGGCAGGAGGGGCGGCTCGGTGACTAAGAACACTTGCTGTTCTTGCATTGGACCCAGGTTCGGTTCCCAGCACCCACGTGGCAGCTTTACCTAGAACTCCAGTCCACGGGATTCAACACCCTCCCCTGCCATCCCAGGGCACACAAGGGATGCCCAGGCATACATGCAGTCATTCACACGGACACATAGAATAAAAACAAAAGAATCTTTAAAAAATAAATACCAAAAAAAAAAAAAAAAAAAAAGCTAGTAATCCCAAGTGAAGACAAGTCCACAAAATGAGTCTCTCGTCCAGGATTGAAAACGTGCTTGGCCTGTGGTGACAAGTGGCTCTAATTCCACTGCTGGGTAGGCTCAAGCCTGCCTCCGGGCTACTTAGTAATAAGATCTTGTGGCCAGGTAAAGGTGATTATGCCTGTGAGGGCCTTAGGTGCACTGGCCTTCAACCTGATTGGTGGTTCTCTGTGAGGAATTTTATTTCGTGGTTTGATTTGGTTTGGTTTGATTTGGTGGGGAGACAAGGTTTCATGAAGCCCAGGCTGGCCTCAAGGTTCCTATGTAACCGAAGGTGACCTTGAACTTCTGGGCCTCCTGCCTGCATCCCACCCCAGCACTGGAGCGGGGGATGGGACACGGTCAAGCAAACACTCCACCGACCATGCCCCATCCCCAGCGCAGCCTTGGACTCGGTTCAGTCTTCAGGCTGGCACAGATACCCGGGACCTTCCTCCCGCCCACCCCACCCCACCCCACCCCCACCCATTTACCTCCCAGGAGCAACTGCAGCTCTACCAGGCCATGAACTCCACCTTCGAGCTGTGCAAGATCTGCACCGAGAGGAACAAGGACGTGAGGATTGAGCCTTGTGGGCACCTTCTCTGCAGCCACTGCCTGGCTGCCTGGCAGGTGGGGGTGCCACTACCCTCTCTCGGTCCCCATCCCTCCCACTAGGAGCCCCGCCTGGATCTCCCGGGGGCCTCATTGAACACACGAGGAAACAAGGTTCCCGATAGAACGGAGGTCTGGTCGGGCCACTCGGGACCCTGACTATCTACGTTGATGCCCCTGTACCCACCTCACCCCGAGTCCCAGCCTCCATTTCTCCCTGAGCAGCTACAAAAGGAGCTTTAGAAAGGACTTCTTTCTCCCTTGCGACAGGCTATGTAGAGCCAACAGCGTCGTCCCCTTACTGGACCTTGCCCTCAGCCTCTAAAGGCTAGCGCTAAATATTCCATCATCGGTGGCGCAATGAGAGGCCAGTCCTTCGAAGTCCTCAGCCAAGACCTCAGCGGCAGCGCTGCGGGACTAGGCCCTGGCCTGCGGGTTCCTCCTGGATTCAGAGCAGGCCAGCCCCAGCCCAGCCCGCGGCCAGCATCGGCCTCCCCACCCCCCATTCCGGAGCTCGCTTCTCTCCAGCCTTCCCACCCTCCATCACTTTGCTGGAGTTCGTTTGAAGTCAGAAGGGACACCGGAGACAAGAGGGTAATTGACGTTTTTCCTTCTTTTCCCCCAGCACTCGGACAGCCAGACCTGTCCCTTCTGCCGCAGTCAGATCAAAGGCCACGAGGCTGTGAGTATCTGGCAGGCTCAAGAGAGGTCAGTGGAGGTCGGGACCACTGCAGAGGACTCCAGAGACAGCTCTCACCGGGAGGCTGCGCAGTGGGAGCTGGAGCCGGTGAGCAGCGTCAGGCAGGACCAGGAGCCATTGTTCCCCGGGGTGGATGGAGGAAGGCTTGGGCCTGGATCCCGGGCTCTGATGGAGGGGTGCTAACGCTTGGAATCTTGGTCTTAGGGACCTAGACTCTGGGTTTGAGGGAGGAGGGTCTAGAACAGGATTCCTAGATACTGAAGTTCCCAGTGTCTGGCCGGCTGAGTCTGACCTGGCTTTCCCTGTACCTGCTGCATGTAGTCTGCACAGCGCCTCCTGCTGGCCACTAGTAAAAGCACATGTCCACCTCCTCTGTCTCCAGGTGACTCCCTCTGCTCCCCGACTGCCCCCTGAAGACCCATCCCCCAGGAGACCCCAAGACAAAGGCCGGCTGACAGTGGTGAGTGAGGTCTGAGGTGGGTGGGTGGTTGGGCTCTCGCTTCACCTCCCCCTCCATGTGACCTCAGTGTGGGGTCACGGTGATGGGCTCATCCTTAGCACCAAATATTCAGGATGCCCTCCCCACTTCCTCTATTTTATTTTATTTTAAAATATTTGATGCGGATGAGCGTTTTGGTCGCATGTCCTTCAGCGCACCATGAACATGTGGTACCTGCAGAGTTCAGGTTCCAGGCGGTTGTGAGCCGCCATGCGGGAGCTGGGTATTGAACCCCGGGTCCTCTGCAAAAGCAGCCGGTGCTCTTAACTGCAGAGCCATCTCTCCAGCCTTTCTCTGTTTCCTTCTCCTCTTCCACCTCTACTTCCTCCTCACCTCCCCCCTCCTCCTTCTCCTCTTTCTTCCCTCTCCTTTTGGAGTCGGATGTACGCGCTGGCTTAAACGCTCCATCTTCCTGCCTCAGCCTCCCGAGTGCTGGGGTGAGCGACACGCTCCTCAGCCCAGCTCCTGCACGTCCATTCCTTAAATAAACTCTATTTTTCTTTCTGGGTCCTCCCACTCCACACCCCCTGGACCTTCTGAGACCCTCCCAGACGGGGGAGGGGGGGGAAGCGGGGGGCAGGGGGAGGGGCGAGGCGGGCGGGGGAGGGTGGGGCAGCGGTCCCAGCAGCCTAGCTTAGCGCTCACTGCCTCCGATCAATATATCCAGCTGACTTCAGACAAACAGCTCAGGAAATCCGGGAACGTTATTCTGCCACAGCAAGCCAGAGCGCCAGCAGGAAGGGGGGCCGGAGAGCCCAGGGAGGGGAGCTAAAAACAGATCTGGACCCATAGCCAAGGGCAAATGGAAACATTAGGAGGCACTCAGCTGGCTCCCTGAGGACAAGGAGGGGCCAGAGCCAGGACGGCAGACTGCCGGTCACCTCCAGCCAGATGGGTGCACCTTGGCCTGGGCGGTGCCCTCTGCCTGGCATGAATCTTCCCTGCTCCTGTTTGCGTTCCTGTCAACTCTTAGCCCTTCGTAAGAGATAGCCTTGAGCTTGCCCGTTACAGGAAATGTGACTAAACTTTTGGAACCCTTCAAATGTCCGTGGCTTTTGTTATGTCCTTCAGCCTCCCCTCTCTCATGATGATTATTTATTTTTTTAAAGATTTATTTATAGACCGAGTGGTGGTGGCACACGCCTTTAATCCCAGCACTTGGGAGGCAGAGGCAGGTGGATCTTTGTGAATTCGAGGCTCAGCCTGGGATACAGAGCGAGATCCAGGACAGGCACCAAAACTACACGGAGAAACCCTGTCTCAAAGAAAAACAAACAAACAAGCAAACAAAGAAAAGATTTATTTATTTTTAGGCTGGATGTGGTGGCACAGGTCTTTAATCCTTGCACTCGGGAGGCAGAGGCAGGTGGATCTCTTGTGAGTTCCAGGCTAGCCTGGTCTACAAAGCAAGTTCCAGGACAGCCAGGACTATAGAGAAAGATTCTCTCTCTCTCTCTCTCTCTCTCTCTCTCTCTCTCTCTCTCTCTCTCTCTCTCTCTCTCTGTGTGTGTGTGTGTGTGTGTGTGTGTGTGTGTGTGTGTGTGAGAGAGAGAGAGAGAGAGAGAGAGATTTTAGTGTATGATCATTTTGCCCATATGTATGTGTGCGTGTGTATGCCCAGAAGAGAGTGTTGGATGGATCCCCTAGAATTGAAGTTACAGACAGTCCTTAAGCTACCATGTGGGTGCTGGGAACTGAACCTGGCTCTACATCTCTGAACCATCTCTCCAGTGCCCCTCCCATCTTTGAGGTTCTAAGGATTGAACCCAGAGTTTTGTGTATTTTAGGAAAGTACTCCACTGAGCCACACCCCCAAGCCCTTCACTGGAGCACTCTGGGCAGGCCTTACCACTAAATCACACCCATAGTCCCCCCCCTTTTAAAGAGGGCTCATGGTTTCTTCACATACTCCATTACCGTGACAGCCAAGTATCCAGAGGCCACACCGAGACCCAGCTCACAGGGAGGGGGTGGAGTTAGGTGTGGGACGCAGATCGCAGATCGCTGGCTCCAGTTTACAGAGCCTATGAACCACATGCTCTGTGGTCCCTACCACCAAGGGCCACCACGGAC
Organism: Peromyscus maniculatus bairdii; assembly: GCF_049852395.1. Lineage (NCBI taxonomy): Eukaryota > Metazoa > Chordata > Mammalia > Rodentia > Cricetidae > Peromyscus > Peromyscus maniculatus. The sequence continues at coordinate 30,365,464 of NC_134852.1, read as the reverse complement.
ACTGGATGAGATGGGTCCACGTTCGGGGTTGGAGTTACCGTAATGAGGATTAGTATACAGTCGTTTTTGCGTGTGTGCTTTCCAGGCAGGATCATTGCTACATAAAGCCTTGGCTCTGAATTCGAGATCCTCTGCCTTCGGCTTTCCCAGTCCTGTTAGTGTGGGTCTAAACTACCAAGCCTTCTCTTCCCAATGGGCCAGCAAGCCCCGCCCACCACAGCGCCTCCTACGGGGGAGCCCTTGGCTTCTGGCCCGTCATTCCAGTCTCCCAGAGGCCTTTGCAGCTGCCCTCCTCGCTCTGGCCAACGTCACTCTCCTTTTCTTGAAAGGACTCAGAACATCTGAGCTGTCTCCTTGCTTGGGAGCTGCCGGGCGGTCTCTCCTCCCTCCCCTCCCCCCCCCCCCCACTGCAAGAACCTTCTTATGTCTCCATGTATGTCCGTTCTGCAAGAACACAGATGTTTTTCTCCTTCGAGGCTGTGTCCCCAAAGCCTAGAACAGGGCTCCAGAAATGCCTGTGGCATGAGTGTGTGAGTATTTTTGAGACAGGGCCTCATGTAGTTCAGGCTTGCTTCAGACTGGCTATGTAGCCAAAGATGGCTTCCCACTTCCTTTCTTTGGGTTTTGGGGTTTTTTGCAGGGGGCAGGGGTGTTCTTGTCGGTTTTTGATTTGGGGATGTTTGTTTTTGTTTTGTTTTGTTTTTCAATACGGGGTTTCTCAGTGTAGCCCTGGTTGTCCTGGAACTCGCTCTGTGGATGGGTCTGGCCTCGAACTCACAGAGATCCGCCTGCCTCTGCCTCCTGAGTGCTGGGTTTAAAGGTGTGCGCCACCATCCCCCAGCTGGTTTTGCTTTTTTGAGACAGGGTTTCTCTGTCCCTGGCTGTCCTGAAACGAAGCTGACCAAGAATTCAGAGAATTCAGAGGCTCCTGCCTCAGCCACCATGCCCACCCCACTTGGGAGATTTGTGTTTTCTTTTAAGGTTTACTATTACTGTGTGTGTGTTTGATGTGTTTGTGAATAAAGCTCTGGGATGCTGAGAAGAGGTCAGAGGGCAACTTTTAGGAGTCAGTTCTCTCTTTCCATCATGGCTTCCGAGGAGTGACTGCAGGTCATCAGGCTGGACAGGCGCCTTTTACTAGTGAGCGGTCTTGACAGCCCAGCCTGGGATGTTTCTTCCATGCAGAAGAAAAGGGTGTTATTTGTTTGCTTATTATGGGTTGGTTTTTTTAATTTTATTTTTATTTTATGTGCATTTTTTTGTTTGTTTGTTTTTGTTTTTTGTTTTTTGTTTTTGGTATTTTTGCCTGCCTGTATGTCTATGTGAGGGTGTCGGATCCCCTGGAACTGGAGTTACAGACAGGTGTGAGCGGCCATATGGGTGCTGGGAATTGAACCCAGGTCCTCTGGAAGAGCAACCAGTGCTCCTAACCACTGAACCATCTCTGCAGCCCCTAGATTGGATTTGATTTTTTTCTTAAGTGGGTTGCGTGCGTGTGTGAGTGAGTGTGTGTGTGTGTGAGTGTGTGTGTGTGTGTGTGATGTATGTGTGTGAGTGAGTGAGTGTGTGTGTGAGTGTGCCTCTGCCTCAGTGCACTTACAGAGGTCAGAAGACAGCTTGCACACATTAGTTCTCCCCTTCCACCGCATGGGCCCTGGGTCACGTGATTTGACGGCAAGCGCCTTTATACACCGAGCCGGCTCATCGGCCCAAAGAAATGAAACATTCCCTAATTCCTTCCTTCCAGGCAACCCTCACCCTGCCCAGGCTCCGAGCTCCACTTCCTTTACCAAAAATGGCCTCGGTCCTGTGGGAAGTCACCGCCAGGCCCCAGGCCAGGGAAGGGGCCACAGAGTGAGTAGAGAGTCCTTCATGCTGCCATGGAGGGGTGGGCAGAGGGAAACCACTGACCTCCACTAACCCAGGGCTGCTGGTTTCTGACTCTCCATGACAGGAGCTCCTGAAGGGATGTACCCTCCAGCCGGCCCTAGGCAGACCCGGTTATGTCCAAGATCCAGAGGCCAGGTGAGCCGCGCTTCCCTCCCCTGGCCACGCTCTGCCCCAGAAGTGACTGAATCTGATGCCACTGTCGGCAGAGCATTCAAGATCCGGTCTCAAAATAAAGAAGCGGGGGAGGGGGCCCAGCCTTGTGCTCCCTATCACCAATCACCAAGTCCTGGGTTCAATCCTCAGCACTTTGACAGATGTCTGTAATCACAGCACTCGGGAGGATCAGGAATTCAAGGTCATCCTCAGCTAGATAATGAGTTCCAAGTCAGCCTGGGTTACATGAGACTTTGCATTATTATTATTATTATTATTATTATTATTATTAATCTTCTAATTCTTATTCTTTTTTATCATTTATTTTTATTTTATGTGCATTGGTATTTTGCCTGCATGTGTGTCTGTGTAAGGGAGGGTGTCAGATCCCCTGGAACTGGAGTTACAGACAGTTGTAAACTGCCATGTGGGTGCTGGGAATTGAACCCGGGTCCTCTGGAAGAGGAGTCAGTGTTCCTAACCACTGAGCCATCCCTCCAGCCCTCTCTAACGCTTATTCTTTTTAAATTACATTTATGAGTTTTCTTTGTGGTGGGGGATATGGCACAGGCCACAGCATCAGAGGTGTCGAGGTGTCGCCGGTCACAGGACAACTTCTGGGAGTAGACTCTTCCCTTCCCAAGTCATCAGGCCTCTGCGGGCGACTCCCGCTGAGCTGTCTTTGGCGGCCTTCTGTCTTTATAAAAACAGCAGAGGTTTGGGAGAGAGAGCTCAACAGTTAGGAGGGGCGCTGCTCTTTCGGGAGACCTAGTCTGTTCCCAGCACCCATGTCGGGGGCTCACAGTTATAACTCCAGCTCCAGGGGAACCCACCCTCCTCCTCTGGCCTCCTCAGGCATTTGTAGATGTAACCAACCGTCTTATTAAATAAGAAACACAGAAACAATGTAAAAGAGAAAGCCGAGAGGTCAGAGCTCAGAGCTAAAATCTCACCCTTCCTCCTGCTGTCCCAGCTTCGCGAAAGAGGGCTACTTCCTGTCTGTACGTCTTTTTATAGTATTATTGTTCTGCCTTCTCATTGGTTGTAAACCCAAACATGTGACGGCCTCGTCACTGTCTGAATGTACAGCCCCCTAGGTCTTAAAGGCATATGTCTCCAATGCTGGCTATATCCCTGAACACACAGAGATCTATGGGATTAAAGGTGTGTGCCACCACCGCCACACTCTTGCTATGGCTCTAATAGCTCTGACCCCCGGACAACTTTATTTATTAACATACAATCAAAATAATATTTCAGTACAATTAGATTACCACCACAGGCATTGCACTCACAAGCATATGCACACACACACAGACACTGAAATTAAAAGTAAACTGCTTTTTTTTTCTTTCGAAACAAGAGTTTCTCTGGCTGTCCTAGAACTCACCCTGTAGATGAGGCTGGCCTCAAGTTCAGAGAAACTCCCGCCTGTGCCTCCCAAGTGCTGGGATCAAATGTTCCACCACTGCCCAGCTAATAAACTACTTTAAAAAAAAAAAAACATAAATAAATGTCCAGGCAAAAACAAAACAAAACAAAAAACCATAAATAAGCCAGGCGGTGGTGGCTCATGCCTCTAATCCCAGCACTTGGGAGGCAGAGGCAGGTGGATCTCTGTGAGTTTGAGGCCAGCCTGGTCTACAGAGTGAGATCCAGGACAGCCAGGGTAGTTACCCTGTTTCGAAACACAAAATAAAATAAAACAAAAACCATAAGTAATAAATAAGTAAATAAAAACTCTACCGCTCTTTTCTTCTGCATGACAGGGCACCTGGACTGGAGGAAGGGAACCCTGGGGCTCGAAGAGATGATGAAAGTGAAATAAACTGAATCCTGGCCTTTCGATCCTCCGGCGTGTGAGGGAAACACACAGTGCCACACAGCGCAGGGAGGCAGTTTGTCCCTGGGGTGGGGTGGTCTTCAGTCCTGACCCCCACCCCTTCCCCCAGGAACCTGGGCCCCTCCACCCTGAGATCTTCCCGCCCAATGGAGCCCCAGGCTCCCCCGTCAGACATGGAGTCCTACACCCAGTGCCCAAGACACATCCAGTCCTGTCCCCCATCCTGTGCCTCTTGGGACCAGATGCCCCAATCCAAGCATCTCTTGTTTGTTTCTTTGGCAGTCAGGGACCTGGGTGGCCACAGCCTGCTGTATCCCTATATAGCCCAGGCTAGACTCGACCACAAAGCATCCCCTTGCCTCTCCCTCCTGGGTGCGAGGATCGCAGATGAACAGTGTCACAGGCAGGTCCCCTCCTTTCTTCTCGCCCCTTCTCCCCTGGTCTCCACATTCCCCAGCGTTGTCTAGAGGGATCAGGGTCCATTTGCTGTAAGTTCAACCAGCCATGGCTGAGTCCCTGTCAGTGTGTCCATCTGTCCACAGCCCCTCTTACCCCTCCTGCCCTGGGCCATTGTACCATGTGCCCACACTACACTGGAGGAGGCAGGCCTGGGCTGGCCTAAGATGGGCACAGTTGCTTTGGAAGGGGCCAGCGGGGGACTGTAGGAAGCCAGAGGGAGGTGCCTTGCCTGACCTGGGTAATCAAGGGAGGCTTCCCGGAAGAGGGGGCGTCGAAGCTGAGATTGTAGAGAATCGGTGTCCCACGGGAAGGGTGCCGGAAAGCTTGACTCACAGATAAGTAACTAATAATAATAAGTAACAAAAGCCACCTCAGGAATACAAGGGGATTTATTGAGAGGAGGTTTTTTGGGTCAGTCACAAAATCCCAGGAGCCGCTTGGAGAGCTGGGATTGAAAAGCAATGAGACTGGTGGCCGCTGGCCAGCAACGGTCCCCAACTGAAACCTCTCTACAGAACCGGTTTGATGAGGACACCACAGGTTCCCCGGTGACCGAAGTATGCTACAGTCACTCACCCGCTGCCTGCACAGTCAATAAGGCAGGGTGTGGCTACCCTTCTGTAAAGCACTCACACATCACAAGTCACTCCTTAGAATAGCGGATGACGGGCCATGATGATTTAGCTGCTGGGAGAGCTGCAAGCCGGGGATGGAGGCTGTGACGAGGCGGGGGGGGGGGGGGGGGGGGGGTCTTACTTGAGTGATACTGGCACAGAGTTTTATCAGAAGATGCAACAAAGGGGTCCCTGAACCTGGAGGTATGTCTTAACAGAACAGCACCTGCCTAGAATCCCCCAGTGAGGAGCTGGGGTGTGGCTCAGTGGTAGAGCCCCTGCCTAGAATCCCCCAGTGAGGGGCTGGGGTGTGGCTCAGTGGTAGAGCCCCTGCCTAGAATCCCCCAGTGAGGGGCTGGGGTGTGGCTCAGTGGTAGAGCCCCTGCCTAGAATCCCCCAGTGAGGGGCTGGAGGTGTGGCTCAGTGGTGGAGCCCCTGCCTAGAATCCCCCAGTGTGCTGGCTAGTTTCATGTCAATTTAACATAGGCTAGAGTTATTTGAGAAGAGGGACCCTCAACTGAGAAAATACCTCCACAAGATCCAAGATCAAGCCTGTAGTGCATTTTCTTTTTCTTTTCTTTTCTTTCTTTTTTCTTTTCTTCGTGTGTGTGTGTTTTTTTTTTTGTTTTGTTTTGTTTTGTTTTGTTTTGTTTTGTTTTTTGTGTGGTGGGGGGAGTGTTCTTTGAGACAGGGTTCCTCTGTGTAGCTCCTACTGTCCTGGAACTCGCTCTGTAGACCAGCCTCAAACTCGGAGATCTGCCTTCCTCTGCTTCCTGAGGGCTGGAATTGCACCAACACTGTGCTGCTAGGCATTTTCATATTCTAATCAGTGATTGATGGGGGAGGGCCCAGCCATTGTGGGTGGTGCCGTCCCTAGGCTGGTGGTTCTCTGTTCTGTAAGAAAGCAAGCTGAGTAAGCCATGAAAGCTGGCCAGTGAGCAGCTCCCCTCTACTTACTGGCTTGCTTTTATGGCCTCTGCATCAGCTCCTGCCTCCAGGTTCCAGCTCTGCTTGAGTTCCTGTCCTGACTTCCTTCAGTGATGAACAGTGGAAGTGTAACCCACATAAACCCCTTCCTCCCTAAATTGTTCTTGGTTATGGTTATGGTATTTCATTACAACAATAGAAACCGTAACTGAGACACCCAGGGAGGGGTGGGACATGGCTAAGTTGTAGAGTGTTCTCTATGCATGCATGAGGTCCTGGGCTCCATCCTAGTCCTACCCAAAGAAAAGAAAAGAGAGAAGAAAAGAGAGGAGAAGAAAAGAAAAGAAAAAAACCAAAAGTTCCTGGAGAGACAGACAGGGTGATTCACAGCTATAATCCCAGCACTCAGGAGTCGGAGTCAGGACAATCCCAAGTTCAAGGCCAGCCTAGGCTACATTGCAAGACTATCAACAAAAAATAAAGAACCAAGCTCTCAGATATGGAGAAATGACTATGCCAACGATCCTGGCAGAAGTTGTGTGGCCTGTGTGCCCTCGTGGTGGTGAGTGGTCCTGCTTCTAGTACCCCCTGTTGGTTATGTACCAGAGTGCTCAGATCCGAGGGGAAGAAATAAAGACCCCGCTTTTCTTTTCACCTTTCCGTTCTTCTGTTCTTCCTTGTTTGTCTTGTCAGCTAGGATGGAACCCAAGGCCTCTGGCTTCCTAAACAAGTACTCTATCATTGAGCAACCTGTCCCAGCCCCTCAATGGGGGATTCTAGGCAGGGGCTCTACCACTGAGCCACACCCCAGCCCCTCACTGGGGGATTCTAGGTAGGGGCTCTACCACTGAGCCACACCCCAGCCCCTCACTAGGAAATTCTAAGCAGGGCCTTACTGCTGAACTATTCCCTCTTCCTCATTCATAGAGGGGATGTCAAGATCCGACTATAGATGGATTCCTCCATCTTTAGAAAATAGGATCTGCTTCCAGCTGCCATGGCTGGAAAGCCTAGCCAAAGCTGGCTTCCGCTGCAGTATTCACTCCTAATTCAAAAGTCTGGCATGGTTTCCATACTTAGATCATCTCGGCTCCCAGAGGCAGCACAGCCAACACCTGTCACTGTCAGTTTCCACAGAGGGTGGAACTTCCAGAGGAGGCAGGAAGGGGCAGATGGCAGGTGACTGGTGCCTAACAGGCAGTAGGCAAAAGTGCTTGGCATCGTCTGACTGCCTGGACTGGATCCCTGGAATGCACAGGGGAAGGACAGAAGAGACTCCAGAAGGTCTCTCTGACCACCACTGTGATACGTCCCCTTACTAATATTAACAATACTAATGTATTTTAAAAATACATAATTGGCCAGGCGGTGGCACACACCTTTAATCTCAGCATTCAGGAGGCAGAGGCAGGGGGAATCTCTGTGAGTTCGAGGCCAGCCTGGTCTCGAGATGAAGGAAAGGTGCAAAGAAAGCTTCACAGAGAAACCCTGTCTCAAAAAAACAAACAAACAAAAAAATCCATAATTGATCACCCTTTTGGATACCCTATAGACACTTTTTTATTTTGGGCTTTTTTAGTATCTCATGTAGCCCAGGCTGGCCTTGAATCTACCATGTAGCCAAAGCTGGCTGAACTCCTGATCCTCCTGCCTCCACCTCCCATGTGCTAAGGTTACACATGTGTGCTACCACGCATGGCTCTTGTGTTTTTTTTTTGTGTGTGTGTGTGTGTGTGTGTGCGCGTGCACATGCGCACACACATATGTAGAGCCAGAAGCTGAGGTTAATATCTTCCTTAGTCATTGTGGTGGTTTGAAAGAAAATGGTCCCCAGAGGGAGCAGCGCTATTAGGGGGCATGGCCTTGTTGGAAAAGTGGGTCACTGTGGGGGCGGGCTTTGAGGTCAGTATGACAGGCACTTGTCTTCCTGCTCCTCCTGGTCAAGATGTAGTTAGCTCCCTGTCTGCCTGCACAATGCCATGCTGCCCCTCATAATGATAATGGACTGAACTTCTGAAACTGTAAGCCACCACCTCAATTAATGTTTTATTTAAAGAGTTGCCGTGGTCACTCTTCACAGCAATAAAAAAACCTAAACAGACATGCTCCCGGCTCTCTGCCCAGCAAGCACCGGCCGTCCACCCGAGCTCTGCCTGTTGTGTAGCAGTTTCCCCCCAGTTAAAGCATTCCATCCTAGAGAGGAAAGCTCCAGGCTTGTCAGGACTCAGGAAATAAGCAATTCACAAGTCTCAGGAAGTCCCTGAAACTGACCAACTGCACAAGACTCCCCTCAGTCCCCAAAGTTATACAATCAGTAAGGAGTGCTAAGGAGAGGAGGCTCCTGACCTGTTGAGCGGCCTGGGGGCTGTGCAGTGTGCTCCAGGGCTCCAGCTTTTGGAAACCATCACCCATGCCAAGGTGGCTTTTGGTGACACAACTGTCTTTGAGTCACCCCTGCTCCTGTTAAGTGACCCCAATTGCTCACTTTTCTGTCACTGGGTCTCTGCCCAGGGTGGTTAGACAGTTCTGCATATTTCCCCAGGAATGGTGTCACACAACCCCACGGTGCTGGGGCTGCTCACACACGCTACCAGCCCAGCTTGACGTGAGTGGGGACTGGGGATTCAGACTCACCGCCTTATGGTTGTGTAGCAAACTATTTACTGAGCCATGTCCCCAGTCCCGTTTGTTTGTTTTGTTTTGCTTTTTGAGACAAGATTTAACTCTGTAACTCAGGCCAGACTGGAACCTGCTGTGTTTCTTACGACTTTGTTTGTTGTTGCTTGAGACAGAGTCTTACCGTGTTGAGTCATCTCCTTTGCTGGCCTAGAACTATTTAGAACAGGCTGGCTTTGAACTTTTGGTGGTCCTCCAGCCTCTGCCTTCACATGTATGGTGTTATTGTATATACACACACACACCACATATACACACACTATACATACACTCACCACACATACCATACTCCCCCCACACACATACACATACACACTCACCACACACCATACACCATACACACCACACACTCTCTACACACACCATACTCACCACACACACTCATATACATACACTCACCACATACCATACACATCACACACTCACCACACACACACTTACCATACATACCACACACTCACCACACATACCACACACTCACCACTCACATCACATACTCACCACACACCACACAATTACCACACACCACACACTCACCACACACCACACACACATCCCATATATATACTCACTGCACACACCACACACACCACACATGTACCATACTCACCACACATACACACTTACCACATACCACACACACACTTACCACACACCACAACCTCACCACAACACACCATACACTCATCATATACCCCACACTCACCATACATACCATACATATCACACATACCACATTCACTACACAGACACACTCACCATACATACCACACACACATCACAAACATACACCACAACTCACCACACATACCACACACATATCATACTCACCACACATACACATACACACACCACACACACACTCAAACCACACATACCACACTAATGCACACACACACACACACACACACACACACACACACACACACACACATAACCTGGGCTGATCTTGAACTCCTCCTCCTGCCTCGGTCTCCCAAGCTATGACTACAGCTGTGAGGCCAGCCTGCCCTTGTTTTTACATTTACACTTTGCCCTCACTAGATCTGTTCTCTGAGATATCCTCACACGTGTAACTCCACATTCAACCCAAAGTGAACTCACACAACAGGGAACTCCAAGAGTTGTCTTCCAGCTCCAAGCCTGGAATCAGGCAGAGTAACCGTCCTCCTGAACATGCCATGTGTTCCGTGAGCTGTGGACCGCTGCACCCTGTGCGCAAAGTCATGAAAGAAAGACCCATAGCTTCGGCCCCCATCTGTAATCCCAGCACACGGGAGGCTGAGGCAGGAGGATCGGCAAGAGTTCAAGGCCAGGGCCTGGAGAGACAGCTCAGTGGTTAAGAGTGTTTACTGTACTTGCAGAGGACCCAGGTTCAGTCCCCAGATCCCATGTGGCAGTACAACACTCAGTAACTCCAAGTCCGGGGCTACCTGTCACTCTCTTCCGGCCTCCGTATGCACACTTGTGCCTGGTACATGTACGTATGTGCACACAAACACTCATGCACATCAAATAGAAAGTAAATTTTTTTGGTTTTTCAAGACAGGGTTTCTCTTTGTAGCCTTGGCTGTCCTGGACCTCAATCTGTAGACCAGGTTGGCCTCCAACTTAGGACAGCCAGGGCTACACAGAGAAGCCCTATCTCAAGAAAAAAAAAATTTTAAATCTTTGAGAGAGAGAGGAATTCAAAACCGACCTGGGTTACCGGGGCGGGGGGGGGGGGGGTAGTTCTGTGGATAAAACCCTTGGCATGCAAGTCTGAAGTCCTGAGTTCACATCCCTAGAACCCTCTTAAAGCCAGACAGGTAGCTTGTGTCTGTTAACCCAGCACAAGCGATGAGAGAGTCCCCAGAAGCGACACAGTGACAAAGTCTGTCTCAAGCAAGATGGAAGGAGAACCAACACTCAGTGTCATCCTCAGACTGACCACCGCCACGTTTGATGCTGTGTGCGCATGTAGACAGACAGACAGACAGACAGACAGACAGACAGACACACACACACACACACACACACACACACACACACACACACACACAGATAGTAGTAATAATAATAATAGCCAGGTGTGGTCACCCACACTTTTAATCTCAGCACTCAGAGGCAGGCAGAGCTCTGTGAATTCAACCCAGCCTGGTCTATAGAGTGAGTTTCCTGGTCAGCCAAAGCTACATAGTAAGACCATCTCAAAATAATGATGATGATGATTAAAAGATAAATTAAGCTGAGTGGTAGTGGCACACACTTAATCCCAGCACTTGGAAGACAGAAGCAATTGGATCTCTGTGAGTTTGTGGCCAGCCTGGTCTACAGAGTGAGTTCCAGGACAGTCAGGATGGTTACACAGAGAAATCCTGTCTCAAATACATAAATAAATAAATAAATAAATAAATAAATAAATAAATAAATAAATAAATAAATAAATAAATATTAATTTAAATACAACCAGACCCAGGCATGGTGGCACACACCTGTAATGCTAGCACTTGGAAAGCAATGGAAGGAAAATCAGAAGTTTATACCATCCTTGGCTACATAGCAAGTTCTAATCCAGCCTCGGCTACATAAGACCAAACCAAACAGAAATACATTCTGGTAAGAAGTATTTGTGCGGGGCTGGAGAGGTGGCTCAGCGCTTAAGAGCACTGGCTGCTCTTCCAGAGGACCTGGGTTCAATTCCCAGCATCCACATGGCAGCTAACAACTGTCTCTACCTCCAAGATCTGACACCCTCACACAGACATACATGCAGGCAAAGCATCAATGCAAATAAAATAAAATAAATAAATTATAAAAAAAATAAGAAGAAGTATTTGTGCCTACTTGTGACTCAGCTCTCAGGAGACTAGTATAAAGCACAGCATGGGGCCAGAGAGATGGCTGTGGTGGCTTTAATGACAGTGGCCCTCATAGGCTCTTAGATTTGAATGCTTAGTTGCCAGGGAGTGGAACTGTTTGGGAAGGATTAGGAGGTGTGGCCTTGTTGGAGGAAGTGTGTCACCGGAGTCGGGCTCTGAGGTGTCAAAAGCCCACACTAGGTCCAGTGTCTCTCCTTCTCTGAGCCTGAGGATCTGGATAAAGCTCTCAGCTACTGTTCCAGCACATTCACACTGCCATGCTGCCCACCATGATGATCATGGGCTAAACCTCTGAAACTGTAAGCCAGCCCCAATTAAATGCTTCCTTTTATAAGAGGTGTGATGGTCATGGTGTCTCTTCACAGACATAGAACACTGACTAAGACAATGGCTTAGTGGTTAAGACACTGCTCTTCCAGAGGACGAGAGTTCAGTTCCTGACATCTGCATGGAGTCTCATGTACGTATGCCCCAGTTCCAGGAGCTCCAGCGCGCTCCTCTGGCCTCTGCAGGCAGCTAGATGCACATGCAGACATACAGGCACACATATATACACATAAATCATGAGTAATTATTATAAAGCCTATGGAGAGACTCACATGGCTAATTTGTGGTTCCTCTGCATTCTATTTAAGGGACAGGGAGATAGAGCTGTGTGTCACATAACAAGCCCTGGTGTGCGACAGTGGCCTGTAAGATCGTGTCACCTGATTGGTGTCACACCATTGGTTTCACTTGTGGAGCCACTCTGTGATGCTTACAGGAGGACACAATTGCCTAGCAACGCCTTTATCTGAACGGATGTCCATTGTTAAGTGACATGTGACTGTTGATCTACACACCAGACGAGAAGACAGAGTCAGAGCATGACTACTTCCAGTACATGAGTATTTGTCTCAAGTCCGGCACTGTCCTAGGCACTAGAGATACAATGTAACCCTTGTGGAGTTCCTGTTCCCTCGGGGCATAGCTCATGCGTCTGTCTCTGTCAGACAATACAAGGCAAACAGAATTTGTCCCACCATGGTAAAGGTGGTAGAGAGGGCAAACGGGGCAGCTGGGAGCTGGTATCTGAAGCTCTCTAATGAGACAGGTCACAGGAGAGATTAGAAGCAATCAAGGAGGAAGCCACTCTGTGAAAGGATGCCCTGGCAGTGGAGACAGGAAGTGCAAAGGTCCTGGGGTTGATGGAATGGCACATCAGCAGAGAGACCAGTGTGACAAAAATACTGTTGGAGAGGGAGAGTGAATGGCAGATGGGGTGAGGGAAGGGAAAAGGTCAGATCTAGGACCTCACAAACCACAGAGTGAACACTCGCTGGCTTTTACTTTCAGCGAAATGGAGCCGTGGGCGGATTCTAACAGAACAGTGGCCTGAGCTGACTCACATCTACACAGGATTCTTCTGGCTGTTTAGTAGGACAGCCTAATTGTAGGGGACAGTGGGAGGTGACACTATAATACTAGTTTCTACAAGTCCAGAGCTGATCCCTTTCTTCTTCCCTCTCGCCACGTGGCACTCTTCCCTCACCCAGCACCATGGCCTGCTGACTTCTCAAAGGTACAAAGGAGGGTGCCTGATGCCAGGCTTCCCACTGGGGTCCAGACCCAGTAGTCAGGTACACAGGCCAGGGACAGAAAACAAGAGAGAGGCGACTGAGGTCCCCATTGTGGAAGAAGGTCCTAAGGAGAACTTGGGCACTGTGCGAGAATGCCGTCTGGGAGGATGGACGGCTCCCTGTGCTGGCTACTCTTGTTGGGGTTGTATTTAAGGATTTATTTTTATTTAGTTTTTAAAATATTTATTTATTTTTAAAGGTTAATTTTATTTTAGATGTACAAGTCTTTGCCTATATTCACCACGTGTTTGCCTTGCGCTCATAGAAGCCAGAGAAGGCATCAAATCCCCCTGGAAATGGAGTTACAGGCTGTTATGAGCCACCTGATTGGCATGGGTACCAGGATCCGAACTTGGACCTCTGTGAGAGCAGTAGGTGCTCTTAACCACTGAGCCATCTCGCTCACACTTTTGTTCTTTTGTTTTTCAGCTAGATCTTTATGTAGCACAGGCTGTCCTCAAACTCTTTTTGTTTTGTTTTATTTGTTTGTTGGTAGGTTTGTCTTGAGACAGGTCTTTCTGTGAAGCCTTGGCTGTCCTGGATTTCAAGGTGTACACTGACCAGGCTGATCTGGAAACCAGAGATTCTCCTGCCTCTGACTCCAGAGTGCCGGGACTAAAGGCGTGTGCCACCATGCCTGGATGTCCTAAAACTCAAATGTAGCCAAGGATGACTTCTGATCCTCCTGCCTCTACCTCCCAAGTGCAGGGATAGCCGGTATGTGCCGTGATGCCTGGGTAATGGGGTGTTGGGGATGGAGCCCCAGACTTCCTGAAAGCTAAACCAGTTTTCTACCAACAGAGCACATCATTCCTTGGTCCTGATTTTGTTTCTGTGAGGCCTGGCTGATCTTGAACTCCTAATCCTCCGGCTTCCATCTCTTGAGAGTCAGGATTCTTAGAGTGGGCTGCTATGCCCCGTTAGCTGCGGAGGGCATTTTCCTGTGAGCCTCTACGTGGGCACTTTACAACCCTTTCTTGCCTGCTGTGGGGCGGGGGATGGGATGTAGGGCAGCCTCAGCCTTCAGGGTGGCTGGGAGTCAGGTGGAGGAGAATGGAGAGGAGATGCATCCCAGAGTATGGGGGGCTGAGAGGGCCTCCGGAGATTGGCGGGGACAGGAGAAGGTTGAAGGAAGACTTCCTCAGGAGGAGACAGTCCCATGCAAAGGTCACTTTTTCTAGTTTCACAATTACTGTCCTGTGTGACAGGAATGTAAAGCGGCTTTGAGAGTCGGACCAGTACCTAAACATAAGCCTTCCTTCTGAGACCCGTGGGTAAAACCTTGGTTCCAGGGGACCCTAAGCTCATCACTGACCTTCCTCAGACTGGCGGGCGGGGGGCTGGGGGAGGAGGACTGCTCTCAGCATGACCAGTGAAGACCCGCGCCCCTCCTTACCGGTATCCCAGGCTAGCTTCTCTCCCCAGAACAGGGGCAGAGCCTCCTTACCCAGCCCCCACCCAGCATTCTTGGGATTTTGTTCCGGGCTAACTTGGCTTGCAGGACCCTGGAGTAGAGTGATCGGTGATCCCTTACTTTGACCTGTGACCCTCCCTTCCGTCCAGGGGCCCCAGTGGCCTGATCTCCTCTTCCCTCCTCCACTCACCTGCCCCAGCCAACCCACGTCTGCTCCCCTCCCCCCAAGGTGGGGAGGGAATGGCGGGGAGAGAAGGAAGGAGGAAGGGGGGGTGACATTCCTTGGATTCCCTGGATGGGGGGATGTGAGGGAGTCAGGGAGAGCAGAGCAGAGGGAGGGGCTCCCCATCCTCACCCCATCACCAAAGAGGCCTAAGAGGACCTGGGAATTGAAAATCCATTAAAGAGAAGATTGACCCGACCAGTTCCAGGCCACTGCTCAGGGAGAGGAGGGACGCTTCCCAGCAAGGTGGCTCTAACGGGGAGGGCATCCTAGGGCACCCTGGGAAGAGCCAGTCATGCAGGCCAGCGCAGACAACGAATTGTACCAGGAACCTTGGTAAACACCGACAGTTCAGCACACTAGAGGCGGTGGGCACCCTTGTTATCCCAGCACTTGGGAAGCGGAGGCAAAAAGGATCAGACCAGCCTGAGCTACAGTGTGCCACCTGTCTCAAATAGAGAAAACAAACAAACTAGGAAAAAGATCCACCTGCAGCCGGGGGGCGGGGGGGGGGACGGGACGGAGGGAGAGGGTAGGGGTGAGCGGGGTGGGGGCGGCACTTGCCACCGTGGAAATGAGTGGCAAGGTCCCGAAGGTGGCCAGGAAGGAAGGGAGCGAGGGTCCCCGCGGTGTCCCTCAGATCCCCGCTGTGGGCCCTGGCTAGACTGATCGGTCAGGCCCCCCCTGACCACGGAGGTCAGCCGCGGGCGTGGGTTGGACGAGAGCGGCGCGCGCGGCGGTGCTGGCGGGTCCCCGCGCGCGCGGGTGGGAGGTCCTCTCTGGGCAGTGGGAGGTCTTGGCCTTGCGCCCGGCCTTGGGGATGGGGGGAGGGTGGGCGTGGCCCTGGGCGTGGCCTCCGCTGCCAGCCTCACGGCGGCCGAGAGCCTCACCCCGGCTCAGTCACCGCCGCCACCGCAGGGAACATGGAACCCCCAGACGCCCGCGCCGGGCTGCTGTGGCTCACCCTCCTGCTGGCGGGCCACTCAGGTATGGCTTGCGGCTGAGGGCAGAGCTGAGACTTGGAGTTGGGGTTTGTGGGGTTGGCTCCTGGGGTCCCCGGGAAGACAAGGAGAACAAGCTTCCATCTCGCCAAGGAGCACAATCTAGGGATTCCCCACCAGAGAGGAAGGCGGGGAGGCCTTGGGATGTACCCGATCCGAGAGCTGAGGATACCCCAGCGCTGGAACAGACACAACCTGAGATAGCTAGCTGTCCCTTCCCGGCTCTCTGAGAACTCTGGAATCTTAGGCTTGCGACCCCTGGTAACCTTGGGTACCTGGAATCTGGGCTCTGAGCTCCCTAACCCTTCACCCCCCACCCCGCCCTCCTGCTTAGTAAAGTAGCTTCTGCTAGCGTACTGAAGAGCAACACCCCAGAGCTGATCTCTTAAGTGATTAAGTTTGAGCTTCCTCGGGGAAGTTGGGGACCCCGCGGCTAAAGCACTTCCTGTGATGTGGGGTTTCCCCTCAATTCAGAGTTTAGGCTGTCTCTAAGGACCCACCTCTCAAAAAGGGCCGGGAGCACCAAGCCTGGCCCAGAACGTGGAACAGTGTTTCCGACTGAAAGGGCCCCTTTCCTGGGGCCCCTGATAAATGCACACACCTGCATGTGGTGAGAGGGGGAGGAGGAACAGAGGGGCTGGGGGGCACTGGGAACAGGGTGGAAAGGGACCAGGGAGGACAGAGGATATCTATCTGCTTGCCTTGGCTGTTTGCAGCTCACACCCAACCCGGGGTACCAGCCTGGCCCCACATCAGCTCCCCTGGGACAGGCTGGGGCCGGAGGTGGGTGCCTGGGAACCCAGGCTCCTGGCACAAGCGTGGTCTATAGTGGGAACCCAGGAGTAAGCCTGCGCCAGGCTGGGCGGGAAAGGAAAGATGCCAAAATGCCATCCCAGAGGGTAGATTCCCAGCAAGAACTATGCTACCCACCAGACCCTGACAGGAGTGAGTCCAAGGCCCAGGTTCCCAGGTCCCTCGGATCCAGAGACGCATGTTTCCAACATCCTGCCTCCTGTGCCTCAGGCTACTGCAGTCTAAACTCCCAGCTCTCTCCCTTTCAGGACCCCGCCTCACCCCCTGCCCAGGTGACTCACCTTACCCTTTTCAAGCTTCTCTTGTAGAGAGATGGGAGGGGGTGTTGTGGGGGGGGGGGCAGGTAGGGGGCTCTGGCGCCAAGCCGGGCAGGTCTCAGCCAGCCTGGCCCTCCCACATTCCTGAAACCTGCCCAGCCCTGTCCCCCCCTTACCACTCCCACACACCCATCCAGCTTCTGGCCCAGCTGCAGCCCACACCCTAGCCCCCACACATCAGAGAGCAGAAGGGCCCCCAGGAGCTACTGGAGAAAATAGGATGGGATCAAGACACAGAAACAAAGATGGAGAAAGACCTGTTCTTGGGCCCCAGGCCAGGTCCTGCCCTGAGTGCTGGAGGCCTAGGGGAGAGTCAGGCTTGGCCCTTCCTTGAGGGCACATTTGCTACACTGGGTAGGAGAAGCGGGACCTTAGCTTGGAGGGCTGGAAAAGGTATGGCCGTAATCCGCAGAAGTAGGGAAGGCTGGGCCTGGGTGGCACAGCACTCTAATCCCAGCACTCAGGAGCCAGAGGCAACTGTAGCTGTCTGTGAGTTCGAGGCCAGCCTGACTCAAATAACTCGCAAGTTCCAGGTAGCCAAGGCTACACAGGAAGACTCTAAAAAGGGGTTTGGAGGGACGCTGGTGGGACCCAGACTCGGGAGGATCAAGGGAGGAGGGAGGAGGTTGGAGCCTGGACTCTTGTCGGAAGGAGGAGGCAAGGGTCTGGACCTCTGTGTCTAAGGGGGGAGAGCTGTGAGCCACATCTTTCCCGTCTGAGGGAGGAGGCTGGGGTCTGGAGGGCTCTCTCTGTTGGTAGCGTCGGATAGACATGTGATGCCCCACCGTCCTGCAGGCGCCCGAGCTGAGGTGCATGTGTCCGTACCCCCTCTGGTCGAGGTGATGCAAGGGGAACTCATCACCCTGGACTGCACTCCTCGGGAGCACCCTGAGCATTACGTGCTGAAATGGTTCCTTGTGAGTGCTCTGTGGCTGGGAGCCGGGGAGGGTGTGGGGAGGAGGGAGAGGAGGGTCCAGTGGCCTGGTCACGGCAACACCCACTAGCTCCGCCCCCATGCACGGATCCTCCGCACACAAGACCCTCGCATGGAGCCGCGTTTCCATTCACAGACCCAGGGAGGCAGGGGACTCTGCACGGTGCCGGGTGTCTGAGCAGGGCACAGCCTGCCCGGAGGAAGTGGTTCCCCTTCGGAACGTGGCTCTGGAGTGAGGGGCCGCACAGAGCAGAGACAGGAGAGGAGAGGGCAGGAGAGGCAGAAGAGGAGGGAGGGTGAGGGACACAGGAAGGTGGGGAACACCTTAGGACTTAGGAGAGGGCAAGCATGGGAAATGACAGGTGGCTGAGGCCTGTGATCCCAGCACATCAGGAGGATGGAAAGTTCAAGGTCTGTCTGCGCTACTAAGTTAGACCCCATGCCTGTATAAAAATTATACACAGATGAGAAGGATGGGGGGCTGGAGTAAGTGCTGGCCCCATGGGTCCATGCTTACCCCACATCAAAAGCCGCATTTCCACTTCACAGATGAACACTTACTCCGGGGGTAAGCACTTAATGGCACTTGGGCCTTTTCCTGAGGACCTGAGTTCACTTCTCAGGCTCACAACTGCCTGTAAGTCTAGTGCCAGAGGACTCGTTGCCCTCTTCCGGCCTCCATGGATATACCACACTCGTGTGCAAACACACAGAGAGACACATATACACATATATAAATGATAAAATAAATACTTTATAAAAAAAAAAAAAAACAGTTTTAAAAGGAAGTATGGCCAGGCATGGTGGTCCTCACCTTTAGTTCCAGCACTCGGGAGGCAGAAGCAGGTGGATCCTTGAGTTCAAGGCCAGCCTGGTCTACAGAGAGAGAAACCCTGTCTCCAAAAATAAAATCAAAAGAGGAATGAGAGTGTAATTGGTAGAATGCTAGCCTAGAATTCCCCAGTGAGGAACTGGGAGTGTGGTTCAGTGGTAGAGCACCTGCCTAGAATCCCCCAGTGAGGGGCTGGGGGTGTGTCTCAGTGGTAGAGCCCCTGCCTAGAATCCCCCAGTTAGGGGCTGGGGTGTGGGTCAGTGGTAGAGCCCCTGCCTAGAATCCCCCAGTGAGGGGTTGGGGGTGTGGCTCAGTGGTGGAGCCCCTGCCTAGAATCCCCCAGTGAGGGGCTGGGAGTGTGGCTCAGTGGTAGAGCCCCTGCCTAGAATCCCCCAGTGAGGGGCTGGGAGTGTGGCTCAGTGGTAAAGTGATTCCTTAGCATGTGGAAGCCGCTAGGTTCTTTCCCTAGGCCCAGAAGAGAAAAAAAAAATCTTGGAGGGAGACAGAAGTAAAGGAGGGCTCACAACCCAATCTAGGACTGTCCCTGTCCATACCCACAGGTTGATGCTTCCGGGACCCGGCAATACTTGGCTTCTGTGGAGCCACAGGGCGCAGAGCTCCTGCGCACAGTCCACAGCTCTCGGGGCCGCAGTCCCCCCTACAAGCTGGACTCCAAGGGGCGCCTGGAGATAGCAAATGCCCAGGTGGGCGATGAGGGGGACTACGTGTGCGTGGTGAAGGCTGAACCAGCAGGCACCTCAGAGGCCACCTCAAGTGTCCGTGTGTTTAGTGAGTGTCCCCAAAACTATCCCAAGGAGCCCGTAGGGGTGGACGGTGGGGTGAAGTGGGAGGGATAATCAGAGAAGGCGCTCCTGACATGAACATCTCCCCAACAGAGACCCCCGAAGCTACGGATGTGTCTCCCAACAAAGGGACGCTGTCGGTGATGGAGGAGTTTGCCCAGGAGGTAATGAGTTGAGAGCAGTGGATGAAGAGTCCCAAGACCTTCTTTGTTTTTTTGTTTTTTTGTTTTTTTTTTGTTTTTTTTGAGCTAAGGATCGAACCCAGGGCCTTGTGCTTACTAGGCAAGCTCTCTACCACTGAGCTAAATCTCCAACCCTGTTATTGTTTTGTTTTGTGGTATGGGAGATTGAACTCAGGGCTTTAAGCATGCCGGGCAGGTGCTCTCTATCTTGGATATTTTCCTTGTTTTGTTTTTGTTTTTGTTTGGGAGGTTGACGTATGTAGCAGAGGCTATCCTGAAACTTTCTGTGTTGCCACTTAGACCCTCCAAGTGCTGACTTCCCAGGCCTGTGCCATTGTACCCATTCTGTCTATTTCTTGCTTTGTTTTGTTTGCAACACTGTCTCATAGCCCAGCATGACCTCAGACCTGCTGTGTGGCTAGGGATGGCTCTGAAGTCCTGAGCCTCCTGCCTCTACGCTTAGTGATTCAAGTGCTACGATTACACTCCTGGCTTTGGCTTGGGGTTCTGTGAAATAAGGTCTCCTGAGGCTCAGGCTGGCCTGGAACTCACTATGTAGCCCAGGCTAGTGCCAAGCTGATGTTCCTGTCTCAGCTTCTTGAGAGCTGGAATTGAGAGTTGTGTGTCTCCATGCCTGGTCCAGGTTTTTAACTAATTGTTGGGGGGAGGGGGCACACGCATGCCACAGCGTAAATCAGAGGACAACTTTTTTCTTTCTTTTTTTAATTAAGAAAATTTTTTCATTCATTTTACACACTGATCAAAGATCCCCCTATTCCCTCCTCCCGACCCTCCCCCCCAGAGGACAACTTTTTTGGGTTTTTGTTTGCTTGTTTGTTTTGTTTTGTTTTTCGAGACAAGGTTTCTTTGTAGCTTTGGAGCTTTTCCTGGAACTGGCTTTGTAGACCAGGCTGACCTCGAACTTACAGAGATCCGCCTGCCTCTGCCTCCCAAGTGCTGGGATTAATGGCATGCGCCACCATGGCCCGGCAGGACAACTTTTAAGATCCACTCCCTCCCTATACCTCTATACGGTTCCTGAGACCTAACTCCGGTCTTCCACGTCCCTCACAAGCACACTTCCTGGCTGTGCCATCTCAAGGCCCCAGGCTCTGGGCTTTTGAGTGGGAGGAACATGAATCAGGGACCTCTGTCTCCTCTCCTGGAGAGCCAGAGCCCAGTGGACACATCTAAAGGGGAGATCTGGGCGAAAGAGAGCCAGGTTTCAGAGTCCTGGCACCAAGCCCGGGCCACGCCCGTGTCTTTCCCAGATTGCCACCTGCAGCAGCCCCAACGGAAACCCGGTGCCTCAGATCACGTGGTACCGGAACGGGCAGCGTCTGGATGTGCCCATAGAGCTGAACCCAAGTGAGCCATCGGGAGCCCAGGGGAGGGGGCTCAGGATGGGGGCTGGTGGCAGGCTCACCTCATCCTGCTGCCTACCTCTCTCACAGAGGGCTACATGACCAGCCGCACCGTCCGGGAGGCCTCGGGCCTGTATTCCCTGACCAGCACCCTCTACCTGAAGGTCTACAAGGAGGATCGGGATGCCAACTTCCACTGCGCCTCTCACTACAAGTTGCCCTCAGGCCAACATGGCCGCCTGGACAGCCCTAACTTCCAGCTCACTCTGCACTGTGAGTCCCATGACCCCCTAGCCCCTGACCTAAGATCCTATCCCAGCAAGGTCTGACTCCCAGGCTCCGGTTCCAGTCTGTGTCCTCATACTACCTACCCGCTCACCTCATGTTGCAATGATGCTGGAATGGGCTGTAAACTTTGACCCCTGACCTCAAATAGTACCCCAAACAATCATACTGACTGACTTCAGCAGAGGGCCCTGTACCCCATGGGATGCTCCACCTTCTCCCACTGAATTGGGTCCCCATATCACATACAGTCTTAAATCTCAAGTTGTACACTGACCTCTGACCCTTGAGTCATTCTGTCAGTTTCCCTAGACGTCTGACCTTTGGTGTGTTCGCAGAGTGAGTCTGGACCTATCAGGTGAGGTGACCTGTGCCTTGTCATCTCAGCACTGGGGAGGCTGAGACAGGGAGATGGGGAGGACAAAATCTAGCTGAGCTACAGAGACGGAGCCTGTCTCCAAATCAAATGAAAGGAATAAGACATACCACACACACAGACACAGACACAGACACAGAGAGAGAAAGAGAGAGAGAGAGAGAGAGAGAGAGAGAGAGAGAGAGAGAGAGAGAAACACACACACACATCTTAAAAACCAATTAAAAAAAGAATAAAACTTCTAAGCTTTAGATACTGTATCTCTCCCCTTAAAAGTAGGACTGACCTTAACGCATGACCTTACTTCCTGTCTTCCCACAGATCCCACGGAGCATGTGGAGTTCTGGGTGGGAAGTCCATCCACCACGGAGGGCTGGGTACGTGAGGGTGACGCTGTCCAGCTGCTCTGCCAGGGTGATGGCAGCCCAAGCCCGGAGTATTCCTTTTTCCGCCTGCAGGTAACTCACTTGATGGTCCATTGGACCCCACCTGATTCTGTGTCACACTGACCTCATCAACCTCCTGTCTATCTTTAGAGGTGTGGGAGATAGAACCCAGGGCCTGCCACACGCTACACAACTGCTCCCCACCACGCCCCCAGCCCCTCACTGGGGGATTCTAGGCAGGGGCTCTACCACTGAGCCACACCCCAGCCCCTCACTGGGGGATTCTAGGCAGGGGCTCTGCCACTGAGTTACACCCCCAGCCCCTCACTGGGGGATTCTAAGCAGGGGCTCTACCACTGAGCCACATCTCCAGCCCCTCACTGGGGGATTCTAGGCAGGGGCTCTACCATTGAGCCACGCCCCCAGGAGCTCTACCACTGAGCCATACCACAACCCCAACTCCTAATTTTTACCCCGAGGGTGTTTAGCTTGGCAAGGACCCTTGATCTGAAGGACTCTGACCCTGACTTGAGATGGTTTGGAGGATATACTCAACCGGTGTGTGTGACCCCTGACTCCACCCCAGTCACCCCCAGAACAGCGTCTCATTCTTGTGTCCCATCTGCTTACTCAGGGCACCCAGGAGGAACAGCTAAATGTCAACTTCAGGGGGAACTTGACCCTGGAGAGGGTGCATCGGGACCAGAGCGGCGTCTATGGCTGCAGAGTGGAGGACTACGATGCCGGCGAAGAAGTGCAGCTTGTCAAGAGCCTAGAGCTGCGTGTGGCCTGTGAGCGCTTCGGGGCGGGGCGGGGGGGGGGGGGGGGGCGGGCTCCCGACAGCTCCTCTCCCTCAGGGTCCCCACCCTCCGAGGAGCCGCCTCCCAGTCTCTCCAGAGTGTTAATTCCAGAGCACACACTTGACCTCCCCCTGTTTGGAACCTGCTGTGGCTCCCAATGTTGTACAGAGAAAGAGGACGTCCCCTTTAGCCCTCTGCGTTCCCCTGAGCAGCTTCACCGGCAGCTGACTCCTCCCAACCAGGCTGCGGCTCCAGCACATCCCTTTCTTCCTCACTAACCCACTGATTTCTAACCTGGCTCGACCCTGGGTTTCCAAGCAGCTTTTTCCATCACTTTGTTAGGAAGAAAGTATTCTTTGTGTGTGTACGTATCTGTGAGTGTGTAAGTGTGCGCGTGCACGCACATCTGCCCATGAGTGTATTGTCGAGCCTAGAGGTCAACCTTAGCTGTCGTTTCTCAGGATTGGCACTTTATTTTTTGAGAAGCATCTCTTCATTGGCCTAGAGCTCTCTGATTAAGCCAGCAGCCAGCATGCCCCAGAGATCTTTCTGTCTTTGCCTCCTTAGTGCTAGAATAAGCATGCACAGCCACACCCAGCCCTTTATGTGCAACCTGGGGCTTCAAAGCAAGTGCCTCACTGGGGGATTCTAGGCAGGGGCTCATCCACTGAGTCACACCCCAGCCCCTCACTGGGGGATTCTAGGCAAGGGCTCTACCACTGAGCCACACCCCAGCCCCTCACTGGGGGATTCTAGGCAAGGGCTCTACCACTGAGCCACACTTCCAGCCCCTCACTGGGCTATTCTAGGCAGGGGCTCTACCACTGAGCCACACCCCAGCCCCTCACTGGGGGATTCTAGGCAGGGGTTTACCACTGAGCCACACCTCCAGCCCCTCACTGGGGGATTTTAATCAGGGGCTCTAGGAGTCTGGTCCTCATGCCTGTATAACAAGTATTGTCCCTGTTAAGCTCTCTCCACATCCTATGTTTGGTTATTTTGTTGTAACTGAGACAGAGTCTCATGAAGCTAGGCTGGCCTTGAACTCACTATGTAGCCCCACTACAGTAGCAGAGATGGAAGCCCAGTGCTGGCCCAAACCCTTCTAGTCACATTAGTGTGTCCTAGAGCAGTAGCTGATAAGACGGAGGTGCTAGGTGACAAAGTATTGTCACAGTCTGAGTGCCCTGGACGTGTTCCCCGCCACCGGGTCTACAGGTAGCGTGTTTATGGGGAGTCTCTTCTGTGTATTCAGAAGCAGCAAGAATGGGCAGAGTCGAGGGTTGACTGTGGTTCACACGGGTCTTGGGGTGGGGGACTCCACAGTTGTCCCCAGTTAGCGTGAAGGAGCTGGGCCTGACTGTCTATGTGTTGTGTGGGGAAGGGGCATGACCTTGGGTGAGGGGCTCCTTGCCATTGAGGGCATTCCCACAGAGGGCAGACAGCTGAGGGCTGACAGCTGCTAGCCCTCGCAGCAGCTGGGGGAATCAGTTGTTGGTGTTGGAAGCGAGATCCCGAGATCCGGGTGTCCCCCGCTGCGGGGGCGGGGAGGCCTCTGAGAGAAGGGACCACGTGGGTCCGAAACTGAAGAAGGATGTGAGAAACTCACAGTGCCAGGAGCCTCTACCACAGGCAGGGTGAGCCAGTGAGAAGGCCCTAGGGACAAACTTGGTATTCTTGAGAGAACTAAACCTAAAAGCAGGGTCTCTGTCTAAGCAGATGGAGAGGCAAAGACTAGACAGGCTCTTGTAGGCTGTGGTAATTTGGCCACGATGCCCCGAGTACTGGGGAGCCATAGCAGGATATGAAACCAGAGAGGAAGATGGACCAAATGTGTTCTCTGAAAACATCCCTTGGACTGCTCGCTGGAGGATGGACCGAGAAGACAGAAGTGAGGACAGGGCTCAGCCAGCCAAGGAGCTTGCCACCAAGCCCAGTGATCCAAGTTTGACTCTTGGGTCTCACATGAAGGAGAGAGAGAATCATCTTCAGCAAGCTGCCCTCTGACCTCCATCCACATGCCATGGCGCTCATGCACGCTGCACAATAAATAATAAAAATACAAGTTTTAAAAAGTGAGGAATAAACCGGGCAGTGGTGCTGCACGCCTTTAATCCCAGCACTCGGGAGGCAGAGGCAGGCGGATCTCTGAGTTCAAGGCCAGCCTGGTCTACAGAGCGAGTTCCAGGACAGCCAGGGCTCCACAGAGAAGCCAAAAGAGAGAGAAAGTGAGGGAAAGATTAGTAGAGAGATGGTAAGGACGGATGGGGGGGTCAGATGAAAGGAAGTAGGGTGATCCTTCTTGGGGCAGAAACATAAAAATCTTTTTTCTGTAAGCAATGTCTTGCTATGTAACCTAGGTTGTCCTGAAACTCAGATCTTCCAGCCTCAGCTTCCCCAGTGTTGGGATTACAGGCGCGGAATCTCCAAACCCAGCCAGAATGTTGTGTTTTGAGATGCTGGCATTTGTACTTAGGGCTTTATCCCTGCTAGACAAACGCTCTACCTCCTGTGTTTATACTCAGCCATGAGCCCATCAAGTTGTCCGATAATTGTAAATGGTCCTCACATATTATTTATGTGTGCATATGTGCGCTGTGCATGTGGAGGTCAGAGAACAACTTGCAGGAGTCTGTCATTGCCTTCCATCATTTGGGTCTAGAAGAGTGACATCGGGTTGTCAGGCTTAGTGGCAAGTGTCGAGTCACTGGGCCATCTTGCTGGTCCAAGCCCATCGAGGTTTTATGGAGGTGGGATGGGGGAGGTACAGAGAAGAGAGCAAAAAATTTCAGCTTAAGCAAAAGCTTGGGATAGAGAGCTGGAGGCACAGCGTTGAAGCAGAGCCTGTGCCTAGAATCCCCCAGTGAGGGGCTGGGGTGTGACTCAGTGGTAGAGCCCCTGCCTAGAATCCCCCAGTGAGGGGCTGGGGTGTGGCTCAGTGGTAGAGCCCCTGCCTAGAATCCCCCAGTGAGGGGCTGGGGTGTGGCTCAGTGGTAGAGCCCCTGCCTAGAATCCCCCAGTGAGGGGCTGGGGTGTGACTCAGTGGTAGAGCCCCTGCCTAGAATCCCCCAGTGAGGGGCTGGGGGTGTGGCTCAGTGGTAGAGTCCCTGCCTAGAATCCCCCAGTGAGGGGCTGGGGGTGTGGCTCAGTGGTAGAGCCCCTGCCTAGAATCCCCCAGTGAGGGGCTGGGGGTGTGGCTCAGTGGTAGAGCCCCTGCCTAGAATCCCCCAGTGAGGGGCTGGGGTGTGGCTCAGTGGTAGAGCCCCTGCCTAGAATCCCCCAGTGAGGGGCTGGGGTGTGGCTCAGTGGTGGAGCCCCTGCCTAGAATCCCCCAGTGAGGGGCTGGGGTGTGGCTCAGTGGTAGAGCCCCTGCCTGACCTGAGCTTAGCACTGTAAAGTCTCAGACAGTGCATTCTTTAGAGCTGGCCTCCTAGCTGTTGGTGAAGGGCCTGGATGGACAGTAAAGACGTCATGGTATTGAGGAGAATTAGAAAAAGCGATGCGGAGTTGTCTGCTCCTGATAGCCCCCTAGAGGCCCTGGCGGCCCTGGCCGAGTGGCCAGGGCTGGGGAATGTGAGCATGTTTTCCCCCTGCAGACCTGGATCCCTTGGAGCTGAGTGTGCCTGAGGAGCTCTATGTGTTCCTGAACAGCACCCGCACAGCGGTGAACTGCTCAGCCAGGGGCCTGCCTGCCCCTACCGTGCGCTGGACCAAGGTGACTGGGGGGAGAAGCTTGGGGGGCCGTGGGCACTCCCTCTGCCTCTCAAGCTCTCGCGGCCCTTCTGGACTTCTTCCTTCGCCTTCCCTAGGATTCTGTGACCCTGGCAGATGGCCCCATGCTCCCTCTGAGCTCCGTCACCTTTGACTCGGCTGGCACCTACACATGTGAGGCCTCCACACCCACCGTCCCCCTCCTGAGCCGGACACAGAGTTTCCAGCTCCTGGTCCAAGGTTGGGATTGTTGGGCGCCTTGTGTGGGGACAGTGTCCATCTTTAGTTGTCTTTATTGTGTGTGAGCATGCCTGAGGCCAGAAGTTAACCCTGAGTGTCTTCCTCTGTTCCTCTCTATTTTTTGCTGGTGAGGGCGGCAGGGTGTGTGTGTGTGTGTGTGTGTGTGTGTGTGTGTGTGTGTTCTGAGACAGGGGTCTCACTGTGTAGCCCTAACTGTCCTGGAGTCACTACCTAGACCAGACTGGCCTCAAATTCACAAAAGATCTGCCTGCCTCTGCCGCTCAAGTGCTGGGATTCAAGGTGTACACCCCTGTTCACAGCTGCATTCTTTAATGTATATTTATTTGGGGGGGGGGCAGTTTGTGGTGGTCGGAGAACAACCTGCAGGACTCGGTTCTTCTGTTCTGCCCCGTCAGTTCCAAGGAAGGAACTCGGGTTGTCAGGCTGAGCCACCCTGCCAGCCCCTTCCATCTTCTTGAGACCTGGAGCTCACTGATTGGCTGTTTGGGGGACTCCAGGAATCCTCCTGCCTCTGCAATTCCCCTACCCCAGTGCGGCTGCGCCCATTTTTTTACCTGGGTGCTGGGGAGTGAACTCGGGTCCTCAAGCTTGTACTGCAAGCGCTCTGTCCCTGAGCTGTCTCCCCCGCCCCGCCCACCCTTCCCCCTCCACCCCCTCCACCCCGTCCCACCTCCCCACTCTCGCTCTCCTGTGTCTCTCTCCTCCGTTCCCTGGTAATCCGCCTCCCACTCACTCTGCTATGGTCCCCACCACCCACAGGGGCACCAGAGTTAAAACCCAAGGAGATAAAGCCCGTATCGGGGAGTAGCTGGATGGAAGGAGAGGAAGTCGTGCTGGTCTGTTCCGCCCGAGGCTACCCAGAGCCCAAACTCACCTGGAGTCAGCGAGGTGATACTGTAAGGGACATTCCTTGCCACTCTGAGCCTACCCCAAGTTCCACAGGGGACCCTGACCCTCATCGATCCAAGCTTCATATCCCCTACACTCCACCTCAGCCTACACCCCCAGCCCTTGATCCCAAGGGGCCTGGCCTGATCCAAGCCTCCACAGCCAGCAGAGCCGCCCGTTGAGGGCAAAGGCTGGACCAGCAGCTCGCTAAAGGTGAAAGTGACCAGTGCCCTGAGCCAGGAGGGCGTGTCCTGTAATGCATCTAACATCCATGGCAAGATTGGCCACGTCTTCCACTTTGGCTCTGGTGGGTAACCAAGAGGGGAGGTGCCGGGTGATGACCCCGCGGGCCACCCTGATCTGGAGAGCTGAGCACCTCTCTGCCATCCTCTCTACGCAGTGGCCCCCCAGACTGCGCAGGCTGGCGTGGCTGTCATGGCTGTAGCCGTCAGCGTGGGTCTTCTGTTGCTCGTGGTGGCCGCTTTCTACTGCATGAGACGCAAGGGGCGCCCCGGCTGCTGCCGGCGCTCGGAGAAGGCGGCCCCGTAAGTGTTCGCAGGCTCACCCATGTCCTGCCCTCAGCCAAACCCTCCAGCTCCGTTGCTAAAGGAGTCCCATGGCCATCAGCCACCCGCCTGCCCCGCCTAGCTTCACCCATCTGCAACCCAAGGGTAGCCTTGCCTACCACCCAGAATCCCACCCTAAATCTCCTCCAGCCAGACCCGACCTCATCTCCCTCATGTCGTCGCCCGTTACAAGCCTCTGTCTAACTTGAGCTCTAGTCTGTCTGAAGTGCTGGAACTGGATCCCAGACTGTGTATGCTAACAAGGCCTTGCCCCTGAGCCATGCCCCAAGCAGGACAGTGGTGGGGCAACGTCTCTCATCCCAGCACCCGGGAGACAGAGGCAGGCAGGTCTCTGAGTTCGAGGCCAGCCTGGTCTACAGAGGGAGTTCCAGGACAGCCAGGGCTACACTGAGAAACCCCATTTTGAAAAACAAAACAAAACAAAAGCACAGTGAAACCCTGTATTGAAAAACAAAAAAAGAAAATGCCTACATGCTTGATCTTATTGAGGCATTTTCTCACCTGAGAGCCCTCTCAAATAACTCTAGCCTGTGCTAAATTGATGTAAAACTAGGCAGCATACTGGGGGTTGTAGGCAGGGGCTCTACCACTGAGCCACACCCCAGCCCCTCACTGGGGGATTCTAGGCAGGGGCTCTACCACTGAGCCACACCCCAGCCCCTCACTGGGGGATTCTAGGCAGGGGCTCTACCACTGAGCCACACCCCCAGCCCCTCACTGGGGGATTCTAGGCAGGGGCTCTACCACTGAGCCACACCCCAGCCCCTCACTGGGGGATTCTAGGCAGGGGCTCTACCACTGAGCCACACCCCAGCCCCTCACTGGGGGACTCTAGGCAGGTTCTTTACATATATCCAGTCCCTTCTTGACTATTCTGAGACCAGGTCACATTGAGTTGTCCAGGTTGGCCTTGAACTTTCAATCCTCTTGCTTTAACCTCCCACGTGCTGGGAATTAGAGCCCTGTGCCTCCAAGTCCAGCTTCATCTCCAGCCTAGACTTTGTCCTATCCAAAGTCCCACAGGGGACTGTTTCCACCCAAATGCTCTGCCCTGCTCCTTCAACTACACTTGCAGGTGCGGTCTTTCTCCACCGTAGCCACATCCCAGCAACCCCGTGTCTGTGTCTAGCCTCAAACCCACTTCCTGGACAGTCTTCCTACAATGCTCACCAGTCACCAACCATATTAGCCCACCTTACCTCACCTCCAACCTCCCATGGCATCCTCAGCTTCTGCCCATAAATGTCCTGGGCCACGCTCTAGAGCTAGCCTTGCTCCTAACCCACCTCCAACCTCAGCAGCCTCCCCCTGCCTCCCAATGCCGTTGCCGCCCCTACCCCACTCCCAGTTCCGTGTCTAGCAGTGACCATTCCACCATGCCACTGTCCTCCCCCAGGCCCTCCAGGGAACCAGAGATGAGCCACTCCGGCTCCGATCGTCCGGAGCAGACAGGCCTTCTCATGGGCGGGCCCTCCGGAGGAGGCAGAGGTGGAAGCGGAGGTTTTGGAGATGAGGTGAGTGATGGCTGGGTGTCCGTTGGGGAACCAACTGAGCACAGGGCCAGCCCCGTGGGCTCAGGCTGAGCTGCCTGTTCTGTCACCAGTGCTGAGGCCAAGGACCTCCCAGAGGCAGTCTCCGAATCTGGAACCGTGGGCATCGTCGGAGGACCGGCTCCGCGCACGCCTCCGCCTCCTTCCTCGGCCCTCCCTTCCTTCCTCTGCCTGCCGGGCAGGGACCCACAGTGGCCAGCAGCCTCAGGGAGGGAAAGAGGGAGGGGGGGTTGGGAGGGGGCCTTCCTCCAGGGAATGGAACTCTCCCAGGCCCCAGAATAGCTCCTGGACCCAAGCCCAGGGCCCGGCCTGGGACACGGCACTGAGGGTCGGCAGACCGGGGCTATTTTTACCTCCTGTCTCCCTTGCTTGGGCACTGTCCCCCCCGCACCTGATACCCCGCTGTGTAGTCTGACACTGGAGTCCCCAACCCACCCCATCCCTGCCCTCGCCCCCAGCCCATCATCTGTGGACACTGGATTCTGAAATAAATGCTGCCTGTCACGTGGATACCTTCCTGTGACCGGGTCCTCTTCGCAGGGGAAAGGGGGTGTTGTAAAGGAAAGGGACGATGTGGGCCATGTTCCGCTCCTACTACTGCTGGCTGGCTGCCTCCTCACACCCCTCAGGAAAAGCCTGATGTCAAGGAGAACAGCACGAGACAGGCTAAGAGAGAGTGAGAGACAGCCAGCATGACACAAGACTCAGCCGGCTGGTGCTGGAAGAGTGATACCAGGGGTCCAAGTGCTAGCCTGGACACCGTGGACCAATGCCCAGTGCCTGCTTAGGAGTGCGGTCCTGTCCCCTTAAGGAAAAATTCCCAGAGTCCCTAGGGAGCCGAAGCTAAGACTAGAAATATCCTCTCCCCTTCCTGGAGGAGCTGGGGATCCCTAGGGAAGCAGGGTTCACAAGAGGAATGCAAAGGGGACCCAGGGCAGAGCGTGCAAAGGACAGGCCTTCGGAGGCCTTGCGTGGTGACAGCTGCCTGTCATCTGGGCAGCTGGGATGCTGAAGCGGGTGGGTTTGAGTTTGAGGCCGGCCTGGGCTACACAGTTCCCGGCTGGCTGGGACTGCAAAGCAAGACTGTCAAAAAGAACAAGGTAACCGGACCCAAAAGATGTCCTAGTGAGTGAGGGCACCTGCTACCAAGCCTGATGACTTGGGTCATATAGCCCAGGCTGGCTTTGAACTCACACTGTGTAGCTAAAGATAGCCCTACAATCCAGATCTGCCTGCCTCTACTTCACAGATTCAGGGATTACTGGGGTATGCCAGTGCATTTGCCTTTTAGTTCACTTTTTTGTTGTTGTTTTATGTTTTTTTTGTTTTATGTATACAGTGTTCTGTCTGCATGTGCCCCTGCAGGCCAGAAGAGGGCACCAGATCTCATTACAGGTGGTTGTGAGCCACCATGTGGGTGCTGGGAATTGAACTCAGGACCTCTGGAAGAGCAGCCAGTGCCCTTAACCTCTGAGCCATCTCTCCAGCCCCTGTTTTTGTTTTTTGAGACAGGGTCTCTCTGTGTAGTCCTGGCTATCCTGGAACTCACTCTGTAGACCAGGCTGGCCTCGAACTCACAGAGATCCTCCTGCCTCTGTCTCCCGAGTGCTGGGATTAAAGGCGTGTGCCACCATGGCCCAGCAGTTCACATTTTTAATACAGTAGACACCTTCCCCTTTGGATAAGGGATTTGTCCCACAACACCAGTGAATTCCATAAACATAGAAACCACCAAACATTACGTATAGTGTTTTTCTCTTATATACATACACTTATGATACATCTCACTTTATAAACTAATATCAGTAGGAAATTAGTAGCTACTAATAAAGCCAAGTGTGGTGGCTCACATTTATAATCCTAGCCCTCAGGAAGCTGAGGCAGGAGGATGGCCATTAGTTCAAGCCCAGCCTGAGCTACAGTGTGAGAGCCTGTCTCAATAAGTTAAGTAAGGAAAAAAAGAATAGAAGAAAGGTGAACAATCATTAGTAAAATGGAGGGCTGGGGAGGCGACTCAGAAAATAGACTTTATTTTCCAAGCATGTGAGTATGAATTCAATCCCTAGATCCCCACATAACAAGCTGAACATAATCCCAGTGCTTCTGTAGCAGAGACAGGCTGGCTGGCTGGCTGGCTGGCCAATTAGTCCATCCTGTTTGGCAAGATTCCAGACCAGTGAAAGACTCTGTTTCAAAAAAACAAAAGGTTGGGGCTAGAGAGGTGGCTCAGTGGTCAAGGGTGTTTACCCTTGCAGAGGACTGGGCCTCTATTCCCAGCACCCACATCAGACAGCTCACAACCACCTCTAACTTCAGCTCCAGGGCATCTGGCGCCCTCTTCTGGCCTCTGCAGTCACCTGCACCCAACATGCCCATACCCACACACTGACACATACATAATTAACAGTAAAATATATTTTGTTTAGGATTGATAGTGTCTGAGGAATACCTGAAGTTGTCTTCTGGCTTCTACAGTCACACACACGTACACACATGTACACAATTACACACGCACATGCATATGCACACAAAATAGTATAAATATAACAACATAATGCATGGCATTGTTAAAAATTGTTTAAAATGGAAAATTTCTCAA
Organism: Peromyscus maniculatus bairdii; assembly: GCF_049852395.1. Classification (NCBI taxonomy): domain Eukaryota; kingdom Metazoa; phylum Chordata; class Mammalia; order Rodentia; family Cricetidae; genus Peromyscus; species Peromyscus maniculatus. The sequence continues at coordinate 30,333,096 of NC_134852.1, read as the reverse complement.
TAAAAAGGAAAAGAAAAACTAAATAAAGAAACAAGTAAGTAAAAATTGTTTAAAATGAAAGCTATTTTAAATTTATGAATTGTTTTTATCTGGAATGTTCCATTGAACAGTTTTGGACTGAGTCTGACCGTGGGTGACTGAAACCCTGGGAAGTGAAACTGGCTTAGGGGAGGACTCCTCCTGTCGACAGATGCCGGGATCTGTTCCTGTCTCTCCCGTCTCTGTCCCTGTGGGTAGAGCTCTCTTGTCCTCTGTATGGCAGAGTTGAAGATGGCAGATTTGTCTATTTGCTGGCTGGCTTGCTTGTGACAAGGTTTCAAGTAGCCCAAGCTGGCCTCCAACTCCATCCTCCTGCCTCACGCTGTAGAATGCTGGGACAAGCCAGGGAGGGCTGATTAGCTGCCCAGCACAGGGGTGCTTGTCCCCAAACCCGATGACCTGAGCTCGGTCCCCAGATCCCATTTAGAGGAAGGAGAACCACCTCATACAAGCTGCCTTACATCTTCTACACAAGCACTACGCGGCGCGAGCACACACAATGCTAAATAAACAATAAACAAATATGGGGGGTGCGTTTTGATTCAAGTCCAGATAGACATGGCAGTTCACACCTGCATTCTCAATAGGACATGGAGGCAAGGCAGGAGGCATACTGCCAGATTGAGTCCAGCTGAGGCGTGATGTAATGAGACCCCGTCTCAGGGGGAAACAAACAAACAAAACCAAATACAGTGGTGCACGCTGGGAATCAAGCATTTGAGAGGCAGAAGCAGGTGGCTTACTGAAAACCCGAGGTTAGCCTGGGCTGTAACTAGAGTTCCTTGGAGTTCCAGGCCACCCAAGGCTACTGATTAAGACTGTCTATAGCCGGGTGGTGGTGGCACATCCCTTTAATCTCAGCACTCAGGAGGCAGAGCCAGGTGGATCTCTGTGAGTTCGAGGCCAGCCTGGTCTACAGAGCGAGATCCAGGACAGCCACCAAAACTACACAGAGAAACCCTGTCTCAACAAACAAACAAAAAAGAAAAGAAAGAAAAAGAAAAAAGACCCTGTCTAAAAAATAACACCACCTTCCCGCCCCCCAAAAAATAAATTTTAAAAGTTTGATGCATAACTGGGAAGTTCAAAGACAGACCTATCTTCAGTCATAGTTAGATCCAGGAGCTGAAATCCGCTTCCGTCAATGAGACAATGCCACTGATTGGGGGTGGGGTGGGGTGAGGGGGGTTCAAATGCTGTGGTTGGCCAGTGGTAGGTGGCTGCTCCTTCCTCTGCTGGGCAGGTAAGTTACTTGGAACAGGAAGCCTTTGGCCTTGTGCCCAGCAGGCTATGGCTCTTGAGTCAAATGCTACCTCTGGGACTCCTTGACCCTGGAAGCTGACTTCACAGGCATGAGACCCACCCAGTCCCTTTGTCAACAAACCAAGCCGATCTTAAGCAAGTCCTAAGCATGCCTCCTGGGCATGTAATCTGGGAGCTCCACACTGCAGCCTGCTCTCCTCTGGCTTCCTTCCTGAGCCGGCCCTACCCACAGAAACCAGCCAGGAGAAAGCCAAGCGCAACTTGGTGGCCGTCCAGGAGAGCAGGTGCAAAGGGGAAAAAAGACGTCCGACACACGGACTCTCTGACTCATGGAGAAAGAGGGCAGGAGGCGGGATCTTGCAAAGTCAACAATACAGCTGAGGCTAACACTCTAGACCTCCTCCATCTTCAGCTTCCAAAAGTCAGAGGTGGTCGGCAAGGTGAAAGCTTCGCCATGCCCATCTTAGTTTGTCCTCTGCCCTCCAAGCATGCCCTCCCTCCCCACCATGAGGAGAAGAGAAGGTGAGGGGGTGTGAAGGTCATGACCCAGGACCTGTTACATGGCTCAGCAAGTAAAAATACTTGCTACCAAGCCTGATGACCCGAGTTCAATCCCCGGAGAGCCACAAAACTGAAGGAGAGAACTGACTCCGGTGACTTGACCACATGCTGGGGCACATAAAGCTCTCCCAAACACAAATAATTTTAAAGTATAAACACGCACACACACACACACACACACACACACACACACACACACACACGAACAAATGCCGCTGATGGCCAAGTGGTTAAGAGCATTTGTCGTTCTTTCTTGTGGAGGACTGGGGATTACGTCCCAGCACCCACACTGAAGTTTACAACTATCCATAACTCCAGTTCCAGGGGATCTGATGCTCTTCTGGCTTCCACAGGCACCGGGAACACATGTGGCGCACACACATACATGTAAGGAAAACACTCCTGTACATGAGATTAAATAAATCTCAAAAACAGAAGAAAATCACCAAGGCTCTGTGCATGTTGACCATACTTTTTTTTTAAATAATTTTTTTTTTGTTTGTTTTTTTTTGTTTTTCGAGACAGGGTTTCTCTGTGTAGCTTTGCGCCTTTTCCTGGAACTCACTTGGTAGTCCAGGCTGGCCTCGAACTCACAGAGATCCGCCTGGCTCTGCCTCCCGAGTGCTGGGATTAAAGGCGTACGCCACCACCGCCCGGCTTAAATAATTTTTTTTTACATTTATTTATTTATTACACATACAGTGTTCTGTCTACATTCCAGAAGAGGGCACTAGATCTCATTATAGATGGTTGGGAGCCACCATGTGGTTGCTGGGAATTGAACTCAGGACCTCTGGAAGAACAGCCAATGTTCTTAACCTCTGAGCCACCTCTCCAGCCCATGTTGACCATACTTTTAATCCCAGCACTCAGAGGCAGAGGCAGGTGTATCTCTGTGAGTTCAAGGCCAGTCTGGTCTATGTAGGGAGTTTCAGGCCATCCAGGGCTGCATAGTGTGAGTCTGTCACGGGAAAAAAGAAGTCATCAATATCTAGACTACAATTATTCTGTGCCTACTATTCACACAGCTGGCCTCATGCCACACTTGTTCCAAGCCAGACATGGTATCTGGAGGCCATGTTGAATCTTTACTAAAAACACAAACAGTGCAGATTCACACTTGATCCTGCTACTTCCTGGCTGGTTGTTTGGAAAGGTCCTATGTCTCAGTTTACCTTTCACCCATGGAGATCATTACAATAGTATCCCCTTATTGGGATTCTTTTTTTTTGTAGGGAGGCAGTGGTTTGAGTCAGGGTTTCTTTGTGTAGCCCTGGCTGTCTTGGAACTAGCTCTGTAGCCCAGGCTGGCCTCAAGTTCACAAAGATCTGCCTGCCTCTGCCTCCCAAGTGCTGGGATTAAAGATGTGCGCCACCACCGCCCAGCCCCTTACTGGGATTGCTTCTTTTTGAGACAGAGTCTCTCTGTGTAGCCCTGGCTGATCAGAACTGGCTCTGTAGACCAGGCTAGCCTGGGACTCACAAAGATCCTCCGCCTCTGCCTCCTGAGTGCTGGGACTAAAGGTGTGCAGCACCATGCCTGACCTCTTCCTGCAAGTCTCGTGAGCAATGAACAAAGACAAAGGAATTCTGAATAATGTCCCTTCTGGACCTGTGTTTTGTGTAACTCTGACTTTGGGACCAAGTCATTTTTCCCCTTCCCATGACTCGGTTTCCCCACCTCCCCCAAGTTTTGATTGGTGGCGTTATTTGCAGCAGGCCTAGTTGAGTGCCTGGTAGACAGTGGAAGTTAACAGCCTTTGTTAATAGTATTGTTGAAGGGATATGGTGACAGCCGGGACTGGAGAGTGCCAGCCAGCCAGCTCACGGCTCAGTCCCGAACACTCCACTAGTCAGCAGTGGCAGCCTACACCTGTGACCCCAGCCTTGACATCCTCAGCGGCACGGCTAGCTGGGAGCCAGCCAGGACTGCACGGGACTTGGTCTCATAGAAACAAAACAATGGCCTGGCAGGTAAAGGCATTTGCCACCGAACCTGACCATCAGAGTTGGGGCTCTGGCACCCACCTGATGGAAGGATCAACTCAAAACAAGCTGTCCTCTGACCTTCAGAAGCAGGCATGCCTTACTAGCACACAAAATAATAAGCAAACAAACAAACAGAATCCTTAACAAGTAGGTCAGACCCGGCCTCCACTCCTTGGGCCGTGCCTTTCGGGAGAGGGAACCCAGTTATGTGGCAGGCTGGAGAAGGGACCCTATCCCAGCCCGCCCCCTCCCCACGGCCTCCGGTTCTCCTCCCTCCCTCCCTCCTCCAAATGGACTTTCTCGTCAGCTCCCCTCAGCGGCCCTGGGAATGTGAAGAGGCAGGTGGGGGTAGGGAGGAGCGGAGCGTCTAGGAAGAGACAAAGGAGACAAGTCAAAGCCAGCCACTAAGACCAGAGGAAGCTGGGGAGATAGGGAAAGTGGGACAAGGACACCGGCAGGGACTGGTGGGGCCAGGGGCCGGACTGACTGGTCCAGCCCCACCCAGCGGGGCTCGGCCCGCCGGGTTGGTCTGTGCTGCCCCCTAGCGGGAGACCGTGGGATGAAAAAAGATACTGGGTGGGAGGGACGCAGAGGCCAGAAGTAAGGACAGAAGAAACGTCAAGAGTGACACAGAAATCTATGAGACAGAACCCAGAACATGACAGGGACTCAAAGAGAGATGTAGACAGACAGACACACACACAGCCAAAGGAATGCAACGAGACATGGGGACCAAGTGACACAGGCACACGGATAGACAAAGAAATCCCAGAAGCTGAACGACAGAGAAACACGGGGACGCGGAGGGAGACTCCGAGATGGTGAGGGAGCCAGAGAAGAGAAATCTGGAAAGAAATGAGGCGGCGACACAAGAACCCCGGGCAGAGATCAGAAGGGGACCAAGTCCACTAAGAAGTGACCTCGACCCACGACAGCAGCCGGACTAGGGGAAGGGCTGGGGGAAGGGGGTGTGGCCTCGTCGAGGGGCGGAGCCTCGGGCAGGGAGGCCTATGAGAGGCCACAGACTCAGGCTAACCAGAGGGCAGTGGGGCGTGGTCCGCGCCAGGAGGCAAGGCTTCTGCTGGTGGCAGCCGACCGGAAGTCCAGAAGGGGGGTGTGACCGCATCGCCACAGTAGAGTGATCAGAAGGGGGCGCAGTGGGTCTTCCCGCGGTGTGTGGGGGCGTGGCTCGCTGACAGTGGGCGTGGCCGCATTGCAAAAAGGGGCGGTGCTAAATCCCAGGAGAGGGCGGAGATAGAATCGTGGGGGCCGGACAGGTGTGGGACTTGGGAGGGGCGGGGTCATAGCTCCGGGAGGGGGCGGGGCCTGAATCCCAGGGTCGGCTTGGCGAGGAGGGGCGGGGCCTGTGACGTCACGAGCCCGGCCCGCTGGAGCTAAGCGAGGGGCCGGGGGGCGCGGATCCTGAGAGCCAGGCGAGGGAAGCTGGGCCAAAAGAACTGATCCGGGGAGCCGCGAGCGGCGGGAGCCGGCCCGGAGCCGGACACTTCAGGCCCCTGACCGCCCTCACAGCCGATCGGTGAACGCGGAGTGGTCCCTAGGCACCCCCTGCCCGGGCCCAGTCCCTCCCCGGGCCCCCCATGGCCCGGGCCGCAGTCCTCCCGCCGTCCAGATTGCCACCGACGCTGCCGTTGTTGCCGCTGCTTCTGCTCCTGCTCCAGGAAACAGGTGAAAACGCGCGGATGCCTTCCTCGGTCCTCGGAGTGGAGGGAGCCCGGGCTTCGTCCCCCACCTCACTCCCAGCTCCCCGAGGGCCCTTCCCTCGTGCTCCCTTCCAGGCTGGCCTTACTGATCCGGAGATTCCCTCAACACACCCTACTCCGTCTCCGAGTCTTCTAACCTCCCTCTCAGCTCCCCCTCTTAATCACAAGTGCCCATTCTGACCCGGGTTTATCCGTCCCCCTCCACCTCCCTCAGGGTGGAAGGGGTTAAATCCTCCCCATCCTGCGCCGATCACTTATCCGGAATCTGGATTTCCGTCTCTGCTCCCCCCCTCAGGAATGTGAAGAATGTTCCCCCCCACTCACACTAGCTGGAGGGTCGTGATGGTGAGGAGGGGCGACACCCGCCCCCCCCTTTTTCTTTTCCTTCTGGCTAGGTTGGGTGTCTGAGGCCCGGGGAGAATTGGGCGCGAGGGGACCCACGGTCGAGGCTCCCTAGACCAAGGGTGGGGAGCTCGGGTCTTTGGGGGGCCCCGGCAAGCCAATGATGAGAGTTGGGGGCACTCTGGGGAGGAAGGATGTGAGTCCTGAGTGCAAGCCTCAGGCCTCAGGGAGTTGACGGGCACTGGCCACCCGTTTCTGGAAAAATTAAAGATAGCTGAGATTCTGCCTCCAGAATCTCAGAAGACTGTCCTAACCGGGGTCTAGGTAGAACCGGGGGGAAAGGGGGCGCAAACTTGTGGGTCTTTGGTTTAACTGTGGGCAAAGAACACTGTTCGTTGGGGGTCCAGGGACAATTGGGGGCCAGAGGCACTACCTTGGCCGCTTCGGATTTAACTGTAGCTAATGGAATTTAATGAGCAGGGGACTCTGACCTTTGGCTCCCAAATATAACCAAAGGCTGAAAGGCTCTGCCTCGAACTGGGGACTCCGCCGCCTGTGTCCCAGGTGGAGTCGGAGGCCGGGAGCGAGGTCTGGAGTTCTCCTCCCCTTCCCCCTTTCCCTGTGAGCGCCGGTGGCAAAGACGTCCCTGGGGAAGTTTTCCGGTATCGCTTTCACCTAGTTTGGGAGGGGCGGGGCGGGGCTGGAGCGCGCGGAGTCCCTACTCCCGGTTTCGGGACCTTATCTTTCCTCGGGTCACGCCTTTGTCCTCGCTGCACTTAGAGAGGTAGATGGGAGGAGTCTCCTCCCAGGCACTCGCCCCTTCCCACCCCCCCACTCCAGGAGGGGCGAGGCCCCGGGAGGAGCCTGGGGGTGGGGTGGGGGAACAGGTGTGCTGACCTCGCCCCGCCCCTAGCAGGTGACCCGGTTGTTTCTTCCTAACTGCAGAACTCTGGGATTGGGGGTGCGGGGGTGGCGGAGAGTTTCTGGAGGGTTTCCTCAGAAAGGGGGGATCCGAGGGATCTTGGGGAGAATGCCTATCACTCCTTTTCCTTTCTGATACCTCCTTCGAGGTGAGGTCATCGGCCCTGACCTCCAAGCTCCCTGCCTCTGTCAGCGACAGATGGGATCAGAACTTGCCACTCTGGGTGAATTCTCAAAGCCCACCGTACCCTCCAAGCCAAGCGTTGATTTGCCTGTGAGCTCACAGAAGGTTCCACAGAACCCCAAAGCAAACCTTGTTCCTCTTCCCAGCCTGCACAGGAGGAAACAGAAAAGGCACGCGCTCGTTTCCAGGGTCCACTCTGTCCCTCAAGGGCCTTTGGAAGCCAGCAGTCCGGTGGCCTGGCTGGGCCGGTTTCCCAAAGTGCTTCCTAGACCTGAGGTGCCTTCCCTGCTGGACCTCTGGGGGGATTCCCAGCTGCTGGGCATACCTCTGCTCCTGCCTCCACTTCCTCATTCCCTCTCTCCCTCTCATTTTCCTTCTCCCCCCCCTTCCGTTCACTCCTGTTCTTTTCATTTCCCCCTTTTCCCTTCTCTCCTCTCTGTTCTGTTTCTTCTTTGCCTCCACCTCTATCCCCCGGTCCCAGCGCCTCAGCCTGCCCCTCCCTCCCGGCCTCCTCGGGGAATGGGGCTCCCACCACCTGGACCTCCGGCCTGAGCCTGCTCCTCCCCACCTCTCTGTGCTCATCCGCGTCTGCCAGGCAGCCCCACGCAGGCAGCCATGGGGGAGGGGAGGAGAGGGGACTGCAGGCCGGGCTGTCTCTTCTCGTTAGGGAAGGAGGACTGAGCAGGAGAGAAATGGGGGGACAGGGACAGGAGCCAAGAGAGGGAGGGAACGAGGGAGTCAGACCTCGGGATGGAGTCATGCACAAAGAATGAAGGAAGATGTGCAAGGGAGAGGGCAGGGCGGGCCAGGGGTGTAGGCAGGGACCCCGGAGGGTAGAGAGGTTTGTTGTCAGGAGAGAAAGACCAAAAGACCCCCCAGCCCAGGGGCTGTGGAGATCCTGTGACCCAGAGAGGTCAGAGCACAGGCCGGTCTCAAGGCCAGGCAGTGTGGAGGGGCCACAGGGAGTTACAGACACGGAGCGACAGGGCGTCTTGCACAGGGCCTGCTCCCCTGCCCCCGCCTGGGATGCCGTTACATTTTTAATGTCCCAGCGATGCTGAGACACAGAGCAGGAGGGGGAGGAGGGGAGGGACCCAGAGAGATGGCCCAGGCAGTGAGAAAGTGTGTCAGGAGATGTGGAGAGGTGTGGGTGCTGGACACACAAGGACACGGAGCTCCCAGGGTCACAGAAACAGAAACCCTAAGGCAGGAGTGGTGACCATACACCTGTAACTCCAGCACTCGAAGAAGGCTGAGGCAGGAGGATTGCAGGCTGAGCTACATCAAAAGACCCTGTCGCTAAAAAAAAAAACAAACAAAAAAACCAGAGTGGCAGAAGCAGGCCTGTAATCTAAGTGCCAGCTTGGGGGAGGCTGAGGCAGCAGAATCTTGAGCCCCAGGGCCAGCCTTGGCTATGGAGCTGAGAAGGAAAAGAAGAGGAGAGAGATGGACTGGGCTGTGGCTCAGTTGGTAGTGCTCACTTAGCATGCATGGAGCCCTGGGTTCCATCCTCTGCACCCCCTAAAGCAGGCATGGAGCCCTGGGTTCCATCCTCTGCACCCCCTAAAGCAGGCATGGTAGCTGTGACCCGAACATGAGTTCAAGATGACATGACTACGCAGTGAGATTGAGGCCAGCCACCGTCACTTGAGACCTTCTCCCAGAACACGAGAGGGGTACCAACAAGCTGGGGACGCGATCCAGGCTGCAGAGTGCTTGCCAGCATGCCTGAAAACGGGGGTTCGATCCCCAGCACCGAATGATCGATCACCAGTGGTAGTGAGCACCTATAATCCCAAAATGGAAAGTAGAGACCAGAACATCAGAAGTTTAAGGTCATCTTTGGCTACATAGTTAAATTCAGTCCAGCCTACAAGAGACCCTGTGTCAAAAAGGGAAAAAAAATTGTTATTTTGTGTATGTTGGAGTGGCTCGGGCCTTTAATCCCAGCACTCAGGAGGCAGAGGCAGGCAGATCTCTGTGCGCTCTGAATTCAAAGGCAGCCTGGTCTAATTAAGAGAATTCCAGGGCATCCAGGCCTACATATTAAGACCCTCCCCCATCTCTGTCTGGATGGATGGATGGATGGATGGATGAATGGATGGATGGATGGTCTCTCTCTCTCTATTATTAATATTTAGATAAATAGGCAAGAGTCTGGTACTTTGGGGAATGAGAAGCCAAGGGACAGGGGCAGAAGGAACAGATCGGAGAAGTGGGACCCGTACACAGGCAGAGGCCATAGTCTCCTGGGACTGGGATGCACACTGAGGTGTCCACTCTCTTGGCAGGATATGAGAGTGGTCCGTCCCAGGACCCAGCCAGGAAGAGCCTTGGAGAACTTCCCCCTGATGAGTCTGTATTTCCACAGGGGACGTCCTCTGGGAGCTGAGCCCCTGTAGCAAAGGAAGGCTGTGTATGCAAGGGGCCAGGGGGGCCTGTGTAACCCCCGAGTGTTAAAACGGAGGCCCACATAGAGATCAAGACAGCCCAGGCCGTGTATCCTGGCCCAAGTGGTTACATTCTCACCCCCCAGACAGGCTCCGGATGTCCGCCGTGGGGGTGGGAACCATGATTAATGTAATTAATTAATTAACCAGGTGGCTGAGGCAGCAGCTGATGCCAGTGCTCCAAGCACCCTGGCCTTGAAGGGTTTACTCCAGGCCCGCCCCACCCTGCCGGGTTGGGAGTAGGACACTCCAGGTTTTATAGGTGTGCAGGGGCCCGAGGAGACTTGAGGAGCCAGCCAGGCAGGACATTAAGAAGCCTGGGGTCCAGACTCAAGCTCTCTTCCCCAAGACCCGAGGCTCCATATCCTCCAACCTTCCTCCTTCCGACCTGAAGTGTAGGATCCAGCCAGCCCTCCCCCCCGCAGACTCAGGCCTCCCGACCAGTCCTCTTCCCTCGGGCTTCGAGACCCCAGCTCCAGCCCTCCCCTGTGTTATTGCCCAGCACAGGCTTTCCCTCTGGCCTGCAGGAAGCCTGCTCTTCCAGTCCTTAGGGAGAGGAAGTGTGTTTGAGGACCCAGCTGACACTCGGTCGGTCGGTGGCCAGAAAGCAGAGAGAAGCAAGTGTTCCCACGGGCCATTTTCAGGCCACTATCTCTGAGGCGTGGTTTTGGCGGTGTCCCTACAAGGTCACACCACAGCCACCTGCCATGCAGCCTCCAAGGGGTGTTTCTCTCTCTTTTTTTCTTTTTTGGTTTTTCAAAACAGAGTTTCTCTGTGTAGCCCTGCCTGTCCTGGAACTCACTCTGTAGCCCAGGCTGGCCTCAACTGAGAAATCCACCTGCCTCTACCTCCCAAGTGCTGGGATTAAAGGCGTGCCCCGCCACCTCCCAGCCAGGAGATGTGTTTTTAGCTCCAGATGACCCATCTTCCAGATTTCATGACTTCATCTCCCCTGGCTCCCCACCCGATACACAGAATCCCTGAATCCCCCTCGCCCCATAGTCTTCAAACTCCACGTCCCCACCAATCTCTCTTCCTTCCCCAGTCTCTCCCTCCCATTCCTGCTTGGGAATCTTTCATCTAGATCCTTCTCCATCATCGCAGCCCCTACCCTGACCCAGAAGGCTCTTCTTTAATTGTCACTGATCTTTCTAAACTTTGTCCTGTTCCTTACACACACACACACACACACACACACACACACACACACACACACACACACGTTTACACTCCCCCGCTTCTCCCAGAGAAAAGCCCACACATTGTAATTCATTCACACTTGTGTGTGACCTAGCACAATTTGCTGTTTGTAAGAACGGACAGACGTTCACTTCGTAGGCTCTTCCTGTATCAGTCTCAACGAGGCTGGGGTCACAGGTTTGTGCTTCCATAACTGGTATCATATCCATATCACCGTTTTGATTGCCCATCCGTTCATTTATCCAGCACATTTACCTTGGAAATATCAGGCACTGTTCTAGGCTCTGGGCTCTAGGGATGGATGAAAGACCTCTTCCCCTCATGGCTCTGCTAGGGAAATAGGTGGTTGGTGCCTTGTTGGGGTGAGGGAACAAGTTAAGAAGAATCCTTGTTATCAGTTCCGGGATCCGAGCTTATCTCACTAAGGAGGAAGACCGCAAGGCCCTGAGGTAGGACTTGTCTGGGCCAGAGGACCAGAGAGGGGCGATAGAGAGAGAGAGGAGCCCCGAGATGGCATGGGTGTGATCCGCGCAGGGTTCCGAGGGAGAAAGGAGCCACTGAAGGCTCCAAGCAGCGAAGATGGGGTGCCAGCTACCATGCTGTCTCTAGCCGCAGGGGGCGACACAGCTGGGAAGGTCACCTAGGAAGTGACCCGAGCAGGAAGTGGCTGCTGAGTTGAGCCAGAGTGGGGACCCTGAGGCACCACACTCGCATGGTCCGACTGAAGATACGTTTTAAAGATGGATCCTGCGGAGATGGGCCTTAAAGATGGGCTGCTCGTGGTGGTGGTGGTGGGGTGCTGATGTAAGCAGGTGACCCCAAGATCTTGAGTTCCTTGCCAGCCAGGGCTATGTAGCCAGACCCCCATCTCAAAAACAAACAGAACAGGGACCAGGGAGATGGGCCAGCAGGTGAAGGTGCTTGCTGCCAAGGCCAGGTTCTGCACTGAGACCAAAGGTGGAAAGGGAGAGTCGACCCCCACCTCTGTGAGATGGCACAAATAAATAATTAAACAAACAAACAAACAAAAAACACTGTTCATCACACAGGGGTCTGAACACCCTGTTCTTTGTTTTTTTGTGGGTTGGTTTGTTTGTTTTCTGAGACAGGGTTTCTCTGTGTAGCCCTCGCTGTCCCGGAACTCACTCTGTAGCCCAGGCTGGCCTCGAACTCACAGAGATCCACCTGCCTCTGCCTCCTGAGTGCTGGGATTAAGGCGTGTGCCACCATCGCCCGACCTATTCCTTTATTTAGAATTAGACGCTTGGTCTGGAGGTCCTGAGGCAGTAAGGCTGTTGTTATTTGTATTTTTCATTTATTACTGATTTGAGACGGGGCCGGGCCTCCCTGTGTACCACAGGTTCACTTGGAACTCACTGGCCTCAAATTCATAATCCTCGTGCCTCCGACTCCTCGTGCTGGAATTACAACTGAAGGCCACTGAGCCTGGTTCCCCAACTTTTAGCGTTTATTTGGTGTGTGTGTGTGTGTGTGTGTGTGTGTGTGTGTGTGTGTGTGTGTGTGTAAGGGGGGGGACCACAATACATGTGTATGTTCTCTTCATCCACTATGTGGGTCAGGGATCGAACTCAGGTCTTCAGTCTTGGCAGCAATCACCTTTACCCACTGAGCCATCTCACCAGCCCCTCGCTGACACCTTTTCAAGCCCATTTTGCTGTCTTTAATGTGCTTTCTGTCTAGCTCCACATACTGCTTGCTCTAATTCACATTTGCAAGGATGTGTAATCCCAGTGCTCAGGAGGGTGAGTGAGGCAGGAGAATTGATGTGAATTCCAGGCCAACCAGAGCTGACTAAATAAGCAAAGTAAAACCGGAGCCTGGGCTGAGGCACATGCAAACCCTGCCAGATGTGGCCTGTGGGGACAGGCACTGACCCTGTGACCTGGCCTGCAGAGAGGTGTCAGATCTTTTACTGGAATTGTCCCAGGGGACCCTACAGGGTGGACTAAATGTCTCCATTTTACACATGGAAGAACTGGGGCTTGAAAAGGTCATCCAGCCTGGAAGCAGCAACCAGCAGGAAGCTCACATCTGTCTATGTAACAATTCTTCTAAAGAGTACTCAGGCTCCTGCCTCCCCTCTGTGATAGGGCTGGAACCCAGGGCTTCCCATATGTTATGCAGGTGCCCTTACTCCTGAGCCGCACCCCCAGACCCTCACTGGGGGATTCTAGGCAGGGGCTCTACCACTGAGCCACACCCCAGCCCCTCACTGGGGGATTCTAGGCAGGGGCTCTACCACTGAGCCACACCCCAGCCCCTCACTGGGGGATTCTAGGCAGGGGCTCTACCACTGAGCCACACCCCAGCCCCTCACTGGGGGATTCTAGGCAGGGGCTCTACCACTGAGCCACACCCCCAGCCCCTCACTGGGGGATTCTAGGCAGGGGTTCTACCACTGAGCCACACCCCAGCCCCTCACTGGGGGATTCTAGGCAGGGGCTCTACCACTGAGCCACACCCCAGCCCCTCACTGGGGGATTCTAGGCAGGGGCTCTACCACTGAGCCACACCCCCAGCCCTCACTGGGGGATTCTAGGCAGGGGCTCTACCACTGAGCCACACCCCAGCCCCTCACTGGGGGATTCTAGGCAGGGACTCTACCACTGAGCCACACCCCAGCCCCTCACTGGGGGATTCTAGGCAGGGGCTCTACCACTGAGCCACACCCCAGCCCCTCACTGGGGGATTCTAGGCAGGGCTCTCCTGAGTTGTCCTCTCCCCAGCCCACATTGACCTGCTCTGCTGCAGAGAATGAAGCCCTTTTGGTCAAGGTGGTCTGGGTTTGAGTGGGGAGGCATTTTGGAGATGGTGTGGCTCTTTAAGCTGTCACTGGTTGCCACTTGTCCGTCTTCCCTGGCACTGTCCACAGTGTGGTGTTCTGCCAGCTTCCCTCATCAGGGCCCCCTGGATTCTTTTTTAGAGGTGGTTCTAAGTGTTTTGGTGTTGTGCCCACCCTTCCTGTCTGTGCGCGAGGAAGAGCTGAGCTGTGGGTGCTTGAGAGCCACCATGTGGGTGCTGGGAACCCAACCCAAGTCCTCTGCAAGAGCAGCAGGTGCTCTTCACCTCTGAGCTATCTCCAGTCCCTGACACTGACACACACACACACACACACACACACATTTGGAGACAGGGTCTAGCGATGTCTCCCTGGCTGGCCTGGAACTCACTGTGTGGCCCAGGCTGGTCACAGAGATCCATTTACCTCCCCTTGCCCTGTCTGTGCTGGGATTAAAAGCTTTTGCTACCACACCACAGTTCCCCTCGGTTCTTGTGTGTGAGGAGGCCGGGACTGTACACACTCAGCACTGTCCAAGAGGGCAGCTCTGCCCAGCTCTCTACAGAGGGTTGTGAGCAGTTGCTCATGGACACAAGTCAGGTGCTGTGTCATTGAGTCCCTCGCCCCGGGGCTCACTGTCAGTGGCCACTTGTAATTATCCGGCCTCTTTGTTTGTTTACCAAGTTCAAGTTTCCTGTGGACCCATGCTAAAGTGCTCCTCAAGCCTTCCTTAGTCCTCATAACACTTCTGGAGGGTGCGACACTGTCATTATGTCCTCATTACGCAGCTGGGAAACTGAGGTACAGATGTTAAGAGCCTGGATTTAAACCCACACATTATTGTGCCCTGGGTCATCGTGGAGTACTTCCTCCCAGAGCTGAGACACAGGCTTCCTGGTTTCTGTATTTGTTCGAAGTGGGGAGACAGGTGCTGGCGGTTAATGCAGAGGACTTGTTCCATTTCTAGTACAGCCTCCTGTAACTCTGATTCAGCTCCCTCTTCAGGCCTCCATAGGTACCTGCACACATACACACCATATATAGATGCAAACACATGACACATAAACATGAAATAAAAAATATTTTTTAAAATGTGAGCAGATGGGGGCTGGAGAGTTGGCTTGGTGGTTAAGAGCACTGGCTGCTCTTCCAGAGGACCTGAGTTCGAGTCTAAACATCCACATGGTAGTTCACAGTAACCCCAGTTCCGAGGGATCCTCTTCTGGCCTTCAAAGGCACCAGGCACACACACATGTGCACAGATATACATGCAGGCAAAACACCATACACATCAAAAAATCTGTTTGTTTTTCAAGACAGGGTTTCTCTGTATGGCCTTGGCTGTCTTGGAACTCACTTTGTAGACCAGGCTGGCCTCAAACTCCCAGAGATCCCCTGTCTCTGCCTCTGGATTGCTGGGATTAAAGGCGTGCACCACCACCACAACATTAAATAATTTTTAAAAAATGTTTAAGTAAAAATAAAGCCAGGCACAGTGGTGCACGCCTTTAATCTCGGGATTTCTGGAGGCAGATGCAGTGGATCTCTGTGAGTTCAAGGACAGCCAGGTCTGTGTTCTTAAAAAGAACATACATGAATGAATGAATGAAGTGGGGAAATAGGAGAAGGGTCTGGTAAGACCCCATCCTCACAGAGATGAGATATTGGCAGTTAATGGTTGCTGAAGGAGGGGGAGTCATTTTCTTGAGTGGTCTAGCCTGGGCTTGTTTCTCATATTCCAGTAGAAAGCCCCACAGCCATGCTCATGCAAAGCACTGGAAACTAGACTCCATGGACCACAAAACAAAACTCGTGAAAGTCAGAGGGAGACTCTTTGGCAAGAAAAGGGTTCAGCAGGAGCCACAGAGGAAGAGAAGTCATGAGGGTGACTGTAACCAAACTACATTGCAGGCCTGTGTGAAGCCGTCCTGGAGAAAGACTAGCTCCAGGGGTAAAAACCGCTCACCTCGCACGCACATGTGAGGCCCCACTCTCTAGTGCTGTAAAGGTGGGCAGAGAACAGAGCCCGGGAGACGGATCGATGGACAAAATACTTTCAATGTTAGCATGAAGACCAGAGTATGATCCTCAGCACTTTTATGTTAAACGCTGCACATAAGGTACAGCTCTACATAGAAGTAGCAGTGAACATCTGGAATCCCAGCACTGGGGAGGCTGAAACGGGGTTCGCTGGCCTTTGTTGGCCAGCCTGGCTGAACCACTGAGCTGCAGGCTGGAGCACCCATGTCCGAGTGAGGGGCTGAGGATTAAAGACAAGACAGCGGGTCATTCTTCTCAGGAGAATGCCGTTTATTGAAGGAGGGAAGAGGCCTTAAATACAGGCTCACATCACAGTGGAAGAACCCCGGGAGGGCAAAAGTTTGCTACAAAAGTTTCACTATCTCACGCCCCAGCTGTTTTCTCAACTATGCAGAGTACACGAAACAAGGAACCTGCCTTTAGCTGGAGGAAGGGAGCCGGCAGGAAGTCAACATAGGGAGGACATCTGATGAGGTCAGCAAGCAAGGCCGCAGCTACCCAAGGAATGGGGGTCAGGGCCCAACAGCAGGCCAATCAGAAACCCTGTCTCAAATAGGATGGGTAGTTGGAGAGATGGCTCAACTGTTAAGAGCATTGCGTGCCCTTCCAAAGAATCCAGGTTGGATTCTCAGCACACGCATAGCGGCTCAGAACCGCCTCTAACCCCAGTTCCATGGACTCCTATGCCCCCTTCTGGCCTCTGCTGGCACTGCATGTGCACAGACATTCATGCAGGCAAAACCCCCATCACAAACTAAAAATAAACTTAAAAAAAAATAAATAAAAAGACAAGGTGGGTCAGCTGTGGTGGCGCACAATTTTAATCTTGGCACTGGGAGGCAGAGGCAGGCAGATCTCAGTGAGTTCCAGGCCAGCCTGAGCTATATATTGAGACCCTGTGTCCTCTCTGCCTTGGCACTGCCTGTCCTGGAGACCGCTGGCCTGTACCCTCCCCCACGCGACTGACCTCTTCCCTTTCTCCCTAGGAGCCCAAGATGTGCGGGTACGAGTGCTCCCAGAGGTCCGGGGCCGCCTGGGAGGCACCGTGGAGTTACCGTGCCACCTGCTCCCACCCACGTCGGAGCGCGTCTCTCAGGTGACCTGGCAGCGCCTGGATGCTGCGGTCGTGGCCGCCTTCCACCCATCCTTCGGCGTGGACTTCCCCAACCCTCAGTTCACCAAGGACCGTCTGTCCTTTGTCAGAGCGAAAGAGGACACAAACGCAGACCTGCGGGATGCCACGCTGGCCTTCCGGGGACTGAGGGTGGAGGACGAGGGCAATTATACCTGCGAATTTGCCACCTTCCCCAACGGCACCCGCAGGGGGGTGACCTGGCTCAGAGTCATAGGTGAGTGGGGGACAGTGTGAGCGCCCTTCCCTTGGCTGCTTCTCCCTGTCTCGGCTTTCAGGTGGACCGTCTTTATGTGTTTGCAGGTGTCATATTTGGTTCTGTTGGGGTTTGTTTGTTTGTATTTTTGTTTTATTGAGAATTGGAACTCATGTAGTTAAGGCTGGCCTCAAACTTTTTTTACTTTATTTTTTTAAAGTTGGGTGCGTACATGCGTGTGTATGTGTGTCCCCTGCAGTGTTTGGAGGTTAGAAGACAACTTTGGGGAGTCAGTTCTCTCCTTACACCTTGGGAGTCCTGGGGATCAAACTCAGGTTATCAAGCAGTCAGGCGTGGCAGCAATTGCATTTACCTGCTGAGCCGTTTTTGCCAGCTCCAGCCCCTAACGTCTGCTTGTCCAGGGGTGAGCGGGAAATTTCGATCCTCCGCCTCCACCTCCGAGCACTGGGATTAAGGACTTGGCTGTCACACCTAGTTCATTTGGTGCTGGGGACCAAACGGCACTTTGTGTGTGCTAGGCAAGCACGCTACCAACTTAGCTCCGATTTCCTTCATTTTCCTTTCTTCCTTCCTTCCTTTTATTTCTTTATTTTAAATAATTGAACTTTAAGGGTTGGGGATTTGGCTCAGTGGTAGAGCGCTTGCTAAGGCCCTGGGTTCGGTCCTCAGCTCTGGGAAATAAATAAATAAATAAAATAATTTAACTTTATGTTATGTGCATTGGTGTGAAGGTGTTAGATCCCCTGGAACTTGAGTTACAGGCAGTTGTGGGCTGCCATGTGGGTGCTGGGAATTGAACTCTGGTCCTGGAAGAGCAGCCAGTGAGTGCTCTTAACCACTGAGCCATCAATCCAGCCCATCTTCCTTCCTTTTAAGAAACGTAGCCCAGGCTGGCTTGAAATCTAAATCCTCCTGCCTCCATCATCGGGTGCTAGGATTACAGGAGCATGCCAAGACACCTATCTTTGACCGATGCTTATTAAGCACCTACTGAGTGCTAGTTGCTGACTCTGTTTACCAAGTAGACGACAGCATTTTTTCCCCTTGAGTCAGGGTTCAATATGTAGCCCAGGCTGGCCTCAAATTCGAAGCAGCCCAGTTGCCTCAGGGCTGGGACTATCGGTATTTGGGCCATGACACTCCACTCTGGTTTTGTACTGAGAATAAGAGCCATGGAGGTTCTGAGCAAGCACAGGGCTGTAACTTGGAGAGTCCTGGGTGTCACTGAGAGCTCAGACAGCTTGTTTGAATCAAACGATGTGACTGGGTCGGGGATCGGAGAGGCGGGAAGCAGGGAGTAGGCCTTAGGTTGCTTTGGCTTGACCCCGGGTGAGGGGTGCAGGAGACGGAGGAGGCAAAACGGGCAATCTTAGGAGGTCTGCACCACTGTTCCTGGGCTGGGGGAACTGAGGACCAGAAAAGACTCCCATGGGGCCGAAAAGATGGCTCAGCGGAAAAGAGTACAGGCAGCCAGCGGCGGTGGCGCATGCCTTTAATCCCAGCACTCAGGAGGCAGAGCCAGGAGGATCTCTGTGAGTTCGAGGCCAGCCTGGTCTACAGAGTGAGATCCAGGACAGACACCAAAACTACACAGAGAAACCCTGTCTTGAGGGAGAAAAAAGAAAAGAGTACTGGCTCCTATTTCATAAGACCCATGATTCCCAACACCCACATGGCAGCTCACAATCATCTACGTCACCCGCTTCTCTCCTCTGGTACTGCAGACATGTGGCGTGCAGGCACAACACCCATACACAAAAAATTAAAATTGAAGGGCCCCCAGCTTGCTGGCCTGCCACAGCCAGCTGGCACAGTGGCAGAGATTTCTCACTAAAGGTGGAAAAATCCCGTGCAAGCCACACCAGCCAACCCTCCAGACACCATATTGCCCCAGGTTGGAAACCTCCCTGTACATTCTGGAACAGGAGGAGCTACTTCCATAGCCCTTGCCAGTTCTTGGGGAGCAGGCCTGTCACCCCATAAACTCAGGGAGCTGAGGCAAGCTACGGAGAGAGTTGAAGGCCAGCCTGGGCAACTTGAGACCCCTTCTCAAAATCAAGTTTTGTTTTGTTTTGATTTGTTTTTCAAGACGGGGTTTCACTGAGAGTTTGAGGCCAGCCTAGTCTACAAAGTGAGTTCCAGGACAGCCAGGGCTACACAGAGAAACTCTTGTCTCAGAAAAACAAAAAGGGAAAAGAAAGTTCTTGCTGTGAATGAAGCTCTATAATCGACTATTTCCCTAGAATCCCCCAGGGAGGGGTTGGGGGCGTGGCTCTGTGGCGGAGCACCTGTCTGGCATGGGGGAAAAAAAAGGGCAGGGCTGGAAATGGTAGAGCGCTTTCCTGTGATGCACGAAGCCCTGGGTTCGATCTCCAGCACCGCATGAAAGCAGGGATGATGCCGCACGCCTGCGTTGCCCATGCGTGGAAGATAGAATTAGGATACTCGAAGGCGAGGTCATCTTTAGGTGTGGAAAGTGAGTCCAGGCCAGCTGGGCTACATGAGATCCCATCTCAAAAAAAAAAAAAAAAAAAGACACACACACACACTGCGAAGCCCTTCTCCCACACCTCAGAAAGCTCTCCACTCTTGTGCAATAGCTTGAACAAGACAATAGTGGAGAAATGCTTCAAGCCGGTCGTGGAGGCATGTGCCTGTTCTCCAAGGCTGAAGCAGAATCACAAGGTTGAGGCTAGCCTGGGCTACATAGCCAGACCCTACTTCAACACGGTGAAAAATAAATAAAAGGACAGCTGGGGCTGTTGCTCAGTAGCGGGCGCTTAGCTGGGGGCCCAGGGTCCTCGGCTGTGGGTCCCTGGGCTGTGCTGCACAGTGGAACAGAGGTGACGGGGAGGGGGGGAGAGGGAAGGGAAAGGGTGAGGGGGGAGAGAAGAGAGGAAGCAGGAAGCGGCTCAGTGGCACAGCCTTGGCTGTCGTTCACAAGGTCCTAGGTTCCATCAATAAGAGGGAAGAAGGGGTGGGGAGGGAGGGCAGGCAAGCTTTAGAACATCAGTCAGCCGACAGGCACTATGGGTACAGCCGCCTCTGTCTCTGTGGTCAAGCCGGTGAGGTGGGGGCCACAGAGACCGGGAAAGTCCCATTGAGGAAGTTAGCCTCTGTTTGGGATGAGGTCTGGAGGGTATAGAACGCCCATCCTAGGGCTCTGCACCATAGCTAGGCTCCACAGTCAGGAGGAGCTTCCCAACGGAACGTCCCTGTGGGCACTGATGGACAGGAGGGCCTGATGGATCGATGGCCTTTGGTGGTCATGGGGAGACAGTGGAGAGGGGAGGGGGTGGATAGCTGGGGGACACCTGCTCAGGTGGGCAGGTCCACTTGGAGGCAGGAGACCCGTGAGTCCTGGCTCCATGGACAACACTGGTTAAGAGACACCAGGGGAGTGTGCCTTGCTGTCTCCCTTGTAGGTTTTTACGTGTTTTCCGGGAGGATAAGGTCAAAGGGCAAATGTAATGAGCAGCTGGGGATCCCTGTTGTTTTTATCCCTTTGCAGAAGCACAGGACAGTGTGGTCACAGGAAAAGAAATGGGCACTTTGCTTTTCCCTTCTGCTTCTGGGGGACGGAACCCAGGGCCTTGGCATCCTAGATAAGAACTCTACCACTGAGCCCCTCACCGACCCTTACTGGGGGATTCCAGGCAGGAACTTTGCCACGGAGCCACACCTCTCTAGACCTTCTTTCCTCCTCCCCGCCCCCTTCCTTTCCTTTTCTTTTGGTTCTTTTTTGAGACAGGGTTTCTCTGTGTAGCCCTGGTTGGTTGTCCTGGATCTCACTCTGTAGACCAGGCTGGCCGCAAACTCACAGAGATCCGCCTGGCTCTGCCTCTGACTGCTGGGATTAAAGGCGTGCGCCACCACCACCCGGCCCCCCACTTATTTTTTTTTATTATTAATTCAAAGTCTGACTATGTAGCTTAAGCCAGCCTCAAACTTACCATCCTCCTGCCTCAGCCTTCTCAGCAGTGAGATCACAGGTTTGCACTACCAGCCTTGGCCTGTGCCTCTTTCTGATGGGGAAGTGAGGATATTGTAAAATGTCCAGCACAGGCTTGGTGGTACACGCTTTTAATCTCAGTCAGAGGCAGGTGGATCTCTGGGAGTTCAAAGTCAGCCTAGGTGAGAACCAGTCTCAAAAGAAATATATATCTATTACACGGGCTAGGATAATGTGCACCAGACAGATCCTAAGCACTGGGCATGTTGTTTGACCCATACGTCAGTCCCATGGTGCGGGGACTTTAGTTACTGTGACACTAGAGGAAATGGCCTGCCTAAAGCTGTGCACGTGCTAGGAGGTGGGCTGGGCTCTGAACCAGGGCAGCAGAGCCTGACTGTGGGCCCCACGCTCCACGGTCACTGCTCAGATCTTTGTCGCGTGAATGCAAGTCCGAGTCACACATCTTCTTTGTCCTCTCCCTAGCCCAGCCTGAGGATCATGCTGAAGCCCAGGAGGTCACGTTCGGCCCCGAGTCCGTGCCTGTTGCCCGTTGTGTCTCCACGGGGGGCCGCCCACCTGCCCGGATCTCCTGGGTCTCAACCCTGGGTGGAGAGGCCAGAGATACTCAGGAGCCGGGACCGTGGTCCGGCACCGTCACTGTCATCAGCCGATACTCCTTGGTGCCGGTGGGCCAAGCGGACGGCATCAAGGTCACGTGCAGAGTGGAACATGAGAGCTTTGAGGAGCCACACCTGCTGCCGGTGACCCTCTCCGTGCGCTGTGAGTGTGCCCGAGGTGGTTTTCCCTCGCTCTTGCCGTCCATGCTGGCCCTGAGTACACCCGCTCACACCAGCCAGACCTTGCCTACTATCCGTACCAGCTTCTGAGGGCCTCATGTGTATGCAGACCCCAGAATCGACACTGGGATTCTTCTTTGTAAACCAGACTGGCCTGCAGCTCCCCTGCCTGCTCCCCAGTGTTGTTTCCTTTGGTCTCTAGGGACCGTGGGCTCCCCAGCCTTCCCAAAGTGTCCTAGGCTAGCTTCTCCAGAAACTACCTATAGTAACAACCGTCAGTTTCCTCTAGAGAGCCACCCCAGCACACTCCACACAAGAGCTGGAATTCTACCCTTTGCAGTTTTGTTTTGGGTCAGGGTCTCACTATGTAGTCCTGGCTGGCCCAGAACTTTCTATGTAGACCAGGCTATCCTCCAACTCACAGAGACAAATACACCTGCCTCCTGAGTACTGGGATTAAAAGCATGCACCAATCTGTACAGTAATTTTGCTTTGATTGTTTGTTTGTTTGGGTTGGTTGGTGGTTGGTTTGGTTTTGATTTTTCAAGACAGGGTTTCTCTGCATAGTCCTGGCTGTCCTGGAACTCACTCTGTAGACCAGGCTGGCCCTGAACTTAAAGATCCACCTGCCTCTGCCTCCCAAGTGCTGGGATTAAAGGTGTGCCCTAGGCTGTTTTGTTTCTTAAAGACTTAGTATTTATAATTCTTTCTATGTATCTATGCCTGTGCACATGAGTGTAGGCCAGAGAGAGGTGTCAGACACCCCTAGAGGTGGGTCACGGGCAGCTGTGATTGCCTGATGTGGGTGCTGAGGACAGAACTCTCTTTAAGAGCAGTACACACTCTGAAGTGCTGAGCCATGTCTCCAGTCTTTGGTTTTGTTTTGTTTTGTTTTGTTTTTTTGAGAGAGGTCTGGTACCCGAGGCTAACCTTGAGCTCTGCGTAGCTAAGGATAGCCTTGCGCTCCTCCTGATCCTCCTGCATCGACCTCCTCAGTGCTAGGATTATATACATGAACCATCCCACTCAAACCCAGTGTGTTCACCGCCCTGCTGACTCACTGCGGTAACGGACCCAGGATCCCAGTGGAATATTGTGCCCTCCACCATGAGATAGAGTCTCCCTGCCTCGTCTGCAGTGGCTCCTTCCAGCCATATTTGTCCTAGGACCCTCAGTGTAAGCCGGTCCACCCTGACTTCCTTTATGTCTACACTGGCTGACCTAAACTGTCTGAGTATACTATCGCCCATGTGGTCTACCCTAGGCATGTCGGATTGGGAGCGCTCTCTCTCTCTCTCTCTCTCTCTCTCTCTCACACACACACACACACACACACACACACGTAGTTGTTTTCTTTTTTTTTTTTTTTAATAATTCATTTATTTTTATTTCATGTACATTCATGTTTTGCCTGCATGTATGTCTGTGTAAAGGTGTTGGATCCCCTGAAACTGGAGTTACAGGCAGTCGTGAGCTGCCATGTGGTTGCTGGGAATTGAACCCGGGTCCTCTGGAAGAGCAGCTGGGTGCTCCTATCCACTGAGCCGTCTCTGCAGCCCCTGTAGTTGTTTTCTCAACCCTGCCTGAGCTGACATGCAGGTGGCTTCCTGGGTGAAGTTCACACTTCCCAGAGCATACACGGTGTGGCCTGCTAACCCCCGTTCGTTATGACTGATGCGCCTCCCGCCACCTGTGGTGCTAACTTGTCCCCAGTTCTGGAGTCCCCTTGGTCTCTGAGTCAGCCGTCCCTTCCTCTCAGATCCTCCCGAAGTGTCCATCTCTGGCTATGATGACAACTGGTACCTCGGCCGCAGTGAGGCCATCCTGACCTGTAACGTACGCAGCAACCCGGAGCCCACAGGCTATGACTGGAGCACGTGAGTGACATGAATCGAGGGTGGGTGTGAGGGAGGAGGGCTGGGCTCTAGAACCCTGGGTTTGACGGTTTTAGTCTCGGGGCAACCTGCTCTCCCTGGGTGCCTGCTAGGCTGCTCACCTCACCCCGCACCCTTAGGACCTCGGGCGTCTTCCCGGCCTCCGCAGTCGTCCAGGGTGCCCAGCTGCTTGTCCATTCTGTGGATCGGTTGGTCAACACTACTTTCATCTGCACAGCCACCAATGCTGTGGGGACAGGCCGTGCTGAGCAGCTCATCCTGGTCCGAGGTAAGGAGGTCTTGGCGTTTGAATATAAAGCCCTGTGGTTTCTCCCTTTGGGGCTTGGGTCCACTTTGGGGTGTCACTGATGCTGCCCTAGGATGAGAGGGAGTTAGACCTGCCTCTGTCTGCACAGATGAGTGTATATATAGTTCAGCCTCTCCATCCTGGCCTGCAAGTGTAGGATGTGACCACAGGCTGTGACCATAGGCTATAACTGGGGGGTAACCCGAGAGGAGAGTTGGCAGAGAATCACAGAGTGGAAGTCTGCACTGAGGTATCTTAAAAGCCAAGGTCTAAGCTAGGTATGATGTATGTCTAATAGCTCCAGCATTTATTCAAGAGACTGAGGCAAGAGGATTACTGTGAGGGTAGCCTGTTTCAAAGAAAGAAAGCCCCAAAGTTCAGTGAGAAAAGAGAATCAGCAGACAGGCTCAAGTCTGTGGTGGAGCAGAGCCTAAGGACAGATGTAGAACTTGGTCCCTGGGAGCGGACAAGACCACGTTAGTGTTAGTGTGCCTGGTTCTTGTGGCTACTGATGTACAGACCCACACAGAGCAAGAAATAGCTTGCTCAGTCATGAGGACCACAGCCAAGACCCACAAGCTAAAGATGAACCCAAGGCTGGGAATTCTCTTGAAACCTGGAAGTTCAGTCCCCCAGATGTGACCTTATATCATCAGAACCATTGTTACTGAGACCCACCCCAAGGAAGAGTGACACTGGTTAGGGCCTGTGACATGCCACAGGCGCCAGGAGAGAACTGTTCTTAGAAACGCCCTTGGCCAGACCTGGTTGGGGGTGAGGCAGAAGAATGACAAGATCAGAGCCCCTGCCTAGAATCCCCCAGTGAGGGGCTGGGGGTGTGGCTCAGTGATACAGCCCCTGCCTAGAATCCCCCAGTGAGGGGCTGGGGTGTGGCTCAGTGGTAGAGCCCCTGCCTAGAATCCCCCAGTGAGGGGCTGGGGGTGTGGCTCAGTGGTAGAGTCCCTGCCTAGAATCCCCCAGTGAGGGGCTGAGAGTGTGGCTCAGTGGTAGAGCCCCTGCCTAGAATCCCCCAGTGAGGGGCTGGGATGTGGCTCAGTGGTAGAGCCCCTGCCTAGAATCCCCCAGTGAGGGGCTGGGGGTGTGGTTCAGTGGTAGAGCCCCTGCCTAGAATCTCTCAGTGAGGGCCTGGGGGCCTGGCTCAACTTGACTAGCATGTTGGAAACCTTAAGTTTAATCCTCAGTACTGAAGCAAAAAAAGAAGACTTAGAAGTACCATGGTAGGTACCACACACAGTTTACCTATGCAGATACATGAATCTGCAATAATGACCCTACCAGGCAGGACCTGAACCCTCAGAAATACAACAAATCACTTAGAGAGAGAGTGAAAGACATAGGCTGGCCCTGTGATGTAGCTGGGCACACCCTTCTTGAGGGCACACCCTTGCTGAGACACACACAGCTTTGCTCGGACACCCAGAAGCAAGCTGACTTGCCTGTAGGAACACCAGCTTGCCTTGCTCCTCAGCTCTGAACCCTCAGAGGACAACACTGTCAGATGGTGCCACAGTTCACATACGGAAGCACCCTTCCTCACACATCTGAGAACGTTCCAGAAGACACCTCTGCATCCAGCAACTCCATTACAGAGTTCCTGAGTCACTGGATCATCTGCTAAGCCATTCACGTTGAGGTCTCCTCTTGACCACAGGGTTTTTTTGTTTGTTTTGTTTTGTTGTTTTTGAGACAGGGTTTCTCTGTGTAGCCCTGGCTGTCCTGGAACTTGCTTTGTGGACCAGGCTGGCCTTGAACTCACAGAGATCGTCCATTCTCTGCCTCCAACGTGCTGAGGTGAGGGTATGCACTGCTGTGCCTGGCTTACTTAGTCTGGGCCTCGCCTAGTAAATAGTCCACTGTACAGTCAGATCGTCTTAAACCCCGAGTGTGGAGAGAATCGTTGGTGGCCTGGAGAGATGGCTCAGTGGTTAAGTGTGGCTTGCTCTTGCGGAGACGCTCCGTTGGGTTCACAGCAACCATACTGGGTGGCTAACCATTGCCTCTTAACTCCAGCTACAGGGAGATCTGGTGCCTCTGGCTCCATTGGGCACTTACACTCACATGTCCGTGTGTCTACACACACACACACACACAGTTAAAAATAAAATAAAATCTTTAAGAGAGAGAACCCAAAGAAAAACTGCAGTGAAAAGTCCCCCTTGACGCCCATAAAGGCAGTCACAGGCCCACCCTGTGCAGGACACTATTCCTCGAAGATAGGATCAAGCGTCTGCTCATCCCAGATAGGCAGTCGGTGACAGGTCAGTGTGCGGATAGCACCACAGTCCAACTTGGTGAACCCATGAGTTGTACTGAGGTCACTGACAGAAGCAGAAATGACACAAGATGGCTGCATCCCCAAAGCCCACCTCAGCATGAGTGACAGCTCCCAGGGCTGGGAGCCTGGAGCACACGGCACACGGCACAGCCTGCAGGCAGCTCAGCCAGTCTGTCTCGTCTCACCCGGGCAGCTCAGGTCTGAGTCTCAGCCTTCCTTCCCTCTTATGTGTACACGCTTAGAGAGGCAGCAGAGCAGCCTTGTGTCCCGGCACTGTCTGGGACTTCCTGTAACCTTTGAGCCGTTTATTTTCTGAGCAAACTGCCATATGACACCACCATATGTGATGACATCATCTCGAGACAAGCCCAAAATTTTACACCTGCAGACGCAGGCACACTGAGCACCCTAGAAATCCAGTGGCTGCGCCAGGCCTGTTGGCACACACCTGTGACTCTAGCATTCAGAACGGTAGGTAGGGGCAGGAGGGTCAGATGTTCAAGGCCAGCATTGGCTACTTAGTGAGTCTAGAGCCCGTCTGTGCCGCCTGAGGCCCTGTCTCAGAAAACCAAACAAGCTGAGTGTGGTGGTGCGGCCCTGTAATCACAGCACCTGGGAGACAGAGGCAGGAGGATTTCTTTGAGTTGGAGGGCAGCCTGGTCAACAACACAGGTTCCAGGCCAGCCATATCTTTACAAAAGAGGAAGAAAGGAAGGAAATAAATCCATTTGGCTGTAGTTGGAGAGGTCCACCCACCAGGGAACCTAAGTTTCTGGGTCCAGCTGCTCTCCGAGGTACTGACTCAAAGCCTCGCTCCCAGGCCCATCCCGTAGCTCCCACACATTCATCTCCCTGGGCCATGGTTTGGATTGGCAACAATGAAAACACAAGAGGACACACTGTGCCACATGGCAGGCCTCTCTGCAGACGACTCCCAATCTTGGACTCACACGAAGGAGGAGATCCCGCCCACGCTCCACAGTGCCTCTGGCACTTCCTGGGTGCTCCCACATTTCCAGGGAAGGAGACTGAGGGACTCACTGACCCGCATGCCGAGGGGCATCCCTGCCTCTGTGCAGTGCTTAGAGACAGACGTACTGTCCGTCTCCTTTCAGAGACCACTCCCACTCCCCCACCCCCGCAGGTGCGGGTCCTCATAGAACAGTGTCCTCTTGGCATAGAACTTGCGAACAGCCCCCCAAACTATTACTTTTTGTGTATGTTTTTATTATTTTGTTTACTTGATTTTGGTTTTGTTTTGAGGCAGGGTTGAACTGTGTAGCCCAGGGGTGGTGGGGGACTCACCATGTAGACCAGGCTGGCCTTGAACTCAGAGATCTGCCTGCCTCTGCTTCCTGCACGTTGGGATTAAAAGCAAGCAGTAACAGTCCAGCATGACACTCTATTTAAGAACATTCCTCAGAAACTGGGTGTGGTGATCCAGCCCTGTAATTTCAGCACTTGAGAGGTGGAGATGAAGAGATTAGGAAGTTGAGGATGAGTTGAGATACATGGAATCCTCTCCAAAACCAAAACCAAATCCTAACACTGTGACTAGGAGTGTAGAGCCCCTGCCTAGAGTCCCCCAGTGAGGGGCTGGGGTGTGGCTCAGTGGTAGAGCCCCTGCCTAGAATCCCCCAGTGAGGGGCTGGGGTGTGGCTCAGTGGTAGAGCCCCTGCCTAGAATCCCCCAGTGAGGGGCTGGGGTGTGGCTCAGTGGTAGAGCCCCTGCCTAGAATCCCCCAGTGAGGGGCTGGGGTGTGGCTCAGTGGTAGAGCCCCTGCCTAGAATCCCCCAGTGAGGGGCTGGGGGTGTGGCTCAGTGGTAGAGCCCCTGCCTAGAATCCCCCAGTGAGGGGCTGGGGTGTGGCTCAGTGGTAGAGCCCCTTTTCAGCATGAACAAGAGTGTTCCGTTCCCAGTGTTGTGAAAGAGAATTGAAAGTGTTGGCAGAGAAATCTAGCTTGGCCAACAGAGACCGTAGGTCCGCTAGTGAGCAGGTGTCAGGGAATGCTAACTGGTGACCTGAGGCCAAGTAGTTTTCACTCCTGGCCCCCAGCAGGCTCACTGGTCAGGAGCCTTCGGGCACCCATTATATCTCCTGTAGTGGGCTGAGAGCCGTTATGACAGCCCACGGGACTCTTGTATTGCGAGTCACGTGGGTGGGCGGCGAGGCTTCCAATCCCCTGTGCTGTTGGCCTCCCCACAGGAGGGGAGGGGCTGTGGGAGGTGAGCATGAGCTAGCCAGGAAGGACGCAGGGGACCTTAGGAAGAGCTGTGTGACATGGGGGAGGTGATTTGAGACCTCCCAAGCCAAGAGGATAGACAGGTATGCTCAGTGCCTCACACTACTTCCCCCCACCCCCACATTGGGGGCCTAAGTGGGAGGGAACAGAGGGTCTCTACATACACCGGCCTCTCATTCTGTACCTCTGCATACAGGGGCTGCATGTTACTGGCTTTATTGTCTTCTGTTGTTTTGAGGGAGAGGAGGAGACAGAGTAGCCTCAAATGTGGGGTCTTATCTGAGCTTCCCCAGAAGATGTAATTGCAGGTCACAGAAGTGGGTTTAATTCTGGGTGTTTGGTATAATGCTGGAGGTGGAATACAGGGCCTTGAACATGCTAAGCAAACAAATGCTCTACCACTGAGCCACACCCCAGCCCCTCACTGGGGGATTCTAGGCAGGAGCTCTACCACTGAGCCACACCCCCAGCCCCTCACTGGGGGATTCTAGGCAGGGGCTCTACCACTGAGCCACACCACCAGCCCCTCACTGGGGGATTCTAGGCAGGGGCTCTACCACTGAGCCACACCCCCAGCCCCTCACTGGGGGATTCTAGGCAGGGGCTCTACCACTGAGCCACAACCCCAGCCCCTCACTGGGGGATTGTAGGCAGGGGCTCTACCACTGAACCACATCCCCAGCCCCTCACTGGGGGACTGTAGGTAAACATTCTACCGCTGACCAGCATCCTCAGCCCACCAACACTTCCCCCTTCCCAGCGTTTTTGAGATAGTCTCACTGCGTGACCCAGGGCAGCCTGGATGACATGGTCCTCTTACCTCCCTCTCACAAGGGCTAGGATGGCAGTCCTGTGCCACCACGCCTCGCTGCAGTCCTCAGTTCTGAGAGCGACGTAGGTATAGATAGTTACCTGGGCAGCATCGGCTGACAGCCTCTCCTTATCTGGTGCCCACCCTGAGGTGAAGGGTCACACACACCCCTTCCTCTTCCTCACCTTCCTCCTCCCTTCTCCCAAGCAGTCACCTCCTAAGTTCTGGTCACTACCCTGTGTCCTGGGTCTCCCCCATACCCCCCTCAGATGTGTCCACTTGACTCCCTCTCCTTCTTTTTCTCTCTCCTTCCTTTCTCCTCAGACACCCCCCAGGCCTCTCGAGATGTGGGTCCGCTGGTGTGGGGGGCCGTGGGGGGAACATTGCTGGTGCTGCTTCTGGCTGGGGGGTTCCTGGCCTTCATCCTGCTGAGGGGGAGGAGGAGGCGGAAGAGCCCTGGAGGAGGCGGAAATGATGGCGAGAGAGGATCCTATGATCCAAAGACTCAGGCGTTTGGGAACGGGGGCCCTGTCTTCTGGCGGTCAGCATCCCCCGAGCCCATGAGGCCAGATGGCAGGGAAGAGGAAGAGGAAGAGGAAGAAGAGGCGAAGGCAGAGGAAGGTCTCATGCTACCTCCACACGAGTCACCTAAGGACGACATGGAATCTCATCTCGATGGCTCCCTCATTTCTCGGCGGGCAGTTTACGTGTGACCCCACGATGTAGACACTGGACACAGAGAAGCCAATTCCCACCCCCGCTGCCAACCACACCAACGCCAGCCAGCAACGGGATGGCTAGGGACCGGTTGGACTGGTTCTTCTGGGGCACACTGGAGTTGGAAGGCCACCTCCCCCGTTTCTGAATGGAGGACAAGTGGAGCCACACACCAGACTATCTCCAGGCCCTCATGAACCCCAAGAGCGCCATGGTGCACACTCAGGACTCCTCAGAGCTTGCTTTCGGCCCCAGCCTGGCCCTGGCCCCGAAACACTCAGGAGCTAATAAATGCCTTGTCAGAAAAACTTGGGGGTGTTTTGTGGTACATCAGACCCCTCTCTCTGTGTCCTGGGGAATGGGTGGGTGGGACAGAGACCACTAAGTATCGAGCCTTGGAAAGAAAATTTGGTGGGGGCCCAGATTGGGAGATGTCACACCACGTGTGCCCAAGCTCCCCAGAAGCTGCTAGGATTTAGACTGGGTCCCTGACTTGGAGGCTCTGAGACATGAGTGTGGGGAAGGGGGCTTGAACTCCTGGATCCCAGGACAGGTGGGGAAGCAAACTGGCTTCAGAGCTAAGTTTCTCAGGAAGAGAAAGGCTAGCTACCTTGGTCCTGAGTTCTAATGATCTGTGGGGTAGGGGTGGGGGTCCCACACAGGTCTCCTTTCTCTGTTGTCGAGGGCCCTAGGAATAGAAAGCTGCTTCTCTCTGTATTTGAGGACCTTGAGGCTAGAGACGTAGGTGCCAGGTGTTGGCAATACCCAGATGGTCCCACCTTGATGTCCTCACAGCGGCCCGTCCTGGGTGGCTGTCTCCCACCCTCCTGGCAGGATTTGGTCCTGTGGGGGTTACCAGGAATTCTGAGAGGCCTCACCACACTCATACCACATACACAGCACAGATATAACACACAACACACACACACAACATACATATACAGACGCACATACTCCTCCAGCTAGCAATCTTGACTCCAAGGGTCCCAAAGCATCTGCCCCTGGGAGAAGGAGGTGAGCTTATCCCCCCCCCCGTCTGTGGCCTCTTGGGACACTAGGATCAGATGACACCTTCCGGGTGGGTGGAGTAGCCAGGAGGCTTGGATACATGCACTTCCTCAATCAGTAGTCATAGATCCCAGAATGCCAAGCCTGTGTCCGCCATGCTGGGGACACCAAAGTGGCCCAGATCACAGCCCTGTCCTGTGGGAACGTGGCCAGCCAGCCAGCAACAATGACAGGAAGGACTGAGTGTCTGAGGTGGCCTTGTGTGCTGCGCTCCAGCTCGCTCACCCCTAACCCCGGCCCAGCACACACACTGGAACCTTCTGGAGGATGCCCCGCAGGAGAGCGGATGCTAACTGGGTCACTTCCTCTCCAAGTTCGGGAAGCACATTAGCTACACCAGTGACACCTCTAGTGTTTTGCATCCTTGTCTGTCCTGGGCATTCATTGAGGGGGGGGGGGTGTGCCATGCTCTCAGTCATGGAAGGCTGGGCTGGGGGGCGGCGCCATGCTCTCAGTCACGGAGGGCAGGGCAGGCAATCTGCTTGACTTCTGCTTGCGCACAGATCCCCCTTCTGTGCCAGCTTACGTGTCCGACCCAGGGCTACGGATCTAGTGAGGAAACGGGCCCTTGCTCCAGGACCTCCGCTGTTAGCTAAGAGGAGGCACCCTGAACAATGGGGAATGGGAAGTCGTGTGAGGTCTCCTGATGGGCCAGAAAACATGACGACGTTCCCATAGTGAGAGGTTCTGCTCCTGACACCACAGCATCCACATCCTTCCTCTCTCCTCTTCACTCTGTCCCAATACCACAGTCTCCTTGCTGTTCCTGTTTGTCTTTTGTTTTTTACGAGACAGTCTTCAAATGCTCGCTGCCAAGATTGGACTGGAAACCTCTTCCTACTGCTTCTCCCTTGTGTGTGGAGGTTGTTTCGTTTGAGACAGTCTTGGCTATGTGGCTCTGACTGTCCTGGAATTCACTGTGTAGCCTAGACTGGATTCATACTCTCAGCAATCCTCCTGCTTCAGCCTCTTGAGTGCTGGAATTATAGGTGCCCCTAAACTGTCACAACTGGCTCTCCTTGTTCCTTAAAAATATCCCGAGGCTGTCCCGGGATCTTTGCACTGGCTATTTCTCTGCAGTACACCCAGAGGTCTCAAAATCCCCCTTCACAGATAAGCCCTGTTTGCCTGGCTCTGGGGGTCCGCATTCTGTCACATCCTTGTTCCCCTTCCCACTCTGTAGTGAGTCCAGTTCCAGCTTGACCTTAGATGGCATCTGCTTGTTTGCTATCGGCCAGGGCCAGCCTGAGCTACCCTAAGACCCTGAGCATGAGGATGGGGACTTCGTGCATTTAGTTCACTTGCAGATCTCTTCCCATCCGCACAGATCAGGTGGTCCTGGATCAGGAGCACAGGGGCAGTTGGATGGAGCAAAGCCCCCGGCCATGGTTGAGTGGACAGGCAGAGGACGTGCTCAGGCATAGAGCGCTTGCCTAGCACGCTTGAGGCCCTGCATTCAGTTTCCTGTACAGACAAAGGAGACAAGGCAAGAAGGCAGAAGCATGGGCTCAGCCTGGGCTACACAGTGAGACTCCGTCTCTAAACAATCATTGAAAAGTCTGGCAAATGTGGGATGTGAGGAACGGGACTGAAAGCTGCAGCTCTGGGTTCCTCTTTTTTTTTTTTTTTTTTTTTTTGGTTTTTCAAGACAGGGTTTCTCTGTGTAGCTTTGCGCCTTTCCTAGAACTCACTCTGTAGCCCAGGCTGGCCTTGAACTAACTCACAGAGACCCGCCTGGCTCTGCCTCCCGAGTGCTGGGGTTAAAGGTGTGTGCCACCACCACCCGGCCTGAGTTCCTCCTAATGAGCCCTGTGCTGTCTTTGTCCTAACAGAGTCACCCAGCACAGCGGGAGCAGGGGCCACAGGCGGCATCATCGGAGGCATCATCGCCACCATCATTGCCACTGCAGTGGCTGCCACAGGCATCCTTATCTGCCGACAACAGCAGAAGGAGCAGAGGCTTCAGGGGACTGATGAGGAAGAAGAGTGAGTGATGGGATCCTGAGAAGTGGCTGGGAGGAGGGATGTCAGAGTTGGGGAGCACAGGGTGGGGACTGAAGAGGAAAATCACAAAGGCAGTGTGGGGCGGAGACACCATCATAAATGGCTGGGTTCTTCCATGCGGTGGTGAGGAAAGACTTTTCTCTTCCTCGGTAAGTATGGGTATGAGAAGCTGTCCCTGAGATGTCATCAGAGCCCAGGCCCCCACCGTCTTGTTGCTCCACCTTCCCCTGAGCTTCAGCTGCTAAGTGTGGGTTCCCATCACTTGGAAGGTAGAAGCCGGAGGATCAGAAGTTCAAGGTCATTCCCCCTCTGTTACATGACACTGTCTCAAAAAACAGCAATACAAAAAAAGAAAAAAGGGTGTACAGGCCCAGGGAGAGTCAGGTGGTAAGAACTTGAGTTCCCTACAGTATTTATTAAAAATAAGTAAATAAATCAGCCAGGTGGTGGTGGTGCACACTTGAAATCCCAGCATTCAGCGGCAGAGGTAAGCAGATTTCTGAGTTCAAGGCCAGCCCGGTCTACAGAGAGAGTTCCAGGACAGCTAGGGCTGTTTTGGGGGGAAAAAATATTTTTATTTTCTCTGTGTGTTTGCTTGGATGTATGTCTGCACTCTTATATGTGTGCCTGGTACTCTAGAGGGTCGTGAGTTGCCATGTGGGTCTCAGGAATTGAACCTGTGTCCTTTGAAAAAGCATTAAGTGCTCTTCAGGAGCCACCTCTCCAGACCTTCATTTTTCCTACACTGTGGACCAGACTGACCTCAAACTTGCAGAGATCCTCCTACCTCTGCCTTCTAAGTTCTGGGAGTAAAAGAGCGCAGCTCCATGCCTGGCTCATTGTCTACATTTTATAAAACTGATATTATTATTGTGTGTTTGTGCACATGGACATAGATGCCTTGGCCTTGGCCTGGGTGTGGAGGCCAGAGGTCCTTTTTTGTTTTTGTTTGTTTGTTTGTTTTTTGAGAGGGTTCTCCATTTAGCCTTGGCTGTCCTGCAATTTGCTCTGTAGACCAGGCTGGCATCGAACTCAGAGATTCCCCCTACCTCTTCCTCTTTTCCTGAGTGCTGGGATTAAAGGTGTGTGCCACCACTGCACATCTTAAATTCAGGTTTTCAAGACCTTTATCTGCTGAGCCAACGTGCTTGCCATGTTTATTGTTGCTTTGTTTTGTTTTTAAGATTTATTTACTTAGTTGGATGGTGGTGGCACATGCCTTTAATCCCAGCACTGAGGAGGCAGAGGCAGGCGGATCTCTGAGTTCAAGGCCAGCCTGGTCTGCAGAGCAAGTCCCAAGACAGGAGGGATACATAGAGAAATGTCTTGAAAACAAAACAGGAAGGGCTGGAGAGATGGCTCAGAGGTTAAGAGCACTGGCTGCTCTTCCAGAGGTCGTTGAGTTCAATTCGCAACTACCACATGGTGGCTCACAACCACCTAGGATGAGATCTGGTGCCCTCTTCTGGCCTGCAGGCATAATGGAGGAAGAACACTGTGTACATAATAAATCTTAAAAAAAAAAAAAAAGAGAAAAAGTGAAAAAAGAAGATATTCTTTTGTGTGTGTGGGTGTGTGTGTCTGTGTCTGTCTCTGTGTATGTGTGTGCCCTCAGAGGCCAGAAGACCTTGACTCTGAGAGCTTGAGTTACAGGCTGTTGTGAACCCCTAATGTGGGTGCTGGGATCTCAACACGGGTCCTTTGGAGGAACAGCCAGTGCTCTTGCCCACTGAGCATCTCGCCCGCCCCCTTTTAGAAGTTTAGCCCATGGCTACCTTGAGCCCCTTGTGTGTGTGCGTGTGTGAATGCTATCTAGTTAGAGGTCAAAGGAGTCTCTATTTCCGCCATCTGGGTGTCAAGTCATCAGGTTTGGTGACAAGTCCCTTCACTCACTAAACAGTCTTACCTGCCCCATTATGTGTCTTCCCTCCGTGTGTGGATACACACTTAATCAAGTATCTGTTACTGGACATGTTTGTACGTAGAGAGAGCAGAGGGCAGCCTTGAGTGGCATTCCCCAGGCTCCATCCACCTTGGTTTGTTTTTGAAACAGGGTCCCACTGTGTGGCACTCGTCGCCTGGAACTTACCATGTAGACAGAGCTGGCCTTACACTCAGCCCCTCCTTAGTGCTGGGATTACCCGTGTGTGCCACACACCTGGCTCACTTCTGTGAATGAGAATTCTTCCCAGAGGGGTCTGGGATGCCAGGACTGAGTCTCACTCAGTTTGACTCCCTCGGAGCACTGGGGTGGGGGCAGGGATGGTGCTGAAAACCACAGGAAGAAAAACAGCCTTTTGGCGCTGATCCAGCAAGTGGCCAGACTGAGGTGGGGAGGGGGGTTGCGCGCTAACCTCCCTTGATCTGACTCCCACCCCTGACCCTGCAGACTGGAAGGACCTCCCTCCTATAAGCCACCGACTCCCAAGGCCAAGTTGGAGGAACCAGAGATGGTGAGATGTTCTTCTGGAGCTCCAGTTAACCTGCCTCCCTTCCCACTTTTCCTCCCTGGGGTCCATCCCAGAAGGGGGCTGTTGGGCTGGGTGGACAGGGCTGGTTGGGAAAGGCCACTGTGAGGGGTCCTGACGTACCCTTATGTCATGCCACAGCCCTCCCAGCTCTTCACACTGGGGGCCTCGGAGCACAGCACAATGAAGACTCCATACTTCGACGCCGGTGTCTCTTGTGCTGATCAGGTGGGAGTTTCCGGGTAAACAATGGTGGGTTTAGGGCTGGGTTAAGGGTCAAGGCGGGATTGAGTGGAGTGACTCAGAGCATCTGAGTAGCCCAGGGTCTGTGCCTGCGGCAGAGATACCATCATAGAGCCATTTCCCTGGAGTCCCCTCTATGGTGGAGACAGGATTCCCCTGGGGTCCCCTCTATGATGGACACATCCATTCCTCCGGGGTCCCCTGGATGGTCAGAGTCAAAGGAGGCCAAAGCAGCTTGAGGTTTAAACTTGATTATCACTCAAGGTTAAATAAAGACTGAGGTCAGGCTCGGCAGTTCCTGTCTGTGATGCCGACACTTGGGAAGCTGAAGCAGAATCACCAAAAATTTGGTGGCTTCAACCAACCTGTGCTGCGTAGTGAGTTCAAGGCTAGCATGAGTTAAAGAGTGAGACTTTGTTTCAGAATAGCCAAGAAGAGCAACAGGATTGAGGACTTCCGAAGCTTGTCTTGTGGTCTTGAGGACCAGAGCTGGAGTTTGAATTGTCTGTGACTGAGCATTGAGGGTCAGATACCTTTTTCTGGCCTTTGTACGTACACACGCAGACACACGCAGACACAGACACAGACACAGACACAGACACACACACACACACACACACACACACACACACACACACACACACACACGGTGAGAAAGGATTGAAGCCGAGCCTGGTGTGAAGACAAACACCTGTAATCTCAGTACTTGGGAGGGAGTCTCAGGCACGATTACCACTGTTTGAGCCCAACCCATGCCACATAGTGAGGCCATGATTGAAAAAAAAAAAAAGTCAAGCTGATCACAATAGTGCATTGTCCCAATACTAAGGAGATGGAGGCAGGAGGATCAGGACTTCAAGGTCATTCCTGGCTACAAAGTGAATTTAATTAAGGACACCCTGAGCAACTTGAGACCTTGTCTCCAAACAGACCAAACAATTGAGGTCAGGCCGGGCTATAACTGGGTTGGTACAGTTTGCCCAGCATGCACAATGCCCTGGGTTCAATCCCAAGCACTTTGTAACTGTGGTCCTAGACCTGTGCTTCGAACCCTTGGGAGGGAGGCAGGCAGATGTCTGGGAGTTCCAGGCCAACCTGGTCCACCAGAACAGTCAGGGCTATGTAGAGACCCATTCTCAGAGAAGAACAACAGAGGGAAATCAGAAGTCCAAGGTCAGTCTGGCTACATAGTAAGTTCAAGGCCAGTCTTCTATACAGGAGACCTCGTCTCAAAAAAAAAAAAAAAAAAAAAAAAAAAAAGAGGCTGAGCGGTGGTGGTGCATGCCTTTTTTTTTTTTTTTTTTTTAAGTTTGTAATTATATTTATGTACAGAAAAGTTAGCAGTGTACATTTAACCTGATCTAGTGGCGAGTTCATTGGCCTTTGCCTTTTCCAGGGCACGTGCCTTTAATCCCAGCACTCACTGCTTGTTAAGAGCACATTTGCTGTTCTTCCAGAGACCCGAGTTCAGTTCTCAGCATCTGTATTAGACAGCTCACATTACTCCAGCTTCAGGGGATCCGCGGCCTTCCTCCAGCCTCCTTGAGTACACATGTGATGTCCACACATACCCATTTAAGAAAAAAGAAGCCAGGTTTGATGGTCACACCTTTAATCCCAGCACTTGGGGGCAGAGGCAGGAGGATCTCTAGCCTCTGTGAAGCCAGCCTGGTCTATGCTGAGTTCCCCATCAGTCAGGACCACACAGTGAGACCCTATCTGAAACAAAACAAAACCAACAACTGCTGGGCATAGTGGCCTATGCCTTTCATGTCAGCACTCATGAGGCAGATCTCAGAGTTCGAGGCCAATCTGGTCTACAGAGTGAGTTCCAGGGCAGCCAGCGCTACATGGCAGACCCCAGTAGAGGTCAGATGTTCTTGTGTAAGGATGTGGGTTCAGGGATGAGGGAAGAGGACTGACGCAGTGAGGAGGTCAGTGCTGGGTATGGGTGTCCACACCAAGCAGTTCAGCCCAGGGAGAAAGGATGACGGGGTAGCTGAGTCTGGTCGGCATGGGGCAAGGATGGCTGGAATCTGGCCAAGGGGCAGATCAGGGACAGTATCCTGAGACTGAGGTGACCTTGAATCCCTGCTTGCTCTCCACTTCTAGGATATGCCTCGGTATCATGAGCTGCCCACCCTGGAGGAGCGGTCAGGGCCCCTGCTCTTGGGGGCCACGGGCCTGGGACCTTCTCTTCTGGTGCCTTCAGGACCCCCCGTTGAGAGGGTTTCCCTGGGTCTGGAAGACGAGGAAGACGAGGAGGAAGACTTCCTGGATAAAATCAACCCTATTTATGATGCTCTGTCCTACTCCAGCCCCTCCGACTCCTACCAGGGAAAAGACTTTTTTGTCTCGCGGGCCATGTATGTGTGAGGCGCAGGGGCTCTGACCTCCCACCTTTCACCCTTGACCCCTCAGCTTTCCACCAGTGACCTGGGACACTCTGACTTGCAGCCAAGCCAGGGTCAGCTGTCTGTCACCCCTGCAGTCCACCTATGTCTTGTTTAGTGGCTCCGCCATGACCTCCAGCTTACGATTTCTGACCCAGATAAACCTGCATGACTGGAAACCTGGAAATTTTATCTCCCGAGGCAGGGAGCTCGGACCTCTGCATCACCTCTGACCCCTCAAGGACTCCTAAGACTGTGCCCCTCTGACCATGCCACTCACTGCCCACCTCTATCTCAACTACCCACGCAGTCCCAAAGAAGACCTTGGACTTGTCCTCAGGCAACAGAGTCCCCACAGGTCTGCAAAGAATGGGGTCAGGGGTTCCCTGCTGCTCAGACCTGAGCCCTCCAGGCAGCAGAAGCCCACCTGACCTCTCCCCATCCTCCTCCCCAAAGATGAAAAGGAGAGGACTCCCCAGGGTAAGGTAGGACCTCCCCATCTCCACCCACTCCTGCGGGCAGGAATCTCAGGGTTCACACCCTCTCCTCATCACACGGTACCCCAGTTCCTGTCTCCAGAGCATGAAGCCCAGGCAGTGCTGGAGGGGAGAGCCTAATGCAAGTGTGCCTTGCCACCCCAGGTTTGAGAGATTTCCTCTTATTTAAAGACTACTGAAACCTTTGAACCCCTACCCAGTGAGAGAAGTACACATCCCTCTTTAGGGGGAGGGGTGTGTGTGAGATGGGGCATCTGGGCATCTGGGTTGGGAGTTTGGGCAACATTATTTTGTAAGCATTTCCTACAAAATATGAGTTTATACTTTGATAAAGTCTCGTGTTTTCTGTGAGAAGTGAAGGGAGTGGGGTGGGCTAGGACATGAGGGAAATGAGAAAGGCATGGAGCCTCAAGGCCTCGGCGAGCTATAAGTCAACACAAGATAGATTCCCCCCAAAGACCACAGGTACCCCAGAAACTGATCATAGTAATAAGCAAACCACATCAACTAAAACAAAACGATAAGGCAGAGCCAGGCGGATCTTTGTGAGTTCGAGGCCAGCCTGGTCTACAGATCGAGATCCACGAAAGGCACAAAGCTACACAGAGAAATCCTGTCTTGAAAAACCAAATAAATAAATAAATAATAAAACAAAACAAAACGATAGGGTTGCAAGAGGTGTCTAACATGCACACTTGAAAGGAACGGCTACAACAGCTGCCTAATGATTAACAGCTCAGAGTCATGGAAACAGACATAAAGATACCAGTAACCGGCCAAGAGGGGCCAATAGCAAATAACAGGTTAAGGGCACCTGAGAGGCTGAGGCAGAAAGATCGCCTACAATTCAGGGCCAGATTGGAATTACATAGTGAGTTGGAAAGGGGGTCATTAAAAAAAAAAATAGGTCATGAGGAAAACATTTCCAACGAAGCCCTAAGGCGTAACGGGTAACGTAGCTAAATGAATGAGCCAGAGGCAAAGAG
This sequence comes from Peromyscus maniculatus bairdii, assembly GCF_049852395.1. NCBI lineage: Eukaryota > Metazoa > Chordata > Mammalia > Rodentia > Cricetidae > Peromyscus > Peromyscus maniculatus. Next base: position 30,293,580 of record NC_134852.1, on the reverse strand, counting down.
ATGAACAGGGGCTGTGGGTATACTGGGTAATAGCCAGGAGGCAAAAGATTCCAAGACGCCGGGCAGTGGTGGCGCACGCCTTTAATCCCTGCACTCTGGAGGCAGAGGCAGGCGGATCTCTGTGAGTTCCAGGCCAGCCAAGGCTACAGAGCGAGATCCAGGAAAAGCGCAAAGCTGCACAGAGAAACCCTGTCTCGAAAAACCAAAAAAAAAAAAAAAAAGAAGAAGAAGAAAAAGATTCCAAGACAAGACGGTTAATCAGAGAGAGGCCGGAAGGAAGGACGGTGCGCGTGAACCATGCAGAAATGGGCTAAACCGGGTCGAGGAAACGAAGCGCAATGAATGGGGGACTGAATGCTGGGTAATGGGAAAGGAATGAATGGGCCAAAGATAGAAGCCCGGGTGACGCGGGGCAGACGGCATGACGGGTAACCACAGGGGTGGGCGCACGGCAGCTGTTGCACGGGGAGGGGGAAGGCCGGCCTGGAGGGCAGGCAGAGGCAGGGCAGCGTCCACAGGACCGATTTCAGGTTTCCCCGAGGCACTGCGGGGAGCGGCAGCACTTCCGGCTCCCCCCTCGGCGACCCAGCCCCTGCACCGCGGGGCCCGGCGGGGCGCGAGAGCTGACCTTGCTGCCTAGCAGCGTCTGCGGCGCAACGCACCTCTGCCCACGGCCTTTGACCCGGGCCCCTTAGCCAATGAGCTCCCTAACGGAAACGTCACCGAGGTCGGCCCCCCAGACGTGCTGTGGCCAATCAGCACGCGGGCTGAGCCGAGCCCCGCCAATGGCCACGGCGTCTGCTAGGGCGGGGCTCCGCGCCCCCGGGCGGATGGTGGGGCAATGGGCAAGTAGGCGTTGCAAAGCGAGCGGGATCGACGAATGGCGAGGCCGCTCCGGACCCGCGGCGCCGCGAACCAATGGGCGCGGGGCGTGCGAGCCAATGGGGAAGGCGAGGGAGCCGCACGGCCCGACGGCGAGCAGAAACCAATAGAAATGGCAGCTTCGGCGAGAGGGGCGGTACTTCCTGCCAGAACTCCAATGAAAAGTCCTGCTTCTAGGGTAATGGGCGGGGCCCGGAGGACGATGCACCAATGGGCTCCAGGGGGCGGGTAGACAGCCGCGGCGGCGGCAGTGGGTTCGGTTGCGCGTAGCGCACGGGGCAGGAGCGGAGCCCAGGCCGGGAACAGGCGCCGCCGCCGCCGCCGGTGAGAGCCGGGGCCGAGTGGGTGGGAGGGGGCCGGGTCCGCATCCGGGGGTGTGTGTGCGCTTCCGTGTGTGGGCCCTGACCTCTGCCCTCTGCCCTCTCCCCTCGCAGATACCATGGGGAACGTGCTGGCTGCTAGCTCTCCTCCCGCAGGGCCCCCGCCGCCTCCGACGCCGTCCCTCGTCGGGCTGCCGCCGCCGCCGCCTTCGCCGCCGGGCTTCACGCTGCCGCCGCTCGGGGGCGGCCTGAGCACTGGGTCGAGCGCGGGCCGAGGCTCAGAACGGACTCCCGGGGCTGCGGGCAGCGGCGCTGCGGGGGCCTCGGACGATGGGGGCTGCGGCTGCCTCCCCAACCCGGGCACGTTCGAGGAGTGTCACCGGAAGTGCAAGGGTGAGGGGTGCCGGGCCCCGATCGCCCGCGGGGAGGGGGAAGGACCCCCGGAGGGAGGTTGGCGCGCGTCGGTGCAATCCTGGAACAGAGTGTTAGGGGTTGAGGATGGGGTGGGACGCTGGGACCTTGAACTCGGGGTTTCGGAACTGCAAGCGGTTGGTGAACTCCCTGGGTGGGGAAGAATGCCACAGCGGGAGAGAAAAGTCCTGGACACTGAGAGCCCCGGGACCAACCCCGCCAGACTCCTTAGTGTGATCAGGAAAGGAATTATGGCCCAAGGTCACTGTGTCAGCAAGGTGTTCCCCAATGTTCTGTGAGGGGTGCCACCAAAGGGCTCTGGATCCCGGCCTAGAATCATTTTGATCACAAAGGAGATACACTTTTATCTTTGATACTGAAATATGTGTCAACTTATTAAATACTTGGAACAGTTCCGTGTGGTAAGGATCCCCATTGTAGGGATGAGGGATTTGGCAAGAAAGTGAGTTCCCTAAATTCAGGTGATTGCACTGGGTTTTAGAAACAGCCAGAGGGCCTAGCCCTGTTCACCAGGCAGAGTTTTCTCTAGTGGAGGGATGTTTCATGAGATGTGGGTCTCTGGAGAGAGCTGGGGATGGGAGGGAAGGAGGGGAGAATTTGGGGTGACAGCATCTCTCTCCTGCAGAGCTGTTTCCAGTTCAGATGGAGGGTGTCAAACTTACAGTCAACAAAGGGTTGAGTAACCGTTTCCAGGTAAGTCTTTCTGGCGCCTGGACCCTCCAGAGATCATAGCAGATCCCCTCACTCTCTTAGAGGACTGGGCTTTGGGGTAGGTAACAAGATTTAGATAACAACATTCCAGTGGCCCGTGCTTCAGATCCCAGCACTGGCAGGGGCTGAAGCAGGGAGATCCTGTCCCAGACCCGCCTTGGGATGCCCCTGTATCAAAACATAAAAGGGAAGTGAACAATAAGACTCTCATACATTCCAGGATGATTACTCAAGGGGAGTGGGAAAGTCTGGGTTTGGGGCCCCAGCATTCAAAGGTACCCCTTACCCTGCAACTTCAAGCAGGGGTGCAACCCTAGCCCCACTTGTCTCCCAGGCAGCCTCTTGATCTCATCAGGTCAGGCCTGGTGTTCGTTTTGTTTATCCCCCGGGTTGGTACCCTGGGCATTGATGCTGCTAAGCGTGGCTTGCCGCCCAGTGTTCGCTTCCCAGCTCTACCCCCCTAGTTTTCATCCCCAGAACTCGGTCTTTGAATCTTCAAGTGGATAAGCCAGCCTTGCCAAGACCCCACAACTCACTCTCTTCTCCCAGGTGACCCACACAGTAGCCCTCGGCACAATTGGGGAGTCCAATTACCACTTTGGGGTCACGTACGTGGGGACGAAGCAGCTGAGTCCCACAGAGGTAAGGTTCCTTCTGGTCATTCTTCTGGCGAATTCTTCCATGAAGGGAATAAATGGACAAGTGACAGGCTTGGGCCTTGGAAGGGAGGAGGTGTTGGGACAAGCCAGGTATAGGACCTGGAATGTCAAATTCTGTGCTCGGATGTCCTCTAGGGGGCGCTGGAGAGCCACAGAAAGGTTGGACAGGGGAGGAAAGCAGGGTCAGATGGTATGGGTGTGCTGCTCATGCTGCCCTGGCAGGGGGCGGATGGGGGACGTGGAGGCTTCAGGAGGGCTGGACACTGGTGCTGAGTCTGCTGGTGTTACCTGTTGTGTTTTTGTTTTTGGAGACAGTCTCATGCCCTGGCTGGGCTTGAGCTATGGTTTAGGATGATCAGTCCTCGTGTCTTTCCCTCCCCAAGTGCTGAGGTTTCAGGGATAAGTAACCATGTGCTGGGGATCAAACCCAGGGCTTGCTAGACAAGCACTCTTACCAACTGAACTATATCCTCGGCCCTTACCTCTGCGCTTTCGTGTAGCATGCACCTGTGCAGGTGCCTCTTCCCACCTTTGCGTTTGCAAGGGCCAAAACAGAACATCTGATCTGTAGCTCACCATTTGTGCTGAACTGGCTGGCCAGCCAGCTCACGGGACCTACCATCTCTGCAGTGTTGGAGTTACGGGCATGAGCAGCCATACCTGGTGCTTATGCAAATACTGGGGATTTGAACTTGGGTTCTCATACTTGCATGTAGGAGAGCTCTTACCTATCAAGCCCTGGCTGGACTAGAACTCTATGTAAACCAGGCTAGTATTCCACACCGGGGCTCTCTTGCCTCTGTCTCCCAAGTGCTAGGGTTAAAGATGTGTGCCGCCATGCCTGGTACTTAAACTCTCCATTCATTATTCCACCATCAGCAGATCAGAAGGTCCGGCCACTGTCAAGGAATGAATGCCTCCTGCAGCTGCCTTAGAGTAGCGCGGGGACCCGCTTGGCACCGCCCATCTGTAGCAGCCTCCTAGTGTTCTGAGGCAGAAAGTCTGAGCTGCACTCTGACTCCCATTTATTTGTGTGTGGGGAGGCCTATGAGGGTAGAGGACAACTTCCCAAGAGTCATTTCTTTGGTTTCTCCTCGTGTGTCCTGGGGATTAAACCCATGTCCTCAGGCTTGGGTGACACCCTTCCTACTGAGCCGTCTCATTGGCCCCTTGAGATGTGTTTGGAAGAGTGGAGGGGGTGGTTGTCTCAGAGTCAAAGCCTGGAGATTGAAGTCCCCAGGTAGGGGAAGCGAATGGCCTGTAATAGTTGGAGAAGAAGTATGTGATTATGGCAGAAAGGATGTGACACCAGGAACAGGACACTGCCGTGAAGGTGTGTTGTCAGTCAGGAAGCAGAGCCCGCCGACAAACGAATTCAAGCCCAGTGAGTGTCCTGCCACCTGCCTGTCACACTAGCACTTGGGGAGGCTGTGGCAGAAGGATGAGGAATTGCAAGACAGCCCAGGCCACATAGCAAGACCTACTTCCGTAAATAAGCAAACACCCACAAACCAAAGAGCAGGCTGGTGGCCTAGACCTGTAATCCAGCACTCAGGAGGTCACAGACATCCTGTGCCGCGTGGCTAGTGTGCTGGCTAGTTGAAGTCACCTGGGAAGAGGAACTTCAGCTGAGAACATGCCACCGCAAGATTGGCCTGCGGGGCATGTTCATGAGTGGGCATGTGAGGGCCCAGCTCACTGTGGCGGTGCTACCCCTGGGCTGGTGGTCCTGGGCACTGTGAGAAAGCTAATAAGCAAACCAGTGAGTGGCACCCGTCTGTGGCCTCAGCTCCTGCCTCTGTTCCTGCCATGACTTCCTGCCCTGACTTCCACTGCGAAGTGGAGCTGCAAGCTGAAGTTAGCTTTTCTTCCCCGTTAGCTTTTGGTGCTGGTGTTTATCTCAGCACTGGAAACCTTAATTAAGATAGTCCCTGCAGGCAGCTCTGAGTACGGGAACCCTATCGAAAAGAGAAGCAACAACCGGGCGGTGGTGGCGCACGCCCTTAATCCCTGCACTTGGGAGGCAGAGGCAGGTGGATCTCTGAGTTCAAGGCCAGCCAGGTCCACAGAGTGAGATCCAGGACGGCCAGGGCTACAGGGAAAACCCCTGTCTTGAAAAACTTAAAGAAAAACAGAAACAGTAGTGACAGAAGTGTTGGGCTCACAGTCCAGTAGTTCCCGGGGCGCCTATGTTGCTGAAGTGACCCAAATGGGCACGGCCTGAGCCCCGAGCAGGAGGGATGCCAGTGCGGTGCCCAGAGTCCAGGCTTCCGGCTGTGTTCTTCACACCGCCTCTGACCCCTAAGCTGCTCTGGCCCACAGGCGTTCCCCGTGCTGGTCGGTGACATGGACAACAGTGGCAGCCTCAACGCACAGATCATCCATCAGCTGAGTCCAGGCCTCAGGTCCAAGATGGCCATCCAGGTGAGTCCTGCGTGGACGTGTGGCCTGTCACGCTCCCAGAGGCTCCCTCATGCATGGCCCTCACACTGCCCCTCCCCCACAGACCCAGCAGTCGAAGTTCGTGAACTGGCAGGTGGATGGGGAGTACCGGGGTTCCGACTTCACAGCTGCGGTCACCCTAGGCAACCCAGATGTCTTGGTGGGTTCAGGTAAGAGGTGGGCGGGGCTTACGGGTGGTCATGAGGCCTTCATCTAGCTCCCCTTTCCCAACAAGGCACGTGACTTTGTCTCTTGGAGTCTCCCACGCTTCCCTCTGAGAGGTAGCAGGGTAGGAAGGCCCAACACTTGCAAGGCTAAGGAAGGGCAGTCATGAGTTTCTTGCAGCCATGAATCCCTGCCTCAAAAAAAGAAAAGAATAAAAAGCAAAACCAAAGCCAGGTGCGGTCACACCTGTAATCCCAGGACTGGGGGGGTCAAAGGTCAGGGTTGGAACCTTTTTGAGGAGGGTCCATGATGCTCTTTGTTTTGTTTTGTTTTTTACTTTATCTGGTGTATGTGCCAGCATGTGTATGCACTCGGAGCCGCTTGCCCGTCTGCCCAGCCATTGAACGCCTGTGTTCGGAGCCTGCCCCATACAGTGTATTTGAGCCCTGGTGATGAGATAGTGAGCAGAACTGAGCCCGCCTCTCTGGGGAGTGCCCATCCCAGCAGGGACCTCCACATAAAGAGCCCATGGAGATGACTGTGTAGACTGGGGTGTGGTTAACGCCTGCCTAGATTCAGCAGGGAGGTGCGCAGGGAGGGCATGGCGTGGTGGTAGAGTGCTTGCAAGGTCCCGGGTTCTGGTCCCAGCACCGTAAGAACAATGACTTTCTTGAGGGGCTGGCCTGGGATTGAACAGAGCTCTGGCTGCCTGTCTCCTGGGTGGAGGGATTAGCGTGTACCACCATACCTGGCAAATGGACATTTTACCCCCAAGCATTTGTAATGTTGGTACAAGTATTAAGGCAACTCCAGGTAGTTAAAAGGGAGGTTTATTTGGGGTAACTTACAAGTAAAGGGATAGGTTACAGGATCCGGGAAGGGTGAAGTGCAGTCCAGCGGTGTTCTCTGGAGAAATCTGCTCAGTCCACCATCCTGCATCCAGGATTACCAGGAACCAGGAAAGCTTGCACATTCGGATCTCAGGTCTTAATGGCTCCCGTCTCAGTCCTGCCTCGGGGGCTGGTCATAGGTCGGCGTGACAGTTACTGGAAGCCTCACTGCGGGTAGTACTTTCAGGTCAAAGATAGAACAGCTACCCACTACAGTACAATGTATTTGTTACTGCTAGGACGAATCGCATTCAAAGTAAGTTAAAATGATTGCTCTTTGCCGGGCGGCAGTGGCGCGCAAGGCAGAGCAAGGAGGATCTCTGTGAGTTCGAGGCCAGCCTGGTCTACAGAGTGAGTTCCAGGACAGCCAGGGCTATACAGAGAAACCCTGTTTGTGGGAGCCCGTTCTCGGGTTCCTCGTGGCTTTACCCAGCAGGTCCAAATAGAGGATGATCAGGACCATGGGCCTGAGTGCAGGTGTCTGAGATGGTCTGCACTTGGCTGTGCTGGGGGAGGAGGTCTTTTGCTCCACCCCTTGGCGTCTCTATAAAAACCCTGGGCCAGAGACAGTTGGGGCCCGTTGAAAAAGGTTCCAGGCCCTCTCAAGGCTATCCTTTATTTTCTATCTGTTTATCTCCGCGATATTCTCCACAATAAATCCTTCTATCTAATATTTCCAGCTGATCGCACTCAAGAAAACTCTGGGGAACTGTGGGGGTGGTGAGTAAACACCCCACACCTGTTGAAAAACCAAAAGAAAATGCTGTCAGCTTTGATCAGACTGGGACCTGGTGGGACCTTCCTGAGGCCTGCTCTTCTTACCTTGGCTCTTACTAATCCTGCTATCTCAATTTGGATGATTCTAGACCCTTAGGACCACTAGGGTTGATCCGTTTGCTTGAAGGACGCAATTTTGTTGATCCCTTCTGAAGCGCCAGGCTTCATGACACTCATTTACGTATTTGCAGTGCTGAAGCTGGAAGGGGGAGGGGCTCAGTGTGCTAGGCAGGGGCTCCACCACTGTACCACACCCCCAAACCCTCACCGGGGGTTCTAGGCAGGTCCACCACTGAGCCACACCCCAAACCCTCTCCAGGGATTCTAGGCAGGGGCTCCATCACTGAACCACACCCCCAAACCCTCTCCGGGGGTTCTAGGCCAGGGCTTCTACCTCTGGGTGGTACCCACTAGAAATTCATTTAAAGCTGGGTTTTTGGCCTCAGGATGTAACTTTGGCCAGACCATTAACCATTAACCTGCCCTCCAAGTTGTATGCATCAGAAATATCTTCATACATGCAGAAAGACTTCATTTGGGAACTGCTGCTATAGTCAAAACTCCTGTCCCGATGGCCTCCTGCAGAGGGGACCAGTGCAGACAAGCTTGGTAGGAAAAGGCCCGGCCTCCTAGGGAGCCTGGGATAGAGGAGGTCAAGAATCAGGACTCAAAGGGCTGGAATGGGTCTCAGGGTCATTGCACATGCTTGAGACTGGGCTCTGTTCATCGGCAACACCACAGAAACTTCCGGGGACTGGGACAAGGCTCCATGGTAGAGCACCTGCCCGCTGACTGCACGCTTGCCTAGCGTGCACAGAGCCTGCAAAGCGGGTAGCGGGGACACACCCCAAATCCAGCACTTTCCCAGGTCCAGGGTCGTCCTGGGCTACTTCCTGAGTTCAGATTCACATCAGCCTGGGTTAGAGAGGCTTTTGTTTCAACCTGGCACTTGGGAGGCTGGGGCAGGAGGATCCTCAAAAGCTCTGGGCCATTTAGGGTCGAAGAACAAGGTGGGCCAGCAGGGAGGCTTGGCAGGTGAAGGCGCTTGCTGGCCATGCCTGGGTTTGCTCCCTGTGAAGACACACAGGAAAGGAAACCAGCTCCAAAAGGTGTCTGGTGACCTGTGCACATGTGCACACTTGCACGAGCACCTTGGTGTACATGCTTTGACAACTGCTCATGGGGGCGGGGAGGAAAATCTCAAGTAGAATGCAGTGGCGCACGCCTAAAATCCCCAGCCACTTGGGAGGCCAAAGCAGAAGGATGACCACCAGTTTGAGGCTAGCCAGAGCTACATAGCAAGATCTTTTGAATTGGGGTCTCTTTTTTTTTTTTTTTAAAGATTTTTTTATTATGTATACAATGTTCTGTATGCCTGCATGCCAGAAGAGGGCGCCAGATCTCATTACAGATGGTTGTGAGCCACCATGTGGGTGCTGGGAATTGAACTCAGGACCTCTGGAAGAGCAGTCAGTGCTCTTAACCTCTGAGCCATCTTTCCAGCCCGAGACCCTGTTTTTAAGAGAGACTCAGAATCGGCCAGCACTGGCTGATTTTCTAGAGGACCCAGGTTAAATTCTCAGTATCTACATGTCAGCTCGTAACCACCTGTAACTCCAGTTCCAAGCAATTTGAGAACCTATTCTGGCCTCGGTGGGTACCATGTGCACATCACAGGGACACATGTGCAGACAAAACACCCATAAATCTTTTTTTTTTTTTTTTTTTTTTTTGTTCTTCGAGACAGGGTTTCTCTGTGTAGCTTTGCACCTTTCCTGGGACTCACTTGGTAGACTGTAGACGAGGCTGGCCTGAACTCACAGAGATCGCCTGGCTCTGCCTCCCCAGTGCTGGGATTAAATGCGTGCGCCACCACCGCCTGGCTAAAGATTTATTTATTTTTATTTTGTGTGCATTGGTGTTTTGTTTAAAATAAATCTTAAGAAAAAAAAAATTTAAGCCAGAATAAAGCCAAAGCTGGGCTGTGGTGGTACCTATAATTAGGCTGAGGCAGGAGGGCCACACGCTGGGCTCCTGACTGGAAGAAAAAAGCTACAAACTCCTAAGAGGAAGTGCTGTAATTCCGAGACTTCAGATTCAGCCCATTAGGAGAGGGCTGGGTAGGACAGGTCTGGGTCAGGTCTGGAGCATGCCTTGTGGATGTTTAGCCAGCTGGGTTGAGGGAAGGCTTCAGTGGCTGGCTGTGTCACAGAAGAGGACAGAGCTCTATTTTGAAGCTGGGGCCAACCCCTAGGGTACCACAGGTAATTGCGAGGGCACTGGGGAGCTATGGCAGGTTCCCAGGAGAAAGCACTGTCGTCAGGTTTGTGCTTTGGTGAGAACCCCTAGCCTCTGGGTGCTGTGGATGATTGATTGATTGATTGATTGATTGATTGATTGATTGATTGATTGATTGATTGATTAAAACAAACACTGGCCAATAGTCAGACAGGAAGGATAGGCAGGACTAGCAGAGAAGAAAATTGAAAGAACAGGAAGGCGGAGGGGAGGAGACACCAACCTGCCGACCAGGGAGCATCATGTAAAGGCAGCAGGTAAAGCCACGGAACACGTGGCAACATATAGATGAACAGAAATGGGCTGAGTATAAGAGTAAGAGCTAGACAATGGTAGACCTGAGCTAATGGCTGAGCAATTTAAATAATATAAGTGTCTGTGTGTTTATTTTATAAATGGGTTACAGGACTGCCGGGGCTTGGAGAGAAAAACTTCAGCTATGCCTGGGTGTGCTGTGGGGTCTGTTGGGGAGGCTGTTTGTAGAGAAATGACTTGTGGGGGACAGCGGCACCCCAGTTACAGATTATTAGAGACGCACTTGGGGATGGGTTAGTACTTGTTCCCAGTAGCCCCTACAGCTGTGGGGGAGGGGTTCTGCTTTGAAGATTCTGTGTGTAGATGGCCACTCATAGGACTGTGGCTCTCAGTTTCCTCTCGGTGGTTGATAACGGTGGTCAGAGGTGTGCCCGAATTGGGTTGATCCTGTTCGGAAGCTGATGAGCCCATGGCACCTGCCTCTGTCCTAGCCATGGTCACACTTCTCAGAGCACACCCAGACCCTGGCTAGGACTCTGACGCACCCCTCACCCCCTCCCAGAGAGGCAGGGCAGGAGGAGCCCCAGAATGGCGTGAACTGTTTTGAGGCCTGGTCAGGATGCTGGAGTCCGACACCCTTTCCTCCTGCAGGAATCCTGGTTGCTCACTATCTCCAGAGCATCACGCCATGTCTGGCCCTGGGGGGAGAGCTCGTCTACCACCGGCGGCCTGGAGAAGAGGGCACTGTGATGTCTCTAGCTGGGAAATACACACGTGAGCCTGGGGCGCACTTGTGGTCCAGGGAGGGCTGTGGGGTTCCAGACGCCCGCATCCCCTTGATACCCAGCCTCCCCCATCTCTGTTCTCCTAGTGAACAACTGGTTGGCAACAGTAACCCTGGGCCAGGCGGGCATGCATGCCACTTACTACCACAAAGCCAGTGACCAGGTGAGCTGGAGGGAGTGCCTGGGTTGTGGTCCTGTTGGTGTACCCAGGAGCCCCACTGGGCAGCTCACGTGTGTGCCGGGGCCTCCCTCCCTCCCTCAGCTGCAGGTGGGTGTAGAGTTCGAGGCCAGCACCAGGATGCAGGACACCAGTGCCTCCTTTGGGTACCAGCTGGACCTGCCCAAGGCCAACTTCCTCTTCAAAGGTAAGGCCTCTTCAAAGGTAAGGAAGGCCTCAGTTTCCCTTCTGGAGCACAGACCCGGAGGTGACTCAGCTGCCTGTGTGGTGGAGGCCTTGGGAAATAAGGAAGGTGACAGTCTGCGGGGGCCTTGTACACCTCCAAATGACTCGGGGCCCACCCTGGCACATCCGGTGTATCAGGAGCCACACTTAAATCCTCCCCAGCTCATCTAGCAAGCTCACCCCCTTTTGCACTGAGTGAAAGGCAACATGGGGAGCTTCTGGCCCTCCCCATTCCCTCTTGCCTTACTGAGGTTTGGTTCTGTTGCTGTGATGAGACACCATGACCATAAACAACTTGGGGAGAAAAGAGCTTATTTTGGCTTACAACTCTCAGGTCACACTCCTGTCACGGAGAAATCGGGGCAGGAGCTGATGCAGACTGCTTGGAGAGTGCTGCTTACTGCCTTGCTCCTCGTGGCCTCCTCAGCTCGCTTGCTTATATGCCCCATGTCTACCCCCCACCCCCCACCCCCGTGGTCCCACCCACAATGAGCTAGAAAGTGCCCTGCAGGTCCAGAACCTCATTCTAGGTAGTAACCCAGTCTTTTCAAACTTGGTTTAGGATGGCCACAGTTCACTTTGGGGCCCATGATGTTGGTTGATGATATGTTGGTCTGCTTGTGACCCCATCACCACGGTCCCCTGCACTTAGGAGCTGACTGAGTCCAGCCCTGCTGCCCTTGCCCCGTTCATCCTGTCCCTTTATCTGGGGATACCTGATCTGGCGCCCAAGCCCTAAGGGTCTCATGCACTTTTACGTTCAGGAAATCTACCATTCCCAGAGACCAGGGGTCCCCAGAGCTGTAGAGGAGCAGACCCCAAGAGCTGCTTGACGGGACAGCATGTACTTGAAGGTCTGCTGTGGCTACCCATAGAGGTGACCATGCACACCGACCCACCCAGTGTCTACCCCACTCTTGGCCCACAGGCTCTGTGAACAGTAACTGGATCGTGGGCGCCACGCTGGAGAAGAAGCTGCCGCCCCTTCCCCTGACACTGTCCCTCTGCGCCTTCCTGAACCACCGCAAGAATAAGTTCCTGTGCGGCTTTGGCCTCACCATCGGCTGAGCCCGCTCGCCCTCCTCTGCAGACCACCACTGGGCCGGCCGCCCTCCCCTCCTCTCCCTCCCTCCTGGGGTCGGGGCAGCGGGAAGGAGGGGACCCACCCTACGCCCGAGGATCCCCAGCGCCAGGGGACAGTGTCCAGGGGGCCTGGGGTCCCGGAGGGAGTTCTGGAATCGGAAGGGCACTCGGTTATGAGTGCCCCGGCAGAGGCGGCTGGCAGGCTCTGGGACGGAAGACGCGATGTGACGTCCCTGTCCTCCCGGGGGCAGCAGAGGAGCGCCCGGCCGCCGGTCACTTTCCCCTCCGCCCCTCCATAGAAATCATGTTTATAAGTTATGGAAGAACCGGGACATTTTACAGAAAAAACTTAAAAAACGAAAAATACACGTGGAAAAAAAAAGGATTTGAGAGGCCTAGGTTTTCTCCACTTGCTGAGCGCGGCCGCCAGCAGGGGGCGCCGCGGGTCCAGGGTGCACGGGATCGGTATAAGAGAGGCCTGGGCCAGCGTCACACCCGCGAGCCAGCGAGCGGCTCTGGCGGGGACATCACAGGCCTGCCCTCACCAGGAGGGTGGCTCCAGGTCACTCGCCCCTGTGCGGCCTGGCCCTGAGAGGTGGCAGAGGACTTTGTCTCTACAAACAGGGTGGGGGCAGGGAGATGGGGATCTGGAGCCTTCCTGTTCCAAAAAGGGCTGAGGTGGTAGCTTGTGGCGACTTTCTCCCGCTGGGAAGGTCAGAGGTCTTGGAAACTTCAGGAAGAAACAAAGTTCCTGGAAGAAATAAAGCACAATACAGAAAGCAGCTCTCGGGAAGGAAGGGGCCCTTGGACCTTCCCAGACTAGAACAAAGGAAGTGAGATGCAACTGGGCCTCACGTGTCAGGCAGGTGCTGGGTCACCAAGTGCTCTCCATTCCGATGGGGTGTGCAGTAAGCAGCCCCAAACTGGGTGGGTCCTGCCCTGGTGGCTGGGCCCGCAGGTGCTTCTGGCACCCTACTGCAATGCACAGACTCAGGCTGGTTGATGCTCCTGTGGAGAACACCAAAACCCTTTCTCCTGTGTGGTCTAGGGACCTTAGCTGGCCAATGGCGCTGACCGTTAATAACCCATGGAAACCATCTCACCACACCCACTTCTGGCCAGTGTTCTCTGAAACCAAAGCTAACAGGCCTAGGCTTGGCCAGGCCCCCTGTACCCTTTTTGGAATAAGGAGGTCCCCTGTTGCCATCCTGCAGATTCATGTGCCTGCCCGGTCCAGTGCCAAGCCTTAACTGTGGGGCTCCCCTCCTGCCGCCACCCTCTCTGGGCAGCAGCGGGGGCAGGAATCTGGTGGCCCCGGCAGGGCGGTGCTGCTGGCAGGCTCGCTGGTGGTGTGTGCTGGTGGTGTGCGAGCCTTGGCCCCACAGGAGGCAGCCCGGCTGCAGCGGCTTTCTCGCTTGTTAGCACGGGCTTTGTTCTGTTGCCTAAGCTCATCCTGACTCCCCAAGCTCCGCGGATCCTCCGGCCTCAGCTCCCCAAGTGCCTGGGACTACAGGCACGCGTCACAAAAAAATAACTACTCTTCTGATTTAATGGGCAAAGAAACTGCTCGGAAAAGCCAAATGTACAAGCGAGTGGCACACACCGTAGCTGCGGCAGAGGCAAAAGGGTCTTTGTGACTGAGGCATCCTGCCTCAAAAAAAAAAAAAAAATACAAATCTGTGCTCTGGGAGGAAGGTCCCTCTCCCAAGGTCACACATCTGGCCACTGGGAGGACCAAAGTACGGGCGTTTGGACTCCCAGGGCTTGCCTCCATTGCTTCAAACTCCGTGGAAGCCTCTGCGCAGCAGCTCCTGAAGGAACTGGAATTTTCCCAGCCTGCGGACAGGAGTTCACCTGTACCTGAGGAATGAACAAAGGGGGGCCAAGGTTAAAACTCACCCCAGAAGCCTAGCCTCTTAACAGACACCGGCACGGCCCCCCACACCCCCTCTCATTTCTGTTTAAGCCTCCAAAACTTTCCTCTGAAGTGCACCAGACCCCACAGGGAAAGTGGGGGAGGAGTACTCTGGGCGCCAGCACCCCACTTTGGAGAAAGATGCCGGGATTATGCGATGAAGTGTCAGCTCCCTTGTTGGGGTGTGGGGGTCACAAGGCCTCCTAACTCCACCTCTTTCCTCTGCCCTGCTGGGAAGGGGGGGGAACAACCCGCCTCGTGACAGGGGGCTGGCCCAGCCCGCCCTAGCCCTGAGGAGGGGGCGGGGCAGGGGGAGCCTTATAATTGCACGAGCCTGGGATCCAGAGCCTTGCTCGGTCCCCGGAGGCTAAGGACTTGTTTCTGAAGGAGCCGGTAAGACACGCTGGGCTGGGGACTCACCCGGGGCGGTGGGAAGATGTGGACTGGGAACCTTGGGATCCCCTGGTGTCCAGGAAACAGGGGCAAGAATTGGAAAAGCAGGAAACCCGATAGAGGCACTTGGGGACAAACTAAGGACACGAGGTGACTCGTCTTTGCCCAAGTCAGGACAGATGGAGGAGCTGGAAGGGCCACCTCCAGGAGTAAGGTGCTCCACATGCAGCCCAACTAGAAGGTGGGACCATGCTTTGGCGACAGAACCGGGAATGAGCCTTAAGCTGCCTTTTATATAAACACCTACTGGTTTCAATCACAGTCCCCGAGTAACCCGGGCTAGCCTCTAACTGGCGATCCTCACGCCTCAGCGTCCTGAGTTCTGGGGTTATATGAGGGCACCATCTCACAGGGCTGGAGGACGATTAAATGCGCGTTAAATTAGCACCAAAATGGAAGGCAGGGCCTGGCCAGGAAGGTAGGAAGAGGAATGTAAATTGGACTACCCGCTGTGTCTTGGTGGAGTGGAATTTGAACCCTGGGAGAGGGAGCTGGAATTTTTGGCAGCGGATCCACCCCGAGGATGCAGATAGCGAACACCGGAGGGGGGGTAACTAGACCTTTGGGAGGTGCGGGCGCTCTCTTTGGGAAATGTTTGTGATTGGCTAAGGTCTCAGATCTGAGAAGGGAGATAGGGTGGGGCTCTCTGGGTGGGCGGAGTACCCCCTTGCTGTTCAAAGACAATTTCTCCTTCCCCAGACTGGCCAATCACAATCGAGAAGATGAAGGCTCTGTGGGCCGTGCTGGTGGTCACGTTGCTGGCAGGTATGGACCAGGGCTTGTCTGGTGGCGCCTCTCGACCCCGTTCTAGCCCTGGGTGTCTGGCGGGTTGGGACTGGGACAGTTCTGACGCCTCTCTGAGATTCAACAGCCCAGAGCAGCTGTTCTCGTTAGGCCTTGATTTCCCCTAGCCATAAAATGAGAGGACTGGCTTGCGAGACGGCTCGGGGAAAAGGTGCTTGCCACCAAACCTGAAGACCTATCCAGGACCAATATGGTGGAAGGAGAGAGCCGGTTCCCTCTCGTTGTCTTCCGACCTCCAAAGGCGCGCGCGCATGCGCACACACACAAAAAAAAATAAAGATAAAAAGATAAAAAAAAGTAATAAAGGGAGGTGTGTATTTTCTAGTTCCATACCTGCCTGGTCCTCTGCTCTGTACCATATGGGATACCGAGATAGATACATGCTTGTGGTAACAGAACAGACTTCAACCCCTCGGGACCCGCTGTGACTGCAAAGAGACACAAGAGCACTGTAGGTCCTGACCCAGCCTTGAACTTACTCTGCACAGGGTGCCTGGCGGAGGGAGAGCCGGAGCTCGAGCCAGAAGTGACTGATCGGCTGGCATGGCAGAGCGGCCAACCCTGGGAGGTGGCCCTGGGCCGCTTCTGGGATTATCTGCGCTGGGTACAGACACTGTCCGACCAGGTCCAGGAAGAACTGCAGAGTTCCCAAGTCACTCAGGAGCTGACGTGAGTGCCCGGCCCCTGTGCCTTCACCCTCTGCACCCACTTAACATCCAGGCCCTGGGGCTCTGACTGTCTGGACACCGACCCCCTTTCCGAGTCCTTTATTATTGTGTAGCCCAGGCTGGCCTTGAACTCTATCCTCCTGCCTTATTTAGCCTTCTGGTGCTGGGATTAATGGACATTTATTTATGCGTTTGGTCCACTGGTTTTTGGCTTTTTGAGACAGGATCCCAACTCAAGCTGGCTTCAAAGGCTCTGCGATTCTCCTGCCTCAGCTCCTCAGCTTCTGGGAATACAAGCGAGGGCCACCCTATCTTCCGTCCTAGTTTCTTGCCCACCTCACCCCTCTCTTTTGGGCCCCTCTGTCTTGGTCCTCATTTCCCTTGTGTTTCCTCTGGACCTGCAGGGTACTGATGGAGGACACCATGACGGAACTGAAGGCTTACAAAAAGGAGCTGGAGGAGCAACTGGGCCCCATGGCGGAGGAGACACGGGCCAGGCTGGCCAAAGAGGTGCAGGCAGCCCAGTCCCGGCTCGGGGCCGATATGGAGGACCTGCGCAACCGACTTGGGCAGTACCGCAACGAGGTGCATACCATGCTGGGCCAGAGCACCGAGGAGCTGCGGGCGCGCCTCTCCACGCACCTGCGCAAATTGCGCAAGCGCCTGATGCGGGATGCGGAGGATCTGCAGAAGCGCCTGGCGGTGTACAAGGCCGGGGCACGCGAAGGCGCGGAGCGGGGTGTGGGCGCCATCCGTGAGCGCTTGGGGCCGTTGGTGGAGCAGGGTCGCCAGCGCACAGCCAACCTCGGCGCTGGGGCCGGCAAGCCCCTGCAAGATCGCGCCCAGGCTTTGGGTGCCCGCATCCGAGGGCGGCTGGAGGAGGTGGGCAACCAGGCCCGGGACCGCCTGGAGGAGATGCGCGAGCAGATGGAAGAGGTGCGAGCCAAGGTGGAGGAGCAGGCCCAGCAGATGCGCCTGCAAGCCGAGATCTTCCAGGCCCGCCTCAAGGGCTGGTTCGAGCCGCTGGTGGAAGACATGCAGCGCCAGTGGGCAAACCTGGTGGAGAAGATACAGGCCTCCGTGGCCGCCAACCCCATCCCCCCCTCCTCAGTGCCACAGGAGAGTCCATGAATGTCCCTCTCCTACCCGCTGCGGTGACACCCACGGCCAGCAGGTGGCCCAGTCCCCAGTACCACTCTGGCCCTCTGGTGGCCCTTGCTTAATAAAGATTCTCCAAGCACCTGCTGGGTCTCTGCGAATGATTCCACACAACTTCAGTCTCAGTTTATCTTTTCTGCTTCACATTAGTCATACATGCCGGGACACTGTCGATGCCTGTAGGGTAGGGGGAGGCTTTGTGCCTTTGTTTCAGCTCTAGTTTGGTTTGTTCTGGTTCTGAGACAATAGAGATTAAGCCTAGGACCTAGCAATTTGAAGGGCAGGGGCTCTACCACTGAACCACATCCCCAGCCCCTCACTGGGGAACTCTAGGCAGGGGCTCTACCACTGAGCCACACCCCCAGCCCCACACTGGGGGATTCTAGGCAGGGGCTCCACCACTGAACCACACCCCAGCCCCTCACTGGGGAACTCTAGGCAGGGGGTCTACCACTGAGCCACACCCTCAGCCCCTCACTGGGGAACTCTAGGCAGGGGGTCTACCACTGAGCCACACCCTCAGCCCCTCACTGGGGAACTCTAGGCAGGTGCTCTACCACTGAGCCACACCCCCAGCCCCTCACTGGGGAACTCTAGGCAGGGGGTCTACCACTGAGCCATGCCCCAGCCCCTCACTGGGGATTCTAGGCAGGGGCTCTACCACTGAGCCATGCCCCAGCCCCTCACTGAGGAATTCTGGGCAGGGGCTCTTCTACTTGTCTATAGTACCGCCCTTCTTTTTATTCTGAGATAGGATCTCAATTGAGTGACCTCTAGCCCAGGCAGGCCTTGAATATTTGAGTCTTTGTCCTCAGCCTCCGCGGGAACTAAGAAAACAGGTGTGCACCACCCCATCTCTGCTGGGCTCCTTTGCCCAACTTAAACCCCTGCTCCACGGTGATGCTGAGAACCCACATGTCAGAGCAGAGCCGGCCAGGCTGTGTTTTCTGGGCTCCCGGTCTCCTCCCTCCTCCGCTCCGTCTTATCTGATTCCCTCTCCTTGCTTTGTCTCCTCTGTTCCCTTTGAGGCTTCCTTTTCTGGCTTCCTGTTTTCCTGAGCCTCTTGTTATCTCGCCCTCCTGCAGTTTCTTTTGCTCTGGGTCTGTTCCTTTCCTCCCTACACTGTGGCGCTCACTCTGAGCCTCCGCCATTCTCCTTTACCCTGAAGTTAGCGAGGTCTTTGCTTCCTCCGGGTCCGGCCCCAAGCCCACCTTTTTCCCCCAGCCGGTGCTGTTCGCCTTTTGGAAGGACATGTCCCCATGGGTGTCTGTTCCGATTGCGAGCTGGCACTTAGGGGTCCGGGTGGGAGCTGGCGAGCCCCTGGCTGGCTTCCACGGCCACCCCCTCAGTTCTCAGGAACCTAGCAGGGCTCCCACCGACAGGGGCAGGCCACGGCTTGAGCTGTCTGTCTCTTGGGTCAGACCAGGGCTTCAGTCCCCCACTGCCTCTGGCACACCCTGAGCCTGGAGCTTTTCCTGGCACCAAAGAGCATTATCTGGAGGCGGGCACTACTCCCACAGATGATTCACGGGGCCCAGTGAGAAGAAGGGTCAGTGGGCTGAGTGGCCGAGCTCAGGGCAGCCACACTTCATGCCTAGGGGCTAGAAACACACTCTCAGAGCTCAGAGTGAGGGGAGACCATATCAGGAGTGCCTCCCACTAAAGACCTGAATTATTTGCTTATTTGCTTCAGGTTGAGCCTGGAATGCTGAATTCTCCTGCCTCGGCCCTAAATGCTGGAATTACAGGTTTGTGCCGCCAGATCTAGCTGAGAGTTCAGTTTTGAGTTCTACAGAGACATTTTGTTTTTGTCTGTTTGAAACGAGGCCTCAGGGTACCCAGAGCTATTCTCTGTGTAGCCAGAGATGACCTTGAACCCCTGATCTTCGTGCCTCCAACTCCTCAGTGCTGGATAGATATGAACTCATGCACTGTCACCCCCAGCTGTATGGAGTGCCATGGATGGCTTCCAGGCTTTTCCGACATGCAAGGCACACCCTCCTCAACCCTCCTTGTGGTTGTTTTGAAATCAGGATCTCACGTAGCCCAGGTTTGCCTCAGACTCACTATATAACCAAGACTATCCTTGAACTCCTTATCTTCCACCTCTATTTCCCGAGGGATGGGATTGCAGGAATGTACTGCTGAGAGAGTAGAGACTCCTAAACAATGGAGGAGCCCCATCTCCCCATGGCCCTGGTCAGACCCAGAGGTGGGGCAGGGCCAGCCTGGTCTACAGAGCGAGTTCCAGGGCAGCCAGGGCTACACAGAGAAACCCTGTCTCAAAAACACAAAGTTGGAGTTGCCTGACGAGTGGTTAACGACTTTAGCTGTACTCCATTGCTCTACCTGGGGCACAGGCGGCCCTGTTGCTAGGAGAGGATGGAATTGGAAGCACTGGGGTGGAGCAGGGGGAAATCTGTTACATTATTCAGATGGGTGCTTGAGGACTGAGCAGTGTTCAGTTCAGGAAGCAAGAGGGTCAGGCCTGGCGCCCACAAGGACTGGAAGCTGTGAGCTGGCCTCAGAGATGTTGCAACCCAGCCAGGGTCGGGTCCGTTCCACCCCGTTCACAGCCATCCCCCTGTTGTGCCCCCTCCCTAGAGCTGACACGTGGGTTGCAGAGGCAAGGAGCCAGCCAACCTGGTGTCTGGGGCCCACAGCCACCAGCTGCCAGGGGGTCACTGGCGGTCAACGACAGCTCTGGGGGAGGGGAAGGCCTTGGACTCCAGCCTCAGGGAGAGGATGTGGTGGAGGGAGGGGGCGGGGAGGCAGGTCTGGGGCCAGGAGGGGCCAGGGAGGCCTAACAAGAGCTAATAGTGTCTTTGGGGGGCCCGGGGTGGGGGTTGGGCCAGCTGAGGGGCCTGTGGAGCTTGGCAAGCTGAGAGGATCTGAAGTTTAGACTCTCTGAAGAGGCAACTCGTAAAGAAGGGAGATTGAGGGATGACAAGTTAAGACCCCAGAGGGCATCAGGAGAGGTCTGGGGTGCCCAGATGCAAAGGCATGGGAAGTGAAGGAGGCGGGAGCCAGCCCCCAGCATCCTGACAGAGGCTGAGCTGAGGCTTGTGGGTCAGGAAAGCGCAGAGCAGAGCTAGCCCGAGGATGCAGTGTGAGCTGGGGGTGAGATTTGGGAGTGGGCGGAGTTGTTTCTAAGACCCCTGAGGTGGGACAGCCTCAGAGAGCAGGTGAGAACAACGTATTCCCTGAGTGGGAGCGGGGTGCTGACCAGCGACAAGTCTTAGGCCTAAATGATGGGCCTGGGCGGGGCCTGGCTCCCAGTGTCCTACAGTATGGCAGAAGAGGATAGACCGGTTGTGGTCGCGCATGCCTGTAACCTCAGCGCTCACTAGAGAGGCAGAGGCAGGAGGATCACAAGTCCGAGGCCAGCCAAAGATCTTATGTCAAAAAAAAGAAAGAAAAAAGAAAAAAAGTAGGTGGGCACACAGGCAAGGGGGAGGCTCGGGGGAGGGCGATGAGCCTGCTCCGCCCCCTCCCCGACCTGTTAAACCCCTGTGCAGGATCCTCCCACCCCTGCGCTCCTCCTAACAGATCCTTAGATCCAGGTGGGTGCATGGGAAAGTGCTCCCCACTTCCTACAGCCAAGGGATTGGAGTGGGGGAATCGTGGGGGTGGGGGTGGAAGGGTGCTAGTGATGCCCCCCCCATCTGCCTCCAGGGTGCCCCTCCAGCCACCATGAGGCTCTTCATCTCACTTCCTGTCCTGATTGTGGTCTTGGCCATGGCTTTGGAAGGTAAGAACCCGGGGCTTTGAAGTGTGGGACTGGTCGTGGGCCTGGGGACCGCAAGACTTAGAGGTCCCTCGCGAGAGCTCCGAGGTCCATTTCTTTGCCCGCGTTCCACTGCCGCCCCCGGATGGCTCCCCCAGCCCACCTGTCAAGGTGGTCGGTCCTGCGGGAGACAAGTCTGTCCAGAAAGCCCTAGCTACCGATGACGTAGCATCCCCCCTCTGGGATTGGCTGATCCTCCTAGGAGAGGTGGAGCGTAGATGGTGGAGGTGGATGGCGCAGTAAAAGACTAGTGTCCGAAGCCCTGAATCCCGTGGGTCACTCCCATACCCTCCCCCATGCTAACGGGTTTGCTTACAACCCTCTCGCTGCAGGCCCTGCCCCCGCCCAGGCGACCCCTGACTTGTCCAGCGCATTTGAGAAGTTGCCGGATAAGCTGAAGGAGTTTGGGAGCGCTTTGGAAGACAAGACCCGGGCAGCCATTGATCACATCAAACAAAAGGGGATCCTGACCAAGACCCGGTTAGGCCCTTTCGTGGAACGGGCGGGTTCTGGGGGTGCCTGTGTGAAAAGCTCTAGTGGACAACACTGACCAAGTGGGGAAACTGAGCGCCAGAGGAGTAATTGACACTCTCCCTGAGGTCATAGAGCTAGGTCTCAAGATGCTTGGAGTCTGGGGACGGGCCGTGTAACTCCTAGCTGTTAGAGGTGCTTTACGGGTGGTAGTGAAGGGCCCAAGCTTGGGAGCTGACAGGCCACCTTAGACCCTGAGCTCTCCCTGTATGTTCTTGAAATGGGACATGACCACAGGTTCCGGGACAGGGAGAGAAAGCAGGAGAGCTGTGCAGGCCAGAGGCTTCAGACTAGCCGAAGAGACAACTAGAGAAGGAAGATTAGGGGACGCTGGGTTAGGACCCCCAGCTATAACCCAGTCCCTGGTGGCACACGCCTTTAATCCAAGCGCTCGGGAGGCAGAGGCAGGCGGATCTCTGTGAGATGGAGGCCAGCTTGGGCTACAGAGCGAGTTCCAGGACAGCCAAGGCTACACAAAGAAACCCTGTCTCAAAAAAAAAAAAAAAAAAAAAAAAAAGAAAGGAAGGGAGGGAGGGAGGGAGAGAGAGAGAGAGAGAGAGAGAGAGAGAGAGAGAGAGAGAAAGAAAGAAAGAAAAAACTGTAGCAACTTGGGAGGCTAAGGGAAGACAATAGGGAGCTTGAGACCAGCCTGGACCACAGGGCAAGACTCTGCCTCAAAACAGAAACAAAAGAAAAACAAAAAGAGGGGGTGATTTTGAGGGGGAAATGGAGGTGCCCTGAGAGGCGGCTGGTATGTTGTAAACAGGTTGGTTAGCCAATTTCTGCTCGTTTTGGCAAGGAGACAAATCATTCTCATTCGTTTCAAGTGAGGTCTGAGTTTGATTACAAATACCCAGCCAGGCCTCAACTTGGCAAGGAAGTTTCCTGGGGGGGGGGGGGTGCAAAGGCCCTGGGGCAGGAAGATGTGTAGACAAGAGAGAATGGCCTTCCAGACAAGGGGAAAAACTTGGGCCAAGGAGGGGAGCGGGGGAATGGGTGGTGACGGTGACGTGTAGGCAAGCACAGGCTAGAGGAGGGTAGGCGGGAAGCAAGAGATGGCAGGCCTTGTGGGAGGTGGTGGCACATGCTTTTAATCTCAGCAAAAAACCAAACAAACAAAACAAGATTTAAAAAAAAAAAAAGAAGAAGCTAACTAAAAAGAAGATGAAGGGAGGCTGAGGGAAGATCTTTCGGTATCAATGCCTGCGAGAACCTGAATCTGATACCCAGATTCCACGTTTTACAAAGTCGGGCAGGAGGATCAGCAGCTGGGAGCACTTGCTGCCCGCAGCACCCATGTCAGGTGGCTCTCAAGAGCCTGGAACTCCAGCTCCAGGCGGTCCAATGCCATCTCCTGGCCTCTGCAGGCACCCAAGCACACAAATTCATGTATAAAATAAAGCTTTAAAAAGCGTGTAAGTAAAGCCAGGTGGTGGTGGCTATGCAAAGATCTTTAATCCCAGCACTCGGGAGGCAGAGGCAGGAGGATCTCTGTAAGTTCAAGGCCAGCCTGGGCTACAGAGCGAGTGCCAGGACAGCCAGGGCTACACAGATCAACCCTGTCTTTAAAAACCACAACCAAAGCCGGGCGGTGGTGGCGCACGCCTTTAATCCCAGCACTCGGGAGGCAGAGCCAGGCGGATCTCTGTGAGTTCGAGGCCAGCCTGGGCTACCAAGTGAGTTCCAGGAAAGGCGCAAAGCTACACAGAGAAACCCTGTCTCGAAAAACCAAAAAAAATAAAAATAAAAATAAAAACCACAACCAAACGACCAAAAAAGGTGAAGTATGGTGACATATGCTTTTATTTTTATTTATTTATTTATTTATTTATTTATTTATTTATTTATTTATTTATTTATTTATTTTGGTTTTTTGAGACAGGGTTTCTCTGTGTAGCTTTGCGCCTTTCGTGGAACTCACTTGGTAGCCCAGGCTGGCCTTGAACTCACAGAGATCCACCTGCCTCTGCCTCCGGAGTGCTGGGATTAAAGGCGTGCGCCACCACCGCCCGGCTGATGTATGCTTTTAACCCCACTGATGCGGTGGCAGATCCCTGGCCTAGGTCAGGGAGATACTGCCTGAGGACCAACACCTGAGGTTAGCCTTTGTCCTCTGTACACACCTGCTCACCACTTCCCACACAGTGGCTGGCTATGAAAGAGGAAGTTTTTTGACTTTTGATTTCATGATGCTCAGTCTGGGCAGGGCATGTGGCTCAGTTGGTAGAGTGCTTGTCTTGAATACATGAAGCCCAGGGTCTGGTCCCCAGCACCACATAAAACCAGACATAAAGGTACACACCTGTCATCCCGGCATCTGGGAGGTGGAGGCAGGAGGATCAGAAGTTCAAGGTCGAGCCGGGCGGTGGTGGCGCACGCCTTTAATCCCAGCACTCCGGAGGCAGAGCCAGGCGGATCTCTGTGAGTTCGAGGCCAGCCTGGGCTACCAAGTGAGCTCCAGGAAAGGTGCAAAGCTACGCAGAGAAACCCTGTCTCGAAAAACCAAAAAAAAAAAAAAAAAAAAAAAAAAGAAGTTCAAGGTCATCCTTAGCTACATATCAAGGTTGAGGCTAGCCTGGCTACATGAGACCTTGTCTCAAAACACACACACACACACACACACACACACACACACACACACTGCTCTGGTCTATGTGAGGAAACAGACAGAGAACTGACCCACCCAACCCAGAATTTTCATCCCACAGACAATGGGACTAAGGGAAGGGACACTGAGGGAGTAGGAAACAGGGGTCTGGAACCTTGGAGGGCACAGTAAACAGGGACCATGTCTTTATCTCTCCACAAAGGACCTGGCTTTCAGAGACATTCGACAAAGTGAAGGAGAAGTTCAAGACCACGTTTGCCTGAGTTCCTGGGGGCCATCTCGCAGTAAGGGAGCCCTCCACGTGATGTGACGGGTCCCTCCTCATCCCACACCAATAAAAAGCCTATATGAACAAACGCTCTCTGTGGTGCTTTGAGTGGGGGCGGAGCTGAGGAACAGCAGAGACTGAGTTGAGTAGTCTGTTTACCGTATTTATCTTTAGTGTGTGGGTGTTTGCATGTATGCATGTGCACCGCAGAAGCAAGAAGAGGGCGTCACCTCCCCTCCAGCTGGAGAAGGTTGTGAGCTTGCCGTGTGAGTGTTGGGAATTGAACCCGGGTCCTCTGGAAGAGCAGCCAGTGCTCTTAACCGCTGAGCCATCCCTCCAGCTCCCACACCCTTGTCTGCATTGTTTTAACTTTATAATTCCCCCAAAGAATCTTCTTGAGAACCCTGCTCATGTCCTGTGAGCGAGACTCAGAGAGGTAAAGTTGCTGGTGCAGGGTCACACAGCCAGACAGCCGGGAATTGGACTGAATGCACAGCCTGGCATGACCGCAGGTTTACACTCTTCTGGTTCGGTATAACCCGGATCAGGCTGGGTTTGGTTTATCCCTGCAAAGAGTAGGCACTCATGTACAGTTTAATCTGTACATGAATAATGAAGGGAAATAGAAAAACAAAGTAGCAGGGAATGGAAAGGGCATAGATGAGAGCCAGAAAGACAGTGCCTGTGTCTCCTCCTCCAGGAAGCCCTCCCAGACTCCAGGCTGGGCCAGGCTTCTGCACTGCAGCTCTGACCACTCTAGGTGGTTATCTTCTGGGAACTGTTACCAAGAAACCCCCCCCCCCCATTACAGGGCCAAGACTGTTTGTCGCCAATGGATCCCCAGCCATTGCCCACCTAGAGGTGACCACAGTGCCAGTGTTGAATAATATTTGGTCAAAGCAAGCAATGATTGCTTAATTTAAACACGTCATTTTTTGGCTTTGGATTTTTTTTTTTTTTTTTTTTTGAGAAGGGGTTTCAATACATGGCTCAAGAAGGCTTTGTAAACAAGGCAGGCCTCATTCAAGAGCATCCTGCCTCAGCCTCCTGAGTGCTGTGATTGTAGGTATGTGCCACCATGCTAGATCTGTCTTAACACAGTGTGTTCCCAAAAAACCCAGGGCCTGACAAATGCTGGGCAGATGCTCTACCACTGAGCCACACCCCAGCCCCTCACTGGGGGATTCTAGGCAGGGGCTCTACCACTGAGCCATACCCCCAGCCCCTCACTGGGGGATTCTAGGCAGGGGCTCCACCACTGAGCCACACCCCAGCCCCTCACTGGGGGATTCTAGGCAGGGGCTCTACCACTGAGCCACACCCCAGCCCCTCACTGGGGGATTCTAGGCAGGGGCCCTACCACTGAGCCACACCCCAGCCCCTCAAATACTCCAAATTTCCTGCCATAACCCCATGCGTCCAGCTGGAGAAGTTAGAAACCCATGAAAGGTGAGTAAGGAGAGTGAGGGTTTGAGGACTCCGCAGTAGGAGCAGGGATTCCCAATCAAGATGAAATCCTGAGACAGGAGGACAAAGACGGGAGGAGAGTAGGGACCTGGGAGGTTTCACAGCAGGAGGATCACCGGGAGCTTGAGACCAGCCTGGCTACGGTGTGACTCTGTCTCAAAAGCCAAAAAGAGAGATAAAAGGAGGGTTTCTGTTTACCGGGCGACTTGAAGGACAGTTTAATCTCAGGGATGCTCCTAAATCCTCAGACTGACACTGTCATGTCAGGGTCCTGTCCCACCCCCTTCCCTAATCCCCATTCTTTCTCCTCCCATCCCCTCCCCAGCACATTCTTTTCAGTTGCCCCTGATGTCCACCCTGGACGACCTTCAGTCTGTTCCTGTTCCCGGGATGAGCAAACATTGCAGGCACCAAACAGCAAACAGCACACAGCTACCCTGTGTGCTGACTTTGGATGAAGGGCAGAGGACAGAGACCTTCCCCAACCCCGGCCCCACTGCCTTAGGCTCCCTCTTGGGCTGTAGGGTTTGCCTGGGGAGGGTCATAGGTTAAATGGTGAAAGACAACTAGATTCAGACCCAACCAAAACAGTCTCAGCTTCCACGTGTGTGAGAAAAGAATGCTGGGTAGGAGCATGACTCAGTGGTAGAGCCCCTGCCTAGAATCCCCCAGTGAGGGGCTGGGGGTGTGGCTCAGTGGTAGAGCCCCTGCCTAGAATCCCCCAGTGAGGGGCTGGGGTGTGGCTCAGTGGTAGAACCCCTGCCTAGAATCCCCCAGTGAGGGGCTGGGGGTGTGGTTCAGTGGTAGAGCCCCTGCCTAGAATCCCCCAGTGAGGGGCTGGGGGTGTGGTCAGTGGTAGAGCACCTGTCTAAACACAAAGCCCTGGGTTCAATTCTCAACAGTAGAGGGGGAAAAATCCCTAACCTCTGGGGTGTGCCAAAGCCATTCCCTCTGGGCCTGGAGCACAGTGTGTATAAGGAAGCACTTGCCAAGAAAAGATCGTCATGTGCGGGCTCAGTTGGGAGAGTACTTGCTTAGCATACATTTGGCCTTGCATTCTATCCTCAGGCCAGCATAAAATTAGGTGTGGTGGCGCAGACCTGTGAGCTGAGCACTTGGAAGGCAGACACAAGGTAATCACGGTTCCAAGCACCTAGGCTACATTGGAAGAATCCTTATTCAAAAAAAATCAAAGCCTGGTCGGGGCCTGGTGGCACATATCTTTGGTTCCTGCACTCTGGAGGTAGAGGCAGGCAGATCTCTGAGTTCAGGGCCAGCCTGGTCTACAGAGTGAGTTCCAGGCCAGCCAGAGCTACATAGTAAGACCTTGTCTCAAAAATACCAATAAATATATCAAAGCCTGGTGTGGCCGGGCGGTGGTGGCGCACGCCTTTAATCCCAGCACTCGGGAGGCAGAGCCAGGCGGATCTCTGTGAGTTCGAGGCCAGCCTGGGCTACCAAGTGAGCTCCAGGAAAGGCGCAAAGCTACACAGAGAAACCCTGTCTCGAAAAACCAAAAAAAAAAAAAAAAAAAAAAAAAAAATCTGCCGGGCGGTGGTGGCGCACGCCTTTAATCCCAGCACTCGGGAGGCAGAGGCAGGCGGATCTTTGTGAGTTCGAGGCCAGCCTGGGCTACCAAGTGAGTTCCAGGAAAGGCGCAAAGCTACACAGAGAAACCCTGTCTCGAAAAACCAAAAACCAAAAAAAAAAAAAAAAAAAAGCCTGGTGTGGTGACTTACAGCTATCCTCCTGCCTCTGCTTCCTGAGTGCTGGAATTAAAGGCCTGTGCCACCATGCCTGGCTATCAAATCTAATTTTTTTTTTCAAAAATGAATAAATAAATAGCAACTGTTGGCTAGTTACACTGTGGTTGCCCATCTCCTGATGCCCTGTCCTGCATCAGGCCAGCCTCCAAGCCAGGTAATTACCCAATCACTTTTCAGCGTGAAGCAGTCAGCCTACAGCAGTTAAGAAACTTCCACCAGATCTCAATGCTGAAAACAGGCAGGGTTTGGCTATGAACTCCACAGCCCTCTTCCTCTTGTGGCCAGCAGGGTCTTCCTATGTCACCCCCGCTCAAACTCAACAATCCTCCTGCCTCAGCGTCTCAAGTTCTGGGATGCCAGGTGTGCACCACCACAACCATGTCCGTCCAGCAAGAGGTCCTGACCTCTGTAACAAGACATGGGGATCTGCGGTGGGTGGGTTTGTGCTTCTGTTTTCTTTTTTTATTTTTGTGGAAACAAAACAAAACAAAACCACAGAACATAAAATGGACCATTTCAGCCACTTTCGGTGTCTAGGTCGGCAGTTTTACACTATTTTGCAACCAACCCCAAAGTCTATTCCAAAAATGTTTGCATTACGGCAAACAGCAGCTCTGCGTGGCTTTTTTTTTTTTTTTTTTTTAACTGTCCTAGAGAAGCTGACATGTGATGAGCAGCTACCGGTGTGACCGGTCAGCTCTCTGCAGGCGTCTGGGTCAGGGTTGCTCTGTACAACTGCTCAGGCTGCGGTTGAGATTCCGGTCAGGAGATCTGCTGCGTGGAAACAACGTGTGCTGGGCATGTGATGGCATGTCATCCCAGCGCTGGGAAGGTAGAGGCCGGAGGATCGGAAATGCAAGGCCAGTCAAGGCTGCCCGGAGAAACTGTCTCAATAAACAATAAACAAACAAATAGGAAGCCACAAGGTACTCAGTTACATTTCAACTTCAGATGAATAGGTAATGTTTAAGGAGTTATTTGGTGAAATTCCCGAATCTTGCATGGAACACGTTTAAATTAATTTTTGTTTCATTGATGTGGTTTACCCTTGAAACCATGGAACTCAAGAGGCTGAGGCAAAAGGGTCCTAACAAAACCTCACCTCATTCAGAGAGAGGGAGGGGGAGGCAGAGAAGAAAGAAGAGGGGTCAAGATGGCTCGCAGATAAAGGTACCTGCGGCCAAGCCTAACTACCGAGCTTGATCCCTGGGATTCCATGGTGGAAGAAGAGACCCAAGCCCGGAAAGCTAAAGTTGTCCTTGGACCTCCACATGTGTTCAGTGGCATGGACAGACCCACAGGCACACAACACACACAGACACAGAAACACACACACAACACACATACAGAGACACACACAGACACACACAACACACAGACAGACACACACCATACACAGACACACAACACACACAGATACAGAAACACACACACAACACACACACACAGAGACATACACACAGACACACACAACACACACAGACACAGACAGACACACAGTACACACAGGCACACATACACAGACACACGACACACACAAGACACACACACAACACACAAAAGAATAAACATACTTAAAAACAATTGAAGTGCCACTGGGATGGCTTAGTGGTTAACAGTATCTTCCAGGGGACCTGAATCCGACTCCCAGCATCCACATCAGGCGGCTCACATCCAGTTCCAGGGAAATCTGACACCCCTGGCCTCTGTGGAAACCTGCACTCATGTACACATACCCCCCCCAACACAGACACACACACATACACATGAGTAAAAATACACTTTAAAAATATTGCCAGGCATTGGTGGCTTACACCTTTAATTCCAGCACTGGGGAAGTAGAGACAAGCTGATCTCTGTGAGTTCGAGGCCAGCCTGGTCTACAGAGTGAGTTCTAGGACAGCAAGGACTGTAGAAACCCTATCTAGAAAAAAAAAAAAAAAAAAAAAAGTTAACTAAAAGAACTCAAAACTCAAGCCACACAAGGACGAAGGACTGTAATTGCAGCTATCCCAGATGCTGAGGCAGGAGGACCATGATTCCAAGTTCTGCTTGGGCTGCTTAGTGAGACCTTGTTACAAAATAAAAAGTACAAAGAAGAGCCAGGTGTGGTGGCACATGTGGGAGGTGGAGGCAGGAGGATAAGGATTCCAGATCACTCTTGGCGATATATTGAGTTCCAGGACAGCCGGGGCTACAGGAGACCCTGTCTCAAAATAAATCAGAACAACCCTCCCTCCCCTGCCCCACTCCCCGCCACACACACCAATTTCTCAAGGCTAGATCGTGGTCTCGATTCCCAAAGGGAGAAACTGAGTCCAGGGAAAGTCTGGTGGCGTCAGGATTTTCATCCAGTTGAGTGTGGGAGCTCCCGTCAGGTCAGGGAGGGCGGGAAAGAGCGATCAGGCAGGCGGGCATGGTCTTTGACTGTCCAGTCACCAGGCCCGTCTCTTGAAGTCCTGCCAAGAAAAGTGGGGAGGTGACAGAGGGAGGTCTCTTTCCAGGGCCGCCTGCCTCTTCCCCAGTGTACAGAGTGGAGCACAGAGGACAGAGGGTCAAGTCCCCAGAAATGTCCCTCGTGGGACGCAGGATGCAGGCCCTGCCCTCCCTCTGCCTCTCGGTGCTGCTCCTGGCCTGCCTTGTAGGTGAGGAGTGGGGGGCTTGCTGGAGGTGGGGGTCCTGTGGGTGGGGCGTGACTGTGGCTTCACCAAATGGGTCCGTAGCCATGTAAGAGGAGTGTGACACACACACACACACACACACACACACACACACACACACACACACGGAACACAGGGTCTTCAGATACCAGGCAAACACTCTACCACAGGCTGTTTGTTTTGTTCTTTGGAGACACGGTCTCATGTAGTCCGGGGCTGGCTTTGAACTCTCAATACTGCTAAGGATGATCTTAAATTCCTAACACTCTTGCCTGTTCAGATTACAGGCATGCCCCACCACACCTGGTTTATGTGGTGCTGGGCATCAAATTCAGGGCCTTGTGCATGCAAGACAAGACCTCCCCCAGCAAAGCCTTATCCTTAGCCACTGGATCCCAGCGGCCATTGTGACAAATACAAATGTACACGTCTCACGATGGGCACAAGTACGCCTTTTTTTGTTTTTGTTTCTGATACTATGTATTTGTGATGTTTTTGTTGTTGAGTTTTTTTGTTTTGTTTTGAGACAGGGTCTCAGGTAGCCCAGGCTGGCCTTGAACCCCTGATCCTCCTGATTCTACCTCCTAAGCACTAGAATTACAGGTGTGCAATGCTTCCTGGGTGGGCATGTGCGTGTTTGTGGCTCTCTACAGGGTGCATGTATGAAAGTTCTAAGTGTGTGGCTACAGAGGAGGCTGTTTCTAGTGTGTTCACACATAGTATCTTATTTTGTGCTTGCATTTAAAATTGTATCTCGTGAGCAGAGTATATTGGTACAGGTCTGTAATCCCAATTACTCAAAGGCTGAAGCAGGAGGATTGAAGGTTTGGAGTCCTCCTGACAGTTTAGTGATACTCAACCTTTAAAATTACAGAAAATGGGGACTGCCAGATGGTGGTGGCACACACCTTTAATCCGAGCACTCAGACAGAGGCAGGTGAATCCCTGGGAGTTTGAGGCCAGCCTGGTCTACACAGTGCGTTGCAGGACAGCCAGGGTTATACAGTGAGACCCTGTCTGCTTCAGGGCTGGAGAGATGGCTCAGCAGTTAAGAGCACTGACTGCTCTTCCAGAGGACCTGGGTTCAGTTCCTAGCACCCACATGATATCTCACAACTGTCTGTAACTCCAAGATCTATCTGACACCCTCTTACAAGCATACATGTGGGCAAAACACCAATGCACATAAAATGAAAATAAAAATAAATATACACGCTTCTCCCGTAGACAGTGCTCATGGTGTGCCTGTGTACGCCTCATGTGCTTAGCGTAGTGCCCCTTTCACAGAATGGGAGACTGTCTTGGAGTGGTGAAGTCACAGGTGAGGCTTCTGACAGCAGGTGACATAAGTGTCTTGGTACTAGAGTACATGTGTGGTCTGGGTATGGTGGTACATGCCCAGAACCCCAGCACTTGGGAGGTGGAGGCAGGAGGATCAGGAGTTCAAAGCTAGCCTCAGCTACACAGGAAGCTGCAGGACAAGCTGAGGATGCGGCTTTGTTGGTAGAGAGCTTGGATGGCACACAGAAGCCCTGGGTTCCAGCCCTGGCACTGCATGAACCAGGTTGGGAGCACACACCCGTCAGCCCACCACTTTGGAGGTGGGGTCAAGAGGATCAGCAGTTGGAATTCTGATCAGCAGCTCAGAAGTTATCCTCGGTTACATGAGGCCAGCCAGGACTACAAGAGACCTGTCTCCATACATACATACATACGTACATACATACATACATACATGCATGCATGCGTGCGTACGTACGTACATACATACATACATACATACATACATACATATGAGGCTTGAGGGATGGCTTAGTGGTTAAGGG
Source organism: Peromyscus maniculatus bairdii (assembly GCF_049852395.1). NCBI lineage: Eukaryota > Metazoa > Chordata > Mammalia > Rodentia > Cricetidae > Peromyscus > Peromyscus maniculatus. The sequence goes on along the minus strand of NC_134852.1, from coordinate 30,261,567 downwards.
CGTGTACTGCTCTTGCAAAGGACTGGAATTCAGTTCCCAGGCTCACAACTGCCTGGAACCCCAGTTCCAGGGGATCTGATGCCTTTGGCCTCCCTAGGCTTACATTCTCATACAGAGACTAAAAATTAGTCTTAAAAAAAAAATGTTTAAACAGGTCAGGCATGGTGGCGCACGTCTTTAATCCCAGCACTCGGGAGGCGGAGGCAGGTGGATCTCTGTGAGTTTGAGGCCAGCCTGGTCTACAGAGTGAGGTCCAGGACAGCCAGTGTTACACAGAGAAGCCCTGTCTCAAAAAAAATCAAACAAATGAGATTCAAACAAAAAACACAAGCATAAGAATGAGCACCTGAGCACCTATACCTGTGTGCGGGATCTAGGTGTGGGTGCTAGAGCGAGAGGAGTGTGTGCGCGTGCGTGTGCGTGTGTGTGTGTGTGTGTATACACCTGTGTGTATGTGTGTGCGTGTGTGTGTGTGCGCGTGCGTGCGTGTGTGTGTATACACCTGTGTGTACGTGTGTGCGTGTGTGTGCGCGTGCGTGCGTGTGTGTGTGAGAGCGTGTGCGTGTGTGTGCACGCGTGTGTATGTGTGTGCGTGCGTGTGTGTATGTGTGTGTGTGTGTACACCTGTGTGTGCGTGTGCGCATGCATGCGTACATGTGTGTAAGGAAGAGAATTGTGACCCAGAGAGACTAAAAGCAAAGCTGGGGACATTGGCCATGGCAGAGGGTGAATTAAAATGGGCTTTTGCTCCCCCATGCATGGAGGCAGCCGCTGGTCTCTGTGACATGCCGGGAGGAGGTAGCGGCTGTTCCGGGAGTCACGGGAGGGGGCGGCCAGCAGTGGGGAAGGGGAGATGGCCCAGTGGGGGGAGTGAGGGCGGTGGTGTCAGGGGCCAAGCTGGCGACCAGGGATGGGCAAGGGTGTGCAAGACACAAGGCACTTGCCTGTCGCTTGCTTCCGGGAGGCACAGTAGCCCTCCCATAGGAAGTCAATGTGCCCCTTTCTACAGGATGGGAAACTGAGTCTAGGACAGGGTAAGTCAGGTGCGGCCTCTGATGACGGGTGACGTGGGTGTCTGGGGACAAAGGTGAGTGACGCAGGGAGAGAGGAATGGGGATCTGGGATCCCGCCTCGCTGAAGCGCTTCTGTGATTTCCCCCAGCATCCATGACTACAGAAAGCCTGATCCCCACCCCTGCCCCCGAGAACAGCCGCTGGGACCTGGTCAGGACCCGGGTGATGGAGATGGTGAAGCCACTGGTGACCAGGACCAGGGACAGATGGCAGTGGTTCTGGTGAGAGAGAGCAAAGAGAGCCAGTGGGTCTGAGGGAGGAGGGCTGGGTCTGGACCCCCAGGTCTGAGGGAGGAGGGCTGGGGTCTGGACCCCCGGGTCTGAGGGAGGAGGGCTGGGGTCTGGATCCCTGGGTCTGAGGGAGGAGGGCTGGGGTCTGGACCCCTGGGTCTGAGGGAGGAGGGCTGGGCCTGGACCCCTGGGTCTGAGGGAGGAGGACTGGGGCTGGACCCCCGGGTCTGAGGGAGGAGGGCTGGACCCCCGGGTCTGAGGGAGGAGGGCTGGGTCTGGACCCCCGGGTCTGAGGGAGGAGGCTGGGCCTGGACCCCTGGGTCTGAGGGAGGAGGGCTGGGGTCTGGACCCCCGGGTCTGAAGAAGGTCAGAAATAGATGGGCCATACCCCTGTGGCATCTAGGGTGTCAACTAAGATGTCCTCCTTACACAGGGGCCCTGAGGCTGTCCAGGGCTTTGTGCAGACCTACTATGAAGACCATTTGAAAGACCTGGGTCCCCGCACTCAGGCCTGGCTGCAAAGCTCCAGAGACCACCTCCTGAACAAGACCCTCAGCCTGTGTCCCCAGCTGCTCTGCAGAGACCAGACTCAGGGTTAAAGTGCCACCCACCTCCCCCCTCCCCCACCTCCTCCCCCTGCCCCACCTCCACCCTCTACCCCCCCACCCCCCACCCCCGCACCCACAATAAAGCTGTTTGTTCCTACTCTGTGTCACCTGCTGAGAAGCTCCTCTTGAGGCCAGAGGTCACCCCTTGTCATATCTAGGAGTTAATAAGAGGAAACGCTGTCACCTGGCAGGGGAGGACACTAGGAAAGCTTTAGAGGAAGGGGCCAAGGTGACAACCCCCTCCCTCCCCACACGGTTCCGTCTTGAAGTGAACAGGAGACTTCCAGGCGCCTGCTCAGATCCAGGAGGCAAAGTCTTGAAGGTGCCCCGGGTCAGAGGAACCTTATCCTCACAGTGCCCCTCACTTCCTAGACCATGCAAACCTTAAACCCTATTCCAAGTGGTTCCCCAAATCCCAAAACCCTCCACATTATCCAGCCGTCACTCTCAGGAACTGGGGGCTTGTCTCTCTTCCTTTTGGGGGAGGCAGTGGGGGAGATTCTAAGAATCGAACCCAGGGCCTCATACACACCAGGTAAGTGCCCTCTTTTCAAAATTACAGGCTACATAGCAGGGGGGACCCTAGGAGGACTGTGGCTTATAATAAGTTTTGGTTTTACTCAATCACTGGGCAAGCCTCAGTGAAACACTTCACTATTAGGATAAGAATGTGTACTGTATCAAGCTGATAATAAGAAAAAAAATAAATGGAAAAAAATTACATTTATGTCAGACTGTGGTGGTGGTGCACGCCTTTAATCCCTCGGGAGGCAGAGGCAGGCGGATCTCTGTGAGTTTGAGGCCAGCCTGGTCTACAGAGGGAGTTCCAGGACAGACAGGGCTACACAGAGAAATCCTGTCCCGAAAAAGCAAAACAAAGAAAAATTACATGTATTTAGGGGGTGACAAAGTAGCTGAATGGTTAAGGCAATGGACCGCTAAAAATTCCATTTATTTATGTGTGTGTGTGTTTGTACTCACGCAAGTGTATGTGCCATGTGTACATGTAGAGGTCAGAAGACAACTTTCAGGAGTTGTTCTCTCCATTCTTCTCAGGGACTGAACTCAGGTCATCGGTCTTGTTAGCAAGCTTCTTTACTCGATGGGCCAACTTCCCAGAATTCTTCTTATATAGGATCTCACTATGTAGCCCTGGCTGTCCTGGAACTTACTGTGTTGCTCTGACTGGCTTTGGTTTACATTTCGAGCTGGGCATGGTGCTACAAACCTATAATCTCAGCACCTGGAAGATGAGCAGCTCAGGGACAGCCTTGGCTACACAGAGAGTTCCGGGGTAGCCTGAGCCACATGAGAGACCCTGTGTGAATAAAACCAAAACAGAGAGATGCTTTTTCGTTTTCAGATAGAATCTTGCTAAGTCGCCCAGTGAGCGGCTCTTGCACTGAATTCATGATCCTCCTGCCCCAGTCTTCTGAGAGAACTTGAGGTCCATCACAGCTCTGCCCGGCTTCTGGGTAGCTTTTCCAAAACAGGGCTTCCCTGTGGCTTGACGTGGCAGGGAAGTCACTGGTCGCTGCCCTCTCAGCCCGGCCTCCCCACCCCCTCAGCGGCTCTGTTGGCCAGGACTTTGGCCTCGGACAGAGGACCTGACTGATATGGAGGGAGGGGGCCCGCCAAAGCTATAAAGCCTGCCATCCCACTGGAGTCAGTGAGGACAGCCCCAACCTGCCCGTGACATTCAGGTAAGAGAGGGACGGGGGGGGGGGGGGGGGGGGCGGCAGGAACATCGGGGAGGGGGGCAGGAACATCGGGGAGGGGCAAAGATTCCTAAATCAGAAATTACGGCTGTCACCTTGTCAGAGGTCGGTCTTGGAATCATGGAATGGATGGATTTTTATTTTATTTTATTCAAGATAAGGTCTCTCACTGTGTTGTAGCCCAGGCTAGCCTTGAAGTTTTGATCCTCCTGCCTCAGTGTGGTGAGGCATGCTCTGGTGTGCCTGACTAACACCACGGAGTTTAGATATGTAGTCTGTTTGTTTAGCTTGGCTCTTCTCCCAGGTTGGATCTCTGCCTCTACCTCTTTTTAAAAACATCTTTTATTTATGCGTATAGATGTTTTGCCTCCATGCATCTCTGCCCTCCAAGTGCAGCCTTGGCTCCCCACAGGAGAGAACACTGGATTCCTGGGAACTGGGGTTACAGACAGTCTTGAGCCGCCACTTGGGTGCTGGGAATTGAGCCCGAGTCCTCTGGAAGAGCAGCCAGGGTTCTTAACTGCTGAGTCATCTCTCCGGCCCTGATTTCGGCCTGTTTGTCTCTCAGTTTCCATTCCCAAAGTATGGGTGAGGACTTTGTGCCTTAGTTTTTACAAACCGTAGGAAATGGGAGAGGGCCACTGAGAAAAGCCGAGGGGAAGCTCAAGACTCTGGGGACACGAGAGTCACAAGTGTGGGTGTGAACTCTGCCCCAGGGTGTCTGTCCTCTCCCTCTCCCCCTCTCTCTGAAACAGGGTTTCTCTGTGTAGCTCTGGCTGTCCTGGAACTCGCTCTGTAGACCCAACTGGTCCTCGAACTCACAGAGATCCCCCTGCCTCTGCCTCCCGAGTGCTGGGATTAAAGGTGTGCGCCACCATCACCTGGCTACTTGTTCTTATATTTTAATTTTTTATTTGAGTGTTCATGTGTGGCGCGTGTGCATGTGCCATGCACATATGTAGTGGTCAGAGAACAATTTGCAGGAGCTGGTCCTCCCCCTCCCCTTCCCCCATGTGGGTTCCAGGTATTGAACTCAGGTCCCCAGGCTTGATGGCAGATGCCGTTACCCGCTACACCATCCACACTGAATGCCCATCCTCAAGGTTTTTTTTTTTTTTTAATTTAAAATTTTATAATTTTTTATTTTTTAATTTAATTTTACATATCAGCCACGGATTCCCCTGTCCTCCCTCCTCCTGCCCCCCATCCTCAAGGTTTTAACAAAGAATTTGTTTGTTTTAAAAGGGTTTGTTTATATTTCCTACTAATCCGGGGCTGTTTAGGGCTCACAACAGCTTTCCTGAGAGAGTGAATGAATGGATGGAGAGATGTTTCTCTCGTTCCCTGACTGCACTTCACTAGCATGTAGAAGGCCCTCAGTGGCATCTCTGCTACTTGGGGAAAAAATGTTCCCTGACACTGGGCTACGCAACAGCAATCTCAGCACTGCAGAGGCAGGGGACGGCTGTGAGTTCGGTGCCAGCCTTATCTGCTCGGAAAGAATCTGTTTCTTATTTTTGTTTTCTTGTTAGGAAAGGAAAGGAAAGGGCAGCTATTGTCAAAATCTAGAGAGCAGAACTGGAGTTGTAGCTCCGTGAGTGGAGTAGGACGTGCTCAGGGTCCTAGGTTCAGTTCCCAGTACCGCGCAAGGCTGGGTGTGGCGGCTCACACCTGTGATGCCGGCACTCTAGAGGTAGAGGCAGGGGGAGCATCCTAGTGTTCGGGGTTATCCTAAGGTACTTAGTCAATTTGAGGCCAGCCTGGGCTATATGAGACTTCGTGTTGAAAAGAGGGGGCGGGCATTGGAGAGACGGCTCAGTGGTGAAGAGCACTGGCTGCTCTTGCAGAGGACCTGGGTTCGATTCGTGGCACCCGCAAGGGGACTCACAGACCTCTCTAACTCCAGTTCCAGGGGATCCAGTTCCTTGTTTGGCCTCTGCAGGCTCTAGGCTCGGTATTGTGTGCAGTTATGTTCGTGCAGGCAAAACACCCACATACATCGATTTTATTACTATTGGTTTGTTTGGTTTTCTTCCAGACAGAACCTCATTCCATATAGCTCTGGCTGTCCTGGAACTCACTCTGTAGACCAGGCTGGCCTTGAACTCACAGAGATCCGCCTGCCTCTGCCTCCCAAGTACTGGAGTTAAAGTCATATGCCACTGTGCCTGGCTTTATATACTTATAAAAAAAAAAAAAAAAAAAAAAAAAAAAAAGCCGGGTGGTGGTGGCACACGCCTTTAATCCCAGCACTCGGGAGGCAGAGCCAGATGGATCTCTGTGAGTTCGAGGCCAGCCTGGGCTACAGACTGAGTTCCAGAAGACACCTCTTCTGAATCAACAGGTTTAAAGTCCTTGTTGGGCAGGAGCAGGGACAGACCAGGGTCCCCGCTCACCCCCAGAGAATAGGATCTAGCAGCGCACTCCTGTCGCCTAACAAGCCACTGTCCTCAGTGCACAGGTCACAGACAGCATGGGCTCCCGGGTCCTCCTGGCTCTCTTCCTTGTTCTCCTGGTGCTGGGATATGGTGAGTGGGGTTACAAGGTGGTGGGTGTGGGGGTCATGAGGAAGGGGTGGGGCCATGAGGAAGGGGTGGGGTCATGAGGAAGGGGTGGGGTCATCGTGGAGCACCTTTCCACTCTCCTCGGCCACTCCCCTTCTTCTTCACAGTGCGTCCCTCCGCTTACCCAAAGCCCCCCTCAGTGCCTCCAATCCAACTATCACCTCATGTTTCCCACAGAGGTCCAAGGGTCCCAGCAGCTCCAGCAGGATGATCCAGGCAGCCCAGCTCTGCTGGACAAGATGCAGGAGTCCATCTCCGGTTACTGGACCTTTGCTAAGGCGGCTGCTGAAGACCTGTACCAGAAATCATACCTGACCAGTGTGGATGAGAAACTCAGGTGCGTCCTGGGCTGTGGAGACAGAGCCCAGCATACTCCCTCACACACCAGAGTCTAGGTCCCACCCCTCTCCCCTAGACCTGTGGGTCCAAGCTCTCCCCTCCTACCCCAATCCTAGGAATCCAAACACCAGCCTCCTCCCTCCCTCCGACGCTCGGTCCCGGCTTAAGCCTTGCTCTCTCAGGCCTCAACTCTTTCCTCAATCCCAGGAGTTTAGGACCCTGCCTTCTTCCCTCAGACTCAGGGACCATGCCCAGCCCTGCTCCCTCACACCAAGGGGTCCAGATCCCAGCCGGCTCTCTCAGACCAAGGAATATAGCCGCCATCTCTTTTCTCTGAAATGCAGAGGTCCAAACCCTAGCTTGTCTCGTTTCCAGGCTTCTCCTCCAACCCCCTCCCTGTGCTTTCTCTCCAGGGACATGTACAGCAAAAGCTCGGCAGCCATGAGCACTTACGCGGGCATTTTTACGGACCAGCTCCTTACTCTGCTAAAGGGCGAGTGATGTCATGCAAACCCCATGTCAGAGGCCGGGAGAAGCGGGCACTCGACGCTCTCGTCACGTGACCAGAATGGTCCCACATTCCCCTGTCCCAGCAGCTCTCATCGTCCTGTTCCCAACTCCAGACCGAATTCTTTCAGTGAAAGAATAAATCAGTCCCAGTTCACTGACTTTGGTGTGGCTTTTTTCCTGAGGCTCCCAGAGCCACGATGGAGGGCCTACGGAATCTAGTCGATGTTTGATGGGTGTGGTTTTATGACGAGATGGTTAGCATCCTGCGTTCTGAACATTTGGTGAGCACCTGCATGTCTGTGGCTAAAACGCCAAACCTGGTCCATTGGAATGAAGGGTTGACTACTGGCCAGGCATGTGGGTTTGAATCTGCAACCCTGGCACTTGAGACCTGAGGCAGGAGGATCATAGCAATTCTAAGTACTGGGCTATATAAATGACTTTTAGTTTTCTTTCTTTCTTTTTTTTTTTTTTTTCTTTTCCGAGACAGGGTTTCTCTGTAGCTTTGGAGCCTGTCCTGGACTAGCTCTGTAGACTAGATTGGCCTCGAACTCACAGAGATCCGCCTGCCTCTGCCTCCTGAGTGCTGGGATTAAAGGCGTGTGCCAGCATTGCCCGGCTAGTTTTCTTTTTAAATCACATTTGTTCATTTACTTATTTGCTTGTTTTTTGAGACAGGGTCTCTCTATGTAGCTCTGACTGTCCCAGAACTCAGTCTGTAGACCAGGCTGGCCTTTAATTCACAGAGATCCCTGTCTGTGCTTCCCAAGTGCTAGGATCAAAGGTGTGCACCACCACACCCTGCTCCCCGCCCCCCCCTTTTTTTTAAAATACACAGCAGGATTTTCGAGGCCAGCCTAGATGGCAGTGTAAGATCTTACCTCAAAGCATACATACAACAACAACATACACACACATACACACACACACACACACACACACACATCCCCAAAATATCCAGATGTAGCAGCTGGAGCCTATATTTACAACACTGCCAACGTCCTGAGGTGGAGACAGGGAAATGAGAAACTCAAGGTCATTCTCCACTATATAGTGAGTTTCAAACCAGCCTGGGCTCCAGGAGACCCTATTTCAAAACCAAACAAAACCAAGTCGACAAACAAAAAGAGCCGGTTAAGGTGCCTCAGTGAGGACAGATGGTCTCTCCCAGAACCCACATCAACTTGGGAGGGGAGACTCACTTCACACAGTTGTCTTCTGGCCTCCACAGGTGTGCTGTGTGTGTGCATGGCACATGCTCACTCACACATCAGCTTACATACACCAATAATCAATCATAGCTCAGGACTACCGGGCGGTGGTGGCGCACTCCTTTAGTCCCAGTACTCGGGAGGCGGTGGCAGGCAGATCTCTGTGAGTTCGAGGCCAGCCTGATCTACAGAGTGAATTCCAGGACAGCTGGGGCTGTTACACAGAGAAACCCTGTCTCGAGAAACCAAATAAACAGGAAAAGAAAAGAAAAAAGATCATGGCTATGGCTCTTGCTTAGCCTGGGTGAGGGTCCTCAGCTCAAGTCGGAGTACTGATGAACAGAAAAGGCATGGAAATAAGTTGTCCAAACAGAAGCCTGGCACAGAGGAAAGGCCCTCCTAAGCTGCCAAGGGCCCAGAAGGGCACACACGGAAGCCTGGGCCCTCTGACAATTCCAACATATTAACCTCATGTGCGCTTTACTAAGACCCTTGCTAGTCTGTGGACAGGACACAGCAGAGAAAAGCCAGTCATGTTTCCAAGTGGCCTCTGGCAAAGAGCCAACGGGGTTAGGCATGGTGACACACATCTGCAATCCCAGCACCTGGGGGCCTGAGGCAGGCAGATCTCAGAGTTAGAAGAGAAGCCAGCTTGGTCTAGAAAGGGAGAGGGAGAGAGAGAGAGAGAGAGAGAGAGAGAGAGAGAGAGAGAGAGAGAGAGAGAGAGAGAGAGAGAAGCCAGCCGGGCAGTGGTGACGCACACCTTTAATCCCAGCACTCGGGAGGCAGAGACAAGGGGATTTCTGTGAGTTCAAGGCCAGCCTGATCTACAGAGCCAGGGCTGCTACACAGAGAAACCCTGAAACCCTGTCTCGGAAAACAAAATAAGCCAATAGCTGAAACTGTTTTGATGATTATTACTTTGTCATATGTTTCATTTATTAGTTTTTAAAATTTATTTATGTATTTACCCAAGATGGGGTCTTACTTGCAGCCAGGTCCTCCTGCCTCTCCCCGTGTGGACTGAGGACAGGTCTGTGAGCCTCACTCCTGTGTCCCGTAGGTGGTGCCGTTGGCCCCGGAGAGGACCCATGGCCTGGATTTCTTTTAATCTGTTCGGCAATAACCTACGGTCAGTCTTTCAATACTCCGGGGGCAATTTTCCCAGGTCCTGAGGCTGGGCAGCTGTGAGTCCAGTAGAAAACAGGGACTGGGAAGGAGGGGCAGTGGAAGGCTCCCAAGTCCCCAGGGCCTGGGAAGAACTGAGGCTGCCAAGCTCTGGGGGTGCCTGGGAGGGGGAGACGCAGGGGGAACAATTCCTGCTCTGTCCAGTGTTTCCCACAGACTCAAGCCAAAGGGAACCACTGCCCAGGCCAGTTCTTCTCTCAGCCAATCCCAGTGCCACCCCCAAATTCCTTTCTTTCTCAGGTCCCCAACCGCCTCCATTTAGGACCCCACTGTCCAGGCGCCCCGATTCTTCCTCTCTAAGAACTGAGTGATCTGAACCCTAGATTTCTCCTCTCTTAGACTTAGGACTCTGAATCTTGAGTCCTGTCTCCTGAAGACTTAGAAGATGGGGTGGGCCAATTCTCCCTTCTTCTTTAGAATCTGAAAACACGATTCCTGGTGGAGTTGGGTGCCCCCTAATGGTAGACAGAGTGAGTTCGTTCTGTGATTCAATTTATTTAACGTTAAGAATCCAGCCAGAGCTGAATGCAGGCACAGTGAGACCTATAACATCAGTTTGTGATAATTCCTGGCCAGCCTCTACATCGTAGTGAGAACTTGTCTCAATAACAAAAGTCTGGTTGTTTGTTTGTTTGTTTTTGTTTGTTTTTTTTTTTGGTTTTTCGAGACAGGGTTTCTCTGTGTAGCTTTGTGCATTTCCTAGAACTCACTTGGTAGACCAGGCTGGCCTCAAACTCACAGAGATCCACCTGCCTCTGCCTCCTGAGTGCTGGGATTAAAGGTGTGTGCCACCACCGCCCGGCTGTTTTTTTTTGTTTTGGTTTTTTGAGACAGGGTTTCTCTGCATAGCCCTGGCTGTTCTGGAAATTGCTCTGTAGATCAGGCTGGCCTCGAACTCACAGAGATCCACCTGCCTCTGCCTCTTGGGTGTTGGGATTAAAGGTGTCCAAAAAGTCTGGTTTTATGCAATGCTGGATATTGAACCCAGGGTATCATGCATGCTAGACAGGCACTGTACCAACTGCACAAATTTTTTAAATTAAATTTTATGTGTCTGAGTGTTTTGGTGGCATGTATGTAAATGCCTGGCACCCAAGGAGGTTACAAGAGAGCATCAGGCCCCTTAGAACTGTAGTTATGGATGACTGTGGGTGCTGAGAATTGAACCTGGAACCTGGTTCTCTGGCAAGGAGCATCCAGTGTGCTTAACTACTGCGCCAATGCTCCAGCCCTCATCTGCCCGCCTGTGTCTCCCTCCCGTCGGGATCAAAGACATGTGTCGTCGCTGACGCCACCACCTGGCTTCATCTGTCTACTTTCTAACCGTTTCTTCTTGCCATTGCGGTGACCCTTAGGTAAGTCGCTTTCTGCACTGAGAGAGCTTGGTTTTTTTTAATTCAGCAATGATCCCTAAGTCAGTGCTGGGGACACATCAGTGACCAGCGGTAGTCTGGCCTGTGCAATGCAGGTGCACATGCTCAGTAGGTATAGGTGGGGAGACTAGAGAGTCTGGAGGGCTTCCCAGAGGAAGAGGTACTCCCACAGAGCTGAGATCTAAGACGGGAGAACAAGCAGAGAGTAAAATGGCAGTTGCTTACTTTTTACGTTTTGTGTTGGGGGACATATCCATGGCACATGCGTGGAGGTCAGAGGGCATCTTTTGTTATATGAGTCCCAGAACTTGAACTCCCACCAGTGTTTTCTTTACACCTTCGATCTTACTAGGTCTTGGCAGTTACCATGTTGGTGGGAGAGGGGTCCGTAACATAATTCATAGTTAGGAGGAGCGGGGATGCTGAAGAGGAAAGAGCCGGCAAGATCATTTAGCCTGTCAAGAGCAGGATGCGGATCTATCTTTCTTTTCGTTCTTCTTTTTGCTAGACAAGGACTCTAGTACCTCAGACTGACCTAGAATTTGCATGTAGTGGAGGGTGGCCTTAAACATCTGATCCTCATGTTTCCAGGATTACAGGTGTACCCCACCATGCCCGGCTGGATGTGGTTCTAGAAATGGAACATAGGGCCTCCTGCAAAGGTTAGGAGCTCTATCGAGTTTCACCCACAGCCATACCTGATATGAACCTAGGTAAGACTGAGGCTGGATAGAAAGATGAAATTTTATTTATTTATTTATTTATTTTGGTTTTTTCTAGACAGGGTTTCTCTGTGTAGCTTTGCACCTTTCCTGGAACTCACTCTGTAGACCAGGCTGGCCTCGAACTCACAGAGATCCGCCTGCCTCTGCCTCCCGAGTGCTGGGATTAAAGGCATGCGCCACCACTGCCCGGCAGAAAGATGAAAAATTAAGGGAATGCAGGAAGGAAAATGGGAAGGAGGAGAAGGAAGAGCCGGGCTGGGTGGTGGTGGTGGACCTTTGATCCCAGCACTTGGGAGGCAGAGACAGGCAGATCTCTCAGTTTGAGGCCAGCCTGGTCTACAGAGCGAGTTCCACATGAAGTCTGTATTAGTTACTTTTCTGTTGTTGTGATAAAACACCACGACCAAAAAGTAATTTGAAAGAGTTTATTTAGGCTATGGCTCCAGACAGAGAGTAGAACATGGCAGGGAAGCAAGGAAACAAGCAGTGGGTTGGAGGTCTGGGAGCACATCCATGTGAAACATGTCATCTTGTCAGGGAGTCTCCTAAGGTGCAAAGCCTATGCAGAACTTGGCTGGGGGCAGGCAAAGGTCTCCTAACTGAGAATTTGCATTTAGCTTTGACTCTTTGGGGAGCTTAGGTAAGAGGTGTTGGTATGGTATAAGGAAACTGACTTGCTAAAGGTGTGAATTGTACAAGCCCTTTGCTAAGGACGCTGGGTCAGTCCACTAGAGGCTTATCCCCCTGCAGCTGTAAAAGGCTAGAATTCATCCTTAAGAGTGCCTCTGTATGGGAAAAGACCTTTACCAACCCCACATCGGACAGTGGACTGATCCCCACAGTATATAAAGAACTAAAGAAACTAGATATCAAAATACCCAACAGTCCAATTAAAAAATGGGCTACACTGGAAGAGGTGGGAATGGGGGGAGGGCTGGGGGTAAGGGGAGAGAGTGGGAGGGGGGAGAACAGGGGAACCCGTGGCTGATATGTAGAACTGAATGGTATTGTAAAATAAATAAAAATTAAAAAAGAAAAAAAAATGGGCTACAGAGCTCAATTGAGAATTCTCAACAGAAGAAGCTCAAATGACTGAAAGAAATAATTTAAGGAAATGCTCAATATACTTAATCATCAGAGAAATGCAAATCAAAACGACTTTGAGATACCACCTTACACCTGTCAGAATGGCTATGACCAAAAACACCAATGACAGTCTATGTTGGAGAGGATTCGGAGTAAAGGGAACACTCCTCCACTGTTGGTGGGAGTGCAAACTGGTACAACCACTGTGGAAATCAGTACAGTGGTTTCTCAGAAAATTGGGAATTGATCTACCTCAACACCCAGCCATCCCACTCTTGGGCATATACCCAAGGAAGCTCAATCATACCACAAAGAAACATGCTCAACTATGTTCACAGCAGCACTATTTGTAATAGCCAGAACCTGGAAACAACATAGATGCCTGTCAACTGAAGAATGGATTAAGAAAATGTGGTACATATACACAGTGGGATACTACTCAGCAAAGAAAACAATGACATCATGAGGTTTGCAGGCAAATGGATGGATTTAGAAAATATCATCCTGAGTGAGGTAACCCAAACCCAGAAGGGCAAACATGATATGTACTCACTCATAAGTGGATTCTAGATGTAAAATAAAGAACAATCAGACTGCAACCCACAGAACCAGGGAGGCTACATAGCAGTGGGGACCCTAGGATGACTGTGGCTTGTAATAAGTTTTGGTTTCACTCAATTACTAGGCAAGCCTCAGTGAAACATTTCACTATTAGGGTAAGAATTTATACTGTATCAAGCTGATAATAGGAAAAAAAAAAAGTGCCTCTGTGTCTTCTTCCCACGGACCAGCGTGAACCCCGCACCGATACAACAGTAGCTAATCTAAATTTGAGAGATTTTGTAGCTAATATAATTTGCTGACTTTGTAGCTAATGAAATTTGTGAGACTTTGCCCCGCAACGGTGGCGCACGCCTTTAATCCCAGCACTCGGGAGGCAGAGGCAGGTGGGATTTCTGAGTTCGAGGCCAGCCTGGTCTACAAATTGAGTTCCAGGACGGCCAAGGCTACACTGAGAAACCCTGTTTCGAAAAACCAAAGAAACTAATTAATAAATGAGAAATGAATAAATAGGAGAGAGAGAGAGAGAGAGAGAGAGAGAGAGAGAGAGAGAGAGAGAGAGAGAGAGAGAGAGAGATTGATTGATTCGTGCCAGGTAGTGGGGGTGCACACCTTTAATCCCGGCGCTCGGGAGGCAGAGGCAGGAGAATCTGAGTTCGAGGCCAGCCTGGGCTACAGTTTCAAGGTAGCCAGGGCGACAGAGAAATCCCCTGCATCGAAAACATACTCGAAACAAGAAATCTTGTCTCTCGAGAAAAAAAAAAAAAAACCGAAACACACAAACCAGTTCGTTTGAGCCACGGAATGGTGTTTAAACCTGCGAGGGCTGCTGGAGAGCACAGAGCCAGCTGGCGCGCACACGCCCTGACCGAAGGTGGGCAGGGACTCATTTCCAGGTGAAAATCCCTGCAACAGGGCCCCGGGATGCACGGAGAGGCTGCCACCTCGGGGGACCTGATGACGAACGCGAAGATCAGGGGAAAAAGCAGCAGGAGGAAAAACCTCAGGGCAATGAACACCGGCTGAGCCCAGGATCGGCGGCTCGAAAACGGGCTTCCCGCCCGGGAGGGGCGTGGCTCCAGCGGGTCGCTCCGCCCCCTACGGTGGCCGGAGAAGCCCAGGCTCCATCCACTGCGTATCACGCGCAGAAACAGCGCGCCGAAGTGGGGCAGATTGCTCGGAACGACCCCACGGTCCGGAAAGACCGGCCAACTTGGCCCAGGGTTAGAAACGGAGCCTCTGAGGAGAACATTTTAGACCAGAAAGTTAAAGCGCGTCAGAGCACTTCCTGCTAGATTTTAAAAAAACAAACACACACAAACACCCTGCGATGAATCGGTAGGGCGGAAGCGCGGTACGGTGGCCCGGTTGGGCCTCCCGAGGGGCGTGGCTCGAGGCGCTCTGCTCAGATACGGTAGCCGGGCCGGGTGGGCCAAGTGTGAAATCTCGCGCGAACGTGCTGGCGCCGTCGGGGACGGGGCGGGGCTGGCGGCGGGGGCGGGGACCCGGAGCGGGAAGATGGCGGCGGCGCAGGAGGCGGACGGGGCCGGCAGCGCCGTGGTGGCGGCCGGGGGAGGCAGCTCTGGTCAGGTACGGAGGCCGAGAGGTGCCCGAGGGGGCTCTCCCCCAGCGGGGGGCACTCCCGCGGGGAGTGTCCCGTCGTTTTTGGAGGAATCGGGTGCACCCGGGGCTCCATGCCCCAGAGGGACCTTGACTATTGGGCCCAGGCAGCGCTCGGCCGCCCGGGAGGCCGGACGGTGGCGGGAACCCGGCCCTGTTGCGCGCCAGCATCTCCTGCAGGCTCGCGCCGGGCGTCCACCAGACCGCTAGCTCGAGCCGAGGAGAGAGTGGAGCCGGGGGACGCAGACTTGTAAACCCCGACGTCCCCGGTTCTCCACTGTGCTATCCCCAGGCTCCAATACCATGCCTAGAGTGGTCTGGTGTTCCGGGTCCACTCTGCTGCAGTGCCTGAGATGCGGGGCAGTGGTTGGTTCATTGGGAGTTTTCCAGCTCTGGGGAAAGACGGTAATTATGGTCGACAAAGGGCATGGGCTGCGGAGGTCGACAGACCCATTTTACAGACCAGGATCCCAGGGACAGCAAGACGAAGGCACTTGCAGAAGGTCACCCAGGTTAACTTTGGCACCCGCTCCAAGAAAAAAGCTGACCGTGGGTGGTCTGTCCCGAGATGGACGCTTTTAGCCTAAACTGATCAAATAGAGATACTGGTCCAGATGCATTTGCCTTCTAACCCATTACCACTCAAACTAGACTGAGACCTCAGAGCACACCAGTTCACTCAGGCTCCGTGCAGGCTTCTGGGGGAATTGATGGAGTGACAGCAAGGTGCTGTCGACCCACCCACCAGGATGTCACTGACATGTAGGAGGCAGCTCGGGGCTGAGGAGTACCGACTGGAAGGGATGCGTGCGTGAAGCTGACTTGGTGTGACCTTGGACAAGTTTCTTTCCTGGGGCCTTGATTTCCCCAGTGGTTAATGGAGGAGTTGGGTGGGAGGGCCAGCCTTGTCCCTGCAGTCAGGAGAGGGGGAGAGGAAGCTGCAACCATAACAGTAGAGTAGTGGCAGAAGTCCGCATGAGGGGCTGCAGGATCTCCAAGGCGGGGCAGATACACTCCTTTGGGAGAAAACACCGGGCTGAAAGTTGTGAGGTAGAGCCCAGCATCTCTAGCCTTTCTGGTATTTCCAGCCAGAGCTGGGGTGCAGGCAGCTCAGGGAATTGTTGGTAGAGTCCTTGCCGGAGTGAATGCATTGACTGGGTCTGCAGGGACTTCCTAGTCTCTGAACTGTTGTCCTGGCTCCTCAGTTTCTATCGATGAATGGGTGTCAGTGGCGTGAGAGACCAAGACTTAGTGTGTTGCACCTCCAGACACACCTGGAGCCTCTCTGGTTCCCATCTCTGCTCTAACTCTTTGGTTTGTTACTTGAGCCAGGGTCTTCCTAGGAAGCTCAGGCTGGCCCTGAACCCGACACCCTTCTGCTTCAGCCTCCCAAGTGCTAGGATGACAGGCATGTGTCGCTAATCCAAGCTCAAGCTTGTAAGCTTTTAGTACTCATCCTTTGGCCTTCAGGATAAAGTACACACATTTTCTTTCTTTCTTTCTTTCTTTCTTTCTTTCTTTCTTTCTTTCTTTCTTTCTTTTTTTTTTTTAAGCAGATCAAGACCTGGCATGAACTGTTTTTGGACTAGAATAGGCTTTCTATCTTTTTCTTTTCTTTTTAGTCTCTTCTTTTTTGGTTCTTCAAAACAAGGTTTCTCTGTGAGCACCACCTTTTTTTTACCCCCCTTTTTGAGACAGGACTCCTCTGTGTAGTACTGGCTGTCCTGGAACTTGCTCTGTAGATCTGCCTGCCTCTGTCTCCTGAGTTCTGGAACTAGAGGTGTGTACCACCACCACCAGGCTTTTTCTCTTTTTGAGATAGGGTCTTACTGTGTAGGCTGGGCTGGGCTGGACTAGAACTCATAGAGTTACTGCCCGCCCCTGTTTCCCAAGTGCTGGGATTAAAAGTGTGCCCACTATGCCTAGCCTTAGACTAGGCTTTTTTGTTGTTTTGTTTTTTGTTTTTTCAAGACAGGGTTTCTCTGTGTAGCTTTGGGAAGCCTGTCTTAGAACTCATACTGTAGACCAGGTTGGCCTTGAACTCGCAGAGATCTGCCTGCCTCTGCCTCCCAAGTGCTGCCCGGCCTAGACTAGGCTTACTAACACCCTCGGTTATTGACATTTTGAGTTGGCGAATCCTTCAATGTGGGCCTGCGCCATGCACTTTAGGATGCTTAGCACTGCCCCTGGTATTTGCAGACTGTCAGTAGCATGTATGTGCCTTCCTAGTCTCTAGGAATTTCTGAATGTTCTTAGGATGGGGATGGGGTGATGGAGGCAGAATCACCTGTGCTCGAGAGCCAGGGCCTGGAGGAGTGTCTTCTACTGCAAACCTTGCCTCCTAGAGTGCTCCGGCTCTGCTGGCCCAGCCACTGTGTTGTGACTGTCTTTTCCACCAGTTTCTTGGTCAGTACTGTATCACTAACCCCCTCAGCTCAGGGCTGGACACAGGAGATGGTAAGTTTGAGGAAGTTTATGTTTGTTTAATTTTGTTTTTGTTTTTGTTGCTGTTTTTTGAGACAGGGTTTCTCTGAAACAGTCCTGGCTGTCCTAGAACTCACTCTATAGACCAGGCTGTCCTGGAACTCACAGAGATCCGCCTGCCTCTGCCTGAGTGCTGGGATTAAAGGCACGCCACCTCCTGGGTGTTTATTCTATTTTATTAATGGTGTAGGTGGTGGAGCCCAGGGTCCCTGCATACATAGCAAACCTTCCCCGCTGAGCTGTACCCCCTAGTCCATCCCTGGCAGGTATTTTACACTGACTCACTTCCACAGCAGTGAATGGGGGTTGTGCCAGAGGCTAGGCTGAGTTGGGGTCTGGGGTGGTCATGGTGATCCTTGAAGGCATGGTCCTGTACAGCCTTGGTGGTCACAGCTGCTTCCCAGGCTGGTGCAAAGGCTCCTGGAGGGGGGTCTTGGAGCCCAGGCACACAGACCCTAGAACGGGAGCCGCGCCTTCCTCTCTACTGCGTTCACATTCTCTCTCTTCCCCGCCTGCTGGCTTAGCATGGAGCGGGCGGGCCCTTTCCTGCCAGGTCACAGCAGCCTGCTCTTCCTCAGGCTCACCCTGCCGCTCTTTCCCTCAGCTGATCCATGGCCCGCTGGGTCGCGGCTGTGGGCAGAACGGGCTCTGCTTTCCCGGACCCTGTGTGCCCAGTAGGAGGTGGGAAGCACGGATGGGGCCAGTGACAAAAGGATTCCTGACCTGCGATGGCCGTGACGTGGACAGGCACACAGCGGGGTGCTTTGGAGTGGGGCTGGGTAGGTGGAAGAGCTGCCGATTAAATAGTCTTAGGAAGACTTCTCAGAGGAGGTAGCAATTTACCAAAGACCTGAAGGAGGCAAAGGAAAAGCCATGATGGAATGGGACTCGCTTATGCAAAGGCCCTGAGGTAGAAGATACCTGGTGTGAGGAACGGCCTCGGATAGGCTAAGCACTGTGGCCAGACAGGTAATGGGGGGAGAGAGAACAGACCGAAGTGAGGAAGCAGGGTATGCCAGTCTCTGGTGGGGATTTGGCCTTGACTCTGAGGGCAAGGGGAGCCACAGCAGGGTCACCTCTTTGTTGAGGTCTAACTTAGAAACCTTCACAGTTGTCTGAGTCTAGTGGCTTTTGATATACTCTGCAGTGTGAGGCCACAGTTTGCTATCAGTAGATTTGTCCCTTTATGTCCACAGGGGTTGGTTTCAGGATTCCCTTCTTCAGTATCAGAATCTCGGTGCCCAAGTCCCTAGAATAGAATAGTTTGCATGTAACCTGCATGCCTCGTGTTCCATGCCTAGTGAGGTGGAAACCGTGTGGAAGTAGCTGCTGCATTGTGTTGGTTAGGAGGATGTGACAGGAAACAGTCTGGAAATGTGCAGGACAGAAGCAGTTTGTTGTCTTAGTAGATTGAGTTATTTTATGGGTGTGAGTGTTTTGCCTACATGCGTGCATATGCACCACATGCTTGCCTGGTGCCTGCAGATGTCAGATCCCTTGGAATGGGTTATGGATGGTTCTGAGCCATCGTGTGGGTACTGGCAACCAGTAGTCCTCTGTCTCAGCCATCTCTCCAGCCCTGTTTATTGGTTTTTGTTTGTTTGTTTTGAGACAGGGTCTCTCTATTATGTAGTTCAGGCTATTCTGGAACTAGGTAGACCAGGCTGGTCTTGAACTCACAGAGATCCAGCAGCCTTTGCCTCCCAAGCGCTAGGTTTAAAGGCGTGCACCACTAACTAGCTTTATTGTTGTTTTGTAAAGAAAAGCCCTCATATGTAACCTAGGATGGCTTCAAACTGAAGGCAGTCCTCGGCCTTTCCTTCAGGTTGGTATTACAGGTATGCACCGCCACACCTGGTTTAGATGCAGTTGAAAACACTGGGTTGGGCTGGGCGGTGGTGATGCACACCTTTAATCCCAGCACTCAGAGGCAGAGCCAGGTGGATTTCTGTGAGTTCAAGGCCAGCCTGGTCTATAGAGTGAGTTCCAGGACAGGTACGAAAACTACACAGAGAAACCCTGTCTCGGAAAAACAAAAACAACAACAAAAACACTGGATTGGGGAGGCTGGGGAGATGGTTCCATAGACAGGATGGTGGCCATATAAGCCTGGCAACCAGTGTTTGTTCCTAGAGCCCACATAAAGGCTTGGGGAGAGCTAACTCTAGACTTGTCCATCAGACTGAGACTCTGTGCAGATCACATAACGTATACAACAGTGATAATGAACTACTCATCTGTTTACTTCTTTGAGACAGGGGCTCTCTGTATAGCTCTGACTGACCATGTAGACCAGGTTGGCTTCAAACCTGCAGAGATCTGCCTGTATCTGCTTCCTGAGTGCTAGGATTGCAGGAGACCACAGTTGAGTCCCCACCATCCACATTGGACAACTCACAATCACTGCCTGTAACTCCAGCTCAGGTCCAGCAGCCTCCAGGGGCACCTGCACTCAAATGCATGCACCGTGTGTGTGTGTGTGTGTGTGTGTGTGTGTGTGTGTGTGTGTGTGTGTGTGTGTGTGTGTGTACACACATACATACACAGTTAAAAACAAAAGCCAGGGGCGTGACACACATCTTTAATTCCAGCACTCAGGAGGCAGAGGCAGGAGGATCTCTGAGTTTGAGGCCCGCCTGGTCTACAGAGTGAGATCCCGTCTACATAGAGAGTTCCATAGATAGTCTACATAGAGAGCTCCAGGACAGCCAGGGCTACATAGAGAAGCCCTCTCTCAAACAAAAACAGCAATGTTTAGTGATCGATGGATAGATAGATAGATAGGTAGGTAGGTAGGTAGGTACGAAGGTAGGTAGATGATAGATAGATAGATAGATAGATAGATAGATAGATAGATAGATAGATAGATAGATAAAAATAAATCTTCGGGTGACTCAACAGTTAAGAGCACTGGCTGCTCTTCCAGAGGACTAGGTTTGATTCCCAGCAACCACATGGTGGCTCACAACCCTCTGTAAGTCCAGTTCCAGAGGATCTGATGACCTCATCTGGCTTCTTTAGGCACGGGGCATTCATAAGATGCATGGGCATACATGTAGGCAAAACACCCATATGCATAAGAAAAAATGTTTTAAAAGGGTACTTGCTGCTATTGCCTATTCATAACTGAAAATTGTTCAGAGCCCAGTGAGGTGGAACAGTGGGCGAAAGCGCACACTGCTAAGGCAGACCACCTGAGTTTGACCCCTGGAACCCCATGGCAAAAGAACAGAACTGACTCACAGATTGTCCTCCGACTTCCACAGACATGCTGTGGCATATGCACCTACCTCCTCATAGAATAAAAGAATCACTAAGAAGGAAAAAAGAGGCTGGCCGGTGGTGGTGCATACCTTTAGTTCCAGCACTGGGGAGGCAGAGGCAGTTACAAGACAGTCAGGACTACACAGAGAAACCCTGTCTCAAGAAACCAAAAACACAGAACAACCCTGTCCCCCAAAAAAGAAGAAAAAAAAAAAGGAGAAATATTTATATTTACTTAATTTCATGTGTATGAGTATTTCCTTGCATACTTATATGTTCCCTGGTTCATGTGTAGGCCAGAGGAGGGTGTTAGATTCCTAGAACTGGGGTTACAGACAGTTGTGAGCCATGTGCGTTTTCCTGTCTCATGACTCAAGGCTCTTCTTGTCCCTCCAGTCCTGGGGGTGGGACCCAGGGTCTGGTGCATCCTAAATGCTGGGAGTCCTGAGCCATACCCCCACCCCACTTCCGCCGTCCTGGGCATCGGTGAATTCTTGGTGGGCAGTAGCTCAGAGCCTGCCCATCTCCTCACACCCCAGCAGCACTCTGAAGGTCTTTGTGACTGTGGCCGTGCTTGTGGGTATGATTGCCCAGCTGGATTGCCCGTCACTGTGGGGAGGAGCAGCCAGGTGTGACTTCAACTCCTGCCCTGGCCCCCACCCCTCTTCCTGATTGAATCTGTCCAGACTTGCTGGATACCTGAGTTCCTCCTGCTGGTCCTCATACTTTTCCCTCCATCCAAACACCCTTCCCCGGACCCCCCATGTGACTGACTGCCTCTGTCCCAGTCTTAGAGGATCACTGATCGACCCAGTCTGTGTGGGTTCCTGCCTCATGTCCTAGTGGCTGTCACCTTCTGCTTATTTCTCCAAAATGTATTTTCTGTTTATCTTAGTTACATATTTTAGAAAGGACGTTGAGTAAACCACAGGAAGGGCTAGGTGGACGCTGGGCTGCTGCCTGTGTGTTCCCTGGAAACAGATTCTCAGAGGTTGGTGGACAGGGAGGGAGGGAGGGAGAAGGCAGAGGAGTAGAGGTGAGTAGATGATGATACTCACTATCTTTACTATCTGCTGTCCTGCAGGTGTGTTTCCATCTTGACACTGCAGCCTGGGCCACCAAGTCCTTGAGCTGAGTGGCTGCCACCCAGCTCAGGGCCTGGCACACAGTAGGTTTGCAGAACAGTTCTGGGAACTTGGGGAGGGAAGCTTTTCTATTCACTCTACCTGTGTTTTCACACGTTTGTCCTCGGGGCAGAGGGCGGGACATGCCTGAGGTGTCTCAGGGAGAACCACGGGAGAAGGACTGAAGCCGAAGCCGAGGTCCACTGAACCCTAGAGTTGAACCTCCCTGCCACCTTGGTGCTGTCTCGCACTTTGGGTAATAACCAGAAGGGCTCTTGCTGGTAATGGGGACACCCGTCCTGCTCCAGGGCTGCTCTGTTCCTTGCTGGGGGGTGATCAGAGAGATGTGCAGGACTGGAGTTCAGGGTCCTTGGGGGGAGGGCTGGGCAATGGAGCATGGAGTCTGAGGGTGGGTGGACCAGGGACAGTGAGGGCACTGTGTCTGTTGATTCACAGGGATGGGTCAGGTGCTGATTCTCCACAGTGCCCATGGTGGTACACCCCCCCACACCACCACCTTTTTAAAGATTGACTTTTTTTTTTTTTTTGGTTTTGGTTTTTCGAGACAGGGTTTCTCTGTGTAGCTTTGCGCCTTTCCTGGAACTCGCTTTGGAGACCAGGCTGGCCTTGAACTCACAGAGAACCGCCTGCTTCTGCCTCCTGAGTGCTGGGATTAAAGGCGTGCGCCACCGCCGCCCGGCCAAGATTGACTTTTTTATTTTATGCATCTGAGGGCTTTGCCTGCATGTATGTATGTATTTGTACTGCATGCGTGCCTAGTGCCCATGGAGGTCAGAAAAGGGTGTTGGATCCCCTGGAACTGGAGTTATAGGTGGTTGGGAGCCACCACATGGGTGCTGGGAACCAGGGTTCTCAGGAAAGGAAGCCTGTGCTCTGAACTACTGAGCATCTCTACGGCCCTCAGGTCCTGCCTTTTGAGGGCTGACCAGGGGCCCGGGCAGCTGGCAGGAGAGACTGACAAGGACAGGACTGGGGAGCCAGCAGTGTCCTGAGAGAGGCTTCTGAGCCTGGACTCCCCCAGGCTCTCAGAATGTCTCTGATGTGCCTCTGCTTCTGAGAGAGGGTTCTTGTTTTGAGATAGCCTAAGCTGGCTTTGAACTCCTGGTTCTTCTGTTTTCACCTCTCAAGTGCTGGGATTATAGGCATGTGCCACTCCGCCCGGTGAAAAACAATTCTTTCCACATCATTGCCACTTGATCCCTTCTCCCTGTTGTCTTGCTCCTGAGTAACCCAGACAAGTGTCTTAACCTCTCTGAGCCTTTGCTCAGTTGCAGAGTGCAACTGTCAGAGCTTGGTGTTGGGCTGGATGCACGGGGATGGATGTTTGTATACCAGCTCACAGTAGTGAGCTTCTGCACCAGGCTGTCTGTCTCCCGCTGGACTGTATTCGCTGGAGATCAGGGCAGCAGGGCCTCGGCACCCGCATGCCCAAGGAAGGACCTTGTGAATCAGCCCCAGCCTTCCATGGTAGCCCCCTCCTCGGATGTCACCTGCAGAATCCTAGGACAGCCCTCCATGGACAGCCCTCAGCCTGGACTGTTGGACTGTCCCTCCGCTGCCCTCTCCCTGCACCTGAGCCGCAGGCCTGGCCACAGGTTCCCCTCTAGGTGCCTGCTTCTCAGGGCTGACAGCGGCTCTGTCTTGGGTCACCACCATCCCCAGGTGTCCCGGGAGCACTTTCCTCTGGAGCCCTTTGCCTGGCACTCCGGGTTGTGCCTTCCCTGAAGATGGACGAGGCCCGAGTGCTCAGCCTCTGCTCAGGGTGTCCACATCAGCCCCTCACCCTGCGCTTTGTCCCCACAGGTGACCAGCAATGGCAGCATTGGGAGGGACGCGCCAGCCGAGACCCAGCCTCAGAACCCCCCACCCCAGCCAGCCCCCAACGCCTGGCAGGTCATCAAAGGCGTGCTGTTCAGGTGAGCAGGGGGGCCTGGGGCTCCCCCTCTGCAGAAAGCAGGACCTGGGGAGAGGGAGCGGTGACCAGGGATGGCACACTGCCGCTTTGGCGAGAGGCTGTGCACACAGAGGCCTCGGGACCTACCTCCTGGAGAAGGACCTTGTGGATAAGCAAGCCCAGCCTCTCATGGTTTCGCCCCAGTAGCCTCCTCCTTAATGCTGGCTGTGAGCCCTCAAGAGCCCTCCTGGACAGCACTCCGCCCAAAGTCTAAAGTAGATGCGCTTCGTTTAGAGACAGGGGCTTTGTTGTGGAGCCCTGGCTGTCCTGGAACTCACTCTGTAGACCAGCCTGGCCTTGAACTCACAGATCTGCCTGCCTCTGTCTCCTGAGTTCTGAGATGAAAGGCGTCCTTTTTGATAGTATTAAGAGTTGAACCTAGGGCCTTGTATGTACTTGAGCCACACCACAAGCCCCTTATTTCAAGGCAGGGTCTTACTAAGTTACCAGGCTGGATTTGAACTTGCTGTGTAGTCCAAGCAGAGCTTTGAACCTTTTTGGTATTTTATTTTGTTTTGTTTTTTGAGACAGGGTTTCTTTTTTTCTTTTCTTTTTTTTTTTTTTTTGGTTTTTTGAGACAGGGTTTCTCTGCGTAGCTTTGCGCCTTTCCTGGAGCTCACTTGGTAGCCCAGGCTGGCCTCGAACTCACAGAGATCCGCCGAGACAGGGTTTCTATGTGTAGTTTTGGTGCCTGTCCTGAATAGCCTGTAGACCAGGCTAGCATCAAACTCACAGAGATCCGCCCACCTCAGCCTCCCAAGTGCTGGGATTAAAGGTGTGCGCCACCACTGCCCGGCTTGAACTTTTTATTACATCGACTTAATAATTTTATAGGACATAGGAAGGTGTGCATGTGACAAGGTGTGCATGTGACCTGTGCACATGCGCAGGTCAGAGAGCAACTTGGGATTCAGTTCTTTCTTCTACCACGTGGGTCCAAGGGGTCAGACTCGAGCGGCCAAGCTTCATGGCACACACCTTTACCCACTGAGCCATCTCCTGGCCCAAGTCCTTGAACCTTTGATCCTCCTGCCTCAGCTTCCTAAATGCTGAGGTGACCGGCCTGAAGCAAGGTCTGCCTGAAAACCCACTCGGTATCTTGGGAAATGGAGTCCTGCTGGGCACTGGAAAGGGAGAAGGTTTTATAGAGGGACCAGAGAACCTGCCTTAGGAGATTTTCCCTTAACTTAGAAATGCTCTGTGCCCTTGCAGAGCACACTGCACGGCATGGCTGCTGAGTATTGCTCAGGTCGTTTGTGCGGTGACATCCCAAGTGCATAGCTCACGTCTGTGTCCTCTCGCTTAGTTTGGAATATCTCTCGTTAGCCGGGGCTCTGTAAATAGGCCTTACAGTAACAACAAAAATAGGTGTGGGGTCCTGTTGTTTAGAGAGGGTCTCCGTATGTAGCCCTGCTGGCCTGGAGCTCGCTTACAGTGCTCCTTCTGGCTCATACGACCTCACCTTGACCCCAGCTGGCTCAGGGACTGAGCACGGTACAAGCTGAGTCCCTGAGTAGTAGGGATGCAGGGGTGTGTTGTTGGTTTGGAACAGGGTCTCACTCTAGCAGTCCACAGACATAACTGTCCCCCTGCCTCAGCCTCCTGAGTGCCAGGATTACAGGTGTGAGCCGCCAGGCAGCTCTAGCAGATGCATCTCATGCTCACAGACATTAGGAGCAACACGTTTGTCTGGAATAAGGACTGACCGACAATTTTGGGAGGAGCCAGGGAGCTTCAGTTAGTATATAGCAGCATCACCCTCCACCCCCATCTCATTAAAGGCAGACATCTCCATGCCTGGCTGTGCTTGATTTTAAAAGGATTTATTTTTATTTTTAATTATGTTTGTTTGTGTCTGTCTATGTGTAAGTATGTCAGATCCCTTGGAGCTGGAGTTACAGACAGTTGTGAGCTGCTACATGGGAGCTGGGAATTGGAATCAGGTCTTCTGCAAGAGCAATATGAACTTTTTTTTTTTTTTTTTGGTTTTTCAAAACAGGATTTCTCTGTGTAGCTTTGCGCCTTTCCTGGATCTCTCTCTCTCTCTCTCTCTCTCTCTCTCTCTGTAGACCAGGCTGGCCTTGAACTCACAAAGATCGCAATATGAACTCTTAAAAAATTTTTTGAGATCCCCCCCCCCCCCCCCCCCCCCGAGCTGAGGATCAAACCCAGGGCCTTGCGCTTGCTAGGCAAGCGCTCTACCACTGAGCTAAATCCCCAACCGAGATTTTATTTTTTCTTAAGATTTATTTTTATTTTATGTGCACTGGTGTCTTGCCTGCATGTGTTTCTGTGGGAGGGTATTAGATCCCCTGAAACTGGAGTTATATAGACAGTTGTGAGCTGCCATGTAAGTGCTAGTAGGAATTGAACCCGGGTCCAGTGCTCTTAAGACCACTGAGCCATCTCTCCAGTCCCCATAGTGTTCTGTTCTGTTCTCTTTTCTTTTCCTTTTAAAAAAGTTTCCAGGCCATGGTGAGGCACACCTTCAATCCCAGCACTGGGGAGGCAGAGGCAGGTGGATCTGAGCTTGAGGCCAGCCTGGTCTACAGAGTGAGCTCCAGGCCAGCCTGGGCTACAGCGCAAGTTGAGTGAGTTCTAGAACAGCCCTAGCTGTTACACAGAGAAACCTTGTCTTAGAAAACCAAAAAAAAAAAAAAAAAAAAAAAAAAAGGCGAAAGATGTTTTAGATTTATGTTACATGTATCAGGGTTTTGCCTGTGGATACCGTGGGTACCATGTGTGTGCACTTGGCGCCTGCAGGGGTCAGAAAAGCGCACAGGATCCCTTGGGACTAGAGTTAGGAATAGTTGTGAGCCACCTTGTGGCGCTGGGGACCAAACCCAGGTCCTCTGCAGGAGCAGCAGTGCCCTTGACTGTTGAGCTGTCTCTATCTGGCCCAGTATTGAGTTGTTCTTTTTCTCCCTTCTCACCCCCCTGCCCTGTGCTTTCGGATTATCTTATTATTGCTCGTGCGAGTGTGTGTTTGTGCTTGCATTCAATCATTCATTCATTCATTTATTGCATGGGGATACATGTTGTGGATGCACATGTACCATAGCACATGTGTAGAGGTCAGAGGAAACTGGGAATTTGGTTTTTTCTTTGCCATGTAGGTTCCGGGTATTGAACTCGGGTCCTTAGGCTTGGTGGGAAGCACTCCTGCTGAGCCATCTGCTAGGCCCATTTGATTAGTTTAATCCCAGCAGTTGGGAGGCAGGGGCAGGCAGATCTTTATTAGATTACATTTGATTGATTGTGTGTGTATGTACTTATGTGCCATGGTGCGCATGTGGAAGTCAGAAGAAAATGTGGAGTCAGCCAGGCAGCAGGGGTGCACGCCTTCAATCCCAGCACTCAGGAGGCAGAGGCAGGCGGATCTCTGTGAGTTCGAGGCCAGCCTGGGCTACAGAGTGAGTTCCAGGACAGGCACCAAAACTATACAGAGAAACCCTGTCTCAAAAACGGGGGAAAAAAAAAAAAAAGATTTGATTATTTATTTAGAGACAAGTCTGGAACTCACTATGTAGACCAGACTGGCCTCACACTCTTAGAGATCCCCCTGCCTCTGTTTTTTAAGTGTTGAGGTTAAAGTTTTTATTAGCATTTATTAATTATACATAATAGTGGTCTCCCTATAACATTTTCATAGTGTATATATTGTATTTTGATCCTATTTAGCCCTCATTATATTTCCTTGTCCCCCCAGTTTATACAGTGTTGGAGAACAAACCCATGGTTTTCTGTATGCCAGGCAAGCACTCTGTCAACTAAGGCACATGCCCAGTTCCTTAGGTTTCCTTGTCGTCGTCCCCCCCCCCCCCCCCAAATCCAGACAATGTCTGATGTAGCCTAGACTGGCCTGTAACTTGGGACATTCCCCTGCCTCCGCTCCCTGAGTGCTGATCATGGACCTGTGCCATCATTTCTGGCTCACTTACTGCCCTCATGCTCCAAGCGACCAGACAGGACAGGACAGCTCACCGGGTTTCTCATTTCCTCAGCCTGTACCGCACCTCCCGGTGCTTTTCATTAAGTTTGTATCTGGAAATCTGCGCATTGGTACTGAGGCTGCTTCCTTCTGAGGGGCTCTGATCCAGTCTCTGCAGCTCATTTCCTTCCTTAGAACTAGTGGCAGCAGACATCAGGAGGGTGTGGGTGGCTGCTCACGGACCATCTCAAGTCGTGTGTGTGTGTGTGTGTGTGTGTGTGTGTGTGTGTGTGTGTGTGTGTGTGTGTGTGTTGCTGTGGGTGGAATTAAGGGCCCCAAATAGGCTAGGCATAGAGGTGTTTTGTTTTGTTTTGTTTTTATTATTATGTTTTTGTTTTTCCAAGACAGGGTTTCTCTGTGTAGCTTTGTAGCTTTGTAGCCTGTCATGGAACTCACTCTGTAGCCCAGGCTGGCCTCGAAATCCGCCTGGCTCTGCCTCCCAAGTGCCGGGACTAAAGGCAGGTGTGCGCCACCACCGCCCGGCTGTATGTTTTAATTATGTGTTGTTTCTATATGCCGTGTCTGATGTGTGCTGCAGTGGAGGTGAGTGGAGGTCAGAGGACAGCTTTCCAGGGTTAGTGCTCTCCTCCTTTTACATGGTCACCAGGCTTGCGTGGCAAGACACTTTACATACTGAACCATCGATTGCAAGCCCTAGAGTTGAATTTTTATTTTATTCCTGAGACAGGACCTCACCTTGTAACTGCCTGGCCTGGAACTCAAAGAGATCCGCCTGCCTCTGCCTCCAAGATTAAAGGTCTATACCACAAACCACTACTGGCGTTTGTTTTTTGAGATAGCAACTTCCTGTGTATCCCTGGCTGGCATTAAACTCCCTGTACTCTAGGCTAGCTTTAAACTCTTGGTCATTCTCCTATCTCTGCCTCCTGAAAGCTGGAATTAATAGTTAGGAGCTATCACACCCACATTTGTTTATAAGCTTTTTGAATCTGTGACTGTAACAATAGCTATTTGGTAGTGGTGGCGGCTGCGGTGGTGGCGCACGCCTTTAATCCCAGCACTCAGAGGCAGATGCAGATAGATCTCTGTGAGTTCGAAAGCCAGACTGGTCTCCAGAGTGAGCTCCAGGACAGTCAGGGCTACATGGAGACACCCTGTCCTAAAAATAAAATAAAATAAAATAAACAAACAAATAAGTAAGTAAAATTTAAAAAGGAGGCTATAGTGGGATAGAGGATTTATTGCATATTTTTATTTTCCTTTTTGTTTTGTTTTGTTTGTTTTTTTCGAGACAGGGTTTCTCTGTAGCTTTGCACCTTTCCTGGATCTCACTTGGTAGCCCAGGCTGGCCTCGAACTCGCAGAGATCCGCCTGGCTCTGCCTCCCGAGTGCTGAGATTAAAGGCGTGCGCCACCACTGCTTATTTTCCTTTTTGAAGCAAGTGTTTGGTTTGGTTTGAGACCAGGTTGCGCCCCGTAAGTCCAGTCTGGCCTGGAACTTGAGCAGCCCTCTTGCATCTCTCTCAGGTGTGGGAGTCACAGGCATGAACCACCATGCCCCATTTACTCAGAGAAGTTGGGAAGCCTAGGTGCATAGAGGAAGGGTTTTGTCCCACAAGCCCTCTGAGAGGGTTCCTGAGATAATACACGGATGCCCTCACATGCACTCCTGTGAAACTCCTAGGACCTGAACCTGAACTGGTCCGGCACTGGTCCAGCCGGCCTTGTGCCCCATGGGGAAGAAGGATAGAGGGCTGAGAACCCACAGACTCCTCTGAGTGGGGCAGTGCTGCTCCCATACTCTCCTTCGGAGTAGTTACTGAAGCGGGAGCTCCTCATGAAGGCTTCCGGGGTCCCCAGAGGGCATTGGCTCCAGACCTTTGTCAGCTTTGTGCAGCAGGGAGCAGGTGGCTCAGCTGGGCTGCAGCCCCTGAGACCCCAGACCCCAGGGCTCCTTGGCTTCAACAGGCAGAGGCAAGTCCCTGTGCCCGGTCCTGCCCTAATGGGGCCCAGCCGGGAGACACCAACCCACCGAGCGAGCGTTCACTCCCAGTACTTTTCCGTTTAGCCCAAGGCCTTGCACACGCCAGGGCAGCCTCTGTCACTGGGCTCCACCCGGAGAGCAGCAGCACATGCCTTTCTCTCCTGGTGGACTGACTAGTGGAGCAGCTGACATGGGAGAGCATTCATGGGGCGGGTACCAGGCTCCGTAGTGTAGCGCCATTCCAGCTTGGGGAAGGTGCAGCCTTCACACCCCACCTCGAAGCTCACAGAAGGTTGAGTCTCAAAAGCCGAGAGGGGATGTTGGCAGTGTACTCGTAGTCCTAGCGGTTGGGGAGTTGAAACAGGACTGTGAGTTCTGGGCTAACCTCAGCTGCAGAGGGAGACTGACTCAGAAAGCCAACCGAGGCTGGTGAGATGGCCCAGTTCGCAAGCATGAGAACCTCAGTTCAGATCCCTAGCACCCACGTGTGGCCGAATGAATCTGAAACCTTGACCTTGGTGGCAGGAGGCAGAGACAGGATCTCTGGGGCTTGCTGGTCAGTCAGCCCAACCCAGAATCCATTCTTTTTCAGAAGACAGGGTATGACAGTGTTGCCCAGGCTGGCCTTGATTGACTCTGGGCTCAGAGGATCCTCTTGCTCCGCCTCGGAATTAGAAGCATGTCGCCAAGCCCAGTTGCAGCTTTCTCTTTCCTTAGTGTTTCTGGTCTGTAGTTGGTTGATTCCTCTGATGGAGACAGGGAGGGCCTTTGTAGCTTTGCTATGTCAGTATCATTACAAGTAGAAAATATATTGATAGCACGTGCATGCGCACTTGGTGTGTGGACAGATTGTATGAAGTGGTGGAGTGGAACGTGAGGCCTTGCATAGACTGGACAAGCTCTGCACCGTTGAGCCGCGTGTTGTTCCCATAGCTCTTAGTGTATAGGAGTTTTGTAAAGCCAAGTTATTTTAATATGTTGATTGACTTTAATGTTTGGTCTTAATTTTTAAAAAACATTCTCTGTGAGAGAGTGAGTGTGTGTGAGAGTGTGTGCATATGTGGTCCACATGGCAATGTGTGTGGAGGCCAGGAGGGGCATCATCCTTTAGATCTAGAGTTTTAAGAAATGTTAGTTACTTTTCTGTTGCTGGGATGAAATACTCTGATAAAAGCACCTCAAGGTAGAAAAGGTTTATTTGGTTTATACTTCAGGTTACATTGAGGGAAGTCAGGGCAGGGATCTGGAGCAGAAACTGGGGGAACACTGCTTGTTGGCTAACTCGCATGCTTAGATATAACTTTCTTATGGCCTAGGATCACCAGCTTAGGGATGGTACTGCCCACAGTGGGCCTTCTTGTATCAGTTAATAATGAAGACAGTCCTTCACAGACATAGCCAGTCTGTGGCAGTTCCTCAACCATCTGTCTGGCCCATTTTGTTTTATTTTGTTGGGTTTTTTGTTGTTGTTCTTTGTAGGTGGAGTTTTCCTATCCCAACCGCCTGGTTCCAAATAAATACACAAATGCTTGGCCAAGCTCAGGCTTATTACTTGCTAGCTCTTAGATTTAAATTAACACATTTCTTTTGACCTGTTTATCACCATGTGGCCATGGCTTTACCTGTCCTCTAGCATGTCTTGCCTTCTGGGCGGCTGGCTGGCGTCTCTCTGACTACACTTCTTCCTCCCAGCATTTTCAGTTTGGCTTTCCTGCCTAGTCTTAGTCTGCCCTGCTATCGTCCAGTCAGCTTTTTTATTATTTATTTATTTTATGTGCATTGGTATTTTGCCTTCATGTCTGTGTGAGGGTACGGAATCCCCTAGAACTGGAGTTACAGACAGTTGTGAGCTGCCATGTGGGTGCTGGGAATTGAACCCGGATCCTCTGGAAGAGCAGCCAGTGCTCTTAACTGCTGAGCCATCTCTCCAGCCCGCAGCTTTTTTATTAACCAATGAGAGTAATACATAGTCACAGCATACAGAAGGATTATTCCATAGCAGTTCTTGTTTTGGAGATAGGATCTCACATGGCTCTGGCTGGCCTTGAGCTCACCATGTTGTCGAGGATGACTTTGAACTCCTGTTCCTCTTGTCTCCACTTCTCAAGTGTTCGAATCACAGCTGTGCACCACAGTCCGTAATTAGCTTTCTCAAGCCTTTTTGGTTCTTTTCCTTGGGAGAGTAAGTCTGAAAAAGTTGTTCAAGCTTGGCCTGACTGCCCAGGCCAAGTAATCCAAGGTGAAGAAATCTCAAGTTCAAGGCCAGCTCAAACACCTTAATAAGAACCTGGCTCAAATGAACAATAATAAAATGGCTGAGGATACAGCTAACTGCCAAAGGTGAGAACCCACCAGTGAAGGGCTGGGGTGTGGCTCCATGGTACAGCCCCTACCTAGAATCCCCCAGTGAGGGGCTGGGGGTGTGGCTCAGTGGTAGAGTCCCTGCCTAGAATCCCCCAGTGAGGGGCTGGGGTGTGGCTCCATGGTACAGCCCCTACCTAGAATCCCCAGTGAGGGGCTGGGGGTGTGGCTCAGTGGTAGAGCCCCTGCCTAGAATCCCCCAGTGAGGGGCTGGGGTGTGGCTCAGTGGTAGAGCCCCTGCCTAGAATCCCCCAGTGAGGGGCTGGGGTGTGGCTCAGTGGTAGAGCCCCTGCCTAGAATCCCCCAGTGAGGGGCTGGGGTGTGGCTCAGTGGTAGAGCCCCTGCCTAGAATCCCACAGTGAGGGGCTGGGGGTGTGGCTCAGGTGTTGGGGGTGTGGCTTAGCAGTAGAGCACTTGACTAGCACGTGAGAAGCCTCAGTTCAATTTCTTAATACCACAAAAAGGAATCCACCACTGCCAAAACTGGTTTTCTGTGGCTGAAAAGGCTAGCCCACTCCCTCCAGCTTTTTTAGTCTGCCATTGAAATGGGAAAGTAATTGCACTGAGGTTTTTTTCCAGTACAGTGGGAAGATCTTTGGGTCTTCCTTAGGGCAGAGCACCTGACTGCCGTAGACTAGCACCTCTGAGCCCGAGTGGCTGAGCCCCATGGCCCATGTGTGACGAGGCCCCGGAGGGTCAAGGAGGTGGTCCTGTGAGGATGGCACCTCCTTGCCCAGGGCTTCTTGGGCCTCTGTCCCGGGAGCACCTTGCCCCCACCAGTCCCACGCCGCTCTCTCAGTTGCCTCAGACCTCAGAAAGCAGGCGGTCGGGGCTGCTTTGGAGGTGGATGCCCTGGATGCCGGCGTAGGGCTCGGGGCCTCACCTGCCGCTGTTTCCTTCCTCAGGATCTTCATCATCTGGGCCATCAGCAGCTGGTTCCGCCGAGGGCCATCCCCTCAGGACCAGTCAGGACCTGGAGGAGCCCCACGTGTCGCCAGCCGCAACCTGTTCCCCAAAGACACTCTAATGGTAATGTGAGGTGGGAAGTCACTTGAGGGGCTGGGAGCGTGATGTGTTCAGGGCCGCAGGATGGGACCGTTCCTGGCTGCTCTGGCTCTGTGGACATGTGGGACTTGGATGCTCTACCCCATCGGCGTAGGTGACTCGGCCACCCGAGAGACTCTGAGAGCAGGACTCTGGGGAGCCCTGAGCCGTCTTCCCGCTTGTTGTGCACCTGTTGCAACAGGGTCCCGGGTGTTTTCTTCCAGAAACGTGCTTGGCCTCCCTGGGTCGTGGGTGACAGGTGCCTGGGTCCACCCAGGTTCTGAGCTGCAGCTCAGTCACCAGCCCTCACTGTCAGCCCTCTGAGGTCCACGTTCTCTTCGGCTCTGTTGCTGCATTTCCCAGCCTGTCACCAGGCCAGTGCCGAAGCGTAGATCCTGAAGAGGGCCGAGCAGGGAGGGCTCACCAAGTGGGCCTCCCCTTCTGAGGCACGGGCCCTTGACTTGTTTGCCGCAGCTCTCCACAGCCATCCGTGGGGGTCCTGCTCCCTCTTGTGCTTCAGTTTGTTATTGGCAGGCTGGGGCTCCTCGATGTCACAGCTCAGGGCAGAGACAGCATATGACAGAAGCAAAAGTTGAGTTTACCCGTCTCCACTACGCGCAGCCCACAGATACCATCATCCCTTACCCCCTCGTGCTCTCCGCAGAACCTGCATGTGTACATCTCAGAGCATGAGCACTTCACAGACTTCAACGCCACCTCGGCGCTCTTCTGGGAGCAGCATGACCTGGTATACGGTGACTGGACCAGTGGAGAGAACTCGGATGGCTGCTATGAGCACTTTGCAGAGCTTGACATCCCGCAGGTAGACCTACCCCCGCCCCGGCCTGTCTTGGGTCCTCAAAGCCACCTCCAGCGTGGTGTGATCCCCAGCTTTAGTCAGCCAGTCTCGGTAACCGTCCCTGCGGGCCTGCTCAGCACAGTGGGGCCCTGCAGCATGGCTTCAAGGTTATACAAGGTCATACAAATGAACAGCAGCGGGGCATTTGCCGTGCAGGCCCTCTGCCCCGGAAATTGAGAATTTGCAGCTGGGTGTGGTAGCACTCCCCCGTAGTCCCAGAAACATGGACAGCTGAGGCAGGAGGTTTATCACGAGTTCAAGACCAGGCTGGGAATTATGGGAAGACCTGTCTCAAAACAGAATGCAGCTGTCACTGCCCCATGTGACTGTCACTGTCTCCTGTAACTGCCGTTGTCTGCTGTCCGTGTGGTAGGTGACACTGGGGTTAGCTGTACCTTAGTAGCTTCCCCAAGGCCAACAGCTAGTGTGAGGTTCTCTTGGCTCCCTGACTCTGGGTCCAGTTGCCTGCCTCCTCCAGGAAGCCTTCCTTAGCTTGTTTAAGTAGTTCTCCAGTCTCACTGCCTGTTGGGCTTCTGTAGTTGAGGCTAGGCATGCCGGGTCTTCTGTCTAGGCACAGATGTGTGTTAGAAAGCCTTGGCACCTCGGAGGGTGAGGCTGAGTGTAGCAGTCGCTATCCCATCACGGTCTGGCAGAGGCCTGGGCACACACAGACGTCCGGCGGCTTTGTTCATTGTTGGCAGCTGAGCTGCCTAGAGCACCTGTCTTGCACACCGTGTGAGTACTGGAGAGGTGGACGAGACCCCTGCCTACATGAGTAGTTCAGGCTAGGCTTGCTGTGTAGCAGAAGCTGGTTTTGAACCCTTAAACTTCCTGCCTCGATATCCCAGCTGCATGGATTATAAGAATATGCTGTCTTACCTGACCTCAGCCTCCCCTTTTACTTTACATGTGAGATAAGGGCTCGCTGAGTTGTCCAGGCAGACTTGGACCTCACGGGATGGCAGAGCTCCTGTCCTTTGTGCCCAGTAGGCTTTGGGATGGGGAAAGAGAGATGCCCCACCCACCTCTGAGTGGCTGGAACTCAGCAGACACAGCTCTGTGACTCCAGTGATACTACTGGCTATACTCTCAAGGCCAGGCCCTTTCTTGAGGTTCAGAGAAAGATGGGGGACCAGTGAGCTAGTCCTGGGGACTCATTGCAGCCTGTCTCATCAGCAAAGCAGGCTCATGTTGCGATCCTGTCAGGGTGCAGGGTCAGAGTGTAGGGATGCCTCCGTGGTGCGCTAGAGCAGGGCTGGCCAATGGCAGCGTCCTTGGCTGGGTGCTCTGGGCAGGCCTTGCTGCAGCGCTAGGATGCCCGCGTCCCACAGCTGAGGCACTGAGTCCTGTGAAGGAAGCAGGAGCTTACGTCAGCCAGGGCAGCTCTCAGTGTTCGGTCCAGCTGGTCCCGACCTGCAGTTTGTCCTGCTCCAGCATTTGCGGCAGGACCAGTCAGCTGCACTCCATGCCCTGAGTCCTCAGGAGATATATTACTGGAGAGTCGGAAGTAAGTGGAAGCTGCTGTAGGCAGGTGACGAGCAGCCTTGGCGTTCTGTTTCCCACCCCCTGGCTACCTTCTTTTGCAGAGTGTACAGCAGAATGGCTCCATCTATATCCATGTCTACTTCACCAAGAGTGGCTTCCACCCAGACCCCCGGCAGAAGGCCCTGTACCGTCGGCTTGCCACTGTCCACATGTCCAGGAGTAAGTCGTTTCCCTTCTGACCCTGGTGGACCCTGCTGGAGTGTGACAGGCAGTCTCGGTTCTCTAGAGAGCAGGAACTCTGTGCTGTGAGCACTGGGGATTGATGAGACAGTGCTGGCCTCACTCGTCTGTTCCTGGCTCTGGGACACTCAGGAACCTGCCAGGGAGAGCAGGTGACTCTGCCTGTGATGCATGCATGCCTGGAACACAGCGAGAGAGTTGAGGGGCTGAGGCAGAGTTTTGAGTTTGAAGCCAGCCTAGGCTTCTTAGCAAGAGCCTCAGTGAAAGCAAACAGTAAGAAGGGCAGGTCGAGCATGGAACTCTGAAAGAAGGTGAGGGTGGCAGTCGGCTGGAGTGGAGGAGGAGCAGAGGCAGATGTGGGGCAGTGGGTCTGCAGCAGCTGGAGTGGAGGAGGAGGAGCAGAGGCAGATGTGGGGCAGTGGGTCTGCAGCAGCTGGAGTGGAGGAGCAGAGGCAGATGTGGGGCAGTGGGTCTGCAGCAGCTGGAGTGGAGGAGGAGCAGAGGCAGATGTGGGGCAGTGGGTCTGACAGCAGCTGGAGTGGAGGGGGAGGAGCAGAGGCAGATGTGGGGCAGTGGGTCTGACAGCAGCTGGAGTAGAGGAGCAGAGTCAGATGTGGGGCAGTGGGTCTGCAGCAGCTGGAGTGGAGGAGGAGCAGAGGCAGATGTGGGGCAGTGGGTCTGACAGCAGCTGGAGTGGAGGGGGAGGAGCAGTCAGCCAATGCAGCAAACCAGGTGTGGCGGTGTACAGCTGTGATTCCAGCATTGGAGGGTAGAGGAGGACCAGAAGTTCAAAGTTGTCCTTGCTCCTTGCTTACTTAGGGAATTCAAGGCCAGCCTGGACTGTGTGACACCCTGTCCCCCGAAAAAGAAAAAAAAAAAACAGCCTACTTTTCTCCCAAGTCTGGGGCAGCACTGTCTGTGGAGATGGGGTGTTTGTAGTTTCCTACTGCAGAAAGCCTATAGGGAAGTAAATAAACCACCTGATCAATAATAACAGCAGGCAGAAATACACTGAGTCCTGTGTGGCGGTGAGTACCTTAATCCCAACACGGGTGAGGCTGAGGCAGGTGGATGGTGAGCTCAGGGCCATCCTGGGACACACAGTAAGCTCCAGGCCATGTAGCCAGATCCCATCTAAAAAAACGAAGACAGTAGCCAGGCAGTGGCCCTGAGTTAGTGAGGACCAGAGTCTTGTCCCCAGCATCCATGCGGACTGCCGAGGCAGTCCAGCCAGCCCTCAGGTCCTCAGTGCGTGAGGGAGAGAGCCGTCCAGACAACCGGTGTCTGTCTCGGGCGACCACATGCCCACCACATGCCCACGCACTCACATGTGCTCCCACCCACGGGAAAGAGAAAAACAGAGGAATGATACTGAATTCAACATACTACTTCAACCTAGGATTGGTGGAAAAGAACAGATATGAGACTTTACATTGTTTGGGGGCAAGTGTCAGAGTGAATTTTGTGTCACACCCACAGCTTGTGCCCCGCTGTACCAGGCACCTGTGGCTCCACGCTGGAGCAGCTTTATAGGCTTGACCTTCCAGAGCAGGGCTTCTCTGCTCCCATGGGACTGGGACATTTCTTATTAGTCTCCCTCTCTCTCTTTCTTTTTCTTTTCTTTTTTGTTTTGTTTTGTTTTTTCAAGACAGGGTTTCTCTGGCTGTCCTGGAGTTCATTCTGTAGACCAAGCCTTGAACTCAGATTTTTTTGTTTGTTTGTTTGTTTTGTTTTTCGAGACAGGGTTTCTCTGTGTAGCTTTGGAGCCTGTCCTGGAACTCACTCTGTAGCCCAGGCTGGCCTCGAACTCACAGAGATCCACCTGGCTCTGCCTCCCGAGTGCTGGGATTAAAGGCGTGTGCCACCACTGCCTCCTCAAACTCAAATATCTGCCTGCCTCCTCTGCCCTTGAGTACTGGGATTAAAGGGGTGTGCCTTCTCGCCCAGCTTTTTTTTTAATTAGATTTTTAAATTTTATGTGTGTGTTATGCTTACATGCATGTATGTGCAGCATGTGCATTCCTAGTGTCCGCAAGGGTCAGAGGGCATCAGGTCCTCTGAACCTGGAGCTGCTGGGTTGTAAGCCATCGTATGAATGTGCACGCACGTGCCTGCTTGTGTTCCCATCTCCAGTCTGTTTTATCAGCCCTGCCTGTCTCTTACAGTCTTGAAAGTTGACAGCTTCCCTCCTCCCTGGAGCATGCCCCTGCAGTTTATCCTCTGAGATACTCATTTTCAGGTGCCTGCCACTTCAGCTGGACGTGGGGACCTGGTTTCCAAACAGTTCCTAGAGAAATAGTGGGGATGATGTTGATGTTAGTAAGAGCAGCAGGCCCTGGCGAACTGTGGGTTTTTCCTTTTTCTCCACGGTAGTGACAGGGCCTGGGACATGGTATTTATTAACTCACCAGCATCTCTTAGATGACAAGAGCTAGCATCTTAGCCCAGAGCTCCATGTTGGCCAGTTCCCTTTTCCCATGTAGGGATGGAATGGGGCAGCTCAGAGCAGTAGGCCTTGGTTTTGCTTGCCTCCTGGGGGTGGAACTCAGGACTTTTCACACACTAGATGAGTGCTGTGCTTCATCTACAACCCCCAGCCCCTCCCTGGGGGATTCTAGGCAGGGGCTCTACCACTGAGTCACACCCCCAGCCCCTCACTGGGGGGTTCTAGGCAGGGGCTCTACCACTGAGCCACACTCCAGCCCCTCACTGGGGGACTCTAGGCAGGGGCTCTACCACTGAGCCACACCTCCAGCCCCTCACTGGGGGATTCTAGGCAGGGGCTCTACCACTGAGCCACACCCCAGCCCCTCACTGGGGGATTCTACCCCTGACAATCTTTTTTTTTTTTTTTTTTAAAGATTTATTTATTTATTATGTATACAGCATGTATGACTGCAGGCCAGAAGAGGGCACCAGATCTCATTACAGATGGTTGTAAGCCACCATGTGGTTGCTGGGAATTGAACTCAGGACCTCTGGAAGAGCAGTCAGTGCTCTTAACCTCTGAGCCATCTCTCCAGCCCATACCCCTGACAATCTTAAGCCCATTTCATCATTATTTTAATTTTTTGTTATTGTTGGTTTTCTGTTATTGTTCTTTGAGACCGGGTCTCTGTGTTTTCCTGGCTGGCTGTCCTGTAACTCACCAGGCTGACCTTAAACTTAACAGAGTTCTACCTGCCTCTGCCTCTTGAGTGTTGGGATTAAAGGCTGTTTTTATTTTGAGAGGGTCTCACGAGGTTGCCTGGGCTGGCTTTGGACTTACTCTGATCCTCTTGCCTCAGCCATTAACTACCTGGGATTACTGGCTTGCACCATGAGGTTCAGCAAGGCACCAGTTTTCCTTCTCAGCATAAATTAGAGCTGGCGGCATCCAAGTTGGGAGGGCGTGGTCAGCCCTTTGCTCTTGTTTCGGGCAAGGTAGCGGGAACCCTGGTAGCCTGACCTTAGCAAGAGGAAGTGACTCCACTGTGGCTGGGGATTCACAGTTTCAGAGTTCTCAGGCTTGCTTCTCACCCACTGGCCCCAGGCCTTCTTTGGAATGGTTCTCTGACTCCTCCATGTATGGCCATGTATTCAGTGGCCTGTCCAGGTGGCCGGGCACATGGGTGAACTAGGAGACAAGTGTTTGTGTGTGTGTGTACTGATGGAGGGCCGTGAGGACTTATACCGTCCAGGAGAGGGACTGCAAAGCCTCCTTGAAGAGGATAGAGCCAGTGTGGCAGCTCACGCCTATAGCCTTAGCTGAGGCAGGAGGGCAGCCTCAAGCTTCAGGCCAGGCTCAGTTGCCTAGTGAGACGCTGTTTCAGAAAAGCAGAGCGGCACTGCAGTTCAGGAAGGAGACCTTAGGAGGGCTCAGTGGCCTGGGGTGGGGTCCAGGCAGATGGCGTCCTGCTGGCCTAGGGGGCGACCAAGCAGGTTTTGAAGGAGGGAGGCTGTTTTGTGCCTAGGTGACTGTAAGTGGTCCTTCTCTGTAGAGGTTGGATAGTAGTTCCCAAGATTTAGGGGCTGGTTGGGGCTGCTCAAGTGATGTCTTCAGCAACAGGAAGCCAGGACACAGCTGCCATGGGACCGCATTCTGGCATCCAGGCTCTTAAGTATTCACAGGCTTCCCCCACCTTCCTCTGCCTACAGTGATCAACAAATACAAGCGTAGGCGATTTCAGAAAACCAAGAACCTACTAACAGGAGAGACAGAAGCTGACCCCGAAATGATCAAGGTAAGCAGAGGGGGCTAGTGGGGCTCACGGTGTCACCTGGTTGCAGACAAGCCTTGGTCAGGCCAGGTGGCTGCCACCTCTGTGACCTTCCCTGGGAGGATCCAGGGATGTGGCAGGTGCAGAGGAGACTGCAGACAAGGTTAGCAGCACAGGCAGCCCTGGGGTGGATCTGGCCAGGAGTCCATCTCAGACGGGAACCCTTGCTCCAGGTTACAGTGGCCGCAGATGGAGAGGCCGGATTGACACTGTGTGGCTGGCACAGAGCGGGCACTGGGGGTGGTGGGCTGAGCAAACCAGGGCCTTTCTCAGAAGGCCCATGAGCTCACCTTTCTTTCCGCATGGTTTTGGGCAGGAGGCGTGGTCCCAGAGTGGAGTAGGGCCACACGATGAGAAGGGATGCAAAGGTGCTTTCTCTAGGCGAGGTGTGGTTTCATGCGCATGACCAGCCTACCTGTCTGTCTCCTGCCTTCCGGTGAGAAGGTGGAGGACGGGCGGATCTCAGTCTGCTGCCAGGCTCAGGTGATGGGCACGAGCATGAGCCTCCCAGGCATGGCTGTGGCGGCTGCTCTCCGGCCCAGCTGTCATGGGAGGGCACGAGCAGTGGTGGCTGTGGGCCTGAGGCCTACCACTCCTTTCCCGCCTCCCCACAGAGGGCGGAGGACTATGGCCCTGTGGAAGTCATCTCACACTGGCACCCCAACATCACCATCAACATTGTGGATGACCACACACCATGGGTGAAGGGCAGCGTGCCACCCCCACTGGACCAATGTAAGCCCAGCCAAAAGCTCAAGGCCCGTGGCCTCCTCTTCCCCCGGCCCCATCTGAGACCCTTGTAGTTGTATGCTGTCCTGACGCGCCGTGCCTCTGTCCTCTCTCCCATAGTCCTCCTGAGCCAAGGCCTGGCCACCATGGGTGGGAGTTAGGCTGCAGAGCTGTCCCTGAGTGTCAGTCCACAGCTGGTTTCTCACCCACTCTGTAGAGCTGGGGGCACATGGCCCCCAGTGTAAGCTGTACTGGAGACGGCTTTAGTGGCCTGCCTTCAGGGCCACACCCTTTGCCGCTGCCGTTTTCCATTGAGATTCGGGGAGCCTTTTGCTCCTCGTGGTACAGTCAAGCAGTGCTGTGCAGTGTCTCGGCCAGGCTGAGCAGTGCCCCCCCCCCCCCCCCCCCCCCCCCCCGTGTGTCCCCAGATGTGAAGTTTGATGCCGTGAGCGGTGACTACTACCCCATCATCTACTTCAATGACTACTGGAACTTGCAGAAGGATTACTACCCCATCAACGAGAGCCTGGCCAGCCTCCCGCTGCGCGTCTCTTTCTGCCCGCTCTCGCTGTGGCGCTGGCAGCTCTATGCCGCACAGAGTACCAAGTCACCCTGGAACTTCTTAGGTGACGAGCTCTATGAACAGTCGGACGAGGAACAGGATTCGGTGAAGGTGTGTGCGGTGGCCATGGCCAAGGGGAAGTGGAGACTCCCACCCAGTGTTCCCCCAGACCTGGTTTCACAACTGCCTAGGCTCCCCGCTCCAAGCGGTGGGCAGGAAGTGGGCCCCCAACCCTGGTGACCTGGCTCCCTGACTTCAGTCCTCTGCTTTCTCCCAGTGTCTTTTCTGTCCCTTCCTGTGTCCTCTATCATCATCTCGTGTGTTCTGGGGCTGGGCTGGGCTGGGCCACGGGTGGACGCCATCCCTCACTGTTCTTCCCTGTTCCTCCCTCGTACCTCGCCATCTCTGTCTCCAGTGTTAGCTCACTCTCCCCTGCCCTCCCCTGGCCTGCTTTCCTCTTGCCCTTAACACTGTCTCTCCGGTGGCCCTCGAGTGGGTCTGTGGAGGTCCTGCCTGGGATCCCAAGGGACATGTGGGGAACGGTTCTTGGAAGGGAGAAGCCCCAGCAAGGACAGGCCATGCTCATAAGCTCCCCTCCCCAGGTGGCCCTGCTGGAGACCAGCCCGTATCTGCTGGCCCTCACCATCATCGTCTCCATCGTCCACAGTGTCTTTGAGTTCCTGGCTTTCAAAAATGGTAGGCATGGGGGCCCGGGATGTCAAGGCAACTGGCAGAGGCAGTATCTGCTTCCTGTTTCCTCCCCTGCCTGGGGTCTCTCGCCTGCACTTTAGCTGGCGAGGGATAGTGACCAGGCAGAGCTGAGGGAGGGAGGGGCTGGCCTGCTGCCTGGGCCAAGGCCAGGGTGGCAACACCAGGAAACAGGGCGGGGAACTCCACAGCCAAGAGAAAGGGAAGCCCCGGGGCTGCTCCCAGTGCCCTGCCTGTCAGGGAGGCCCCAGCATGGAGCCACCCAGCTCGGGAACAGCCATCTCTGCTCACCTCCAGGTGAGGAGGCAGAGACTCAGTGAACGAGATTGCCGGCCTGCAGCTCACCGCTCTGCTACGGCAGCCCTGCCCGTGGCTCTGTCAGCTTCCCGGCCTGTGGCCCACAGTGTGGGGGCTGGGGGTACCCTGAAGCTCCTGGAATTGGCAGGAGTGATGGGCACCTCTGTCAGGCTGACACTGCACAGTGAAGCTGCCTTCCTTCCAGAAGAGTTCTCAGTGGCCTCTCCCGAAGGCCTTACATGGGGAGCTTCCCTGTGCTCTGCTAGCTCGGCCCCAACGCCACAGAGCAAACCCCAGACAACGAAACTGAGAGCATTGTCCCAGAGGAGTGGGCAGGTGCTGCCATTGCCGCAGCAGCAGGCCTGAGCTTGGCTCCGCCCTTGCGCCAGGTGCCCCCATCCAAGAAGGGGTTCTGAGCCCTTGGCCTCCAGACCCTTCCCCACCGTTTGGGGTTGGATGACCTTGTGAGTGGGCTGTGCTAAGCCCCAGGTTTGGGCGTGTGGGCCAGGGTCCATGCTCCTGTGTCTGTGGTCTAGCTTGACTTCTAGAAACCGGGCGCCAGGGAGACCAGGAAATAGAAGGATGTTGTCAACTCAGGTTCCCCAGGTGTCCACATGGACACCAGAAACCAGGACTTGTCCATGCCCCAAGGATAGCCCACAGTTGGAGTGGGAGGCCAGACGAGAAGGTCCCCAAGCACGTACCCTGGATCTTCCTGTCCAGGGGAGGTAGGGTGGTATTGTGTGATACCGACCTGGTGACCGCCCAGGTTCTACCATGCAAGGCTGTACACCTCAGGGTCGCTAGCCTTGTGCCCTTAGCACCTGAGTGTCCTCACTAGAAAACAAGGGACAAACCCCGCGGTGCAGGGTGTTTTTGTCCTGTGTGCCCTCTGCTTTGGTGGGAGAGATTGCAGCAGCCCAGGGAAGGCTGCTGATCACCTGTGCCCACACCCTCTGCAGACATCCAGTTCTGGAACAGCCGTCAGTCCCTGGAGGGTCTGTCAGTGCGCTCCGTGTTCTTTGGCGTTTTCCAGTCCTTTGTAGTTCTTCTCTACATACTGGACAACGAGACCAACTTCGTGGTACAGGTCAGCGTCTTCATTGGGGTCCTCATCGACCTCTGGAAGATTACCAAGGTCATGGATGTCCGGGTGAGTCGGGCACCGTATTGCTGTGTGACTTGTAGGGTGGGAAGGGGGTCGCCTGCCCAGCCAGGCCCTGCCTTGGTCTCTAGGGGTTTCCCGACGCCTGCCTGGCTCCCAGGACCTAGGGGATTTTCGCAACAGGGGATTTTTTTGGGGTCATATTAGGGCAGGGGAACTGGGAAGAGTAAGGAAGGGCAGGGGCCATTTCTGGCTGGGGAGGGGCAGGGGCCAGGTCCCAGCTGACCTTGACCTTCTTCCCGGTTCCAGCTGGACCGGGAGCACAGAGTGGCAGGAATCTTCCCCTGCCCAACCTTCAAAGACAAGTCCACCTACATTGAGTCTTCAACCAAAGTATATGATGATGTGAGTGACCCCACCATGACCCTGGGGTGGTCGCCAAGCACCCACACTCATGAGAGAGGCTGGGCTGTCGGGCCTGCCTGCCGGTGTCACTGCCAGGCCTATGTCACCCCTGTGTTCCCCGCCTGCCACATCTACTTCCTGGCCAAGTCCAGAGTTCCCAGAGCCACCTGGAAATTCCCCTGGCCCAGCCTGCTGGACCAGGTGTGGGTGGATGAGGACAAGGAGTGGGGTCACTGAACAGGGCCTGCAGAGCCAGCCCCAGCCCGTCCTGTGACCCCACAGATGGCGTTCCGGTACCTGTCATGGATCCTCTTCCCGCTGCTGGGCTGCTATGCCGTCTACAGCCTTCTCTACCTGGAGCACAAGGGCTGGTACTCGTGGGTGCTCAGCATGCTCTACGGCTTCCTGCTGACCTTTGG
The DNA here is from genome assembly GCF_049852395.1 of Peromyscus maniculatus bairdii. Taxonomy (NCBI): domain Eukaryota; kingdom Metazoa; phylum Chordata; class Mammalia; order Rodentia; family Cricetidae; genus Peromyscus; species Peromyscus maniculatus. Next base: position 30,217,506 of record NC_134852.1, on the reverse strand, counting down.
TGAGCAGGCCACCTCTCCCCTGCCTGCAGGGCCTGGCCTTGCCCCACCTAGAGAGTGGTGCCAGCAGACCGACCATCTCAGGCCCTGTTCTCGTGCCACACTGAGCACTGCAGCCCGGCTCTGGCCAGTAGGGGAGGCAGAGCCACTTGAGACGGTGCCCATCCAGTGTGGGCAGGCATGGGAATAGGAGGCCCTAAGGAGGCTTCTGCCCTGGACAGAGAGAGGAATGTGTGTGTTGGGGGACCCCAGAGTGCAAAGAGAAGGCAGGCACTCACAGTGAGGAGGAATACGGACAAGAAAGGGTACACTTAGGTGGGGCTTAGGAACCACTCTGAGGAAAGGATGCCTAAACAGTCCCTAGAGGTGACCGGGAGGGACCACACAAAGATCTGGGTGTGATGACTCACCAAACACGCTTAAAACTTGGGGAGCTGAGGTAGAAGAATCTCTGAGGTCAAGGCATCCTGGCTATAGCCTAAGCCCCTGTCTCAAAAACAAAACAAAACAAAACAAATTGTTAGAAGGAAAACGCAAAGCCCTGGGGTAGGCTCTGCTGGCGGGGCAGAGTGAGCTGGGGTGACTGGTGAGGGCCTGTCTTCCCTCAGGTTTCATCACCATGACACCCCAGCTCTTCATCAACTACAAGCTCAAGTCTGTGGCTCACTTGCCGTGGCGGATGCTCACCTACAAGGCCCTCAACACCTTCATCGATGACTTGTTTGCCTTTGTCATCAAGATGCCTGTCATGTATCGGATTGGCTGCCTGCGGGACGGTGAGGCCCAGGGGACGCAGGGACACGGGATGCAGTGGGCAGGAAGGAGCCTCGGTCTCCAGTGGGGTGGACCATGTCCCTCACACCTGTCCTTCCCCCAGATGTGGTCTTCTTCATCTACCTCTACCAACGGTGGATCTACCGCGTCGACCCCACCCGCGTCAATGAGTTCGGTATGAGTGGAGAGGACGTCTCGGCAGTGGCATCGAGGGCCCAGGCGCCCTCTGCGGCGGCGGCAGGGGCTCTCACACCTGCGTCCAGCACAGCGGTCACCGAAGAGGATGCCTCCACAGTCCCCAAAGCCACTCCTGGGGCCTGCACTGCCAGCCAGCCCCAGGAAGCCCCTCCAAAGCCAGCAGAGGACAAGAAAAAGGATTAGCCACTCGGGTCCTCCTCATCTGCTCCTGGTGACCACCACCCACCCCCGGCCCCTCAGCTCCCCTCCCTGTCGCCCTCTTCCTGGACAGTTCGGGCCGGGGCGGCAGGAGGCCCCCTAGGGCCAAGGCCCAGTGTGTGAGATGGGGCCAGGCAGGCCGGGGCTGGCTGTATGTATGTGGGCACCATCGGTCGTCTTGTCTGTCCGTCTGTTCCTGTGTGTTTGCAGACATCTCGCCCTGCCAGCCCGGCACCATCGGGAATCATGGTGAAGCCAGTATGGCGCCGAGGGTGGGCCAAGCGGGGAAGGGGCCAGGGCTCCTCTGAGGGGTGCCTGTGGTCCTCCATCATCTTGTCCCTCATCCCCTGACCACCCCGCTCCCAGACCGCCACCCTTTAACACAGTCTGGATTTAATAAATTCATATGGGTGTTTAACTTAAGCTCAACCACAGCACCTCCTCGGCCTTCCTTGCCTGGAACGGGCAGCTGGCTCGGGTCTGGGAGGGAGACCTGGAGGTAAAGGACAGGGAATTTTAAACACTGCTCACCTCGCATGAGCAATGCCCTGGGTTTAATCCCCAGCACTGCATAAACCAACCATGGTGCTCCCTGCTCGTAAGTCAAAACTAACCTGGGCTACAAGCAGCCCTGTCTTTTTTTATTATAAGCCACAGTCGTCCTAGGGTCCCCCATGCTATGTAGCCTCCATGGTTCTGTGGGTTGCAGTCTGATTGTTCTTTATTTTATATCTAGAATCCACTTATGAGTGAGTACACACCATGTTTGTCCTGGGTCTGTGTTACCTCACTCAGGATGATATTTTCTAGTTCCATCCATTAAGCAGCCCTGTCTTAAAGAGATGGTAGGTGAAGGCATTTGCTGCGCAACCCTGACAACCTGGGTTTGCATTGTGCCACAAGGCCACAGTCTGATCACTAGAACACACACAAGGCAGAAAGGAGGAGGGAACCGAGGGCAGTGGTGTCTGCCTACACACACACACACACACACACACACACACACACACACACACACACACACACACACACACCTTAGACTCCCATGAGGCTGCCGCCGGCTAACAGAGGCCACTGCCAAGAGGGACAGTCCCTAGTCAACACTCCTGGATGGGGCTTGTACCAATTCACCTGGGCTGCAACAGGACAGAGTGAATTCTTGGGGGCCACTGCAGTGTCCCTAAACAGTGTTGGCTTCAAGGACCCAGTTGAGCTGTCAGTACCCGGAGCTGGCTCTGTTTACCTACTCCAGAGAATTGGCGGCCACTGGAGTATTTGCTGTGTCTTCCCAGACACTACAGTTGTCCGTGCTGCAAGAGGCCCTGGACTAAGGGTAACCCAAGGTTCCTTCAGGTTCCACCTGGTGGAGTGATGCGTGGAAGTCAGAGGACCTTACTCACAGGGCAGTGTGGGTGTTGTACCCATTCTGCTTGCTGGGCTCCTATTCCACCTGCTGTGGCTCCCCAGTGTCCTCAGAAGAATACAAAACTCCTACTGGGTGAGATCTTGGGGTCTTTCCTGGGACCCAGGTACCCCCAGGATGCATTGGTGTTTCTTCTAGGACACCTCTCACCCTCGAGTCCCGAGGCTCTCATAATAGCTCTGCCCACTGGTATATAATGGCAGTGTGACTGTCCCTTCACTGGACCAAGACATACTTGTGAGAACATGGCTAGGGTTGTCTTGGTGACTGCCATGTCCATTTGCTTTCACAGACATCTGAACATATCCAGAGCACTTACTGGGGTGATGGATGGGTATATAATATTCAGTCAATTGCTCCCAAGCCCCTCTGGGCAGAGACAGCATAGGACAATTCTGGTGTACACAGTGGGGCCCAACATCATTCCAGAGCAGCCTTGTGAAGCTCACAACCTGTCCGGAACCCTAGAAACTTGTGCACAATGGCCTTACTTCATCCTTGATTTTGAGAGGCCAAGGAAGGAAGATTTGAAGTTCTTGGCCAGCCTGGGCTACAAAACGGGAGTTAGCATGGTGGCACACACCTGTCATCCCAGCACTTGGGAGGTGGAGGCAGGAGGATCGGGAGTTCAAGGTCATCCTCACTGACTGTGAATGGAGACAGACCAGCCTGGGCTACGTGACACTGAAACAATGAAAAAAGGAAACCCCGCTCATGTGCCTTGTGCTGTCTTAAGCTTCCAGAACAGCACCCAGCACTGTTACATTATGTAACCATATTTTCACATTCACAACATCCCTTTGAAGTTTGTGCTGTTGTTTATCTGTACCTCCAGATGAGAAATTTGTTGTTTTTACAGCTGGGCACAGGGGTATACACCTTTAATCTCAGCACTCAGGAGGCAGAGGCTAGCCTGGTCTATGTAGCCTGACAAGGAGTTAGAGGTTTGAATGGTGCAGGCTCATGGAAGAGCTATGACAAGGGTCAACTGTACCATGTCCTTATTGAACCCTCACAACAACATCCTGTTGGGGAAAACTCAAGTCCAGAGTGGGAAATCAATTGCCTGGAGTCATATCACCGTCCAGAAAACCTAGGATTTGAGCACAAAATATTTGATTCAGAACCCTGAAATTAGAACTTCTTTTGGGAGACTGCTTATTTTTTGAGGCAGGGTCTTGCTATAGGTAGTCCAGACTAGCCTAGAACTCATTGCAATCCCCTACCTTCCAAGTGTTGAAATTACTAGTGTGAGCCATCTTGCCTGGTGCTCAGATTTGCTCTTGAATTCACAGTCCTACTATCTCAGACCCAAGACTGGTGTGAACCACCGTGCCAGCTTGGCACTTGCTTTCTCGATGCTGGACAACCAAACTAGGTGCTCTTGCATGCTAGGCAGGGGCTCTACCACTGAGCCACACCCCCAGCCCCTCACTGGGGGATCTAGGCAGGGGCTCTACCACTGAGCCACACCCCAGACCCTCACTAAGGGATTCTAGGCAGGGGCTCTACCACTGAGCCACACCCCAGACCCTCACTGGGGGATTCTAGGCAGGGGCTCCACCACTGAGCCACACCCCCAGCCCCTCACTGGGGGATTCTAGGCAGGGGCTCTACCAATGAGCCACACCCCAGACCCTCACTGGGGGATTCTAGGCAGGGGCTCTACCACTGAGACACACCCCCAACCCTCCACTGGGGGATTCTAGGCAGGGGCTCTACCACTGAGCCACACCCCAGCCCCTCACTGGGGGATTCTAGGCAGGGGCTCTACCACTGAGCCACACCCCCAGCCCCTCACTGGGGGATTCTAGGCAGGGGCTCTACCACTGAGCCACACCCCAACCCCTCACTGGGGGATTCTAGGCAGGGGCTCTACCACTGAGACACACCCTGAACCCCTTGTATTTCTCCTTTCCCCCTCTTCGTTTTGTTTGTGTTGAGACAAGGCCCTGCTATGTAGCCATTGTCCTGGAATTCACTGACAAGTAGTCAGTGAATCTCCTCCTCTCCAGGACATATACCTGGCTACAATATTTTTGTGTGCTGCTGAGGATACAACCTAGGGCCTCATACATGTTAGGCAAGCAGTCTATCACAAGCCATATCCTCAGCCCTACAGTTGGAAAGCCTAAAGGAAAACACTGATGTGGCTGGTAAGCCTGAGGATGAAGCTTATACTATGGGAAATGTCCACCTTGAACTTACCTACTACACTGGTACATTATCCATCTGGTGCAAAAAGAAAAATAATACAATTTCCTATGAAAGTTACATGATATTCCCATTTTCATAGTCATCAAATTAAGCTCTATTAGAAAGCAGCCACACTCCTGATTATTTATGGTCCTTGACTGTTTATGTGCAATGGCATATTTGAGAATTAAGACCATTTGGCCCTCCTTAAAGTCTGGGTCTAATCTCTTTCATAACAAGAAAAAGTTTGCTCTTAGCTGGGCATGATAGTAGGTGCCTGTGATCCCAGCACTCAGAAGACTGAGGCAGGAGGATTGTCATGGGTTCAAATGCCAGCCTGAGCTACATAGCAAAATCAAAACATCGCTCTTTGCTTTGCTCTGTAGCAGTGGTTACCGGCGTCACCCCATTCACTGCTGCAGTGTTCTGTCTCCTGGGAGCAGGAACGGGGCCTGGTTTCAGCTGTCATAAAGAGATCACCAAGGGGCTGAGACCGTAGCTCAGTTGGTAGAGTGCTCTTCTAACATGCATGAAGCCCTGGGTACAATCGTCAGTATTGCATAAACTAGGTGGTGGTGCATGCCTATCGCCCCAGCACTTGGGAGGTGAAGGCAGAAGGACTTGAAGTCCAAGGTCATCCTTAGCTATACGGAGAACTGGGAGCCAGTCTGGGCTAGATGAGACCCTATCTCAAATTTTTTAAGTAAAAACAAATGATCATCAATGGCTACTAACTTCCCGCTCCTGAGGTCCCTTCAGCCCGAGACACAGCAGGTTCAAGTCCTGGTGAGGGAGCAAGGGGTGGCCGTTTCTTAGCTTGTTCTGCGGGTAGGGGGCGAGTGGACTCCAGCAGGCCTCAGTGGTCTAGGCCAGCGCAATGGGCAGCGACACGCACCAGACCCTGCGCAGTGCCAAGCCTGCTCTTCCCGGCCGGCCCCGCCCCCGCCATCACGTGACCAGCGGGGGTTTTCCCATTCCTTTTGGCGTGACGTCACGGAGGGGTGCAAGCCAATGGGTGTGCAGGCCGGCGGCGCCGGGGAATTCCGCCGCCCCGCCCCCGCCCGCCGCCTGCCCGGCCCGGCGCCCCCCGCAGCCCCGGGCGCCGTGCGTCCAGCCCGGCCTTCGGCCCCAGCCTTGCGCCGCTCGCCGGTCCGTGATCGCCCCAGCAGACCGGGCCGTCCGGCTGCCCGGCTGGCCCTCGTGCGCGCTTCGCCCTGAGCGGGCCTTAGGGCTGTCGGTCCCCACGGGCCGGGCCATGCCGAGTCGCCGCACTCCTAGAGCGTCCGCGCCCGAGCTGGGGGCCCTGGGTAAGCCGAGTGGAACGTCTGGGGCGGGGCTCGGACTGGGGGTGCTCGGGGCACTCGGAGTCATCTGCGGGCTCCCGCAGGACTCGCGCTTCGGTGCGGAGAGTACGAGGGTGGCGGGGACGCTGCGCGAGGAGCCGGGCAGGAGGCAGAGGATGGTGAAGGGTCCAGCCCGAGGTACAGCCTTGGCGTCCCGCTAAGGAGTGAGAAGGGGGCGGGGCCTGAGCCTGAGGCAAAGAAAGGGGCGGGACCCGGCCGCCAGCGCGAAGAGGGGCGGAGCCCGGCTGTGAGGGGGCGGGGCCGGGTAGGCCTGGGGGCGGGGCAAACTCCGAGAGGTCCGAGCGGAGGCTCCCGGCTTACCAAGTGGGTGCGGCCTGCCTGAGCAGTGATGGGCGGAGCCTAATTTAAGGAAGTGGCTCTCCAGTCTCCAGTTAAGGGGACCAGGCAAAGAGGAGGCGGGGCTTAGCGGCAAGCTGGGGGCGGGGCCTGACTTCGAGTGGGCGGAAATAAAGCTTGACAGGAAATAAAGGTGGGGTCCGGGCTCTGAGAGCGCGAAGAAGAGGCGTGTGGATCCATGAGTGGGCGGGACCTACCCTGAGCAGAAGGGGCGTGGCCTGACAGGCCTGGGGACGAGAAAGGGCCGGTTCTGCAGATGAAGGGCGGGGCCTGACGCGGGGCTGGAAAGGGGGCGGGGCCTGCAGTGAGACGGGAGGGAAGCGTTCTCCAATGACAAAGTGTCGGGGCTGGGATCGAGCCCGGGGAAGAACGGAGAGGGGGTTTCCGGAGGTATTCCTCCCAGTCCGACCTTAACCGGGAAAGTAGCAGGTGCTGGGCGGTGATGGGCATGGCCAGTGACGAACGGAAAGCCAGAACTTTGTCAAGAGTTAGAGAGGGCAGCCCGGCCTCCCCCGGAGCTCGGTAAGCAGGAGGCGCAGGCCGAGGCGAGCTGAGGACCGGGCTTGGCCCTGCATCGTCCGTTGACCCAGGTCTCCCTCTCACAGGTTCCAGTGACCTTTCTCCGCTGTCACTGACGGGCTCCAGGTCCACAGGTGAGCTACCTTCCACAGTCCCTGCTTGTATATGGAGGAGCCCCCGGGAGAGGATCGAGTGCGCCCACTTTGTAAGCCGTGGCCCTCCGCGCTGGTTTAAAGGACGCCGTACGTGTCCGTACTTCCATCTGCTGCCGGTCCCCTAAGCGGAGGCCCTGGTAGAGGTTGCCCACCATCCAGAATCTTGGGCCTTGAAACTGAAGTCCACATACGATGTTTCCGCCCTCTTACTGGGTGAATGCACACTTCCCCAAAGCCACCTCAGTTTTCCTCATCTGTATGATGGATGTCATATACCCATTCGTTCTTTTGTGGGCATGGAGAAAGTTGGATGAGTTGATGCTTACAAACCCACAGGGAGCATTCCAGTTAGTAGTAACTGTTCCGCGGCGTAGTAGTCATGACAGTAAGAGCGTAATAACAGGCCGAGCGGTGGTGGCTCACGCCTTTAATCCCAGCACTCGGGAGACAGAGCCAGTCGGATCTCTGTAAGTTCGAGGCCAGCCTGGGCTACCAAGTGAGTACCAGGAAAGGCGCAAAGCTACACAGAGAAACCCTGTCTCGAAAAATAAAAAAACAAAAAGAGCGTAATAACAACTGTTATTAGTCATGAATTCTCAGACTGTGTGCATTCGAATCACATGGTGCTGGAGAACCGGCTGAGAGTTCCACATCCAGATTGGCAGGCAGCAGGAAGAGAGGGTGACGCTGGGCCTGGCTTGAGCATTTGAAACCTCAAAGCCCACCCCCAGTGACACACTTCCTCCAAGGCCACGCCTACTCCAAAAAGGCCATTCCTCCTAAAAGTGTCCCTCCCTATGAGCCTGTGGGGACCATTTTCATTCAGACCACCACCCACCCTGAATATGGCAAAATAAATACATAGAAAGCACAGACATTGTCAGGTGCAACTCGAATTTCTGAGTCTGAGTTTGGAAGACGTTCCAGGGGCTTCAGTTTTAGGAACTTCCTAGGAGAGGCTCTTCTCATAGATGGCTATTCTAATAGGTCCCTCGAGCCTGGAGTCCCGATGCTTGGGAGGCTGAGGCAGGAAGATTTCAAGTTTGAAGTCCTCCTGTACACGTAGGAGACCGGACCTCAAACAAGCAAACAAACAAAAAAATCAGCGACAGGATTTATTGTCTGAGATTTGCACAACAGAGCTGGATCTCGTGAGTGTGAACACTCAGTAGCCTCTGTAGTTAGCCGGGCCTGGACTTCTCTTAGGGCAGACACCGGAAGTCCTGGAGTGGGCATGGGAGAGGCTGAGAGTTTCAGAGGTGTAGAAAGGTAGGGGTGGCCTTGAAGGCAGGAGTGACCCCAGTGCTGGTTCTGGACGGGAACCAGCGGAGACCTGTGTGGGCCAAGACAGAGCTGGGAGGCTTCCGAGGAGAGTCGTTCCTGGTGTCATCTGGTCATTTTTGTTTTCTCGAGACAGGGTTTCTCTGTGTAGTTTTGGTGCCTGTTCTGGATCTCGCTCTGTAGCCCAGGCTGGCCTCAAACTCAGAGATCCTCTGCCTCTGCCTCCCGAGTGCTGGGATCAAAGGTGTACGCAGCCACTGCCCAGCCTACCAGTTCTATATGAGAGCCACTATTGGGCATAGTCCCAGCCCTGCCCTTCAGGGCTCCCTACCCAGATGAGGAGGCTGGTCTGTAAACAAGTAACGGTGGTATTATGAAAAGCAGTGAGGGCTGTGAAGAGACCGTGGGGTCAGTGAGAGGACCGAGGGTCAGTGACAGTCAGTGAGAGGACCGAGGGTCAGCGACAGTCAGTGAGAGGACCGAGGGTCAGCGACAGTCAGTGAGAGGACCGAGGGTCAGCGACAGTCAGTGAGAGGACCGAGGGTCAGCGACAGTCAGTGAGAGGACCGAGGGTCAGCGACAGTCAGTGAGAGGACCGAGGGTCAGTGAGAGGACCGAGGGTCAGCGACAGTCAGTGAGAGGACCGAGGGTCAGCGACAGTCAGTGAGAGGACCGAGGGTCAGTGAGAGGACCGAGGGTCAGTGAGAGTCAGTGAGAGGACCGAGGGTCAGTGAGAGTCAGTGAGAGGACCGAGGGTCAGTGAGAGTCAGTGAGAGTCAGCGACAGTCAGTGAGAGGACCGAGGGTCAGCGACAGTCAGTGAGAGGACCGAGGGTCAGTGAGAGGACCGAGGGTCAGTGAGAGTCAGTGAGAGGACCGAGGGTCAGTGAGAGGACCGAGGGTCAGTGAGAGGACCGAGGGTCAGTAGTGGGGTGGGCACAGGGTGATGAAGCTGGGCCCGTGGAAGGGTAAACCCCTTCCTTCTAATGGGCAGTGAAGATGCGGCAGGCATGGTCCCACTCTCCAGTGTTCACAGTTGACAGTGTCATTTACTAAGAGAGTCTCATCTATGACAGGCAAGCTCTGAACTTCTGAACCCAGTCCCCATGCCCAACCTGGAAGTGACTTTGTTTGTTGGATGGTTGGAGATAAGTGTCTTTCTAAGTTACCCAGGCTAGCCTGAAAGAGCTGCCATCCTCCTGCCTCAGCATCGAGTGCTGGGATGACAGCCGTGTGCCTCCCTGCCCAGCTCCCTGGGGTCTGCTGAGGACCACCAGGTAGAATTTCCTGAGTTTGGTTGACACAAGGTCTCACTCTATAGTGTAGGCTGGCCTGAACTCACTATGTAGCCCAGGCTGGCCTCAAACTAGTGTCAGTCCTCCCGCCTCAGGCTCTGAGTCGCATGCCATAAAGCCTGGCAGTTCAGTTCGTCTTTGGATCTCTAGGTTCCTCCAGCAGAGATACCTAAGAAGGGTTTTTCAAAACAGAGTGATCTGAGGTTGGCACTGTCAGGTCCCCTCTACTCTCCAGGCCTCAGTGTACCCCATCTCCCTGGAAGGGAGGGACCTTGGCATCTGCTGATCTCACAGATCAAATGAGATAAGGAGTACATGAAAACTGCCTTCTAAGGGGCAAAGTTCTGGCTGCGAGGAGCCGCTCCCTGAGTGTGGAGAAAGGGAGGGGGAGGAGGAGGGGGAAGAGGAGGGGGAGGGACCCAGCTGATACTGGGATACTACTGCGATCAGTCCCCAGCCTTCACAACTCGAGGTGGGACAGTCACTTAGGTGACCCTCCCTGCCCTGTCTCCCTGCCCTGTGACTTCTGGGCTCGTGTGCTTCCTCTGCCCTCCCCCCCCCCCCCCCCGCTCCCCCCGCCGCCCCCCGGTCTGGGGAATGATGGGAAGTTGGTTTCGATTACTTCCTTGCTAAGTTTTACTGGGGAAGCAACGAGGCTTCTTCACTGGGTCCTAGTATGGCTGTTACCCTCGCCTCCCCATCCCCTCTGAGAAGCAGAGGTGAGCCTGAGATTTGGGAACTGGGCTACGGTGCAGAGCAGGCAGCACCCTGGCTTAGGTCGGCTTGAGTTCAGACTATAGCAGTGGTCTCTGGGGCCCAGGGTGGACTTCCAGGGTGGAATCTTCATAATTTGCCTAGACCTGCTCATGCCCATCATCTCCCCCAGCTCCCCCGACCCCCGCTGCTTTTCCACAAGTCCTGATAACAGGTCTGAGTGCTTTGGGGGGCTGGCTTTGGAGTTTCTTTGGGGATGCTCTGATGCTGGACCCCCAGTATTGAGAACTGGAGGGACAGCCCGGAAGGGGTGATGGAGACGGGACAGGTGGGAGAGTCTGTGTTAGAAGATGTCCAGCCTGACAGTACCTGAACTTCACCTTTCTTTTCTCTTCCTTCCACAGATGAACTGGGTGAGTATCAGGCGTGTGGGAGGCCAAGGGGCCGGGGAGAGCGGGGACACGCCTGCCTTGTTTGATGGGAGCAGGTCCTGGTGTGATTCCAGGACTATTGAGGACTTGAGCAAGGTCACACCCCCAGGAACCAGAGCACTAAGTGTCCTGTGTTTCTATTATCTGTAACCAGGGGATGTCATTGACCAGTTTCGATTATCTGTAACTCGTGGATGTCATTGACCCTTCTTAGACCAGGCCCAGTGCCAGGCACTGGGAATCCAGCTTTGCACAAAACTAAGTCGCTATCCCACAGGAGCCGACAGTGTGGACTGGGGAGTCAGAAGACGAGAGGACGGAGGACGAGCAGGAGAGAGTGAGGCTGGGATGAGGTCTGCAAAGGGAGGGAGGCAGTACAGCCAGGCAGCCTGCATCCTGCCTGGAATCTCAGCACCCTTAAGGCAGAGGCAGGAGGATCAAAGAGAGTTTGAGTCCAGTCTGAGCTACATAGTGAGTTTTAGGCTAGCCTGGGCTACAAAGTGAGATTCTGTCTCAGAAAAGGGGGAGAGAGACTGGGGCAGAGAAGAGAGAGGAGAAAGGTAAAGAGGCGTGGCTTTCCTAGAAGGGAGCAGCATGAACTTTCTTACAGGCTGAATGGGGGAGACCTGGAAACCAGGAAAGAGGAGGCACAGATTCATGGCCCTGAAGGTGGCTGAGCTGGGGGTGCAACACACAGAAGGGGTGTGGCTGCCTTTTCTGAGAGTGAATTTTTTAATAATTTAATTTAATGTGCATTGGTGTGAGGGTGTCAGGTCCCCTGGAACTGGAGTTACAGACAGTTATGAGCTGCCATGTGGTTGCTGGGAATTGAACCCGGGTCCTCTGGAAGAGCAGACAGTACTCTTAACCACTGAGCCATCTCTGCAGCCCCAAGAGAGTGAATTTTAAGGAGGGTTTTATAAGTAACCCAGGCTAAAGCTGGGCAGTGGTGGCGCATGCCTTTAATCCCAGTACTTGGGAGGCAGAGGCAGGTAGATCTCTGTGAGTTCGAGGACAGCCATGACTGCACAGAGAAAACCTTGCTTCGAAAAACAAAACAAAATAAAAGTAGCCCAGGCTGGCCTTAAGGAGCTGAGAATGACCGTGAACTTCTGACCCTTCTCCGCCTCACTGCCAGGGCTGGGATGGATGAGTGCTGAGAGCAGAACCCCGGGCTTCGTGCTGTGCATGCTGCATTCTGCCGACTGAGCTGCAGCCTTCCATTTGCCTATTTGAGGCAGGAACATGCCATGTAGGCCAGGCTTAAATTCACCATCCCGTGGTCTTAACCTCCTGTGATGGATTTACACGTGTACCATCACACCTATATTATATGATTATCATCATTAAATACTAGGCATTGAACCTAGGGCCTCCCCATGCTAGGCCTGTGCTCTACACACCCCCAGCCCCTCACTAGGGGATTCTAGGCAAGGGCTCTACCACTGAGCCACACCCCCAGCCCCTCACTGGGGGATTCTAGGCAGGGCCTCCACCACTGAGCCACACCCCAGCCCCTCACTGGGAGATTCTAGGCAGGGGCTCTACCACTGAGCCACACCCCAGCCCCTCACTGGGGGATTCTAGGCAGGGGCTCTACCACTGAGCCACACCCCCAACCCCTCACTGGGAGATTCCAGAAAGGGGTTCTACCACTGAGCCACACCCCAGCCCCTCACTGGGAGATTCTAGGCAGGGCCTCCACCACTGAGCCACACCCCAGCCCCTCACTGAGGGATTCTAGGCAGGGGCTCTACCACTGAGCCACACCCTAGCCCCTCACTGGGGGATTGAAAGGCAGACTCTACTAATGAGGCATATCCACATTTGAGGCAAATTTTATGTGGGGGACATTGTTAGCTTTTACTACCAAGGAATTGGGAGCCGTGAGAAGCCTCTAGGCAAAAGAGGAACAGGTTAGTACTAACAAAATCCCTCTGACTGTGTGAGACAGATAAATACAAGGGACAAAAGGCAGGACTGGAGGGGAGCTGGCAGCTGCCTTGGTCCACGTGGGAGATGGTGGATGGAGCAGGGGGCAAGAGCAGGAGAGGGAGACTATAGGAAACGTAAGTATGGTTTTGGAATAGAGGCACAGAGGCAGAAGTGCTGTGTGGAGTTCCTCCTGGCGGCACTGACCTGTAATCCAGAGGAGGCAAGAGGATCATGGATTGGAGAGCAGCCTTGGCTACACAGTGAGACCCTGTCTCAAAAACCCAAGGGGAGGGGTTGGGGAGCCTGCTCAGTGGTTAAGAGTGCTTGTTGTTCTCATAGAGAACCCAGGTTGGGTTTCCAGCAGTCACTCTGAAGGACTCACCACCACCTGTAACTGCAGCTCCAGGACATCTGAAGCCTCTGCGGGCTGGACACTCATTGGCACACACCCCTGTACACACACACACACACACACACACACACACACACACATACACACACACACACACACACAATTTTAAAGATCTTTAGAGGGCTGGAGAGCTGGCTTAACAGTTAAGAACACTGGCTACTCTTCCAGATGTACCTGGTTCGATCCTCAGCACCCACATGGCAACTCCCGATCATTTATAACTCCAGTTCTGAGGACTCTCTGATGCCCTCTTCTGGCCTCTGAGGGCATTTGACCTTCCTGGTGGTGCACAGACATATGCAGGCAACACACACGCACGCACGCTAAAATTAGGGAGGAAATCCTTTAAGGAAATCAAGGGTGAGCCGGGCGGTGGTGGCGCATGCCTTTAATCCCAGGACTCAGGAGGTAGAGCCAGGCGGATCTCTGTGAGTTCAAGGCCAGCCTGGTCTATATAGTTCTAGGACAGCCAGGGCTATGTAGAGAGACCCTGTCCCAAAATACCACAAAAAATAAGGGTGCTGCCGGGCGGTGGTGAGGAACGCCTTTAATCCCAGCACTCGGCTGGGCTACAGAGCAAGATCTAGGACAGGCACCAAAACTACACAGAGAAACCCTGTCTGGAAAAACAAATAAACAAACAAACAACAACAACAACAAAAAAAAAAAGGGTGAAGTGTAGGTGTGGTGTTCAGATCCCAGCAGAGGAAGGTGGATCTCTGTGTGAAGAAAGGGAGGGAGCCTAGCCCCGCCCTTCACCACCCTCACACGTCTGTCTGTCTGTCCTGCAGAAATCATCGACGAATACATTAAGGAGAACGGCTTTGGCCTGGACGGGGTGCAGCTGGGCGAGATGCCTCGCCTGGTGCCCCGCGGGCAGGCCCCACTGAGCAGCGTCACCTTGGGCCCAGCTACACCGGTACCTTCCTGGAGCTGCACCCTGGGCCGGCTGGTGTCACCCGGCCCCGGGCCACAGCCGCACCTGGTCATCACGGAGCAGCCCAAGCAGCGCGGGATGCGCTTCCGCTACGAATGCGAGGGCCGCTCTGCCGGCAGCATCCTCGGGGAGAGCAGCACCGAGGCCAGCAAGACTCTGCCCGCCATCGAGGTGCGTGCGGTTCTGCTACTGCCCTTGCTGGTGTGCGCGGGGATAGGAGGGCCGCGCTTCCACTCTCAGACCTCACAGCAGCCTGGGGGGTGGCTTCGGGAGATCGGGGCAGGACGATAATCTGGATTATAGCGTGTGGCCTTTTAAAACAACAAGAGCAGCGACGGGTGAGATGGTAGCGGGTGGTTGTGTGAGGCTGTCCCCAAGACATGCCTTCCCAAGTTACCGTCAACATCCCACTCCGCCGGTAGAGGGCAGCACTCGGGCCAACGCCTGTGTGAAGTGTAGGTCACAGACTGGGCCTTTGCAGTTCAGGACTGCTTTCAGAGACTGACGCCAGCTGGGCCCAGACACTGATCCAGAGCAAAGTGGAGGGTTGTGTAAGAAATCAGTTTTTCTGTTGGATTTTTTTTCAGTGACGGAGATGGAACCTAGGTTTTGTACTTGCTAGTCAGGGGCTGTACCACTGAGCCACACCCCCAGCCCCTTACTGGGGATTCTAGGCAGGGGCTCTACCACTGAGCCACACCCCCAGCCCCTCACTGGGGGATTCTAGGCAGGGGCTCTACCACTGAGCCACACCCCAGCCCCTTACTGGGGATTCTAGGCAGGGGCTCTACCACTGAGCCACACCCCAGCCCCTCACTGGGGGATTCTAGGCAGGGGCTCTACCACTGAGCCACACCCCCAGCCCCTCACTGGGGGATTCTAGGCAGGGGCTCCACCACTGAGCCACACCCCCAGCCCCTCACTGGGGGATTCTAGGCAGGGGCTCTACCACTGAGCCATGGTCCCAGCCTTCATTTTTTACGTTTTATTTTGAGTCACATCCTCACTTGTTGCCCAGGTTGGCACTCACCTTTTTATCCTTCCTCAGCTCCTGAGTGGTTGGAATTACAGGCCTACACTACCAGGCCTGTTTTTCATTATGGTTACTTGTTGTTTTGAATTAGAGTTATAAAATGTTTCCCAGGCTGACCCCAAACTCTGAGACTCAAGAAGAGATCCTCAGCCCCGGAAATATGTGGAGCTATAGGTGGACGCCATCCCGTTCAGCTAACTTCCTTCTCTGTGTCTTGTCTCTCTGGCTCTCTCTAAATGAGCTATGTTTGTTCAGCTCTTAGGAGTACATCTGCTGTGCATAGTGGCCCACGCCTTTCACCCCAGCCCTCGGGAAGCAGAGGCAGGGGTATCCCTATGAGTTTGAGGCCAGCCTGGTCTACAGTGAGACTCAGGCATCTTTATGCGCTGGATGCCGTGGTGCAGGCCTCCTAGCACTGTGGGGATTAGAGGCAGGAGGATCAAGGGTTCAAGTTCACTCTTCATCTATGTAAGTGAGCTCAAGGCTATCCTGGGCTACACGAGGTTTGTCTCAAAAATCCAAGGAAGAACGGGAACATGGTGGCTCATACCTGTCATGTAGCACCTGGGAGGCTGAGCCAGAAGAATCAGGAGTTCAAGGCCAGCCTGGCTACATAGCAAATGAAAGAAAAGCCTGGGCTACCTGAGCATTTGAGACCCTGTCTCAGAAACTATATGTTAAAAAAAAAAAAACCCAACAAAGAAAGCGAGGGGGAGGCGAGGAGCGGTCGGAGGAGGGAGGTGAGATGCACGGCACATTGCAAGGCTCCCTGGCCACTGCTGACGTGTTCAAGCTTTACATAGGGGAGCCATCCTCTTGGTGTGTTTTTTTCTTTTAGATAGTGTTTGTCTGTGTAGCCCCGGCTACCCTGGAACCCGCTCTGTAGACCAGGCTGGCCTCGAACTCACAGAGATCTGCCTGCTTCTGCCTCCTGAGCGCTGGAAATAAAGGCATGCGCCACCACCGCCTGGCTGTTCGCTCTGTTTTATTAATGGTGTAGGCGGTGGGACCCAGGCTGGGATTAACGGCAGCGCCGGGCAGGAGAGAGATCTCTACCAGGGCCATCCCCTGGTTTATCTAGGGAGAAGAGCTGAGCATAGCTACAAGGGAGCCCCAGGGAGCTCGGGTGGGGACGGTCCAGCGAACGCCCTGTAAGCCCGTATCTTCCTACAGCTTCGAGACTGTGGCGGGCTGCGGGAGGTGGAGGTGACGGCGTGCCTTGTATGGAAGGACTGGCCACACCGGGTACACCCACACAGCCTCGTGGGGAAAGACTGCACCGATGGTGTCTGCAGGGTGCGCCTGCGGCCTCAGGTCTGCTCCAGGCACAGGTACCAGACCCTCACTCCACCCTCGACCCCAGCTTCTTTCCCCTCTGCTCCGTTCCAAAGGTGGACCTCACCACCTGGCGAAGTCTAGGGCGCAGGCGTTTGGGCTGGACTTTCATTGCTCATCTGGGCTGGATGGGGAATTTTGATCCTCCAGCCTCCACCTCCTGAGAGCTCAGGTGAGGTGTGGAGGCAGCGGTGTGTCACACCCGTTCATGTCTGTTCCAGTTTTCCTTTTCGTTTGGCCTTTTGAGACAGGGTCTTGCGGCGTAGTCAAAACTAACCTGGAACTCGAGATCCTCTTGTCTCAGTCTCCACAGGCAGGTTCCAGCAGACCCAGCTCATACCCGGTCTGTTTATCGCCGTTCTGGAGAGGAGGAGACAGGGTCAAACAGGGAACGGAAGACAGATGCTCAGTTAATATCCTAGCTGCCACTGGACTCCAGCCTGATTTAACTGGGTTGCCCACAGCAGAGGACGGCTTGTGGGAATCAGTTCTCTCCTTCCACCGTGGGGTTCTGAGGACTGAACTAAGGTAGTTAGGCTGGCTGGCAAAGACCTTTACCTGCTGAGCCACTATCAACCAGGGTATCCTTAAATTCACTATTGTAGCTGAGGATGACCTTTTTTTTTTTTTTTTTCCACATTCTTACTATGTAGCCCTGGCTGGCTTGAGACTTGTTACCTGGGAAAGAGATCTTCCTGCCTTTGCCTCCCCAATGCTGGGATTTAAGAGTGTACCACCGCACCGCTGACCTTGATCTTTTTTTTTTTGTTTTTTTTTTGTTTTTTTGTTTTTTTGTTTTTTTGTTTTTCAAGACAGGGATTCTCTGTGTAGTCCTGGATGTCCTGAAACTTGCTTTGTAGATCAGGCTGGTCTTGAACTCAGAGTGCTGACATTAAACCCATGTGCCACCACTGCCCGGCTACCTTGAACTTTTGATCCTCCTGCCTCCACCTCCTGAGAGCTAAGAGCACCACTTAGCCATTTATTGAGTTTCTCACTTCATTATTTTGGAGGCCTGTCTTTCTGTGTACCACAGGCTAGCCTCAAATTCTGGTTCCCCCTGCTCCAGCTTCTCAGGTATGGAGAGCCAGGTCTGTGTTGAGCTCTCTGGGGTATGAAGGAGACTGGCTGGCATTTTTACATGGTAAATAAGGCAGGTTCTCGTTCTCGCCCTGACTCCTGGTGGCCTCTGGGAGGTTCAAATCCCAGGTCTTTCCCGATGCTCTCCGAGCCCGGTGCCTGCAGCATCCAGAGGAGGCTGCCCTCACAGCCTCTTCTCCTGTCTCCTGCTCAGCTTTAACAACCTGGGCATCCAGTGTGTTCGGAAGAAGGAAATCGAGGCTGCCATCGAGCGGAAGATCCAGCTGGGGATTGACCCCTACAATGGTCAGTGCCTGCTGCCTCTCTCCCTCCCTCCCCCATTGGTCGCTTTTCTTTTCTCTTCTTCCCTTATTTATTTATTTGGTTTTTTGAGACAGGGTTTCTCTGTGCAGCCCTGGCTGTGCTGGAACTCACTCTGTAGACCAGGCTGGCCTCGAACTCATATAGATCCACCTGCCTCTGCCTCCCGAGTGCCGGGATTAAAGGTGTGTGCCACCACCACCCCAATTCTTTCTTTAAAAAAAAATTAAAGAATATTACATGTATTTATTTTGTGTGTGTGTGGGGGGGGGGTTGTGTGGTATGGATGTGCCTGTGGATGTGGAAGCATAGTCAGCTCCCTCCCTCCACCACGTGGGTTCTCCAGCTTTGCAGCAAGTGTGTTTACCTCCTGAGCCATCTCACTGGCCCCTTTATTTGATTTCATTTTGGTTTTCAAGACAAGGTCTCAGTGTAGACTAGGCTGGCCTTGAACTCACCATATAGCTGAGGATGGCCTTGAACACTGGATCTTTTTGCCTCCACCTCCCCAGTGCTGGGATGACAAGTGTGCATCCCTGGCCCCCTTCCCCTCCACCACCCTGCCTCCAGCCGCTCAGCTGACTCCAGCTTCCCTGTGTCCTCTCCCAGCTGGCTCTCTGAAGAACCATCAGGAGGTAGACATGAATGTCGTCAGGATCTGCTTCCAGGCCTCCTATCGTGACCAGCAGGGACAGTTGCGCCGCCTGGATCCCGTTCTCTCTGAGCCTGTCTACGATAAGAGTGAGTCAAGGCCGCCATGTCCCTTGGGTTAACGCCTCACAGGGCTCAGAAAGCACCCCAACAGTGGCATGGATGAGCAGGGCATCATTGAGGTTTTCCATTTGTTTTTGCTACATTTACACAGTGGTTTGATGTTCACAGTCTCAGGGAGCTGGGGCTGTGCTTCTTCCATTCACTCTCGCTTTTTCCCTCCTGGGCACACAGTGAGTGCCATAGCTCCAGACATCACATTTGCATCCAAAGCCTGGGGTGGGCAGTGTCACCCTGCGTGCGTGTACACTTTGTACCTTGTCTGTTTCTGTGGTTATTTCTCCTTTCTTTTTGTACTTTGTGTTAAGTTGTTCCTTGACAGTTCTGTACACGTCTACAGTACACTATGTTCCCTCACTGCCCCTCACCCTCATCTTAAATCCCTCCCACGGCCCCTTCTACACTCTTACCTCTGTGTTTTGTTTCGTAACCCACTGGTTTTCTCTGGGGTCCCTGTATGACCACCGCCCGGGAACTATCCACTCCAGCCTGGTGGGCTCACAAACAGCAGCAAGGTGACGGTCTCCCCCAGAATCCATCAGTAGCCAATACTTCATTATGAGACAGCCTGCAGCTGGCCTCGATTGTCTGTGTAGCTGGAGATGACCTTGGACTCCTGACCTCCTGCCTCCACCTCCCGAGTGCAGAGATGACCAGCGTGAACTACTGTAACCCATTTAGTGGGACTAGGGATCAGACCCAGGGGTTTGGGCATGTTAGGGAAGTACTTGAGCCACATCCCCAGCCCTGTGTTTATTATTTTAAGACATGATCCCACTATGTAATGAGCAAATCAGCAATCCTCCTGCCTCCACCTTCAGAGTGGAGTTCTGGCCATTGTACAGTGTACGTTGTACCTTCCCGCCTGAGTGGTGGAATTGCATGCCTGACATTATACAGCTTTTGCTCGAAGCCTCTGCACATGCTCTCTTTGGTGGGAGCTTGGCCATTTGCTCCTCTGAGCATTCAGCAGTGGCCGTAGGGAGGTAGGTGATGCTCTGATTGACCAGGTCTAGGCCATAGGATTATTGCTGACCTAAGGATGGCTCAGCACTCTTCACTCCCCATGGCTGAGGTGGAGCGGCTCCTAGTTTTCAGAGCTGTTAATAAAAGAAGAGCAAGGACCACTGGTCAGGCTAAACAAGGGTGCACTACAAGACATCAGGTCAGGTGGCAAGTAGACCTGGTGACACGTGCTTGTAATCCCAGCCACAGGAGGCTCAGGCAGGAGGATGGTAAGTAAGTTCAAGGCTAGCTTGGGCAACTGAACAAGATTAATCAAGGTGATTAAAAAATGAGAGCTGAGAGCCTGACTCAGTGGTAGAGCCCCTGCCTAGAATCCCCCAGTGAGGGGCTGGGGTGTGGCTCAGTGGTAGAGCCCCTGCCTAGAATCCCTCAGTGAGGGGCTGGGGGTGTGGCTCAGTAGTAGAGCCCCTGCCTAGAATCCCCCAGTGAGGGGCTGGGGGTGTGGCTCAGTGGTAGAGCCCCTGCCTAGAATCCCCAGTGAGGGGCTGGGGTGTGGCTCAGTGGTAGAGCCCCTGCCTAGAATCCCCAGTGAGGGGCTGGGGTGTGGCTCAGTGGTAGAGCCCCTGCCTGGAATCCCCCAGTGAGGGGCTGGGGTGTGGCTCAGTGGTATAGCGCCTGCCACTCTGTGGGGGGAAACAGTAAAACAAAAACAGGATTTCAGGTTGTGAATCCTCATCTGGGGACTTGTGTCACCCTGGACATGCCAAGTCTTCCTGAGTGTGAGGGTCTCCATTTTGGATGGACACTAAGCAGATTTCAGAGTGGAGTTCTGGCCATTGTACAGTGTACGTTGTACCTTCCCGCCTGAGCATCCTGTGTCCCACCTGGATGGTGTCTTCCCTCTCCTGTCTCTCACCTGTCAGCAAGCACCGCGGTGTGGGGACTGACTTGTCGTTTTTCCTTCCCAGAGTCCACCAACACATCAGAGCTGCGGATTTGCCGCATCAACAAGGAGAGCGGGCCGTGCACAGGTGGTGAGGAGCTGTACTTGCTGTGTGACAAGGTGCAGAAAGGTGAGGGTCCACAGGCCTTGTACAGTCCGGAGGCAGAGGTGGGAGCTGGTGTACCCGGGCAGCACTCCCGGGGGAGTCACAGCCCTGCTACAGAGCCAGGCAGACGCAGGCAGTGCCTTTGTTTGCCAGCTCATCTCTGCCCGGTATGGAAGCCTGTGCGCTGACCAGGGGCATGCAGTGCACCTACGGGACGCTGCCTCACTAGAAATTCAATTGCACAGATGCTTTAAGAGGGGCTAGGGGGCTGGGTGTGGTCGTACACACCTTTGATCCCAGCACTTGGGAGGCAGAGGCAGGCACATCTCAGTGAGTTCGAGGCCAGCCTGGTCTACAGAGTGAGTTCCAGGACAGCCAGCACTGCTACACAGAGAAACCCTGTCTTGAAAAACCAAAAAAAGGGGCTGGAGAGATGGCTCAGTGGTTAAGAGCACAGGCTGCTCTTTCAGAGGTCCTGAGTTCAATTCCCAGCCAACCACAGGGTGACTCACAACCATCTATAAAGAGATCTGGTGCCCTCTTCTGGAGTGTGGACATGCATGCAGATAGAGCATCCATATACATAAATAAGTAAATCTTTAAAAAAAAAAAAAAAACAGACGGGGGGCTAGGAGTGTGGCCCAGTAGGAGAGTACCTGCCTAGAATCCCCAGTGAGGGGCTGGAGCATGACGCAGTGGTAGAGCCCCTGCCTAGAATCCCCCAGTGAGGGGCTGGGGTGTGGTTCAGTGGTAGAGCCCCTGCCTAGAATCCCCCAGTGAGGGGCTGGGGTGTGGCTCAGTGGTAGAGCCCCTGCCTAGACTCCCCCAGTGAGGGGCTGGGGTGTGGCTCAGTGGTAGAGCCCCTGCCTAGAATCCCCCAGTGAGGGGCTGGGGTATGGCTCAGTGGTAGAGGCCCTGCCTAGAATCCCTCAGTGAGGGGCTGGGCTGTGGCTCAGTGGTAGAACCCCTGCCTAGAGTCCCCCAGTGAGCGGCTCAGTCATAGGGTAAGTACTTATCTAGTATGGACGAGGCCCTGACTTTCACCCCCAGGACTGTAATGTACAATAAACCAGTCTGATGGCACATGTCTGTAATCCCAGCACCCTGGAAGGGTGAAGCAAGAGGGTTCCAAGCCAGCCTGATCTACACAGTGAGACTCTGTCTCAAAAACCATACAAACCAACAACAAAAGAAGGAAAATGTGAGTGATACTATCGCATGAATAATTGTCTTTATAACAAAAACCTGTAGCCTGATGTTGGGGTAAATGCTGAAAGATTAGAGGAAACAAGCCACAGCCACTTCTCACCTCGCCAACTCCTCAGCCGATCCTGTCTCCACGATTCCTTAGATGGAAAGGGCTCGGGTTCCTGTCTCCTCACACCTTATATGCCTTTCTCTACCCAGCCATATCAGTTCCTGCCTCAACTTTCCTAGTGCTGGGATTAATAGCGTGTGTGCTTCCCAAGCAAAGTGCTGGGATTAAAGACCCTTGTGTTTGTTTTTATTAGGAATGTTTGGAATCATAGGATGTGATGCTTGTAGGCTGAGGCTCTACCACTGAGCCACGCCCCCAGCCCCTCACTGGGGGATTCTAGGCAGGGTCTCTACCACTGAGCCATGCCCCCAGCCCCTCACTGGGGGATTCTAGGCAGGAGCTCTACCACTGAGCCACACCCCAGGCCCTCACTGGGGGATTTTATACAAGCTCTGTACCACTGAACTGTATCCCTAGTTCTTTTACACCAATTTTTGAGATAGAGTTTCAGTCATCTAGGCATACCTTGAATTCACAATCCTCCTGCCTCAGTCTCCTAAGTGCTGAGATTGCAGGTCTTTGTCACCATACCTATGTTAGTTTTTTTGTGGGTAGTTGGGTTTGTTGT
This sequence comes from Peromyscus maniculatus bairdii, assembly GCF_049852395.1. Lineage (NCBI taxonomy): Eukaryota > Metazoa > Chordata > Mammalia > Rodentia > Cricetidae > Peromyscus > Peromyscus maniculatus. Next base: position 30,194,901 of record NC_134852.1, on the reverse strand, counting down.
TTGTTTGTTTGTTTTGGGCAGGGGTTCACTGTGTTTCCCTGGCAGACCAGAATCTCACAGTGTAGACCAGGCTGCCTTCAAACTACCGAGGTTCTCCTCCTCTGCCTCCTGAGTGCTGGCATTAAAAGGGTGCACCACTGTGCCCAGCCTCCCTGGGTAATTTTATTGTTTGACATACTGGTTTGACTGGGGGGAGACTGAGTGAGTAGGGCTCAGTGGCCCATTCCAATCCTCTGGCTTAGCTGCGTCCTTACCCTGACCTCCCTCCACCAGAGGACATATCCGTGGTGTTCAGCACGGCTTCCTGGGAAGGCAGAGCTGACTTCTCTCAAGCTGATGTGCACCGGCAGATTGCCATTGTGTTCAAGACACCACCCTACGAGGACCTGGAGATCGCAGAGCCCGTGACTGTCAACGTGTACCTACAGAGGCTCACGGACGGGGTGTGCAGTGAGCCTCTGCCTTTCACGTACCTGCCTCGGGATCACGGTAACCGCGCCACCCACAGCTACCCTCCCTCTGGAGACCAGGTCTTCGGCCTTGCTTGAGGAAGTGTAGCTGGGGAAGAATTAGAAGCAGGAAGCGGAGTGGAGAGATGGCTCAGAGGTTAAGAGCATTGGCTGCTCTTCCAGAGGTCCTGAGTTCAATTCCCAGCAACCACATGGTGGCTCACAACCATCTGTAATGAGAGCTGGCGCAGATCTGGTGCCCTCTGCATGTATGCCTGTAGGCAGAACACTGCACACATAATAAATAAATATTAAAAAATAGTTAAAAAAGAAAAAGAGGCAGAAAGCAGGGCTGGGGCAATAGCTCAGTTAGTAAAGTGCCTGCCCTGCAGGCATGAGGACCTGAGTTCAATTCCCAGCATCCTGGTAGAGAGCCAGGCAGGTTCCGAGCACTGGAAAGATGGAGTTGAGTCAGCTGGATTCTAACCTGAGATGTCTAACCAGCAAGACCCAGGCTGGCCAGCAACCGCAGGCCGCTAGGAAGCTGCATCTCAAAACAGAAGAGCAAAATAAAACAGAAAGATGACAGATGAGGAATGTCAAGCAAGGTTGACATTGGTCTCCACACACATGCACAGTGTCCACACAGAGAAGGGGAGAGCAGCTGGACTGCAGAGGCCCTGAGGGAGGAGCCAGGGCAGCGGTGGTGCATGCCTTTAATCCCAGCACCCAGATCTCTGTGAGTTCGAGGCCAGCCTGGTCTACAGAGCAAGATCCAGGACAGGCTCCAAAACTACACAGAGAAACCCTGTCTCAAAAAACAAAACAAAACAAAAAAAGGACCTCTGTGTCTGTCACGGTGACCTCTGTGGCTGTCACAGTGACCTCTGTGTCTGTCATATGACCTCTGTGTCTGTCATATGAATATGACCTCTGTGTCTGTCACAGTGACCTCTGTGTCTGTCACGGTGACCTCTGTGTCTGTCATATGACCTCTGTGTCTGTCACAGTGACCTCTGTGGCTGTCATATGACCTCTGTGTCTGTCACGGTGACCTCTGTGTCTGTCACAGTGACCTCTGTGGCTGTCATCATATGACCTCTGTGTCTGTCACGGTGACCTCAGTGTCTGTCACAGTGACCTCTGTGTCTGTCATCATATGACCTCTGTGTCTGTCACAGTGACCTCTGTGGCTGTCATATGACCTCAGTGTCTGTCACAGTGACCCCTGCAGTTAACTGCTGTGTGACGTTTTGATGCTTCTGTCTCCTGAACAGACAGCTATGGTGTGGATAAGAAGAGGAAGCGGGGACTACCTGACGTCCTTGGGGAGCTGAGTAGCTCTGGTGTGTCCCTCCACCCCTCCCACCCCCACCCCCAGCCTCTTGGGAGGGGACAGGTGACCTGCTTGGGGAGGGTGGGTTGGGAGGGTAAGGAACCCTTGTCTTCACCTTCCCTCAGACCCACACGGAATTGAAAGCAAACGACGGAAAAAGAAGCCAGTGTTCTTGGACCACTTCCTGCCCGGCCACAGCTCAGGTGAGTGCAGCATCTGCAGCCTTCTTCTCCCCGTGTGGCCAACAGGAACCCCGCCCTGTTTTTCTGATTTTCTTTTTTCTCACAATTTAAAAAGAGTATTTTGTCTTGTGTGTGTGTATGCACGGGTATTTTGCTTGTACATGTGTCTGTGTACCGTGTGCATGCCTGGGGCTTGTAGAGGCCAGAAGAGGGTATCGGATTCTCTGGAACTGTAGTTACTGATGGTTGTGAGCTGCCGTGTGGATGCTGGGAACAGAACCTGGGTCCTCAGCAGGAGTAGCCAGTGCTCCTAACCGCGGGGCCATCCCTCCAGCCTTTTTTTGATCTCTTCACTTCCTCTGAGCGCTGTTCCAAGGTCAGCAGCTGACCATACATCTAGCAACACGGAGTAAAAAGAATAAGGGAATCCCAGCACTCGGGAGGCAGAGGCAGGCGGATCTCTGTGAGTTCGGGGCCAGCCTGGTCTATAGAGCAAAATCCAGGAAAGGCTTCAAAGCTACACAGAGAAACCCTGTCTTAAAAAAAAAAAAAAAAAAAAAAAAAAAAAAGAATAAGGGGCCAGGCGGTGGTGGCGCACACCTTTTATCCCAGCCCTCGGGAGGCAGAGGCAGGCGGATCTCTGTGAGTTCGAGGCCAGCCTGGGCTATCAAGTGAGTTCCAGGAAAGGCGCAAAGCTACACAGAGAAACCTTGTCTCGAAAAACCAAAGGGGAAAAAAAAAAGAAGGGGTCTAGGAACCAGGCAGTGGCTCACGTCTATGATCCCAGCACTCAGGAGACTGAGTTAGGGGAATTACTAATAGTCAAAGGCCAACGTAGTCTACATAAAGTTCCAAGACAGAGAGACTCTGTGCCAAACATTACTTCTCATGGAAGAGTAATTAGAAGGCTTTGGAGACAGAACAAACATTGTGATCTCTGCAGGGAATACATTTGCTGTGTGACTTTTTCCAAGTTGCTCCACCTCTCTGAGCCTCAGGGATCCTTAGAAAAAATCTTTTAAATATTACCTTTTAAATTTATTTTATTAATTTCTGTGATGATGTGTGTATAATATGGGTGCATGTGTGTCACAGCACATGTATGGAGGCAGGCTAGATATGGTATTGGATGCCTTTAGTCCCAGCACCTGGGAGGCAGAAGCAGGTACATCTTTGTGAATTCAAGGCTGGCTTGGTCTAAACAGCAAGTCCCAGGCTAGCCAGGACTACATAGTGAGACCCTGTCTCAAAACCAACCAACCAACCAGCCAACCAACCAACCAACCAACCAACCAAAACAAAAAACAAAACATAGAACCCCAACTCTGTAGATAGAGTCAGTCCTTTCCATCTTTACAGAGGGTTCCACGCATTGAACTCAGGTCACCAGGGATCTGTAGCAAGTATTTTCACCTGCTGAGTGATTGCACCAGACCTGGAAGATCTTCACGGATCTGGGCTTGTGCACTGCCTTTTACTCTGGGCTGGGCTGTGGCTGACTAGGCAGCTAGCTGGTCACGTGGCATGCCCAGAGCCCTGCATTTCTCCTCCCCAGCACCACACAATTCAGATGCAGCGGCACATGCTTGGGATCTCACCAGCCCAGTTTTGTTTGTCTGAGACAGGGTCTCACTCTGCAGCCCTGGCTGGCCTGGACCTCCCTATGTAGATCAGCTTGGCTTTAAACTCATAGGCATCCTCCTGCCTCTGCCTCTTGAACGCTCAGGTTAAAGGTGGCTATCACCACATCTGGCCCTAATTTTGTCCTTATTTTGAGTCAGTGTATCTGTCTAGCCCAGGCTAGTCTGGAACATATGGAACCCTGTCTCAGCCTCCCAAATGCTGGAATTGCAGGTATGAGATACCAGGGCCAACTCAGTTATTTCATTTTATTTATCTATTTTTAAGGTCTGTCACCCAGGCTAATAGTAGAGGAGTGACCTTGAACTTCTCATCCTTCTCCCTCTACCTCCCAAGTGCTTAGGTTATTGGCATGTACTATCACTCTTGGTTTATGTGGTCCTGGGGATTGAACTCAGGGCTTCATGCATGCTAGGCAAGGACTCTCGCAACTGAGCTACATTCCCCAGATCTAAATCAGTTTCTTTCTTTCTTTCTTTTAAATGTTTAATGATTTATTTATTTATTTATTTTGTGTGCATTGGTGTTTTGCCCGCATGTATTTTTTGAGAGAGTTCCAGGTCTCCTGAAACTGGAGTTACAGACAGTTGTGAGCTGCCACGTGGGTGCTGGGAATTGAACCCGGGTCCTCTGGAAAAGCAGCCAGTGCTCTTAACCACTGAGCCGTCTCTCCAGCCCCCTAAGTCAGTTCCTTTTTTTTTTTTTTTTTTTTTTTTTGAGACAGGGATTCTTTCTCTGTGTAGTTTTGGAGCCTGTCCTGGATCTCACTCTGTATGTAGCCCCGGCTGGCCTCGAACTCACAGAGATCCGCCTGGCTCTGGATTTAAAGGCATGCACCCCCGCCGCCCAGCAGTCGGTGACAGGCCCCAGGCTGTGTCTGTGCCTACTCCCCAGTTTGCACACCACTGCTGTACCCTGCTTGTCACAGGAACCAGAGGCGCAGAGAGGTGCTGGGGGCGGGGGTGGCGGTGTGGAGAGACCTGCACACTGAGGACATCTGTCTGGAAGGGCAGTGGTGAGTGTGAGTCTGACAGCAGCTGGCCCAAGGATGGCATCCAGCTCCTCTCCAGTTCCGAGCCTTTTCCCAGCACAGCACCTCCTGGCCTGTTCTGACCACACAAATGTATCCGTGTGCACTCATGGGCACGCACATACACACAAAATAGAAAAAAGTGAGATCTGGGTAGTGGTGGCGCATGCCTTTAATCCCAGCACTCGTGAGACAGAGGCAGGTGGATCTCTGTGAGGTCGAGGCCAGCCTGGTCTATGGAATGAGTTCCAGGGCAGCCAGGGCTACACAGAGAAACCCTGTCTTGAAAAAACAAACAAACAAACAAACAAACAAAAACAAAAAAGAAAATGATAAAAACAAAGGAATGTCTCCCCACGACCTCAGCTTGCTTCAAGGCACCCAAGTCCCAGCCAGTTGCTAGTCACTCAAGGCTGGCACCGGAGCCAGCCGGCCCTGGGGTTTGCTGTGCATGGCCCTGTCTGGTTTTCATGCAGCTGGTACCCTGCTGCACAGCGACTCTGCCCCTAGCAACCACCGATCCTCGCCATCTCCACCAGCTGCCCTCAGGTTTCCCAAGTCTCATGGCCCCGCCCAAGCATACAGTGTGATGATTAGAAACCCGCCTCCAAAAAAAACGGCCTAGGAATTCTGAGTATGTGGACTTTCTGTTTTTTTAAGCAGAGTCTCATCAGCCCTAGCTGATATTAAACTCGCAGAGATCCATTGGCTCCTGCTGGGATTAGAGGTATGGGCCACCTGTCCAGGCCTTGCTAAAGCAGTTCACTTTCAGATGTATCACCAAGCTTCGGAGTGACAGGCTGGAGCCTTGTTTCTCTCTCCCAAGGACAGTGGGGCGGGAACTGCTCCAGGAACGCTCTGCTGGCTCCCTGAGCGGCAGAGCCCTTGCCCCTCTTAATGCACCGTTTCCATCTCCTGGCCAAAGGTAGATGCCGCAGCTCTAGCCGGCGACTCCACACTCCAGTTAGCAGAACATCAGTGAGTTCTTGTTTCCTTCTGATGCTGTGAGAAACACCAAGACCAAATTGCAGCAGCTCAGGAGGGGAGGAGGCAAGCATTTAACTTCAGCTTTAGGTCACTGTTCATCACTGAGGGATGAACTTGAAGTGGAAACCATGGAGGAACACCGACTGGCTTGCTCACTGGCAGACCCATGCTTGGCTAGTGTTTTAATTCAGCCCAAGACGACCTGCCCAGGGAATGTTGCTGCTCATGGTGGGCTGGGCCATTCTATCCAATTAACAACCAAGACAATTCCCTATAGTGATGCCCCTAGGCCAATCTGATCTGGGCATTCCTTCAGTCAGAATGCCCTTCTCGGGTGACTCGAGGCTGTGTCAAACTGACAGTTAAAGCTAACAGGGACATATGACAGCAAGAAGGGCAGGTATGGTGGCTCACACCTGTAAATCCAGCACATGGGAGGCTGAGGGAGGACTCCAGTGTGGTGAGTTCTACTGTGGCTGCAAGGGAGTCTCTGTCTCTCTCTCTCCCTCTCTGTCTCTGTCTGTCTGACTGTCGGTCTCTCTCCATACCCACTTCACCACAGCTATATTCTCAGCCCTGCTCGTTTTGGGAGCCTGGCTCCAGCTCTGGTTCTGTGAGTGGATAGCCTGTGACTGGCTGTTATTTTACTCACTGCCTTTAATAATTTGCTTTTGGGGGGCTGGAGACAAGGCTCAGAGGTTAAGAGCACTGGCTGCTCCTCCAGAGGTCCTGAGTTCAATTCCCAGCAACCACATGGTGGCTCACAACCATCTGCAATGAGATCTGGTGCCCTCTTCTGGCCTGCAGAGATACATGCAGGCAGAACGTTGTATACATAATAAATAATCTTTAAAAATATGTATATTAAAAATAATAATTTGCTTATTAAAGAAGAATGATGGACTGGGGTTATAGCTCCATTGTGAGAGGGAACTTAGTGTACAAAGCCTTGGGTTTGATCCCCAGCACCACGTAAAAACTCAGATGTTGTAGCACTTGGGAGGTGGAGGCAAGAGAATCTGGAGTTCAGAGATATCTTTGGCTATTTAGCACATCTAAGGTTAGCCTGGGCTACAAGAGACCATGTCCTATGTTTAAAGATTTTTTTATTTTTTTATTTTTTTTTTTTGGTTTTTCGAGACAGGGTTTCTCTGTGTAGCTTTGCGCCTTTCCTGGAACTCACTTGGTAGCCCAGGCTGGCCTCGAACTCACAGAGATCCGCCTGCCTCTGCCTCCCGAGTGCTGGGATTAAAGGCGTGCGCCACCACCGCCCGGCAAAAGATTTTTTTAAACATTTATTTATTTATTTTGCATGTATGTGTGTGCACACATGCTGTGCACAGGTTGCATGTGGAGATCAGAACACAACTCACAGGAGTCAGTTTTCTTCTCTCACCACGTGGGTTCCGGGGACTGAACTTGCAGTAGTCATCAGGGATGGCAGTAAGCACCTTTAACCAGTGAGGGGTCTGGATGGCCTGAGACCCTGCCTTTACTTTTACTTATTTACATGTACACGCATGCAGGTCAGTGTGCGGGTGGGCACGGGCATGCAGTTGCCCACGGAGGCCAAGAGGGGGCGTCAGATCCTCAGGAGCTGGAGTTACAGGTGGATTTGAGCTGCTGAAAGTGGAGACTGGAACCCGACCCTCTTCCTTTGCAAGAGCAGCAGGTGTTCTTAACCACTGAGCCATCCCTCCACCACGGCCTCCTTAAAGGCAGGGTCTTGTGGAACTCACATGTATACATAATAAGCAAAGGCAAACACACACACACATTGAAAGAGCATGGTCTAGAGAGAGGGCTCAGTGGATAAAGAGAATAAAGGCTGCCATGCAAGCTCGGATCTGAGTTCTGTCTCCATATAGAGGTAGCAGAATGAATGACTCCACAAAAGTGAACTCTGACCTTCCATGCACAATGGCAGTGGGTATGCCTACTCACATACGTCATGTACACACACACACACACACACACACACACACACACACACACACACTGAAACGGGGTGGTGGTATTTCCTTCTTACTTAGGTTAAGGTTAAGGGCCTAAGATAGAATACACTTGCTGGGCAGTGGTGATGCACCCTTTAATCCCAGCACTCAGGATGCAGAGGCAGGCGGCCTGGTCTACAGTGCGAGTTGCAGGACAGCCAGAGAAAACAAAACATTTAGTGCGATGGGGTCCAGGTTAGTTACTGCATGGCCAGAGGTGGGTCCTAAACCAGCCACCCTTCTCTCTTCACTAGGCCTGTTCCTCCCGCCGTCAGCTCTGCAGCCGACAGACGCCGATTTCTTCCCTAGCACCATATCCCTTCCCGGCTTGGAGCCTCCTGGCGGCCCTGACCTCCTGGACGATGGCTTTGCCTATGACCCTTCCGCCCCTACACTCTTCACCATGTTGGACCTGCTTCCCCCAGCACCACCTCTTGCCAGCGCTGTGGTGGGTGGTGGGGGTGCAGGGGCCAGCGTTGTGGAGTCTCCCGGCCCAGATCCCCTGACTCTGGACTCGTATGCAGCCCCAGGTCCCGGGGATGTTGGCACCGCCAGCCTTGTGGGCAGCAACATGTTCCCCAACCAATACCGAGAGGCAGCTTTTGGGAGTGGCCTCCTGTCCCCAGGGCCTGAAGCCACGTAGCCTCTGAGGTGCCAGAGGAGGTACTGGGTGAGGAGTGTGGTGCAGCACCCCATTCCCTGAGGCCAACCTTCATCAGTCTTCCAGCTTCCTCATCCTGAATCGGACATCTGCAGTGCTGGCAAGAAGCTGGGGTGAGCTCCAGTTCTCCTTGAGCCCATTTTACAGATGAGAACGCTGAGTCTGAAGAGGAAAAGGGGATCCTGTAGGTGGGCCCCTTCTCAGGACAGATTCTGAGAGATTGTACATAGGGGAGGAGGGAGCAGATCCCCGACCCTCTTCCCTGATCCTGAAGGTGGGGGTATGTTGTTTGTGCAGTTTTCCCAATAAAAATTAGTTTTTTTTGAGCCTTGGGGGTCGCCTCTCTTCTTTGCCTGGGGAACAGTAGGTTAGTCTGGAATGGAGCAATTGTGGCTGAGGAGCAGGTGAGGTGGCTCAGTGGTTAAGAGCTGTTGCTGCTCTTGCAGAGGACTAGGATCAGTCCCACCACCCACATGGCAGCTCAGAGTGTGAGCTGGCTATTCTCAGTTATCAGCTTGGCTACATCTGGAACTAAAACCCCCAAATGGAGGACACACATGTGAGGGATTTTTGCTTAATTTGAAGTAATTCAGACCTAATCTGGGCCATGCTTTCTGCTAGAAGCCTACATAAGATCATGGAAGAAGGAAGCTTTTGCTCTTTGCCTGCTTGCTCTCTCCTTGCTAGCAAGTCCACTTTTCTTTTTTCTTTCTCTTTCTTTTCTTTCTTTCTTTCTTTCTTTTTTTTTTTTTTTTTGGTTTTTCGAGACAGGGTTTCTCTGTGTAGCTTTGCGCTTTCCTGGAACTCACTCTATAGCCCAGACTGGCCTCAAACTCACAGAGATTCGCCTGGCTCTGCCTCCCGAGTGCTGGGATTAAAGGTGTGCACCACCACAGCCCAGCTCAAGTCCATTTTTCACAGGCATTAGGCATTAGGCAATTGGGGATTCCTGTGTATACTGAAGACCAGCTGAGACATTCAGCGTTGTGGACTGAGCAACTACTGGATGTTTAGAGTTTCTACTCATAGCCAGTCATTGTTGGATTAGCTGGACCATAGTCTGTAAGTCATTCTAATAAATCCCTTTCTATACATGTAAAGATTCATTCTCTAAGTTCTGTTACTCTAGAGAACCCTAATACACAGCACATTTGACGCCCTCTTCTGGCTTCCAAGTGCATTTACATACACACATACCCATACAATCTTTTTCGTTTTTTTTTTTTTTTTTTTTCAAGACAGGATTTCTCTGTGTAGCAACCCTGGCTGTCCTGGAACTCGCTCTGTAGACCAGGCTGGCTGCAAACTCACAGAGAACCACCTGGCTCTGCCTCCCGAGTGCTGGGATTAAAGGTGTGTGCCCGGCTAATGAATCTTTTTTAAAAGACTTTTAATTTATGTGTTTCATGTGGATGGGTGTTTTCTCCGCATGCATGCACACCAGCAGATGGCACTGGATCCCATGACACCACAGTTACAGACTCCTATTGTGAGCCGCCATGTGGGTGCGGGAAAGTAAGGTCAGGACCTCTGGAAGAGCAGCCAGTGTTTTAGCCGCTTGGCCACCTCTCCAGCCCTAAGATAAATAAGTCTTTAAAAGTAACAACAACAACAAAAACGTGCCCGGAACGCTGTGTGTTCCTCTGCCTGCGCTTCCAGCCACCGCACCCCTAGGCCCCGCCCCAGATCGTGCCAGCATACAGGCCCCGCCCACAAACCGGACCAATCACAGTGGGCCACGCCCACAACCACAAGACCACGCCCAGTTTTCCCCCAGATCCCGCCCTCGCGACTGCGGAAGTGCCTTCTGTGCAGTACCGCTTCTCTCCTTCGCTCAACCTGGCTTCCGCTTCCGGTGCGGGTCGTGAGCGCGCGAGCGCAGCAGTGGGAGGCGGCGACCAGCCGGTGAGTGCAGGCGTCCGACCCCGACCTCCCGGCTTCCGAACGGTGGCAGGCGGGCTTCATCTTTGCCCGAGGCGTCCCCGGGATGGCCGTGGGTGCCCGCAGGGCCCCGAGGGCGGCCCCAGCTACTTCCGTCCTGACAGGCCTCTGGCTGCGCCCCTCGCCCCTCCTCGGGCCCGAGTCCGCGCTGTGGGGCTCGGCCGAGACCCCTATTCGCAAACGGAGCTCCGCCCCTGCCTCACGCCCAGCGCGCCCACCCGGGCCCGCGCTCTTCTCTGTTCGCCTGCATGCCTGGCCAGCTTCACATCCCCTCTTTAGACCTCAGCCGCCTGACCATCTCCATCCCACCCCACGCCCTTCACCGGGCCTCACCCCCCCCCCCCCCCAGGGCCGGGCTTCGGAGAAGCTCGTCCTCCCTCCCCTCCAGCTTTCATCTCACTACTGTGCTGCAGCCCTTCCCCCCCATGCATGGCTCCTGCAGAGGATCTTTGGGGGTTCTTCCTGTGAGCACAGCCCTGGCAGCTCATGATCAGCTTCAGACACTCCTTTCATCCCCCACCCCCCAAAATTACATTTACAGACAGGGCCTTGGCTAGTCTGGAACTCACCACATAGACCAGGCGGCCCCAGACTCAAACGTCTGCCTGCCTCTGCCTTCCCAGTGCTGAGATTAAAAGCATGCACCCCCAATACTGGCCAATTTCTCTCTTTCTCCCTTTATTTTTAATTAAAGCGAGATCCCCCACCTCCTACCCCCGTGTATTGTATTGTACTCTGGACCGGTACAGTATAGCCCAGGCTGGCCTTAAACTCGAGGCATCAACCTTCCAGGGGTTATCTATTCCGTAATCTTTCATCTGGACTTTAGCATATTATCTAGGATAATGCCTTTCCCAGGAGAGGGCCTCACCTGGGCCACCCAAGTCACTCAGGCACTTTCTCATAGTGGCTGAGCTACGACGGGCAAGACTGTGTGCAGATCCTTTGTGTACTCAGCCTCCAGCTCTGCACCATAGCGCCTCTCCTCTGAAGCCGTCAGGGTCGACACCGGCTTGTTAGAGGACTGTGACTCTGCCCGTGTGGTTTTTACAGTCCGTCTGACATGTGTGTGTGTGTGTGTGGTGCCCTCATCCCTCAGGTAGAGGCCTCACCACCATGTGGCACGAGGCTCGCAAGCATGAGCGGAAACTTCGAGGCATGATGGTGGACTACAAGAAGAGGGCCGAGAGACGTCGGGAGTACTACGAGAAGATTGTGAGTGCCCAGCCTGGAGCGCGGGGTGGGAGGGCTCCAGAGGGAAGGGCCCTGGGCTTGGGAGTGTGTCAGGGCGAGAGCCCGTGTCGGGGCGAGAGCCCCGTTTGCTCAGCGGCCTTCTCTTTTTCTCAACCCCGACCGCTTTCTGGGGGCGTTGGAGGTAGAACTCTGGGCTTTGCGCAGGCTAGACCCCTGCCATCCTAGTGTCACCCTCTCCCCCTCTCTTTTTGAGACGCTTGTTCTGTAACTCAGGCTGGCCCAGACTCAGTCTTCCTGCCCCTGCCTCCTGGTTTACGGGTGTGTGTTGCCCCGCTCAGCGAACGGTCATTTCTTCTTAGTTGTTGGGGAGAACTTGGTGCCAGCCTGTTGTGTCTGGTGCAGCTCCTGTGTTAAAGGTGGGGGACGCGTGCAGCCCCAGACTTCAGACCTTGCCTCGGAAAAAAACAAAACAGAAATCCCCAACACACTCCATGCCTGGGCTGGAGAGGCCCTTGTGGCCTCTGCTGCCCTCTCCCAGTGGCATTCTTGAATGCTTCCACCGCCGGCCTTTTCCACATCTGCCACCACAGATGGGCATTGGGTTATGATGCCTCACTTTGTCTGACTCTTGCTTGCTTTGGGGACCCCCAGTGTTGAAATGACACTTGTTTACTTGGCTCAGTTCTTTAGACTACATTTCCCTAGACGTTGTATTAGCTACAGTGTCGCTGTCCAGTCTGTCCATTCCCCTTGCCTTCAGTCTTGTCCCTTACAACCCATCCAGCAGACTAGAAAGGCCTTTCTTAAGTGCAAAACTGGCCCTGTTCCTCCCTTGCTCAGAATTCTGTGGCTCCTGAGTGTCTTTGGGAGAAGGCTGGGCTCTTGACCATAGCTTTCAATGCCCTGCGTAGTTTGTTTTTGTTTTGTTTTCCCCTAGGAGCCTAGGAGGTGTTGAGAACGGAAGCCAGGGCAGGGCTTATGCCAAACAGATGCCCTAATCATGAGCCACACCCCAGCCCCTCACTGGGGGATTCTAGGCAGGGGCTCTACCACTGAACCACACCCCCAGCCCCTCATTGGGGGGATTCTAGGCAGGGGCTCCACCACTGAGCCAAACCCCAGCCCCTCACTGGGGGATTCTAGGCAGGAGCTCCACCACTGAGCCACACCGTCAGCCCCTCACTGGGGGATTCTAGGCAGGGGCTCTACCACTGAGCCACACCCCAGCCCCTCACTGGGGGATTCTAGGCAGGGGCTCTACCACTGAGCTCACCCAAGCCCCTCACTGGGGGATTCTAGGCAGGGGCTCTACCACTGAGCCACACCCCAGCCCCTCTCTGGAGGATTCTAGACAGGGCCTCTACCACTGAGCCACTTGGCCCTTAGTTTGATTTTTACCTCTCCTCCAGATTCATGTCATTTCGTGGTCTGCCTGGATCTCTTGTTCAAGTTATCCTGGCTTCCTGGCTATCCCTCTGTTGCTTAAGGTTTCCTTCGGCTTGCAGTTGCTGCACTGTGTGGACGTAGTTTGGCTGTAGCCGAGGAATGAAATGAAGGAGTGCCTTTAACAGGACAGAAGTTGGTCTCTCATCTCTGGAAGGTTTTGTCTTGAGGTCTGAGCTGTGGAGGCTCCAGCTCTTGTGTGTCCCTTCCACCTCGCAGGAGGAGACGAGAGAAGGGGGCAGGGGCTCTCGTGCCTGCTGTTGAGAGTTTCTGGGTGTTTCCGTGACCCTTGGCTCCTGTCCTGTTGACCTGAGAGTCCCACGGCCCCATTCATCCTCACGGAAGCGGACATGTGTGGGTTCCGTGCTGGGTGGGCTTGGCCAGGTGTGGGAAGTGACCACTGAAGCCGGGGAGCAGATGGGCGGCCTGTCGGTGGAGAAGAACAGGCTGCGGCACCCTCGCAGGCTGAAGGGGGGATTGGCTGTGTAGACCAGTGTGCCTTGCCTGCTGGGTGTTTTGTGCGTTTTCCTGGGGCGACGTGAACAGACAGCTCCTCGCTGTTGGTGGGGCACAGCAACATACCAAAGAGAATTTCTTGGCAGTCCAGCCTGGTGACCCTTGAGTATATTTGGAGTCATGTTCGGATCATGGAGGACTCAGGCATCTACCTCAGCAGGAGGCCCACCCCAGCATGGGTGACAGCTCCGCGCCATGGCTACAGGTGGCTGGCTCTCTCTACCAGCGTTCCCTGTCTTTGGCCTTAGTCAGCACTGGTGCCGCTGTGGCAGCAGCAGCTTTGAGAATCTTGTAAATTAGCAGTCAGAGTCGAGCCTTTGAAGTGGCCTTAGCTCCCTGGGCCAGGCAGGAATGTCTGAGCGGTGTGTGTGTGGCCTGGGTAACTGTTGCTCAGGAAGGGTTAACTTGGCGGGGCTGGGATGTGGCTCAGTGGTGAGTGCTTACCTAGTCAGCACCACCCCCATACACACAAGGAAAAGGGAAAATAACATACTAACAACCGTTAGTACTGGGTACGGTGGAGTTTGGATTCCAACCAGTGGATGGATGCCACAGACGAGCCTGGAGAGGGATGTCCAGGCTCCACTCCGGGTTGGCGGGGAGCCTCCTGACAGTGACTAGGAACAACCCCTCACTGGGTGACAGGAAGAGCTTGACAACAAGTGTCTGTAGGGCTCTTTGTGGTGTGGGTCACACAAGCAGCCAGTGTCCTGGACAGGAATGTGATCTGCATTCAGATGTGTGGAGCCTAGCTTTGAGAGATGGCCAGGCCGCTGCTGGTGGCTGCTGGAAGTGGGGTGTGGGGTTGGTGAGGAAACCAGGGTAGGCTTGGCTGCTTGAGTTTGTCTGTGAGCAGCTGGTTTTGCATCCCCAATCGCTGATCATTCTTGGTGACTGCTTTTTTTCATGTTTTATGGCTTTTCTGTCATTGTTCTTACTCTTGGAACTTTCTTCTTCTTTTTTCCCTTCTTTTTTTTTTTTGAGATTGGATCTTGCTAAACTGCACTCGCTGGCCTAGAATTCACTGTGTAGCCCAGGCTAACCCTCCAACTCACATTCCTCCTGCCTCAGCCTCCTGTCCAGTCATTTGGATAAAGAAATGCAGTCTACAGGGCTTTTAATCCTTGCATTCGGGAAGCAGAGGCAGGCGAATCTCTGAGTTTGAGGCCAGCCTGATCTTTATAACAAGCTTCAGGCCAGCCAGGGCTATATAATAAGACTGTCTCAAAGGAAAAAAGAAAGAGATAGAGTTCCCTGTTAACACACAGGTGAGATATGAACAAGTCTCAGGTGGAAGGCCCGGACGGCTGTCTGGGCCCGGCATTCCCTTGCCTCTTCATGCCGGCGGCATGCCCTGTATATAATGTGGCATATATATATGTAGTCGCTGTTGAAGGCAGGGATGCACTGAACTGCGAGCCTTAGAGAGTGGAGCAGCTTGAGCTGTTGGCCCCGGGCATGCCCTGTATATAATGTGGCATATATATATGTAGTCGCTGTTGAAGGCAGGGATGCACTGAACTGCGAGCCTTAGAGAGTGGAGCAGCTTGAGCTGTTGGCCCCGGGCATGCCCTGGGATGTGCTGAAGGGTCCAAGGAGGCAGTGAATGACAGAGCACGCCCGCATGGACTCCTGACCCCTCTCAGCTCAGAGGCCGTGCAGCCTGGTTGGTAAGGGTGGATTCCGTTGGTTTGTTTACCTCTGGTGCCAGGGATGGAGCCTAGAGATCATTTGTGCTAGGTATACATGCTAGGTCTGTGCTCTACCCTCGGCCTGGATTTGCAGCTTAGGAAGATACTTACACAGCCCAGCTCTTTGCAGACTAGCTCACAAAGCCCAGTTAGAAGAACCTCACTGTCTATGGATGAATGAATAAAGAAACAGTGGGCTGGGCGATGTCTCAGTGGTTAAAACACTTGCTCTGCAAGCATGAGGAGCAGAGTTCGGATCCCCAGAATCCATGAAATGCTGGGTTGTCGTGGTGGCCTCCTTGTAGTTCAGCCTCAGGAAGGCAGAGGCCGGATGGCAGAGACGCTGGCTAGCCAGGCCAGTCCTGTCAGCCAGCTTTGTGTTTGACTGAGAGGCCTTGCCTCAGGGATCGAGGTGGAAGAGTGATGGAGGGTGACTCCTGATGTGAGCCTGAGGTCTCCGTGTGTGTGTGTGTGTGTGTGTGTGTGTGTGTGTGTGTGTGTGTGTGTGTGTGTGTGTGTACCCACCCATGTGCACACACACTTGTGCAAACATGCACACACTGAAGGCTATTTATCCTCACACCCAACGTAAAACATGAAGCCAGGGACAAGGAGACAGCACCACCTCTGGGGACAGAGGCAGGTGGATTTCTGTGAGTTCCCGGTCACTCTACGTTCCATGATGAGACCCTGTCTCCAACCAAACACGAGAACAAGAAAGACCGTATCGTATGACGCAGCTTGATCCTGCATGCTAGGTGATGTGGTCGAATACTTACATAGAATGGCGGTTGTTAGGGGAGGGTGAGGGAAGAGGGCCATTGTTCAGTGGATAGAGTTTGCACGCTGCAAGATGAGGTGGGCAGCAGGTCACACATGTTGGTTGATGCTGCAAGATGGGGCCGCGGTAGGGGCGGGCAGCAGGTCACACATGTTGGTTGATGCTGCTCCCCGGTGCACTTAGCACAGTCTGGGCTGGGGTGTTGGTCAGTGGGAGAACCCTTGTCTGGTGTGGCGGGGCCCTGAGTTTAACACTCAGCACAGCAAAAAAGTTAGGATGAAAATGGTCGAGCGTGGGTTTTTGTTAGGTACTTTTTACCACAACAGCCATTACTCTAAAATTGGGAAAAATAAGCAGGTTAGAAAGGAGTTAGGCCCATCTAGGGTTGGACTAGTTCTGCTTGGCTGGTGTGATCTCAAGTGTGGCTTTGCCTCAGTCTCCTCGTGTGGGAAGCGGGTGTCTCTGGGATTGCAGAGGCGGAGTGGGGGTGTTCTCGCCAACAGTGGTTAGCTCAGAGCCTGCTGTTAGCATGGCTCACTGGCTTTTCCATAGGGTTACCCCCCAGCTGTGCCCTGGCCTGGGGCTGCTTTCTTGGGCCCTGTGCCTGTCCTTTCTGGATGGGGATCCCTCCAGGGGCTCTCACATGCTTGCCAGACTTCATGCCGCACCTGGTGTCCCTAGAGTCTTGGCCTCAGGCTTGCTGGAGGCCGTGTGGCCTGAGGAATTAAAGGAGGCAGGCAAGGGCAGAGCAGCCAGAGGACTTGATCCCTCAGCCACCCAGCTGCACCTCTGTCAGCTTCACTGTCAACTGAGGGTCTTGACAGCCCATGCCGGGCAGTCAGATGAGCAGGGTGCCAGCTGTGGCTGTGACATGGAGCTGGGGTGGCTGGCATCCACTCCCTTCTGGGGTGATGGGGACAGGCAGTGACATGGAGCTGGGGTGGTGAGCATCCACTCCCCCCTGGGGTGATGGGGACAGGCAGTGACATGGAGCTGGGGTGGCTGGGGACAGGCAGTGACATGGAGCTGGGGTGGCGAGCATCCACTCCCCCCTGGGGTGATGGGGACAGGCAGTGACATGGAGCTGGGGTGGCGAGCATCCACTCCCCGCTGGGGGGATGGGGACAGGCAGTGACATGGAGCTGGGGTGGCTGGCATCCACTCCCTGCTGGGGTGATGGGGACAGGCAGTGACATGGAGCTGGGGTGGCGAGCATCCACTCCCCGCTGGGGGGATGGGGACAGGCAGTGACATGGAGCTGGGGTGGCTGGCATCCACTCCCCGCTGGGGTGATGGGGACAGACAGTGACATGGAGCTAGGGTGATGGAGACAGACAGTGACATGGAGCTAGGGTGATGGAGACAGGCAGTGACATGGAGCTGGGGTGGTGAGCATCCACTCCCTGCTGGGGTGGTGAGCCTGTGTGGCTGAACTTCTGTAGGGAGGATTCTCTTCTCTTGCCTGATTTACTGACCTGAGAGCCTGTGTGGAGATCGGGCCCTGGGGACAGATCCAGCAGTGAGCACAACAGATCCCTGCCCCTGGGAGGCACATTCTGCTTCGTGTTCTTGTGGGAGGCTGGAGGCGATGGAGCGAGCTGGGCTGCAGCAGCAGGTGCTCGTAGGCTCCCTGAAGAAAGCAAGTGGGCCCAAGTGGGGCATGTGTGTGGAGCTGACTGGGGAAGCTCCCGAAGGAGATGGGAGTAAGCGAGAGAGCAGCCCTGCTGAGCGGGAACAGCAGCACAGAGCCGGGGAGTGTGCGGGAGTAACAGCAGAGAGGCCACAGCCTGGGCCCGGCTGGCAGAGGAGAGTCAGGAAGACACCCAGGGCACGCAGAGGCTGGGGGAGGAGAGTCATGGCGTGGAGGGACAAGGAAAACATTGCAGAGAGCAGGGTGACCACATACCCCAGGGAAGAGGTGACCCATGGACAGCAGGGCCCAGCCAGAGCCTCAACCCAGCTGAGACTGGAGGAACTGTGGGAGCCAGCTCAGGATTTGTGGGGCAGCATTGAGCCCCCTCCTGTGGCTCTCCCTGGTTGGTGTGATGTGACCCCAGGAACTGTCAGGCCAGGACTCTGCCTTCCCTGTCACCAGGTTATGCTTTCCATGGTGCTTTCGTGATGATGGGGATTTGTAAGCCCTCCTCCAGTACCAGGACTCAGGCTTGAGGGTGATGGACTGGGGAGTCTCCCACTTAGGTATCATTTTGGGGGGGCTGGCTTTGTTTTATTGGTTGGTTGGTTGATTGATTTTTGGGACAGAGTTTCTTTGTGTAGCCTTGGCTGTCCTAGAACTTGCTCTGTAGATCAGGCTGGCCTCAAACTCATGGATCCACCTGCCTCTGCCTCTGGACTGCTGGGATTAAAAGCCTGTGCCATCATGCCTTCATGCCTAGCTCTTTGCCGAACTTTTTATCCACTGAAGTTTCCTTTCAGTGCTGAGGGTAGAGCTAGGGCCTCCTGCATGTCAGGTGGCCCTGTCCCACGGTCACAGCCTGAGCCCAGGCTAACTGTGAGGGACTGAGTGTCTTTGTGCCTTGCCTGCGGCGGTTGTCGGCTCCACCGCCCTAGTGCATATGGAGTGGGACTTCTGCTGGTGTCCGGCAGCCTGCAGATGTCCCACTGCTCTGCTTGGGTGATCCTGCTGTCTAGAGGCGGCTGCAGGCCCAGCCCTCACACCGTGCCCCAAATGGATGGCCTGAACTAGGCCCAGAGAATTAGGGCTCATACTTTAGACAGTATGTCTGTAGCCCGGGTAGGCTTCTAATTTGTAATTCTCCTGCCTCAGTTTCCCAAATAGCTAGGAGAGATAGGCTGGCAGGCAGGATGTCTCAGCTAGAGCAGAGTTCAGCACTGCTGGCCACACCTGGGAGGGTGGTTCAGCTGCTGGTGCTGTCCGTGTTGGCTCACCTGTGAGGCGTGGCCCAGGGACTTCACCCAGAGCCCGGTTGACCACTAGGCCTACTTGTGGGGGCGTGGTGGGCCTTGGCTCCTTGGTGACCTCTGACCTGTCCCTCCCTGCAGAAGAAAGACCCCGCCCAGTTTCTGCAGGTGCATGGCCGAGCCTGCAAGGTTCACCTGGATTCTGCCGTTGCCCTGGCTGCTGAGAGCCCTGTGAACATGTAAGACTCTTGGGGGTGGTGTAGTGTCAGAAGGGACTTTGGGGTGCTCTGGAGTCTGCAGTAGAGGCTCCGGTAAGGGCCGTTTTCTTGTGTGATTAGGCCAGGAAGACCGTGTATATGAAATTGACTGTCAGAGAGGTTCTGTAGACAGTCACCGTGGGGGAGGACTTAGGCTGAGTGAGGCTCTCAGGTGGCAGAGGGGCCTGTTTCAGGGTGACAGGGGGTCTTTTAGTGGCCTCCTCAACCTGGCTTAAGTTCCTTGCTGTTGACTGGCCCTGAGAAGTAGGGTCCTAGTTTGTGGGCTGGCAGATGGATGGCTTGTGGGGACGCAGACCTCAGTTGTAGATTAGGGGTGCAGCATAGAGACCTGAGAGCTGAGGGGGAGTGATTGACAGTGGGTGTCAGAGGGGCGTGAGGTGGAGGGACTGGATCCCCTGATCCCGCCTCTCTGCTCATCCCTCCACCTCAGGATGCCCTGGCAGGGGGACACCAACAACATGATTGACCGCTTCGACGTGCGCGCACACCTAGACCACATCCCCGACTACACCCCCCCACTGCTCACCACCATGTAAGTCCGAGGCTGGGCTGCCAGGGCCCGTAGCACTTGGTGCCCCAGTGTACCCATCCGTCGCCTTGCCTGGGAGCCTTGCCCATTCTCTCCCTAGCCAGAAGCCTCCCCACTTTTCCTGGTGGCTGTGGCTTTGGTTTACCTTCCCTTTACACCCCCTCCCCAAAGCTCCCCGGAGCAGGAGTCGGACGAGCGGAAATGTAACTACGAGCGGTACCGAGGCCTGGTGCAGAACGACTTCGCTGGCAGTGAGTGGCGGGGCGGGGTGGGGCGGGGCCGAGGCTGGACGGCCTAGACAAGGCTCACCCAGGTACTTGCTGCTGGTCGCCCTTGGTTCCGTCCCAGTCTGTGTGCCATCTCCCCCTTCTGGGCCTTTGTCCATGAAACTGGCACAGGGTGGTTTCTGCCTAGACCACCTCCCAGCCCTTCACTATGATTCTGTGTGAAGTCCTTTTTCTAAAGAAGGGGGAAGGGCGCTGGGTGAGGGTCGCAGGAAGAAACTCTTCTTTGTTGTGAGTGGAGCCTCTGACAGTTTTGACCCAGTGTCGAGCTCCTTGGACGTGCCACGTCTGGCCTTCACTGGGGCTCCAGAAGGCCAGGACTTTCCCCCTGGGCTTCCCTGGGAGGGCAGGTCCTCATGGGCAGGCTTTTCATTAGGTCATCTGGGTACACCTGCATGTGCTGGGGATGTGGCATGTGTAAGGCCCTGGGTGCCGGCCAGGGACTGGCTCAGCAGTTGGGAACACCTCCCATGAAAGCCAGACAGCTCGTTTGATCAGGAGACCCACTCCTGGATTGTCCTGACCTCCACACAAGCCTTGTCACATGTCCACATGACAGCATGGACGCGCGTGCCCAGTCTGAGACCCCGGGTCTGTCCCTGGCAGTGCAAGCACGAACAGCCTAGCAGGGCCGAGGGCTCCTCGGTTTCCCCTTCAGTGCTTTGTGCTGGGAATGATCGGGGCCATGCACGCACACTAGGGACATGCTCGCCCGTCCAGCTGCACCGTTAGACCTCAGGTGATGTTTCTTACTGTTTTCCTGTGTGAGACGCGGTCTTACTCTACAGCCCAAGCCGGCCTGAAACCCGTCATGCCCCTGCCCCACTCCCCCAGTGCTGTGACTATAGGCAAGGATCGCCGTCCAGCTTGATGTCCCATTTTACAGACAGTACTCAGGTGTCTGTGCAAATGAGGTCTTTCCTGTGGGCACCATTGGCCAGGGTCACCCCCACCCCTTTCCTGGCAGGTCTCCTTTTCCTCCAGGTGAACTGTTGGGTGGCTGTTCCAGGGGTCAGCTTGAGAGTTCGGGGATTACGTATGCAAGCCGTGCTCCGAGCTGAGACAGGCGGCCCAGGTTTCCATGTTCTAAGACAGTCTAGCAGCAGCCAGTGAAGCTGTAGGGTCAGGTGTGTGGTTTGTCACCGTGGGGCTGTCGTTTCCGATGTTAGTCAGGCCGTGGTTCCCTGGAGCGAGTCCTTCATTCACGCCTACAAGCGTGTGTCCTGTGCTGTCTGGGGCCAGGGGCCCAGCGGTGGACACTGCGTAGGCACACGGACAGTTGAAGAACAAGCCTAGGTAGTGTAAGGGACGGCTTGCTACGCGTTCCTGAAGGGAGGTGAGGCAGAGCTGGTAGATACATGCTTTCTGCTGAGCCAGGGGGAGGTGTGCACTCGGATAGAGTTCACAGCCAACGAGGGGCCGTGCTGGGTTACCTACTCCAGACACCAGGTGTCACAGAGAGAAAAGCTGAAGTGCCCAGGCTTACGGTGGCAGAGCACCAGAGCTACTCCAGAGGCTGAGGCAGGGGGATCTCCAATTCAAGGCTTGCCTGGGCCAGCCTGAATAACTTCATGAGACCCTGTCTCAAAAAGACGCTGGGGATGTGGTTCCATGACAGCGCACTTGCTCTATCTTGTCTTGCATAGTCTTAATTTGAATCTTCAGTATCCTCCCACCCTCCCCCCTTAAAAAGGAAAGGAAGGCTAAGCTGAAGCCTGCAGAGGGAAGGAAAAGGACCTGCCTGAGCCCCAGAGCAAGTCAGAACTAGCTGAAGGGAGACCTGGGCTGGCTTAATATCCTGGGAAGCCCCTGAAGTG
This sequence comes from Peromyscus maniculatus bairdii, assembly GCF_049852395.1. Classification (NCBI taxonomy): domain Eukaryota; kingdom Metazoa; phylum Chordata; class Mammalia; order Rodentia; family Cricetidae; genus Peromyscus; species Peromyscus maniculatus. The sequence continues at coordinate 30,173,264 of NC_134852.1, read as the reverse complement.
CATGCTGGGGTGTAGAAGAGATGGTCATCAGGCACCCCATCATACAAACCAAGCCACTAAGCCACAGGACCACATGGCATGGTGGCCAGTGGGGTCCAGATGACATCCAACCCCTACGGGCACGCATATGTCCTGGAGGCCAGAGAGGCCCCATGACAGCAGTAGGGCCCTGAGTCCCAGGTACTCACTCTGCCCGGAATCCCATCTTATAAACAAGGAGCTGAGGCACAAGGAGTCAGGGGTTGCCATCACTTGAGCAAGATCACAGGGCAAGTGGATCATCTAGCTGGTGTTGTATACTGTGGTCTCCTGGGTTCTAGACAGAAGAGTGATTGGAAATAGGTGACCCTGTCCTGCCTGCGTCCCCCATCTTTGTGCCCTACCCTACCCACATGCGCCTGGCCGTGCTGACCTATGGCCTCTCCTTGTCAGTCTCGGAGGAGCAGTGCTTGTATCAGATCTACATCGATGAACTGTACGGAGGCCTGCAGAGACCCAGCGAGGACGAGAAGAAGAAGTGAGTCAAGGGCCCTCCCACCCCTCACCTCTGTCTCCAGGAGCAGGACCGTAGTGAGCACTCAGTTGGGTACACTCTTCTATATGTGGAGAGAAAGGCAGCACCAGAGGACAGGCTCTGCCCGAGCTTGTTGGTCCCACCTTGCAGAGTGGGAGACAGGAGCCCTGTGGGGAAGCTGCCCGAGAGTGAGTCCTGGGGAGGCCCAGGGAAGGCAGCCCCTGGAGTCAGCCCCAAGTCAGGAGCTGTGAGGTACATGGGTGACGAGGGTGTCCTACGCTTGTCCCAGCACCTGCGTACAGTGAGCTTGCAACCCCGAGACGCTGCAGGGGGCTGGGGGCCTTCGCCCGGGGTTGTCAGCCGTCTCAGAAGCCAGCCTGACTAGGCTCTCTAGTTAGAGCCCTGGTCAGATCTGGGGCCACCCACTGTAGGTTTGCTTCCTGACACACTTGGGCACTTCCCAGACACTCAGACTGTGCCTTTAGGATAGGGTGCTGGGACGTGGCGGGGCATCAACAGCAGAAGTGCGCAGTGGCCTCTCAGTGTGGCCCCTGAAAGCACAAGATGACTCTGGGCTCTGCACTCAGTGGGGCAGGAGTAAGCCAGCATGGGCAAGGCTGGGCAGCCAGCGTGGGCAAGGCTGGGCAGCCAGCATGGGCAAGGCTGGGCAGCCAGCATGGGCAAGGCTGGGCAGCCAGCATGGGCAAGGCTGGGCAGCCAGGACAGTGCCTGAGCCAGGCAGGAGAGGTGGACGAGGGTGACTCCCTGGGCCAGGACAGGAATGGGAAGGACCAGGCCATAGGCATGTGGGCTGGCGCGGAACAGCTTAGGTGGACACCTGTTGCCAAGGACTGGGGATCCATCGTGGGGTTTGCCTGTGGCCCTGTTCCTGCTGGGTAGCCCCTGGCTCATGGCTCTTCTCCCAGGCTGGCCGAGAAGAAGGCTTCCATCGGCTACACCTATGAAGATAGTACTGTGGCCGAGGTAGAGAAGGTGGCCGAGAAACCAGAGGAGGAGGAGTCACCAGCAGAGGACGAGAGCAATTCGGATGAAGATGAGGTCATCCCCGACATCGGTGGGGTCCCCTCTCTGCCCTCCCCACCTGCAGCCCCTGGGCATCGGTTTTGTGTCTCGTCCCTCCCCCTCTGTGGGGCACCCGTGCTTACAAGCTCTCCCCCTGCTCCGCTGTCCCGCTCCCAGCCCTCGCTGTCCCTGTCCTCTCCCACCAAGAGTTTCCCACCCAGGAGCTGGCTCTTCCTCTTGTACCTGGGCCGGCCTACCTTTGCTCTGGGAAGAGTCCCCGTCCCAGAGCTGCCCCTCACCCTCCAGCGTCTGTCACTCATGCCCCTGTACACAACCCTCCTCCCGTAGAAGTCCCCAGTGAGAAGACTGCGCTGCCCCTTTCCGTCCCGCTCTTCCTGGTGGACGTGCGGGCTCAGCCTCAGGCAGAGCCGATGTTCATGTCTGTCTCCTGTCCTCCCCCGTGCGCTGACCTGACGCCCACCCACCTCTGTCCTTTCCCACCTCCCACCCTCTCTTTCTCTCTCGCCCTCCCTCCTCAGACTCACCCATCCTTCCCTGAGCTAGCACAGCTACGTCCTCCCTGAGGCGCTCCAGCTGGCGGACCTGTCCCCACTGGGGCACTGGGCACCCCCTTCTGCCTTCCGGGGCTCGGGTCCCTGACAGCCTTTCTCTTGGTGCAGATGTGGAGGTGGATGTGGACGAGCTAAACCAGGAGCAGGTGGCTGATCTCAATAAGCAGGCCACCACCTACGGCATGGCTGACGGAGACTTCGTCAGGTGAGACCGCTGACTGACATGCCGGACTCTGTCCCCGCCATGGCCTCTGAGGCACCCCCTGGTACCACAGCTATCCTCCTCAGCCTGTGAACTCGGAGCTTGTGGAACGGAACTTCGTGTAGATAGAAACGGAGCCTCGGTTCCTTGGGGACAGCGCCCTCTAGTGGTGCAGCTCTATGCATTAGTTTTTGATGCTGCAAGAGCCTCTGCCTGTACCGGGTCCTGCCTGTACCGGGTCCTGCCGTACCGGGTCCTGCCTGTACCGGGTCCTGCCGTACCGGGTCCTGCCTGTACCGGGTCCTGCCTGTACCGGGTCCTGCCGTACCGGGTCCTGCCGTACCGGGTCCTGCCTGTACCGGGTCCTACCTGTACCGGGTCCTGCCTGTACCGGGTCCTGCCTGTACCGGGTCCTGCCTGTACCGGGTCCTGCCGTACTGGGTCCTGCCTGGTACCGGGTCCTGCCTGTACCGGGTCCTGCCGTACCAAGTGCTTTCTTTACATCAGTGGCACCAACAGACCAGAAACTGTTTTAGTCTGGAACCTAGGGATCAGTCCCAGGTCCCTGCCCAAGTCTGAACCCAGAACCCTCTAGCGCAGTGATTTTGAATACAGTTCCTCCTGTTATGGTGACTGCCAGCCATAAAATCGATTTCATTGCAACTTTATAACTGCAGTTTTGCCACTGTTAATGAATCATAGTGTGAATTCTTTTTGGCAGTGGAGGTTTGTCACAGGGGTTGTGACCCACAGGTTGAAAACCCACGCTGTAGCATTTTCACCCCTCAGGAGTAAACAGACCCTAACCACAGCCTTAGTCCCGCCTGCCTGGCCCCTCGCCCTTTCCTGACTCAGGCCCCACATGGTCCTTACTGAAGATGGCCGAGGCCTGGTCTGTCGCCTTCTAGGCCCTGTCACTGGTCACTCTGCCTCACCCTGGGCACCCTGCTCCCTGCTCTCTCAGGCTTTCTGTGAGACTCCCATCTCTGCTGAGGTTTCTTGTCCAGTTGACTCTCTTTGAAGGACCCTGTACTCAGTCTCCTCACTTTTTTTGTTTTTTTTTATTTTTTTTATTTTATTTATTTATTTTTTTATTTTTATTTTTATTTTTATTTTTTTTGGCTTTTCAAGACAGGGTTTCTCTGTGTAGCTTTGCGCCTTTCCTGGAGCTCACTCGGTAGCCCAGGCTGGCCTCGAACTCACAGAGATCCGCCTGGCTCTGCCTCCCGAGTGCTGGGATTAAAGGCGTGCGCCACCAACGCCCGGCGTTTTTTTTATTTTTTGAGATAGGGTTTCTCAGTATAGCTTTGGTGCCTGTCCTGGAACTCACTCTGTAGCCCAGGCTGGCCTCGAACTCAGAGATCCACCTGGCTCTGCCTCCTGAGTGCTGGGATTAAAGGCATGCGCCACCACTGCCTGGTGGGTTCTGGTTTTTTAATTTGTTTTGAATTTTATGTGTATGAGTGTTTTGCCTGCGTGTAAGTTCTGTGCATCATGTGCAGGCCTGGTATTTGCAGAGGCCAGGAAAAGGTATTAGGTCCCTGGAGCTGGAGTTGCAGGCACTTCTGAGCTATCAGATGTGGGTGCTGGGAACTGAACTCAGACCCTCTGGAAGAGCAGTGGATGCTCTTCACCTCTGAGCCACCTCTCTACCCCAAACACTGAACTCTTCACCCCTAAACCAGCACCTGTCTTTCAGAAGGTCCTCAAGGAGAACACTTGTGGTTGTGTCGTGGCTGGGCTCCCAGCACCCATATGGTGCCTCACAGTGGGTTCCTTCAGGGGCACCAGGCACACATATGATAAACAGACACACGGGCAGGCAAAATACCCGTTTTCTTTTTAAGTACTCAATAAAATCTATTAAATATATCAAAGAAATTTGGTGTGGTGGCACACACCTATGATCTGCAGTCTAGAGCCTGAGGCAAGAAAGTCAAAGCCAGCCTAGGTAGTAAGTTCCAGGCCAGCCTGGGCTACAGAATAAGACCCCATCGAAGGGAAGGGCAGGAAAGGAAAGTGCATGGGGATGCATGACTGCATGTCACTTAGCTCAGAGGATTACTTCGTAAGTTCAAGACCAGCCTGGCCTACAACAACAATGCCTATCCTCCAGGAGTTGTAGCCAAGAGTCACAGCGTAACATCAGACCCCTGCTGCCTTCCCCTGTGGCCTGGGCTCAGCTCACCCTGTGGCCTGGGCTCTTCATGCTGGTTCTCACCCCTCTGCAGGATGCTGCGGAAGGACAAGGAAGAGGCAGAGGCCATCAAACATGCCAAGGCCCTGGAGGAGGAGAAAGCCATGTACTCGGTGAGGTTTGGATAGGGTGAAGAGGGCAAAGGCATGTGTTCCCTGCGGGCGGGCACACCCTCACCACCCTGGTGCCCCCTGTCCAGGGCCGGCGTTCTCGGCGGCAGCGAAGAGAGTTCCGGGAGAAGCGGCTGAGGGGCCGCAAGATCAGCCCTCCCAGGTAGGATCTCCCCTTGGGCGACTCCCTCCCCAGCCTGGGCTTCAGGGGGGCTGTTCTAATGGAGCGCCCGGAGTGAGAGTTCTAGTGAGGAGCAGGAGCAGCAGCAGCGCTGGAGGCCTGCCGGTGCTATCTCTGCCACCTCCACACTAACCTCCGGGACTGGGGACTTGGGGGGGACAGGAAGCTACCGGAGATGGCTAGAGGCACTGTGGCCAGAACTCAGGGCCCCAGTCTCAGTCCACTGTGCTGCCCGGTGTCGCCACCAAGGTCTAGATAATGACTCCTTCTAGCTACAGTTTCTTCCTTTGGAAAGTGGGGAACCTTGGCTCCAAGGAGAGGGGCCTGGGCCGCTTCCCACCTGACGTCTTGAGACAGACAGGGTTGGGTGAGCAGCTGCCGCTGAGGAGAGTCCTGGCCTGGGGGCGTAGGCGCACCTCTGATAAGGGGCGGCTGGAAGTGGCTCTAAGGATGAGACCTGGTTCTCACTGTCACTTCCGGTCCGGTGGCCCTGTCCGTGAACAGACCCGGAATGCCAGCTGCAGGCCACAGGCCCGAGCTGGGGTCTTGGCCCCTTCACTCATACACAGTGTGACCCCAGGCAGGTCACCTGCCCTCCCCGGGCCTGTTCCTCCCCTATGAAGAGGAATCAGAAGTCGTGAAAAGAGGCAGCCATCAGGGGCCGGTTGTCATGGGGAAGTTTGTTCCGGTGTTGTGTTGGGCAGGGTGCATAGTCCGCAGCACGGGGGTTCTGGGTGGGATAGGCCAAGGTCACGCCGGTCAGTCTCAGCTCTCCATTGTCCTTCCTGTTGTCTCCATAGTTACGCCCGCCGAGACAGCCCCACCTATGACCCCTATAAACGGTAAGTGTCGGTGCCCAGGAAGAAGCCAGCGTTGTGGCCTACCTTTTGGGTCACCCCTGTCACAGATGGCATCCTGTGGCCTGTGGGTGGAGGTTGGATCTACATCAGTTTTGCTTTCCCGGTTTTTTTCTTTTAATTCAGAATCTCCTTTTTTTCTTCTAATGTTAACATAACAGGCTTGTGATACAATCAAATATGGCATAAAGGACTGTGGAGATGGGGTGTCTTTAACACAGACTCCCAGAAATAGTGAAAAGTGCCAGGCACTGACAGAGGCCCAGCAAGCACGGCGCAGATCCCAGGGTGTTGGGTGATAGAGGGCAGTCCAGTTGAACTTCCTCCTGCAGCTCTCTGAAGGCCAAGGGTGGGGCCTGGCGGGGCCAATGGGCTTTTGTGCTGACTGCTCGGCTGGAAAGGGTGTTCCACTAGGCCCCAGTATCTTAGGATGAAATTAAACTACATGCAGTAGCTGAGAACTTAAACTCTCTGGTTAAACAGGAAGGCTGCGATAGTTTCATTGTTTGTTGCTGAAACAGGGCCTCTTGCATAGGCAAAGCCTTCTGTGAGCTACACCCAGCCCTTCATTTTTACTGACTACATAAAGCCAGGCATTTTCTTTTATTAATTGATTGATTGATTGATTGATTGATTGAGACAGGGTTTCTCTGTGTAGCCCTGGCTGTCCTGGAACTCTCTATGTAGACAAGGCTGGCCTCGAACTCACATAGCCCATTAGGGCCCTGCAGCAGCTGGGGCTCTGAGAGCTGCTGGCCTCAGCCTTCCCAGTGCTAGGATTAAAGGTGTGCACACACACCCAGGCCTATTTTCTGTTCTGAGAAGTTACGTTTGTGTGGGTGAGTGTAGTGCACATGCTGCAGGACTGGAGGTCCAGCGGCAGCTAAAGGAGTGAGTTCTCTTCTGTTACTGTGTGGGTTCTGGGGTTGACCTGAGGTGGTCAGGCTTGGGAGCAAGGGCCTTTACCTGCTGACTTCACCAGCTGCAGACTGACTTATTTGTGTTTTCTCTGTGTAACAGTCCTGGCTGGCCTGGAACTCTCTCTGTAGACCAGGCTGGCCTAGAACCCACAGAGATCCACCTGCCTCTGCCTCCCAAGTGCTGGGATCAAAGGCGTGCGCCATGGCCAATTTATTTTTGAGACAAGGTCTCTTTATTGTCTCTCTGACTAGCCTTGACCTCCCAATGGATGTGTACCAGGCTGGCCTCGAACTCACCTAGCTCATTAGGGCCCTGCAGCAGCTGGGGCGCTGAGGGCTGCCTCTCTTTTGCCCGCCCTCGGCTGCAGGTCACCTTCGGAATCCAGTTCTGAGTCCCGCTCCCGCTCTCGCTCCCCGAGCCCAGGCCGCGAGGAAAAGATCACTTTTATCACCAGTTTTGGGGGCAGCGACGAGGAGGCAGCTGCCGCCGCCGCCGCGGCTGCTGCATCCGGGGCCGCCCCAGGGAAGCCCCCTGCGCCCTCGCAGCCCGGCGGCCCCGCTCCAGGCCGCAATGCCAGCACCCGGTCGGTAACGCGTGGGCGCCCTAGCTGGCTGCCGAGTGGAGGGCCCGGCCCTCGAGGGCCGCGGTGCTGATGGCCCTGTGCTCCCGCAGCCGCCGCTCCTCCTCGTCCTCCGCCTCCAGGACTTCCAGCTCCCGCTCCAGTTCGCGCTCCAGCTCGCGCTCCCGCCGTGGCTACTACCGCTCTGTCCGCCATGCGCGCTCCCGCTCGCGCTCCTGGTCCCGCTCCCGCTCCCGCTCCCGGCGCTATTCGCGCTCCCGCAGCCGCGGACGGCGGCATTCGGAAGGCGGTTCCCGAGACGGACACCGCTACTCGCGCTCGCCAGCCCGGCGTGGCGGGTACGCGCCCCGCCGCAGAAGCAGGTCGGTGCTCGGTGCGCGAGCGAGCCCTTGCGTTTGGGCGGGTGCAGGCACGGGGCAGGCAGGCTGGGGACAGGCGGCTCTTTTTCTTTCGGCAAGCGCTGCCTGGTTGGAAGCAGGACGGGGTAGGTGCCCCAAGTAAGAGGCGGGGCCCTGTCACCCTTCTGGGACTCGGGGCATGGAGGTGTCTCCTTGGCTTCTGCAGGACCTGGGAATCTGGTGGGCGGGGCAACAGCGTTTGTGGAAGAGGCGGGTTTCCAGGGGACAGTGGAGTATGGGCTGTGGCTGCTTTTAGGTTTGGTGGGAGAGCGCAGAAGCAGAGTGGAGAGTGTGAGCGGAGCAGGCTGGCTGACCCAGCTGGGCTTTCTTCCTCTGTACAACAGTCACAGCCTAAGTGTTGAGTGTAGACCTGGCCCTGTGTATCGTGTGCACTGCTAGTGTCACTGTCGGTCTCCTGGGGTGTACCAGTCACGGTGCCAGCCGGCCACCCGTGCGAGCTGCCGGGGTCGCCACGCTCGGGGCTCCCTCTTCTTGCTGTTGATTATAGAGAGGCGGAGAGTGCCTGTGGTCGCTCAGTACCGACTACGGCAAGCACTAGTCCGCCCGGGCGGATTGGTTAATATTTGGAAGTTGGCTTCTGAATCTTCCCTGGAGCCTGACTCCAGGAGAAGGGCTGGGGAGGGAAATGGAGCCTGTCACAAACTGAATGCCCGCCCGAGGGGGACCACTCTGGAGAATCCCACTAGTACCGCCAGCAGGGAAGCTGGGACTGTGCAGCCGGTCCAGAGCTTGTAGGCTGGTGCTGGCGAGTATGCGCAGTGGACGCCACAGGTGTGGGGCCAAGTGAGGGGCTTCCTGAGGGAAGTGTGGGGGAGAAGGGGACTGAGCATACCCGGCCCTCTAGGAGGCTGTGGATGACTCCTGTGGGTCCCTGGAGCCTCACAGCCCTCCTCCCCCTCTGCTGCACCCAGGAGCCGCTCCCGTTCAGGTGACCGCTATAAGCGGGGTGCCCGAGGCCCCAGGCACCACAGTAGCAGCCGCAGCCGCAGCAGCTGGTCCCTCAGCCCTTCCCGAAGCCGCAGTCTGACCCGTAGTGGAAGCCGCAGCCAGAGCCGGAGTAGAAGCCGCAGCCGCAGCCAGAGCCACAGCCAGAGCCACTCGCCATCGCCCCCAAGGGAGAAGCTGACCAGGCCAGCAGCGTCCCCTGCTGTGGGCGAGAAGCTGAAAAAGTGAGTGGAGGCCGGGCCAGAGCCCAGGGAGGCCCCACTGGGTCCGGTTAGGTTAGGGGGCGGGTGTGTGAACTCTGGTGCGGGGCCATCATGGCCTTGGCTTAGCAGGTTGTCAGAGGGGTGTGGTCCTGCCTGGGTTCTGGGGGTCAGGGACACGTCCTGAGGGTCGGAGCCCATGGCCGATGGCAGTCCTGAGGCCCATGGTAAGAGTAGCACTGCCATTTCCTCCCACCCAGGACCGAACCTGCCGCTGGTAAAGAGACAGGAGCTGCCAAAGTCAGTAAGAATTTGGAACTCGCCCGTCTAATTCCCGTCAGCAGCAGTGTCCAGAGCTGGGCCCGGCCGGCCTGCAGGGGGCCCGGGGGGAGGGGAGAGCCAGCCCAGGGACTGGGGAGGGGCCACCCAGGCAAGCTAAGTCCCATCCCCGCCTCCCACGGGGCTCCAGCTGGCCCCCAAGTCCCAGGCTCTTGGCTGAGGTGGGCTGGGGGAGCTCTGGGCACCCACGCCTATCCCGCCCCTTCTCCCGCAGCCCAAGCTGACCCCCCAGGAGAGGCTGAAGCTGCGGATGCAGAAGGCTCTGAACCGCCAGTGTAAGTCCCCCCACCCCCACCCCCACCCCAGTCCAGCCAGAGCTGTGGGGACGGTGAGGACAGCCCTCAGCCTCACATCCTTCTCCACAGTCAAGGCGGATAAGAAGGCGGCTCAGGAGAAGATGATACAGCAGGAGCATGAGCGCCAGGTCAGGCCGGCCGGCCGGAGGGGCGGGGCGCTGGTGCAGTGGGGGGCGCCCGTGCAGTGGGGGGCGCCCGTGCAGTGGGGGGGCGCCCGTGCAGTGGGGGGCGCTCGGTGCAGTGGGGGGGCGCCGGTGCAGTGGGGGGCGCTGGTGCAGTGGGGGGGGGCGCCGGTGCAGTGGGGGGCGCTGGTGCAGTGGGGGGGGCGCCGGTGCAGTGGGGGGGCGCCGGTGCAGTGGGGGTCGCCGGTGCAGTGGGGGGGCGCTCGGTGCAGTGGCGGGTCGCCTGTGCAGTGGGGGGGCGCCGGTGCAGTGGGGGGCGGGGCCGCTCCTCACAGCTGTTTCTGTTGCAGGAGCGGGAGGATGAATTGCGAGCCATGGCCCGAAAGATCCGAATGAAGTAAGGCCCCGACCTGTGGTAGACCCAGCCTCCTGCTGCAGGAGCGCCCCCCCCCATTGGTTCCCAGCCCATTGCCATTGCTGCCCCCTTCCCCAGATGCCCTAGGCCCCTCACCTTCTGACGCAGGTCTGCACAGTATCCCCATGCCTGGCAACTGTGTCCTTGGTATTGGGTGCTTATCCAGTGGTGGAGTAAAGCCCACCCCATGGTGGGTCTCTTAGGCGGGGCGGCTTTTCCTTTCTCCTTTCTTTTTCTGCATTATATGTTGGGCTGTGGTCAGAGTCCTGGGCCTGGATTCTAGGCGTGGGGTTTAGTTCCAGCTGTCTTAGGTCTCTCTGATCAGGTGGCATCCTCTTGGAGCCTGAAGTGGGTCAGCCCCTCAGTGCCCACCACACTAGGCAGCTAGGATCAGTACCTGGAGTCCTCAGGTTGTCTAGGGCCTTTAGGGGAAGCCTGTAAGGGAAAGGAGGGCCAGGCGGGCAGGGATGGTGGCCTGAGCCTGTCAGTTCTTTCTGGGGTGTGCTGGGAGAGGGAGCTAACATTTCGCTCTCTGAGCTGGGTTGCCTTCCTTTCTCTGTGGGCCATGGTGGGAATGGCCCCTGGCTCTGTAGTTAGGCATGTGGGCCACCTGGGCTGCAGGAGGGCTGCTGCTGCCCTGCTTTATTAGTTCTTAAAAACATGTGTTATGTTGGCCGTGGTGGTGCACGCCTTTAATCCCAGCACTCGGGAGGCAGAGGCAGGCGGATCTCTGAGTTCAAGGCCAGCCTGGTCTACAGAGCGAGATCCAGGACGGCCAGGGCTACAAAGGGTTTAACACCATAGCTCTAGGTGGCCTGGAACTCACTTTGTAGCTCAGGTTACCTTTGAATTCATGGCAATCCTCCTGCTTCATCTTCCCCAGTGCCAGGATTACAGGCATGAAACACCATGCCTGGCTTGCTGTGAGAGGAGAGGGAAGGAGGGCGGAGGGAGAGCCAGCCAGGGCACATGCCATGGCGTGTGCATAGATAGCAGAGGACAACTTCCAGACGTCAGGACTCTCCTTCCAGCTTCAGAGGCTGCTGTCAGGGGTGGGGGTGGGGGTGACTGGGCTACACAGACAAAACCCAGGAGTTTTGGGACTGGTTACGTTGGCTCTGCTGCCGTCTCTGCCATTCGCTGCCTCACCCCTGTCTGCGCCTCAGTGTGCACTGCTAGTCACTGGCGGGCAGGACACTCTTCCAGTCAGTCCAGCCCCGCAGGTGCTCACCCCTCCCTGTTGGTTGCCTCCCCTCTCCCCCTGCAGGGAGCGAGAGCGACGGGAGAAGGAGAGAGAAGAGTGGGAACGCCAGTATAGCCGCCAGAGCCGCTCGCCCTCCCCACGTTACAGTGAGTGCTTCCACACTGGCCCTACAGTCCCCAGGGGCGAGAGCCGGGCTGCTGCTCCCCGGACCATCCAGCACTCCAGGGCCAGAGGGCAGGGGGCCGGCTTACATGGAGAAATGATGCACTAAATAAAAGAGGAAGCAAACAGTTGAGACCTGGCAGTCAGGAGAGTCACTGACAAATTCAGATCAGCCTGGGCTACAAATCGAGACACACACACACATACACGCACGCACACACCACCACCACCACCACCACCAAAAAACCAAAACAAAACAGCACTGTGGAGTCTCAGGCAGGAGGATCACTTGTTTTGGTGTTTGGGAGCTGCCTGGATTACACAGGGGGACTCCATCTCATTAGCTAAAAAAGTACTGGACAGATGACAAAACCAGCCAGTTAGTGGGGTGTGCCCTGGGGAGAGACGGGAGGATCCCTGAGTTTGAGGCTAGTCTGGTGTCCATAGCCAGTTTCAGGCTAGCCAAGGCCTAGTGAGGCACACAGACTGCAGTGGTCCCTTCAGTGCTGAGAATGTGGGGAGGGGCTTAATCCTGGCAGGGGTGGCCTGTGAGGGTGAGGCACAGGCCCCAAGGTGGCCCAGCGAGGCCGGCTGGCATCACCTCCTTCTCTTTTCAGGTCGAGAGTACAGTTCTTCTCGGAGGTAAGGCTGCTGGCCCTGCTACCAGAGGTGACCCTCCAAGTCTCCCGGCAGTCCCCCGTCCCTCCTCCCCTACACCCCTTCATTTGGTGGGGCTGGACTTGTTCCCTAGGGAAGACACTCCTCTCAGCGGCCCATTCTGCAGGCATGTTGGAGCCTGTGTGCATGGGAGGGAGGTTCCCAGCATCCCACCCTCACAGCCGTCTCCTTTCTCCGCAGGCGCTCGAGGTCCAGGTCCCGGAGCCCCCATTACAGGCATTAGGCGGAGGACTGAGTGGGCGCTGTGATGATCCTGGTTTCTGTAGTGAAATAAAAGCTAACATTATTTAATGCCCTTCACTGCCTGCTGTCCTGAGCACTGTAGGACTCCAGGCTAGGTGCAGCTGAGGACCACTGCAGCCGCCGCATAGCCTGCAGGGTGTGGGGAGTGGGGCCTGCCTAGGAGCAGGGGCCAATCCAGTCAAGGGCCCAGACTGTGGCATGTGTGGACAGGGCCAGGGGATGACGGGCTAGGACTGGACTGAGCCCAGGGGCCTCTGGTGACAGGTCCAGGCCTCTCCCTGCCCTTGCCCGGCCCCTGGCCTCACCCACACCAAGAACCGGGAGCACGGCTTTCTGTGCCAGTCCTCCAGTGCCCAGGGCACTCACCCCCACTCCAAACCGGTCTGTCCAGCCAGCCACACTCTGGAGGGGGAGCCTCCCACCTCAGACACCCCAAGAAAGCGAGAGTCCAGGCACACGAATAAATAGAAGATGGTTTATTCACACAAAAGGAAGGCTAAGGAGGTGACAGAACTGCTCTCAGGCCATCTCTGGGTGGCTCTGCCACAGGTGCTTGTCCAGTGTGGCCCGTAGGCCAAATGGCACACAGCAGTGTGGGCACTCATAGCGGGTTTTGCCAGGCCCCAGACCATGCATGCGGCGGTGGCGGTTGAGCTTGCTGCTCTGGGCACAGGCGTAGGGACACTGGTCACAGGCGTAGGGCCGCTCACCAGTGTGGGAACGCCGGTGGACCACCAGGTTGCTGCTGTTGGCAAAGTACTTCCCGCAGAACTCACAGCTGCTCCCAGGCCCGCGGCTCTTGCCGCCGGTCGACTTGGGGGTCTTCCTGGTTGTCTTCTCACTCTTTATAGGGTCAGTCCTTTGTACTTTGCTAACAGTCAACTTTGGTCCCCAGTCAACAACACCTGGGCCTGCTTGAGCGCCACTGCCAGGGGCCCCGGGTTCCTGGACTCCTGCTGTGGCTGCGGCTCCAGCCTTCTCTACCTCCTGGAGTGGGAGGGTGCTGGCTGGAACAGCTGCATGGTCAGCTGGCTCTGGAGGGGCTGCTGGGGAGACACCCCTGCCACCGGCAGGGGTGCAGGGGCTCCCAGACGTCTGCTGCTTGTGGGTCTTCTTGTGCCTGTTGAGCTTGCTGCTCTGGGCACAGGCGTAGGGACACTGGTCACAGGCGTAGGGCCGCTCACCAGTGTGGGAACGCATATGGACCTTGAGGTTGCTGAAGGAGCTGAGGGTCTTCTTGCACACCAAGCAGGTGGGGCTTCGCCGGGCGGCACTGCTCACTGGGGGGGGCTTGTCCTCAACTGGCGCTACCACCGCCACTGCCGATACGGCCGCGGCTACCTCAGCCAGGCCCAGCAGTGGGGACTCCGGGGTCTCTGATTCGGTCTGGTAGATGGATAGCCCATGATCCCACTGAGCATGGCGTAGCAGCTTCCAGGCTTCGCTGAACTGCCTGCCACATCGCAGGCAACTCAGAGTCTTCAGCTCCTTGGATTCTGGAAAGGGGAAGAAGGGGCAGAGAATCAGTGCTGGCCTCAACTGAAGAGGGCCTGCTGTTCCAGAGAAAGGGGAGGTCAGCAAGGCACCGGAGAATCGGATGGGGGGCAGATTTTACCACGAAACCTCAGGGCTGGGGCCTGGCACAGACAGGCCAGGCAGGTCGGCTAGTGTCTGGATTCCAAGTTTGGCATTTTCTCTAGACCCACGGCACAACTACAGGACACTTCCCTGAGCCGCCAAACCCCAGACAGTCAGTCCAGGCCAAAGCCAAGCAGAAACCAACCCATCCAACTCAAGACCCTTCCTCCAGCTGTGTGATCCTGGACAAGACATCCTCCCATGCCTCAGTTTCCTAAGCTGATAGAGTATGGGAATCTGAGGGGCCCCTTCCAGGGTTGTGACCTCAAATAGGGAACAGCTGAGAGTTTTGGTCCCTACAAGCCCTCAAACATCAGATACCAAAATACCCACAGCTGAGCCAGGAGTGTCCCACACCTTCAACCCCCAGCAACAGGAGGCCAGCCTGGTCTACAGAGAGTTCCAGGACAGCCAGGGCTACTTAAAGACCCTGTCTCAAAACAACGAAAAAAAAGTACCCACAACTGACTATCCAGGCCTGCAATACCAGTAATACCAGCTGCCTAGGCAAGGATGAACCCCTGTCTAAAATGTTAAACCCAGCGGTAACTCTCCAGACACTGCCTACGAGTCAGTCCTGGAGTGCTCAGTTACTCAGGTTAAATCCATCTCAGCCCCTCCCTCAACTAAAGCTGATTGAACTATAGACCACCCTGGCCCAGCCCTAAATATAATTCTATTTCCCAAGTCCCAACGGAGCACCGCGCGAGCTGGGGGCTGGGAATTCAAGTTCCGATCAAGTCCCTAAATCCTGTAGCCAACAGGAGTTCACTCCATGGACCAAGCACCAGTTGGAGTTTTAATTCCTCCATATACGAGTGTCCAGCACCCCAACCAGGGGCTTCCCAGCACTCAGCCGGGAGATCCCAGCAAAGGAACGCGCCAGAAGCCCCGGTCCCTGTCTGAACTGTCTGATTAGAAAGATCCAAACACAGCAGGGGTGATAAAATCCGTTCCTGCGGGCCTCCGACTCTCCCTGAGGCCACTGTCCCCACCTCCTCCATGTCCCTGTACTAACAACCCTGGTCCAGCCACCTGGCCAGTTATTTCTGTCCGTGGGGAAGAAGAAGTGAAACTAAATTGAGGGTGTATGGCAAAACCCCGGGCCAGTTTTCTGGGCTTGGCCACACCTTGTGGGTGGCCTTCCTCCGCTACCCAGCCCCCGCCCTACCTCTAGTCCCTGCCCTAGGACAGGCAAGCCAAGGCCACGCCTAGGTTCTACCCTAAGGGGGAAAAGGGGAAGTAATGTTCGGTGCCCCATCTGTCCACCTTAGCTCCCTCTCCGAAGGGCAGGAAGCCCAACCCTGGATCAGAGGTGGTCACTACCCTCGGAATTACTTACCTGAAATGGGGCCGACGCCTTGGAGGAGCTGACAGCCCAGTTTCTTGTGGTCCATGAAAGCGATGATGGCCTCCAATGGGAAAGTCTGCAGGCAGCGGCCGCAGGTCAACAGATCTGGGTGCTTGTCGGTCCAGGGCTGGCGGTCTGCAGGGAGGAAGCGGGTGGTGAGCGGTGGGGTGGAGCCCGGCTAGGAGTGAGTAAGGGTTCCAAGGTGGAGAGGGGAAACCCGGAGGTCAGAGGCGAAGGCTGGGGAGGCCAGGCCGTCCCGGGGCCATCCCCAGGGGAGAGGCACCCACCGGAGGGTCCCGGTGCACGCAGGAGCGAGGGCTGGGGACCCCAGACCGGTTCCGGGGCAGAGAGGCACCAGCAGAGGTTCCCGGTACAGGCAGGGGCGAGGGCTGGGGACGCCAGGCGGGCCCCGGAGCAGAGAGGCATCCACCCGAGGGTCCCGATGCGCACAGGGCCGAAGACTGGGGACTCACCGGAAGGTTCGGGGCTCAGCGGTATCCACGGGGCACACGGGCTGCGTGCGCCGAGGGGACGCGGGTCGGTGCCGAGGCGACGCTCGGTACCGAGGAACCTCGGCATGGACACGTCCTTCGGGGACCAGAGCCCCCGGGCCAAGGCCCCCGCGTCGTGCTCTGGCTTCACATCAATGACGAGCTCGGGCGTCTCCATGTCGTCTCCGTCGGGCTCCGGGTCTACACGGCGCGGCACGCAGCCGGCCTTGCGGCGGGACATGGGGCGATGGCGCAGGAGCAGACTACCCGCTCGGCGGCCGGACGCTCAGGTGAGTGGCCTGCGGAGACCCGCGCCGAACTTTTTACACGTGCTGGTCCTGCCGTGGCTCCGCCCATTGGGGGCGGGGTCTTGCGAGGCCAGTCGCCGCGGCCAAACCCGACCTCCTGGCCCGCTGCCCCGGGATGAGTGCGCAAACTGTGCCCCTGGAGTCGATTTCACCCGGGGAAGTGGAAAGAATTGTTCCCAAACCCACCATAGCGCTGGTGATACCTGAGGCTCGGGATGTCGCGCCTCCTACCCAAAGGGAGAAGTGGTGGGCATCTCTTACGAGACGGGAAGTATCCTCAGAAAATTTCGCCCTTTAAACCTTCATCTTTTTCTTTTCTTTTTTCTTTTTAATTTTTTTGTATTTTTCTCTAAGACAGGTCTCAAGACAGATCTCTAAGACAAGCTGACCCCGAATGGGCTAAGTAAGCTTCGACCTTTTGATCTGGCCTCCACCTCTCCAGCGCTGGGTTTACAGGGGTACATCGCTACACCACCCATTTTATGTGGTGCTGGGCATCGAACCCAGAACTTGCCTTCTAGGCAAGCACCCTAGCCACTGGGCTACATCTCCAGACTTGGCCACCCCATTTCCTGAGCACCTACAGTATCAGCAGTGAAAGAAACCATTTCATAATCCTTATAACATGGAGATGGGGGGGGGGCGCAGCGTGAGGGAGCAGGACACCACAGATGACTGTGTAACATGGAGCCTACCTCCACCACTACCCCCGTGCCTTCTGGTAAGCCCAGCTACCCAGGAGGCTGAGAACCACACATTCAAGGCCAGCTGGGGCTGTTCCAGAGTATATGGAGTGCCGTATGTGCTGATAAGTGAGGCAGAAATCAAGCTGGAAAGAGGGCAGGGTTACCCAACCCCCCCCCCAAAGGGCTTCAGTTTTCTCCCCTGTACCAGGACTGAGCAAGCAGGGCAGAATGGAGACTTGGGCGCGCAGTGGTAGCCACTGCAAATCGGCAATCTCAGCATATGAAATGTGGAAGCAGGAGCAGCAGTCCAAAGCCCGCTTCAGTCAGCTACATAGGGAGCTTGAGACAAGTTTGGGCTGCATGAGACCCTGCCAAAAAAATAAATAAATAAATAATTTAAATTTCTATTTATTTTTCTTTGGTTTTTCAAGACAGGGTTTCTCTGTGTAGCCCTGGCTGTCCTGGAACTTGCTTTGTAGACCAGACTGGCCTCGAACTCACTGAGATCCACCTGCCTCTGCTTCCTGAGTGCTGGGATTAAAGTTGTGCACCACCACTGCCCCGGTAAAAAAATAAAATAAAATAAAGCTGCTTTTTGGTGGTGGCACACTCTGTAACCCCAATGCACCACTCCAGAATCAGAGGCAGGAGGATTGCCTAGGCGTTCCAGGCCAACTGGGATACCACCACCTAGGGAGATCTTGTCTCAGTAAATAAATGTGAAGATCTGAGGTTTGTGAGGGGCTGAGGAGAGCCCTGAGCACTCAGGGGAGTGGGGCAGGAACCTGGGGGGGGCACACCCAGAAGGGTCTTCTGGTGACTTCTCCTGGTACCAGGGGCCTGGAGGGTTTGAGGCTAAACAGAATGATAAACCATCTACCTCTGCTTTCTTCCAAGTCCCAGGCTACCCATTCAAACCAAATAAATGGCCAGCAGCCCTCTCTGCCTCTCTCTCAAAGGGGGGGGGGGCTCTGAAATTTCCCTCAGATAAGAATTTTCTCTGAGCACTGTTGGAGGTGGCATTGACACCCTGACTGCCCCGCCTCAATCATTTATGAGTTTCTCTTTTCTTCCCGGCACCCACCACAGCCTCACAGCAGGAGAACTGCTTGTTGACTGTCCCCTCTGTCCGTCCATCCGTCCGTCGTCCCCCTCCCTCCACCCACCCACCCAAGCTCCTGTAGGTTAAGGCCACTACGTAGTGTCCTGCTGAGTGAATTCAGAGGCTGAGCTCCGGAGTCCCTCATATTGTTATTCAGGCATGGACTCAAGTGAACTCCTGAAGGCCCAGGGCCTCCCAGGCTAGCTATGTAAAGTACCCACACCCTGCTGAAAGCCTTGCAAATCACTCCGATGACCTCCATCTGTTCCCAATTCCCTCTCAGCCTCAGTTCCCCAAACTCTTGAAAGAATTAGGAGATGCTGGACCTAGAGAGTCATCCAAGGTGGCTTTTATTTTATGAGACAGGGTTTCTTCCTGTAGCCCTGGCTGTCCTGGAGCTCGCTCTGTAGACCAGGCTGGCCTAGAGCACAGAGATCCGCCTGCTTCTGGCTCCTGAGTGCTGGGATTAAAGGTGTACGGCCACAATGCCTGGCCCAAAGGTGGATTTTTAAATGGACTTTTTAAAATCATTAAATGAACTTGTTTATTATTAATCTATTTTTTAAAACCATTAGATGAACTTGTTTATTATTAATCTATTTTTTAAATGTATCTATTCCCCCCTCCCACAGAGAGCTCTGTATTTGCATATGCTGCAGCATGCAAGTGGGGGGGGGGGATCACAGGACAATTTTCAGGAGTCAGGTCTCTCCTTCCTTCCACTATGTGGGTCTAGGGAATTGAACTCATGGCCTTAGGTTTGGCAGCAAGCTCTCTAATTCACCAGTGTTTCCTTCCTTCCTTCCTTCCTTCCTTCCTTCCTTCCTTCCTTCCTTCCTTCCTTCCTTCCTTCCTTCTTTCCTCTCCTTTTTTTTTTTTTTTTTGTTTTGAGGCGTGAGGGTTAGGGTGGGTTTGCTGTTGTTGGTTTTTTGTTTGTTTGTTTTTGAGACAAGATTTCTCTATGTAGCCCTGGCTGTCCGAAGATTTGCTCTGTAGACCAGGCTAGCCTGGAACTCACAGGGATCCACCTGCCTCTGCCTCTCCAGTGCTGGGATTAAAGGCGTGCACCACCATGCCTGGCATTTCCTTCCCTCCCTCCCTTCTTTCCCTCTTTTCCTCTCTCCCAGGCTGGCCCCAAATTCACACCAATTCTCCTCCCTCTGGGATGCCCAATTTGATCAGTGAGTTTTAAACCCTTTTAACTTGCTAACATTATACCCCTTGTCCTTATTGTCTCCTGTTCTGGGGACATAAGAGACCGGAACCCAGGGCCCAGCTCTATCACTGAATGACATGCCCAGCCCCATGTCCTTCAGCCTTTGTCTTTGGTAACAGGGCCATGCTCTGGAGCACAGACTAGCCTTCAACCTGAAACCGGTTTGCTTTAGCCTCACCAAGTACCAGGTACAATTGTAGCTTTTTTTTCTTATGCTAAGGATGGAACCGAGGGTCTTGTCATGCTAAGTAAGCCAAACTGAGCCTTGTCCCCAGTCTTGGAAAGATCTTGATGTATTTTACTTATTTTTTTTGAGAAAGAGTTTTTCTGTGTAACAGTCCTGGATCTCGCTCTGTAGACCAGGCTGGCCTCAAGCTCACAGATCCACCTGTCTCTGCCTCCTGTGTGCTGGGATTAAAGGTGTGCGCCACCACTGCCCAGCAATCTTGGTTTGTCTATCTATTCACTCACCTTTAGCTTATTTTACTCCCCCAAAACAAAAGAGAATGCAGGTTTTGAGAGAGCAAGATTGGAGTGTCCAGTTCCTAAATAGAGCGACCATTCTTTCATTGCTTTTTCTCAGCGAGATAGAACTCTCTGTGTCTGGTTTGGAAATCCTCTGCCTTGGTCTCCCTGGTAACTAGGACAGGGACGTACCCCAGCACCTAGCTTCTACTTTCCTGATTCAGTCAACAAATCTGTGGGGGGCACCACTCTTTCCAGAGATTTTTGCAGAGCACCTGTGTACAAGGCAGTAAGGGGAAAGCCACAGTCCTCCCTCTGCCTAAGTGGAACTCTGGGCATAAAACCAATTCTATCTGGGCTGATCAGTGAGGTCTCACATTTTCACATGGCCCCATGCAGGGCCTCAGTTATTTTTTGAGACAGGCTTTCTCTGTGTAACAGCCCTGGCTGTCCTGGATCTCACTCTGTAGGCCAGGCTGGCCTGGAATTCATAGAGAGCTGTCTGCCTCTGCCTCCCAAGTGCTGGGATTAAAGGCGTGTGTCACCACCGCCTGGCAGTTTTTCTCACCTTGTAACCTTGGGTTGCAGGAAGGGCTGAAGGATGAATGACCTCTGTCCATCCAAGTTGCAGCACACTGTAAACCCTCTTCTTGGTATGTGAAGACTGAGAGAATAATGGGGTGGGGGCAGCTTCCTGCTAGAGGGGAGGGGTGGGGATAGGGGTACTTTCCAAGTGCCTGAGAGAAAATCGCTTGTCTCTGTGCCTTGGCTTCTTTTTTTCCTTTTCATTTCTGCCCGAACTTGCTGCCACCTTCTCCTTTTCTTTCCTTCTCTTTTTTCTTTCTTTCATTTTTTTTTTGGGGGGGGGCACTCCCTTGCTGTATTTATTTATTTTTTTTTGCCCAGACTGATCTTGAACTTTTGAAATCTTCCCGCCTCTGGCTCCCAAGTGCTGAGATTACAGCCGTGAGGCACTACTCGTTTCTCCTTCCTTTCCTTTCCTTTCCTTCTCCCTTTTTCAGACAAGGCCTTAACTCTGCAGCCCAGGCTGTCAGGCCTGGAACTTTGACAATCCTCCTGCCGCACCTCCTGAGAGCGCTGGGGATGCCAAGCCTGGGGGCCACCGTGCCCGACTTTCTGAGGCTCAGTTTCGTGCTTCCTAAAGTGGGCATCCAAGACGTCCCTAGCTCGCAGGCTGGCAGAGCTCAGCGCCGCTCCGGCGACCCCCAAGTGGCCCTCGAGCACGTGGGGGAAGCGGCGGCGGCGCGGGCGGAACGCAGGCGCGCGGGGCTCGGTGCCCGCCCGGACCCGTGTGGCGACTGCGCTGGCGGAACCCAGGCGCTCCGGGCTAGGTGCCTGCCGGGACCTGTGCGGCCGCGGCGCGGGCGGAAGTGGGGCCCCTGCAGCGGCGACCTGGGTGAGTGCGCAGCGGGCCGTCCGCCCTGGCGGCCACGTGCGGTGGGGTTGGAGCTGCGGGGAGGGGACGACCTTCGGGGGACTGTGGTCCGACGACGGGCGGGGTGGGCGGTGGCTGCCCTGGGGCGGGAGGACGCGCTTAGAATGTGAAAAGGAGGACGCTTGGCGGCCGGCGGGAATGGAAAGGAAGCTGGCCTGCCCACGGGCGCCGGGGAGAGCGGCTCCTGCCCTCCGGCTGCTGGTTCTCCGAAACGGCACCCTTTGTCGAATTTGCATGGGGGACGCGGGCGGGGTGGGGGACGGGAGTGGACAGTCATCTTACGGTGTGTGTGGACAAACACGGACCTGACTCCTCTCCTGGAAGCTCAGCCAGTTACTGTCCTGATAACGTGAGGCGGACCGAGTGCCCTCCAAGAGGACCCGTTCCTCTTTACCTTTTTTCCCCTTTGGTTTCTTTTTTTTTGAGACTAGGAGACTGGCTGGTCTTGAACTCACTGTGTGGCCCAGGATAACTTTGAAAATTCCGCCCCACCTTTCACCTGCCAAGTACTGGGGATGACAAGCCTGCTTACCACAAACAAGTTATGCTAAACTGGCGATGGAACTCCACTTTATGCTTGCCGTGCAAATACTCGACCAATTGAGCCGTATCTCCAGCCTTCCCCGCCCCCATCCCCCGTCCCCTTCCCTTGTAAGTCAGGCTGTTTGTAGCAGCGACTGGCCTTGGTCAGTTCCCGGTCTCCATTGCCCAAGTGCTGGAATTACAGGTGTTGGCCACCACGCCCAGCTCTGCTCTCCTCGAGGCCCCAAGGAAAGCCCGGGAAACTGTTGCCTCTTCACTGACCAAAGCCACGGGCTTTGGGCTAACAGATTAGCCAGGCATTGGGATGGATGGGTTTGGACTTTAACCTCTGGGCAGGGAACCTGTGGATCAAGGGCCAGCAGGGAAGATGGGTAATTCTAGCTGTCCTTGCCTTGTAGACAATAGAACGTACTCTTCCTCACTTTTCTCAAATCTTTTTGTTTTGTTTTGTTTTTGTTTTTCGAGACAGGGTTTCTCTGTAGCTTTGGAGTCTGTCCTGGACTAGCTCTGTAGACCAGGCTGACCTCGAACTCACAGAGCTCGACCTGCCTCTGCCTCCCGAGTGCTGGGATTACAGGCATGCACCACCACTGCCTGGCCTGAAATCTTTTTGTTGCCTTTTTTTTTTTTTTTTTTTGGTTTTTGGAGACAGGGTTTTTCTGTGTAGCATTGCACCTTTCCTGGAACTCATTCTGTAGCCCAGGCTGGCCTCATCCACCTGCCTCTGCCTCCTGAGTGCTGGGGTTAATATTAAGTCAGTTTTGTTTCTTAAATCAAGTCCCATGCTGTCTCCAGAATGTCCAGGGCCCACTTTGTGTTGACAGAAAGGCGGAGGAGAAAGCTCCTGCTGGCTGCCTTTCTCTGACATCTGACAGTCCTGGCCAAGTGACATCTAGCCTCATTTCTGCAGCGAGATGGCTCAGTGGGTAAAGGTGCTCACCGCCAGGCTGGCGAGCTTCACTGTGGTCCTCTCCTTGGTACCCATGTCCTCCTCTGACCTCACATGTGCACCATGACACACAAATAAATACATTCAGAAACCAAAAACCCAAGACACTGCAAACTCTTAAAAACTTTTTTGACAGGGTTTCTTTAAGCCCAGGCTGCTTTCCCTCAGTAGCTGCAGTGTGTAACTATTACTCGGGATCATCCTGGATCTGGCTGGCAGGACTGTGAGGCTAGACTGGAGAGGCTGGAATCTCAGAGTGATTCTTCTTAATGGCAGCTACTTATCCCCAGAATCACATAAAGCTGTGATAGAAGCAGACTGAAGCGGGGCTGGGGATGCGGTTCAGTCGGCAGAGAGCTTGCCTGTCATGCAGGAGGCCCTGACTTCCATCCCCAGCACGCCCGAAACTGAATGTGGTGAAGCAAACCTGTAATCCTGGCACGTGGGAGGTCGGGGTAGGAGGGTCAGAAGTTCAAGGTCATCCTTGGCTACACAGAGTTCAAGGTCAGTGTGCACTAGGGACCCTGTCTCACAAAGAAAAAAAAAAAGACCAAAAAAAAAAAAGGGCAAAGGAGTCCCATATGGTGTCACACACCTGTCCAGCACCTAGGAGATAGGGTGGGTGCCTGTATGTTCAGGGTCAGCCTGAGCTACACAGGGAGACACTGTCTCTAAAACCATCTAACCACAACAGACAAAGTCCCCTCCCTGGGGTGGGGGTGGGGGTTGGCACTGGTTTTGAACGGGAGAGCTGCAGTGTGGCCGTGAGACCTGGCCTGTTCTCTATTGGAGCTGTGTGTGGCTTTAACCCCTCTGCATTCTCCCTTAGCCTGGGCCATGCAGACCCCGCTGACCATTCCTGTGCCTGTGCCCGTCCTGCGCCTCCCTCGGGGCCCCGACGGCTTCAGCCGAGGCTTCGCCCCTGATGCACGCAGGACCCTCCCGAGGCCAAAGGCCCCCGAAGCCGAGGAAGGTCAGAGTCAAGACCCCCCCGAGTTGCGGGAGCAGCGGGCACGAGCCACTCTCCGAGAGCGCTACCTCCGGAGCCTCCTGGCCATGGTGGGGCACCCTGTGAGCTTCACGCTGCATGAAGGCGTGCATGTGACTGCGCAGTTCGGAGCCACGGACCTGGACGTAGCCAACTTCTACGTGTCCCAGCTGCAGACTCCCCTGGGCGTGCAGGCTGAAGCCCTGCTTCGGTGCAGTGACGTCATCTCCTATTCCTTCAAGCCGTAGGACGGCTGCCGTCTGCCCTGGGGGTACCGCCACAGTAGCCCAGGCTGTCCCCGGCCGCAGAGCTCTCCGCACCTTCTTAGACTCCCGAATCAAGCTCCAAGGACCTCTGGCTTTGAACTCGGGGGAACTCCAAACCCGAGACCACCCCGTGCTGTGTTCTGTCAACCCCAGCTCTCAAGAGGCTGGCTGGGGCGATGGTAAATTCAAGACCAGCCCATACGACAGTGGGAGACCACAACAGACATTCTCGATCTCCTTTATTAAAAGGAATGTTCTACCTCATAAAACTGAACTTCACAGAAATAGGGCCCCCGAGGCTAGTCCCTGAAGGCTGGGGTGTGGAGGGGGGTTCCAAGACAAACAGCCGAGGTGGGCACTGAAGAGCTTGCAAAGTTGAACCTCCTGCCCAAGAAACGATTGTCCAAGGAAATCTGGCTCTTGTTTCTTTTCTTTCTTTCTTTCTTTTTCCTTTCTTTTCTTCTTCTTTTTTTTTTTTTTTTTTTTGGTTTTTCGAGACAGGGTTTCTCTGTGTAGCTCTGGCTGTCCTGGAACTCGCTTTGTAGATCAGGCTGGCCTTGAACTCAGAGATCCACCTGCCTCTGCCTCCTGAGTGCTGGGATTAAAGGTGTGAGCCACCACTGCCAGGCTCTTGTTTCTTTTAAATTTCATTATATGTTCGTGGTATTTTGCCTACCTGGATGTCTGTGTGCCACATACATGCAGTGCCGGCTGAGGCCAGAAGGGGGCGCTAGGTTCAATGGAACTGGAGTTAGGGACAGCTGGGGATTGAATCTTCTGCAAGACCAGCCAGTGCTCTTAACTGCTGAGCTATCTTTCCCTCCCGCCCCCAATCTTTTTTAAAGACAGAATCTGGCTATGTTGCCTAAACTGGCTTGTAATTCACAATCTTTCTGTCTCAGCCTCCCAAGTGCCGGGATTTCGGGTCAGGCTACCACACTTGACTTTTCTGTTTATCCTTTTAGCTGTGCCCCATGGAGGATGGTGCCATATTAAACATTTTTGTTTTGTTTTAAATTTTAAGCATTTAGGTGCTTCGTGAGTATGGGTGCCTGTGGAGGTCAGATGAGGGTGTTCACTCAGCAGGAGCTGGGGTTACAAAAGCTTGTGAGCTGCATCAGGCTCTGTGGATCAGAGTAGCAAGTGCTCTTAACTGCTGAGCTGTTTTTCCAGCCCCTGGAGTAGTGTTTAAAAGTTAGTGGGTTAAGGAGGGGGCGGGGGAACAGGGGTTAGTATGTAAAAATGAAAAAAAAAATTAAAAATAAAGTTTGTAGGGTAGCTGGCAATGGTAGCACACGCCTTTAATCCCAGCACTCAGGAGGCAGAGGCAGATGGATCTGAGTTTGAGGCTAGCCTGAGATACACGTAGATCGAGTTCCAGGGCAGCCAGGGCTACATAGAGAAACCCTATCTCAAATCACTGCCCCGCTCCCCACCCCCAATGTAGTAATATTTGGCAATTGCTGGGAAAAAAAAAAAAAGTTAGTAGGGCAGTTATCTCAGGCGGGAACCTCTGGGGCTAAGCTGTGATGGTGAGCGGTCCAGCTAAAAGTAGGGGATTGTACTGCTCCTGGTTCCCTCCCCAGACGGCTGCTGTTCTCCGGACAAGAGGTCGGTCATCAAGTTTATTTTGTGGTAGGCAAGGATGGCCTTTTAGCAGGAAGAGGCCTTCCCTTCCCTTCCCAGGTTGTGATCTCGGGTTCCCGGGCCTCTGGGTGATGGGGCCCACTGCAGCCAGCAGCAGGTTTGATTTCCCAGGGTTAGGGACAGGGGGGTGGTGGTGGTGTTCACACGTCGCTGTGTGACAGAGCTGCCCATTGGCAGTTAGCATGAAGCTTCACCTCCTCGGTTTGCTCCGGCCTCCCGGTGGTACAGTCTGTGTGTGTCTGTCACCTGTTGCAGTCCCTTGTCCCTAGAAATCTTTCAGTAGATGGTATCCAAAAGCAGTTCCCAGCTGGGCATACAGGCACAAACCTGTAATCCACAGGGGCGAAGAAGCACGAGGAGGAGCCAGAGTTAAGGACAGCCCTCTCTGCATAGCAAGCCTGAGGGTAACCTGGGTTACGTGAGAACCTGTCAACAAGCAAAAACCAGCTAACGCATTTTAGTTCAAGTAAATGAAGAGTCACTAATTACAGGGGCTTTGGGTGCTTCTCAGGCTCCCAAGTGCCGCCACCCACAACTGTGAACAGGAGTTACCTTTAGCAGTAGCCTCCTGCCAGTACCTGCCTAACTCTCTAGTTGTCTTGGCAACGTTGTACTCGCCCCTCCCTGAGTCCCCTCTATGGCTTCAGTCCCTTGACTGGTCCGCGATGGCCTGGGAAGGCGAAGCGAAAGTCCTGAGCCGAATCCTGAGCTGTGGAATCGATTCCTTGGAGGCATGGCTCCGGCCGCTCAGGTTCGGGTCCCCTGACGCCTCTCTTTCCTTGGGAACGTCTTCCAGTTTTGTTGTTTTAAAGTCAGGTTCATGACCCCGCCCCCAAACCCGTTTGTTTTAATATTGTGATTTGCATCGGATGCGAGTCTGACGAGACACAGTGAAGCTGAAGTCTGCAAATGGAAAGCAGGGGGCAGAGAGCTCATCTGTCAGCTGCTGTCGCTTGTTTGTACTCACCCTAGAGAATCCAGCCTGGCCCCGAACTCGCAGCCTCCTGCTTCAGCTTCTCCAAGGCTAGGATTACACCAGGCGTGCCGCTACCGTGCCCAGCAGGTAGTTGTTTTATTTTTTAACCAGTGCCTCTGGTCCTTTATTTGTATTTTCCATTTTCCTTGCGGGTGCGTGTGTGGAGATCAGATCATTTTGTGGAGGCGGTTCTTTCCTGCCACTTTTCCATGGGTCTCGGGTGTCGAACTCAGAGAGCTTTAACAGCTGACAGCCGTTTCGCAGGCCCTGGTGAGAGGATTTCTACCGAATTCAGTCCCGAGTTACTTGGGATCCTGACGAATGTGCGGGAGCCCGAGTGTTGACAGCTGGGTCGAAAGACGGGCGGCGGAGCCTCGCGCATGCGCGCTGCTCCGGGAGACGGCGTCCATCTGGCCCCGCCCCCAGCGTCCTGCAGTTCTGGCGCTGCAGATTCGTCGCTCACGTTTCTCTTTCCCGTAGCCCCTGCTTCTCTTTGTCTCTGTCTCCGTGTCGCGCTCGAAACGATTCTTCCAGAACAAGAGCCCGAGTCGGTGTTGTGCTTTTTCTCGGTACGCAGCGGGCGCCTCGGCCCGTCACGAAAGTGTGGCTGCGGACGAGCAGGCAACCCGCGGAGCTAGGCAGAGGCGCGTTGGGGCTCCCGGCGGCGGCGGCGACGACGACGACGACGAACGGAGCGGACGGAGGCGGCGCCTGAGGCAGCGGCGAAGCCCATGCCCCGGGACGGCGGGCGGGCCCGGAGAGACGAGTCCGGGGCCCGGGGCATGTCCCCGGGGCCCCCGTGAAGAGGAGGAGGCGGCGGCGATGGAGATCCCGCCGCAGGAGGCTCCGCCCGGGCCGGGCGCCGACGCCGACGCGGACGCGGACGCCGAGGAGGCCCCAGCCGGAGCCGGGTCTCCTGGCGCGGCCTCGCCCCCGGCCGACGGGCGCCTCAAGGCTGCAGCCAAGCGCGTCACGTTCCCGTCGGACGAGGACATCGTGTCCGGAGCGGTGGAGCCCAAAGACCCCTGGAGACACGGTAGCTACGGCGAGGGTCGGCCGCGGGGACGAGCCGGGGGGCGGGGGGAACCGGCGGCGGCGGCGCGCGGCAGGCGGCACCTCCTGGGGACCCGAGGCGGCGGCGCCTAGGTCAGAGCCGGGGCCGGGGAGGCCGTGGAGGGAGAGTTGGGGCGATGCGAAGGACTGGGTCCTCGAACCCCGGCCGCCTGGGGCCTTGGGGGGCCGGCAGCCAGCCTTGGCGATCGCAGGAGGTCCAGCGTTAGACGGAGAGCCGGTCCCCAGTCCTGGGGGGAAAGGTAAGTGTCTGGGCCCACGGCGTGGCGACAGTGAAGCTGCTGGTCTGCACACCGCCAGGCAGAGGGTGGCATGACCATTGCTCTCCTGGCTGGAAGGAGGAAGGGGAATAAACGCGGACTGCGGAGAGAGAGAGAGAAGTCGGCAACCCCTCGGACTGGGAAAAGAGGGTCGGAGGCAGTAGGCAGAAAAGCTTAGGACGTGGTGTCCAGTTCGCTTGTGGGCCGAGGAATTAATTCCACAGCCAAGTTCAGCAGCAGCAGCAGCAGCAGAACGTAGAGCCTTCTTTTGTTTGGCAGGGCCTTCCTGGAGCAGGACTTAGGGATTTTACCTATTCGGGCGTCTCTGGTCAACAGAAGGTGAAAGCCAGGTGGCCTGTGTTGTGTGTTGGGAGATGGGAAGATCTATGAGTCTGGGCCTCTTGGAGAAGGTTGGTGGCGGGGGTGGAACCCACAGGGCACTTGGAGGAGTGCATTGGCGTCAGTGGCCAGGGCAGGTGAAAGGTTGCCGGGGAGACAGGTGGACCCCGTTGCTGTGCCGAGAAATTGTTTTGCTGGGGTGGATCCTGTGAAGCGAGGCCGTGTTCTTCAGGAGCTAACCTGCTTGTCCCGGAACAGACAGACACTATTGCCAGGCTGTGGGCAGCACAGTGGGCAGCTGGTGGCTTTGATGTGTGTGGGGGCTGGGAACTTGGTGGCAGGAAATGATACACTGGGAGCCCGCCGTAAATGCCAGTTTGACTAGTAATTATCAAAGAGCCAAGATTAATTTAGCCCGGGCCTGGGGAGCCAGCCAGGGGCCGGGTGGTCTGTTTGGGGTCCTGAACTTCTGGGAACTGGTGCTGAGGACAGGGAGAGTCAGTTGGGCCCTGGCAGAAGCCTGGTGTCCATTGTGGAGAGATCAGAGCAGGAAGGGGAGCGGTGTAGCAGTGTGGCTATTCAGAAGTGGTTAAGAAACCCAGTGTGGCCGTGGGCAGCCGTGAACCCAGCGGAGGCTGAGGCTGGAGGCAGTTGTAGGAGGGCTTGAGCACACGGTGAGACTGTTCCACTCTAAGAAAGCAAAAGGAAAGAAGGGCAGCTGGATCATTCTGTCTCCCATTTACTCTCTCAGCATCTGCAGAGAGGTTACCTAGCTCCCCTGAGCCTCAGCCCCACTCCCTAAAGTGAGTGGCAGAAGCAATGGCCTAGGTTTACTGGAGACTGAGTGAAGTCATACATGAACAGTGCCTGGTGAGGTCCAGCCCTCCTAAATCTGTGATGATGACCAAGGCAGCCTTGAGGCCTGGAGAGAGGTTGCTCTTTGCATGGGGCCACAAGGGACTGTGTCAGGCCCTTCCAGAATGAGGGTTCAGATGGTGGTCTTGGAGGTGTGGGCACTTGGAGAGCTGGGCATAGTTCTGGGCAAAGTTTCTGGCCCACAGTTTTCCTGAAAAGGCCAAGCCTTTATTATGTTTTTTAATTACAGTTTTTTGAGACTTACAGCATAGACTATGTGTAGCTAAGGGGGACTTTCACCTCCTGACCCCGCTGCCTCTATCTCCTGAATGATGGGATTACAGGTAGGTGCTGACACTCATTTTATGCAGGGCTGGGAATGGAGCTCAGGGCTTCCTTAATGCTAGGCAAGCACTCTACTTGTAGCCTCTCCATAGTTTTTTGTTTGTTTTGTTTTTGAGGCAGGATAGAATTTGGTAGTACAGGCCATCCTGGAGCTCACTGTATAGTCCAGGCTGGCCTCAAATGCATAACAGTCCTGCATCAGCCCTGTCTCTAAGACCTAGGATGGCAGGCACAACCCACCATGCCCTGCAAGCTTGACAATTGAGAAAGCTTTTTCCCTCCTGCCTCTGGTTTCTTTGTCTCCAGATGGAGGTGCTAATATTTTAGTTGTAAGCATTAAACAAGACAGCTCTTGTAAATTCCTGTCCCATAAAGCAGCTAATTGGATTGCTACTGGTAAGGGTGACAGTACAGGTGATGATGTCTGCAGGCCGGGAAGGCTGCCATCCCCCAGCTTCCCAGAGACAGCGGGGACTACTCAGGGCTCACTTCTGGAGGAGACGCTAGAGAGGCAGCCATGACTGCTGACTGGGAATGCACAGGGGAAGGAGTGTGACGGTGGCCAGTCTGGACAGAGCTCTGCAGAGCCGTCAAGCTCCTAGGGACAGGTGCCCAGGAAGACAGCAGGGTTGTCCGTGCCTGGGACCGAAGGGGTGGGAAGGGTGGTGGGCTCAGAAGGTTGGTGAGAGCCCAGTTGAGAGACAGGGGTCTCTGAGGGAGTGGTCTGGCCTGGGTCAGGGGCTTCAGAGGGTGTGTTACCGTCTCACCCCAAACAGTGCCCCGAGTGACAGGCATCGGAGGGTCTGAAGTGAGCCTCAGTTGTCTCAGATCCATTCTTCTCAGGGAGACAGGGGAGAGCTGACTGGGCCTGGGGTGCTGGGAAGTAAGGGAAGCCTGGGGCAGGGGAGCAGCTCTGAAGGAGCCTGCCAGCACCAGCTCCCACTCAGCCTCGTTCGAGGGGTGTGCTAGGCTGGGGGTAGGGATGGGGTTTGTTTGGGGGCCCCTTGACGTGAGCTGATCTAAGGACCCATCTGTTTTCTCCTTGGTGCCCCCAACAGGAATGGGAGCTGACTCTTGTCTTTTAGTCCCACTTTCCCCAGCCCCACCTGAAGCCCCGTCGCAGTGGGACCAGCCTGAGAGGGAGGTTTCGGGGGGCCCTGGCAGTGTGTGCTGTGCCTGCTCTGTGGCTTCCTCTCTAAAGCAGGGCCAGTGGGCTTAGCCCTGTGGTAAGCCAGCCAGGAGGAGGATGTCTGGAAGGATGGGGTGGCCATGGCTTGGGAGCTGGAGCCAGGTGTGGGGGTGGGAAGTGAGACTTGGGGAATAGGGAGGTGGTGGAAGTCGTGAGTGGAAGAGGCATAGTGGGCATGTGGGTACTGGGAGAGGGAGCTGGCCAGGCCTCCTCTGATGAGAGGCAGCTCTTGGGCCCTAGCTTATCCCAGGAACCCGTAGCCCTTCCAGACCAAACCACAGGGAAGTGCCCAGCCGTCCCCAGCAGGCGCTGTAGACTCGGGGCTTTCAGGCTTGTGAGAAGGACTTGTGATCCAAGCACATGACACCCTTGAGCCTGCCCGCCCTGCTCTTCCCACCCTGCAGCCCTGACTTCCCCCGAAGCTCCATGTGACGTCCCTAGCCACCTGGGACCCAGGGGAGAGGCTGGCGGGGCAGTAGCCATGCCGAGCACAGCCATACTGTTTGTTCTCTGCACTCTGCTCCTGGAACTGGTTTGGCAGGTAGAAGCACGGCTCCCGGACAACAGCACATGGGGAGTAGGGCAGAGCCACGGCCCTCCATCTGTGTGGGGAGTGCAGCTAGGTGACGTGGGACCCACAGTCTACACCTGCTGCTGCCACCTCTCCTCGCCCTGCCCGCAGTCGCCTTTCAGCCCTATACTCTTCACTCCCCAGTGCTTGCCACTGACCATGGTCCACTTCCCGTCAGACTCCCCCCTCAAGATAGTGCCCTGACTCGGGGGAGGGCTTGGCCTCCAGGCCCGTCTGTGGGCACGTTGCTCAGTCTCTCTGAGTAAATTAAGTCGAGGGTGTGGGGGGCACTAACGTGAGTGGCTGTCGGGGTACCGGGTCCACACCAGCAGCATTGCCAGCCTGCCCACAGCCTGCTGAAGACTTGGGGCCAGTTGCTGCTCCAGTCACACGCCTCCAGCTGCCGCTCTCAGGCCTGTGGACCCAGGCGGGGCCAGCTTCTTAACCCTTCAGTTCTTTTCATTTTGTTTGTTTTCTGTTGTGTTTTAGACAGGGTTTCTCTGTGCAGCCCTGGCTATCCTGAAACTCACTCTGTAGACCAGGCTGGCCCCGAACTCACAGAGATCTGCCTGCTTCTGCCTCTAGGATGCTGGGATTAAAGGTGTACTCCATCACCGCCTCGCCCTAACTGTCAGTTTTTGATATGTGTTCCCATGCTAGCCCCACTTAAAGGTGAAACAGGTCATTGCTTTGATTCCAGTCTGGTTCTGAGTACAGATGTGGGAAGGCATGAGGGGTTTTGATCTAATGCCCTGTGGTGGCGCTTGGGAGGAAGTTCTGGAGCACTTAATCCAGTTTGTGCCAGGATGGGGCTCTTTCCCCAAGGTGCCAGGCAGGTGTTGGCAGCACTCCTGAGCTGGCACTGGGCACAGCCCCTGAGCAGACAGTGCCTCCAGGGCATTGCTCCAAAAGGATTAAGATCTGGGAGCCACAGGCCTGGGCTGGACCTGCTGCAGGACTCAGGGGCGGCTTGGTTTTGCGCAACAGACCTTCCCAGGCTGTTCTGCCCCGGGTTTAGCTCCCCTGTGCTCTGCCCTCCTGAGCAGTCTGCAGGCTAGCAGGGTGACCTTGGGAGCGCTGACTTGTCTGACCCAGGTGACTGAAAGAACTCAGGTGATAGCAGCATCCTTCTGCAGTAGAGCCTGGGGCCGGGGCTGTAGGAGCTGTTTTCCATGTGACCTCGGGGCTCCCAGGTCCCTGCCTGCTCTCCAGGACAGGGTGCCCACAGTGTGTTAACCTTCTTCCTTCAGTCACACAGCTCCCCAGTGGCTAGGCAGGCGTCTGGCGGTGAGGACTAGAGACACTGAGAGGTGAAGTGACTCCCCTGCCTTTGGCTGGGACTCAGACCCAGGTGGTCCCCGCTCCTAGAGCCTGTTCTTGTGTCCCCTGTCCTGTCTGCAGGACCAAAGGCAAGTGCATTTAGGCCAGGAGGCAGTGTCGCTTCATCTAAACCAGAGGGGACAGTTGTGGCCTTGCAGGGCTGTAGCAGGACTAAGAAACAGTCAAGGGCCTTGACTTCTGGCACTCGGGGAAGCTGGCTCCTGGATGGCGTCAAAGTCCCAAGAGGGTTGGGCTGCTGCTCTGCCTCTGCTGGTGGCTTGTCCCCACCCTTGGCCCACAGGACATGCTTTTATAGTGCTGCTGCTACGTGCTCGCGTTGTCCAAGCGTCTTGGTGGCGGTCACCCCTGCCTGGTCCGTTCAGGTGCTGTTTGCTGGGAAGAAGATGACAGGAGGTCCCAGAGGGACCGGTAGACACTTAGATGGGTGCTGCGGCCTGGGGTCGGGGGTCGGGATGGGACAGGACAGGGATGTCTGCTAAGAAGTTCTCGGAGTCTGCTTGGTATGGAGCAGCTGCAGGTGTGTGGGGACTAATGACACAGTCAGCTAGACAGACAGACAGACGTGTGCAAGGACAGGGAAAACCCTGGGAGGCTATGGGCGAGGCTGCACAAACACCCTAGTAAACGGAAGAGGATGGGCGCAGGGGTGTGGGTGTGTGTCTATACAAATGGTTGTTGTTGGTTTGGTTTGTTGTTGTGGTGGTGGTGGTTTTGTGTGTGTGTGTGTGTGTGTGTGTGTGTGTGTGTGTGTGTGTGTGTGTGACAGGGTTTCCTCTATGTAGCCCTGGCTGTCCTGGAACTCACTTTGTAGACCAGGCTGGCCTCGAACTCACAGCGATCCACCTGCCTTCTTCATCTTTTCAGTGCTGGGATTAAAGGTGTGCAATGCTATACCTGCCCTCTTGTGTTTGAGCATGCTATTGTTGTAGCCCAGGCGGAGCTCAGGCTCACTGTGAACCTGCCTCATCCTCCAGTGCCACCATGCCTGGGACTTTTGTGTTTTTATTGATCTCAGGGCCTCCTGAATGCTAGGAAGTACTGTACTCCTCTTCCAAGCTGCCTCCTCAGCCAGCAAAGATTGGCTCTGATCAGAGCCATTACTGGTGAGGTGACTAGCGTACATCCACCCCCACCTCCAGGATCTCTGTGGCTCTCCTGTCTCTTCCATTCCTTCACTCTTGATCTCCAGTACAGCCCACTGAAGCCTGGGGGGGGGGGGGCTTTTTTGCTTTAGAATACTACCATATGACCTCTTCAAGTAACTCCACACTCCCTTCAGGTTACTTATAACCCTGTGTAATATTGATATCTTGTCACTCATTATCCAGAAAATTTCTTTTTTCATTTCTGCTTTTTTTGAGACAGGGTTTCTCTGTGTAACGACCCTGGCTGTTCTGGAACTTGTTTTATAGGCCAAGCTGGCCTCGAACTCACAGAGATCCACCTCCCTCTGCCTCCCGAGAGTGCTGGGATTAAAGGCATACACCACCACCGCCTTGCCAGAAAAGTTCTGGTTCAAGAATCCCTAGTAGGAAAATATGGGGGGTGGGGGTTCCTTCTGCATCTGAAAAATATCAACAGCACCAGAGGTAGCATGGGACCCAGTGAGCATCACTCTGTTGTGGCCATAGCATGTGAGCTTCTTCCCTCAGGAGCTGATTTGTTTGTGGGCTGAGGATGACATTGATCTGCACTAGAACAAACAATCATGCTGTAGGGACTAAGCTGGCCACCTGTCAGCTTGTGTGGCTCCATTTCTGAAAGTGAAATGACATCTTTGCCTCCCCTTGCTGTGAGGAAAGCAGGTGACTTGTGGTCAGGTGCAGTCTGCCTGAGGGTGACGTCAGCTCCTCCACACCCAGGCTGCATGACCTTGGACAGGTACTCTTGTGCCTCCGTTTCTCTGGTTGGCAGAGAGTCTTGGAGTTTTCTGTCAAATTCTTTTGACTTTGGGAGGGAGGAGGGCTAAGGGAAGCATGCAGCTGGTCACAGCCCACAAGTGCTGTGGGTGCCCTTCTGTGGGGTGGCTCATAGTGCCTTTAGATGCCACTGTAGGTCCAGGTCTGTCCCTCTGAGGGCTGCGTCTGCATAGGCAGTTGGTATGGGGGGTGGTGTGCAGAGCCCCCAGTTCCAGGAAGGAACTCTGAGGCTGGGTGCCAGAGTCCTTGGAGAGATGCACAAGGCTTGGCTGGGTCCCCACATTGGGAAAGCTCCTTGAAGGCCAGTTCCTCCGAGATTCTCGCCCTTCATAGTTCCCAGCCTCCGTCACAGGCAGGGCTGAGCGAGGGTGGCACACAGTCAGCCTCACACGTTGTCTTCACCTCCCTTCCTTTCTAGGCAGCCGCACGCACTGTTGCCTGAAGCTGGGGGTGGCACTGGGAAGTGTCTGCCGCTCCTAGCTGTGCTCATGTGACTGGCACGGCACCCTCACCCTTCCCAGCAGGAGCCTGCTGGCTGCTGATTCCAGCAGGGATGGCCTCCCTGCTTGGTCTGGGTGGGTGGCCCCACCTGCAAGCTGCAGCTTGAGACCCGAGGGCTCAGACTTGTGGCCACCTTACACCCACCCTCCCTTCTTCCTTTCGGTCTCCGAGGCGCAGCTGTCAGTCAGCCTTGCGTCACAGTCGCAGGGCGCCTGTCTGGACTGCCTTCCCCTCCTGTGCTGTGCAGAGGACCACTGGGGCTGGTTCCCCGAGAGGAGAAGGGAGGAGCCAGGGAAGGCGGGGCTCCGGAGTCTGCGAGCAAGCCTCCCAAGTCTGGGCGGCTTGTCCATGGTGATGTGGTGGTGGTGGTGGTGGTGTTTGGAGAGCCAAGAGAACACTTAAAGCTCCCTTTTCCTCACCCCTTACCAGGTTTTGGCTCTGTGTACTGACTTAGGTGGTCTTCACAGTAGCAGGAAGAGGGGTATGGACTCAGTGGGGGTGCCAGGGCCATGCAGCCCTCGGGGAGGGGCTAGCTCTGCAGGAGGATCTGACACTTTGCCCTGTTGTGGGTGTCTCTAGAGTTACAGGACGAAGCCCACACCATGCCCAGCCTCCAGCCCGCCCCACTGTAGCCTGCCCGGGCATCAGCTGTCTTTATAAAATAATCACTCAGAGGTTTAATATTAATGACAAACTGTTTGGTCTGTGTCTCAGGCTTACTGCTAGCTAGCTCTGACATCTTAAATTAATCCATTTCTATTCATCTATATTTTGCCACATGGCCGTGGCATTACCTGTCTGCTGGCATCTTGTTCCTTGGGTGACTGGATGGTGTCTGCCCTGACTCCACCCTTCTTCATCCTATATCTTTGCTTGGATTTCTTGCTTGGCTATAACCTGTCTTGCCATAGGCCAAAGCAGCTTCTTTACTAACCAGTGGTAGCAACACATTCACAGCGTACAGAAAGACATCCCAAGTACCCCACCATCCCTCAGACTGAGGTGCCCCTTGCTGATCCTCCTGCTCATCCTCCCCGGTTGGCCCTGAAGGCACCACCTCCCTTGAGTCCCCAGACAGAGCCCTGCCCTCCCTTCCACACCGGGTCTTGTATCCTAAGCTGGCCTTGAACTTTTAGCAGTCTTCCTGCTCTAGCATCTGTGCTAGGATTGTAGGTGTCTGGCCACACTTGGTCCTTCCGGGTGTAGGTTTGTTTTTCAGGTAGTCCTGTAGTCCTGGGTGGTCTACACTTTAGAAAGGAACTTGAGGATGGCCGTGAACTCCCATTCTTCTAGTCTCTACCCCACAGTGATGGGATTATAGACTGCTACCACCATACTTAGCCCTTCTTTTATTTTTGAGACAGTCTAAGTGTAGCCCAGGCTGGCCTGGAATCCAGATCCTCTTGCCTGAGGCTCCCAAGTGTTGGGACTCAAGGTGTGGGCCTGGAGGTAGGCTTTGTTCCCGTCTGTCTCTGTCTGTCAGTCCTTTGGCCTACCATCCTGTGTGTAGTGTAGAAGCTAGTTGTGCCCCCAGCCTGCACCCCGGCTGGAGGAGGGAAAGCAGCCGCCTGTTCTCCCCCTTTACTTCAGACCACACTTGGACCCCTTACTGAAGCTCAGGGGCTGGTAGGACCCGTCTCTGCCGCCCTTCCTGAGGCCACTGAGAGCTCAGCTGGCTTGAGCGTGCAGGAGTGCCCCACAATGCCCCTGTGCGGCTTAGTAGTCCTGTGTACACATCTGAACATAACCAACAGACATCTTCTCTCAGCTCTTTGTAGATCTGCTGATGTGCTCTCCTGCCTGAGACGGGTCAGAAGGCCAGAGGGCGTTTTTTCTGGTACTACTGTTTCTCCAAAGTCCACACCACATGGCACCATGCGTGGCTTCAGCCAGAACTTGGTAGAGCAGTGGGGGAAGGACGTGGTGTGTGGTGCTAAACAGCAGGATGGGTCAAGAAAAGCCTGTAGACAGGACCCCTGCCCGGCCTTTTGTGGCATCTCACCGTGCTGCTGAGAATGCACTTCAGAACTGAGGAAACAAGACGCAGGCCACCTGCTCTTAATTTGCCGTGTGTTGGAGGCGGGGTTGTCCACTGCAACAGGTAGTGTTCAAGGCCCTTTGCCAATGTGTGTGGTTCCAGTCCTTCCCTAGGAGGAGGGTCTGGAACTCAACCTTCGTCTGCCCACCTGTGGGGCAGACATCCAGCTCCACTGCCCTCCACTGCACTCAAGGTGGCACTGTCCAGCTCCAGCCTCTTCCCCTCCAACCCTGGCCTCTAAGTCCCTCTCCAAGCACCTCCCCTTCCCCTCAGTGACCAGCAGTGTGCGTTCCCCCTGGTCTGAATGCCCACCTGTGGGGATCCCTGTGCTGGCTCCCCTGCGTACACAGCGCCGGGGCCAGAGCCAAGCGCCAACACTGCTCCTCCACCAAGGACTCGAGTTTTCAACTCCCCAGGAGTGGACTTGTGGGCACCTAGGCAGCCATAGAACTGCTTGAGGAATGGCCACATGGTGTCCTGCACCTGCATGGTGACCTTGCCTGGAGTGTAGGAAGGACGGCAACACTGGCTGCTATCTGCCCTTCTGATTGTGGTTCTGCCCTGGGGTAAGAAATGGGATCTCACCACCGTGTTAGGTCCTGTTCTATTGAACGGGTTTGTAGCAAAGGCTGGCTTCACTAAGTGGATCCTCCTGCCTCTGCCTCCAGAGTGCTGCTGGGATTATAAGTGTATGCCACGGCTCCCGGCTTCGCTGTGGTTTGATTTGTGTTTTCTGATGGCTCGTGGTCTTTGTGTGTAGCTTTTTAAGATACTTGACCACCTTCAGTGGAGAAATGGCTTTTTCACATCTTCACCCATTGATAAATTGTATTGTCGTCTTGCTGATTTGTCCAGGTTCTCTCTCTCTATTTTGGGTGCCAGGCCCTTGTGAGGTGGGGTTGTTTCCTCCCAGCATCTCTGGATAGTATCCAGCCACAGGGAGATGCAGATGAAACTGCCGGTCCCGGGCAGGACAGCTCAGAGCGGCACCTTCTCACGGCATCGTCCATGTTTCATTTCCCCTCTGACGCAGGGTCTCACTCTGCAGCCCTGGCTGGAGACCAGGGTAGCCTCAGGGTCAGAGAGGTCGGCCTGCCTCTTTCTCAGAAGTGCTAGAATTAAAAGCACGTGCCACCAGAGCAACCTTATCTTCCCGTTTTGTTAAAAAGCATGACTGAAAGGCCGAGCATGATAGCATATGCCTGTCATCCCAGCACTCAGGAGACCGAGGCAGGGGATTACCACAGTTTAAGGACAGCCTGGGTTACAGAGCTTGACCCCCCCCCAAAAAAAAAATAATAAAACACAGAAAAGCGTGCTTTAAAATGCATCATGGGCTGTGGTAGCTCACCCAGCTGTTTCAGACTTCCACTTCCTCACTGCTGAGCCACAGAAATGACCAGGGCTAATTGACCCTAAATCTTCCTGCTCCTGAGTGGTTTTCACACAAGTTCTTAGGTGACTTTACACGGTTGAAGGGTGGGAGCATTTGAAGCCCTGGGTTCAGTTTGTGCTTCTGGACTGAGGCCGTGGGGGCCAAGGCTCCGTAGTCCCGGTCACCAAAGCAGGAGAGTAATGCTGGATTCCGTCGCCGTGTTCGGTGAGCAGGCACACGAGTGCTGTCTGCATTTGTGTGGCTGCCGGGAGGGTGGTGCTAGGGCTTTGCTTTTGGTTTCTGGAGTCTCACTCTGTAGCCTAGGCTGGTCGTGACTTTGTAGCTCTCAGCAATCCTCCTGCCTCAACCCCCTGACCAGTTGACATTTGTGACATTTGGTTAGGAATTAAAAGACACAAACACACACTCATTCATTACTAAATGACTTGAGGTGAACAAAACAGGTCCGTCCATCCATCAGGGACCCACCGTTAGGACAGCAAATGAGTCACACAAAAATTACAAGTCATAGGAAAATAAGAGCAGGTCTGGTGGCACAGGCCTGTGGTCCTAGCTGCTTGGGAGGCTGAGACAAAAGGACCACCAGTTCATGACCTACCTTGGGCTGCAGTGAGTTCAAGGCCACCCTGAGCACCTTGGCCAGACCCTATCTCAAAAACTAGTGTAAAAATGGAATGGGGGCTGGACATAGGGATGGACAATTTTGATTGGAGCACTCAGGAGGCAGAGGCAGTCGGATCTCTGTGAGTTCAAGGCCAGCCTGGTCTACATAGTAGGTTGCAGACAGCCAGGGCTGTGTAATGGGACCCTGTCTGAAAAAAAAAAAAAAAAAAAAAAAAACTAACAAATAGGCTGGGAATATAACTTAGTGAGGGGGTGCTTGCCTGGCAAACACAAGGCCTCAGACTCAGCCCCAGCTGTTTTAAGAAAGTTACAGGAAACAGGGTTGACACAGATGTCGAGTTAAGTGAGTGATTACTGAAGACCCCTTAAAAAGAAGAAAATTTAGGGACTAGAGAGATGGCGCAACTGTTAAGGTCACCTTTTCCAGCGGGACCTGAGGTTGATTCCCAGCACTCACGTTGTTTAGCTCACAGTTGCCTGTAACTGGAGTTCCATGATGATCTGGTGCCTTCTTCTGACCTGTGATCTCCTGCACATGTGTGGGGCACATAAACTCACAGCATACACATACATTTTGTTTTTTGAAACAGGGTTTCACTGTGTAGCCCTGGTTGTCCTGGAACTTGTTCTGTAGACCAGGCTGGCCTCTAATTCAGTGATCCACCTGCCTCTGCCTCCCGAGTGCTGGGATTAAAGGCGTGAACCACCACTGCCTGGCAAGTTTTTTTGTTTGTTTGTTTGGGTTTTATTTATTTATTTATTTATTTATTTATTTATTTATTTATTTTAATTTTTCGAGACAAGGTTTCTCTGTGTAGCTTTGGTGCCTGTCCTGGATCTTGCTCTGTAGACCAGGCTGGCCTCGAACTCACAGAGATCCACCTGTCTCTGTCTCCTGAGTGCTGGGATTAAAGGCGTGAGCCACCACTGCCTGGCTTGTTTTAATATTCTGGTTTGGAGTATCACTATGTACAGAAGTGCCAGTTCTGCACAGGCGGGTGGTTTGTGTTGGAGTTGTTTTCTCTTTAATGTTTATAATTTTATTAGTACAGTTTGTGTGTGTGCATGTTTGTATGGTGTGGAGATCAGAGGACGGCTTTGTGGAGTCCATACTTTGAGTGCACCTTTACCTGGCTCCTGGAGATCCAGCTCCAGTTGTCAGGCTTTACCCTTTGAGCTCCCTTCCTGGCATGTGCCACCGTATGTTCCGTTGGAATTCTGACTCTCAGCTGCAAGTGACCCCACTCAGGCTCCAGCATGAAGAGCCCCTCTCCCTTCCGTGACCCTCCTTTCCTGTCTTTCTGTGCTGCCTCAGTCCCACCTACCTTTTCTTCAGCACGACTTAGCAGGGCAACTGCTCGCCTCCGGGCGGCTGAGATGCCAACCTCTGCCCTCTGGTGGCCTGTCCTTCCTTAACCCCAAACCCTGTTAGGTGCTTTCCCAGACTGCACTGTGGCCCATCACGGACTTGGCAGTGGTGTCATAGATACTGCCTGCAACATCACCCTGTGGGGTACGTTTTCTGGTGAGGTGTGGGATTAAGAGGAAGAAATGGGTTTCAGTGTCCTGTTCTCCTTGGAGTTGGATCTGGGTCATGGAACATGTGAGCCTCAAGTTCAGCCATTTCCTAAAGGCCCTGCTGTCAGAAGCCCAGAGGTGATGGGTCACTGTCCACTTCTCACTGCCCTACCCTGGGCAGGACTGCCATCTGGAAGTGAGAGGGCCCAGGACAGAGGCTCAAGGACTGACTGGCCCTGGTATTGTTTTGAAGAGAGGAGGACAGGTTGCTTCGCACCCCCTTACAGAAGGTGAACAGGGTCAGCATCATTGCATGGGATCCTGCAGGAGCAATTAGGGCTGTATTTGGGCTGCCATGGGCCTGTAGATGACTAGCAACAGGGATTTGGGAAGGTCGGGCCAGAGTGCAACCTTAGGTGCTGGCTACCTTTTTTGGAGAAAGAGTGTTTCATTGGCCTGAAACTTGACAAGTAGGCTAGGTTGGGTGGCCAGTGAGTCCTGTTACAGGTCTGCTTGTCTCTGCCCCGGCACTGATCTTACAAAGGCATGCTACTTACCCAACATTTGGGTTTTCCATATGGTGTGTGTGTGTGTGTGTGTGTGTGTGTGTGTGTGTGTGTGTGTGCGCGCGCGCGGAGCCTGAACTTGAC
Organism: Peromyscus maniculatus bairdii; assembly: GCF_049852395.1. Taxonomy (NCBI): domain Eukaryota; kingdom Metazoa; phylum Chordata; class Mammalia; order Rodentia; family Cricetidae; genus Peromyscus; species Peromyscus maniculatus. The sequence continues at coordinate 30,132,385 of NC_134852.1, read as the reverse complement.
TCACTGAATCAATCTCACTGACTCCAGCTAGTCTGGCTGCCAGCTGGCCCAGGGATGTCCGTCTCTGCCTCCTGAGTACAGGATCACAAGTATCCATCACACCTGTGCAGCTCTATGTGAGTGCTGTGATCCAGACTCTGGCCCTAATGCTGTGAGGCGATCCCTTTGTCCACTGAGCCATATCCCAGCCCACCCCCAACTTTTGACCTGAGTCTAAGGACTGAGCTCAGGTCCTCACGCTTGCCTAGCAAGCACTTTACTGACTGGGCCACCTCCCCAGCCCTCCCAGCCCCCACATGGGTGTGAGCTGTGCACAGCTTGGGGCTCAGCCCTCTATGTAACAGTGCTAGGCATCCACATGTATAGGGTGTGCAGTTTTTGCCCCCTTGTGCAGATGAGGGAAGGTTGTAGACATGACCTGAAGACCAAGTCCAGTCTACTCTGCTTCTGCCTCCGGGGGCAGCGCGGCTGCTTTGCTGATGGACAAACTGAGGGGTGGTTCCAGTGCCACACGGAGTGGATACGCTGGCCTGGGCTGCAGCCTCCTCCTTACACGTGCCTCCCTAGCCCTGCCCACTGGCTCCCTTAGGTAGTCTTTGCTCCTACTGCTCCTTAATCCCTAGTGCTCACCCCTTCCTTGCCTATCCCCAGGTCTTCCCCTGTGCACCCTCGGCTACCCAGCCCTGGGTAAATGTTTAAGGGTAAACAGTGGGGATGCCAGCAGTGTTTCCGGGTGCAGTTGGGTTGGGACAGGCGTAGTGAGCCTCCCTCTGCAGTCGGGAGCTGTTTGCTCTGCTCTCTCGCCACCTGGTCACCAAGGTATTTGGCCTTGGACTGTGATGGTCACTGCTGCTGTTTACAAAGCTCCAGCCCCTTGCTACCATTAGAGCTGAACTGGCTCACACACTGCTTCCAGAAGTCTCTGTGTGTCATTGGTTGTTTTCTGGGTTTGGAGACCCAAGCATGAGACAAGAAGCAGGGCCTGCACCATTGGGGTCTCCTGGTCATCAGGGATACCAGGTAAATGAGAGCAGTCCATACCTTACCTTTGGGCCACACCTCACTCGTTCTGTCTCCAGAATCTGTCTCTGCTGTTACGTCTTAGGCCACACAAGTCTGGCCGTCCTCAGTAGTCCAAGTCCCTGCCGCCTGTGCAGGACTTGACTCCCAACTCTGTGTCCTCACCAGGTCATTGTTTCCTCTGTTGTGGAGGTGCATTCCTGTCACGAGACAATGTCACTCGTGTCCTATGGCGCACACATCCCCTTGAGGAGCCTCTTCCTGCTAGAGCCATAGAGGAAAGCCTGCAGAAAGCGTTAGGTCAGTGACAATGCCATGGGGACCTTATTCTCTTCCCAGCCCTGGCCTAGATGTGCCCTCACAGTTGTCCAGACATTCCTCCAACCAGATTTAAGTTCTGTGCCCGGGCCTACGCTAAGGGCACAGGAGTGGCCAGGACAGACCTGTCCTGCCTCACTGTCCAGAAAGGGAGGTGTGAGAGACAGGAATGTGGGGGAGGGCAGGGGATCAGCAGAGCTCCACAGTCATCTGAGAGGAAGATTTGGAGGAAGCCAACACATGCCACACTGTTGAACCCACCTGTGAGGGTCTCAGTGACTTTCCCAGCCAGGTGATCATCAACGATTTCAAACTCATCATCACTAGGAACCGGATAATGACTTGGGAGCGTGGCCCAATAAGGACCTGATGTTTGCCTGTCGGCATTGTTGGTGGACATTCAAGGGCACCATTTAGGAGGACCCTTTAGGTGTCCAGGCAAGAAAGCGAACTGTGAAGAGATAAGCGTGAAAACCCGGTGCAGGTTGACTTGGGGAGTCTGATGCCAGGTCGTTCATTGTCAGTATATTTAAACACAGTACAATTTGGGGAAAAGTTTCTAGGCCACAATCATTTCCACTCCAGGTGCACAGTAAAGCTTAAGGTGTATGTAACTACTTAAAAACTCCTTTACAAAGTATATGTGACCCTGAGGTCTATATAGACATCTGTAGATCATGAGGGTTCCATAGCTAAAAGGCCTAGAATCTAGTGTCGTCTCTGATAGCATAGAGGTCAGCAGTCTATAAAGTACATGTAATAACCCCGCCCCAGCATTGGGGAGCTAGGAAGGGAGAGTCTGGGATTATCATTCTGGGGAGTTTGGGTGAGATCTTATATCAAAAGGTGGGTGAGGTCTGCCACCACAGATAGCAAAAAGGTCACTCCCAGCCGTCTGGGCAAGAAAACAGGTGTTTTATCTCCTCCATTGAGGAGAGGCCCTGCATGTTTAACATTCCTGGTTCCCTAGTGCTCTGGGAACAAGGACCTTTGTGCCTCCAACACACAATGGTGACCACTCAGAAAAGGCAAGGTTTATTTTTAATTTACGTATAGATGTCTGTGTGAGTGTATGCTGAACGCAAAAAAGGGGGGGCGGTGCTCATGGAGGCCAGGAGAGGGCATTGGATCCCCTGGAGCTGGCATTATAAGCAATTATGAATGCACGTGTGTGTCCTGGGCACTGAATTCCAGGCCTCTGAAAGAGCAGTAAATGTTCTTAACCACTGAGCCATCTTTCTAGCTCCTAAATTATTTTAAATAACTTGAAAAACGAAATAAACAAAGCACACTGATGGCTCAGAGGGCAAAGTCATTTGCTGCCAAGCCCATTGACTGAGTTTGATTCTCCAGATCCACACGGTAGGAGGAGGAGAAAACCAACTCTGCAGTTGACCTCTGACTTCCGAGTGTGCACACACAGGAAATAAATGTAAAGTGCTAAATTTGCCTACTGATAGGATATGTGTATTGTTTAACACAGTACGTCTATAGCTGTGCCTCCTCCGCACCGCTGGGGACGATGCCTGGGAAGGGTTAGCTTGTTGTCCGTAGTGCAGTGCTCTGTGTCTGGCTGAGTGGAAAGCCTTGCATGTACAGTAAAAGACTCCAGTTCGCACGTGACAGTCTGGAATCTGAGCTGAGGTGTGTTTCATGGGTGTTTCCATGGCGAGAGTAATGATTGCAAGGTACACGTGTGTTCAGGGCTGAGGCTGCAGGAGATAGCTCCGGAGCGTGCTGCCACACACTCATGCCATGCTTTGGCTCTTGCAAGTTCAGAAACTTTTACTGTTTTTCATAACCTCACCTACATGCTCAGCTTTGTCCTAGGACCAGAGTGAGCCATAGTCAGACCCTGACAGGCTGGATATGTGTGCCCAGGCTGTAAAACTTCCAAGAGCAGGTGCTGGGGGAGCTGAGGCCTGAGTGACAGATCTGCTGAGGGTACAGCACACAGGGTAGGAAGGAGGCCCATGTGCACACATAGAGGAGATGAAGTCCCTCCCCAGCTCGAGCCACACCTCTTTTTGGGGAGTCAGTCTATGTGTAGGGGACTTGTTACCACAGCTGGCCATGTGCCAGCATCATGTCTGAACATAGTAATGACAAGAGGAGGTAGGCTTGCCTTCTTGGGTGATGTCCTGGGGTCTCTCCTCTTCTGAAGCACCCAGTGCGGGTGGAACCTTGGGCAGGGCTGGGGAGCTTGTGGGCAGGGTGGCAGTAGTGTTCCTGACGGTCATTGTTGGGTATGCACTTTCATTCTGCACATTTACCCGGTCTCTGACATCGTTTTTGGGGGATCATTCTCCACGGCACCTCAACGTCTGTGACACAAAGTGAGCCTTGGGCCTCATTGGTGCCGGTTGATGCCAGCAGATCATGTTGTGGTGAATAACCTTTTCATTTAGCCTGGGCAAGCGAGTCTTGAGTGTGAGCATCCAAGAGTGGGATCTGGATCAGCGGCTCTGCGCCTCTGTACCTTGGACTGGCTTTGCCAAATGAAAGGGCTTCTGCTTGTTTCCCCAGTCTGCCCAGCAGCATGGCGCCCCACCCAGCTTCTCGTTAGCCCATCCTGCAAATAGAGGTGATATGGTAGCTCAGTCTACTCCGTCTAAGTATTTGTCTTATGAGATGCAATAGCCATGCATGGAGGCAGAGGATTAGGAGCCCAAGGCCAGCCTCAGAGGCAGTGGGTTCATGGTCACCTGGACAGTCAGTATTGAAGAGACCCCCTCAGAAGGCTGGGGTGGGAGTTAGAGTCTCCCCACTGAGGAGGTGCATCCTGGTCACAGCAGCCCCCACCATGCCAGGTCACTATAGACCCAGCCCCAGTGTGTGATAGAAAGGACCTTGCTCCCACTGGGGCTATAAATACCTCCCATTTCCAGTGCCACTGGCAGCAGCCATCCTGGCATCCCCAGAGGAGACCAGCTCACAAGAAAGGCAAACACCCAGAGTCAGCGATGCTGTTGGAGACCTGGGCCCACCAGCTGGGTGTGTCACCACACTGCCAGGACTCCAGCTCGGCTGGCTATCAGTCCGCCGCCACTTCCCCACCCTGTTCTCTCCTTTCACCCTGTGGTGGGGTGGAGCCCGGGCTTTCTAACTCCCACTGCAGACCCACTCAGGGAAGAGGACGTAGTGTGTGCGCTGGACGGCTAAGGGAAGCCAAGGCCGAGGGCAGAGCGCAGTCCCAGCTTGCTTAGGAACCTGGACCTCTCCACTAGCACGGTGCCTGCCCTACTGCAGCCCGCCTCCCTCCCTCCCTCCCCCTCCCCCTCCCCCCCCTCCCCTAGAGCGCCACCATGCTCCTCCCTTCCTGTATCACACTCTCAGGTGCTCTGTCCTCTTGAAGATAGCGGCTCTGGGCTGGGCACAGAAAGCTGTTTTTTCTCTTCTCCCCAATTTACTGATGTGAGGTTGTTGATCCCACCAGCTGAGATTAGACCACTACCACAGTTGTGGAGCCAAATTTGAAGCAACGTGTTAAATACTGGTCAGGTCCATAGAGGTTTATAGAGGCAAACCCCACTTTGTCCAGTGGGGTGAGCCTACATCCTGATGTACTCCCTGCCTAGGCACCTCCTGCCTGTGTGTGACCAAGCACAGCCTGTGCGTGCAGTGAGGGCACTCAAGCTTGTTCACAGCTTGTCATCTTACTTGAGCAACAGCCCAGCATTCCACAAGTGATCTGTCCTTGGGCAGGTGGGGCTCACAGGTTAGAGATCAATTAAACACAGTCATTTAAACTAAAACACAACCTTAGCCCCGCAAAGTCTCCTTACCTCTGTAGCCTAGCTAGCCATTATTCAAGTTAATCTTCCTTCCCAGCCTCCCCTGGGCTGGATTCACTGGTGTGAGCCACCCTGGGTTTCTGAGTGACTGACTGTGTGGACCCCTGCACGGGTCTCAGTGCTGAGAGCCTGGACAGCGTGGTGGTGCACACCTGGAGTCCAGGAGTCCCAGGCTGAGGTGGGGGTCACCTGTGTATTTCAGGATAGCCAGGGCCGTAGGAAAGACAGTGAGGACGTGACCACTCCCAGGTCTGGTTGAGGAGAAGGTTTAGTGTGGATATGAAGGAGCATGCAGCCCGAGGCTTCTGGAAGAGTCCAGACTGCACATGGCCAGCTGAATAGACTGGGGCCATGGGGGTGGGGGCAAGAGAGGGAGAGGAGAGAGGGCAAAGGTGGGTCCAGAACCTCTGAATTATATAGGAATCTGAGGCTGGGGGGCGGGAAGCCCGGTCCCTGGGCTGGAAGGGGTTAGGGTAGGGGCGGGGTGAGATGTGCTAGGAGGAGCCACAGGGACGGAGTGAGACTTGTCCCAGGTTTCTGTGGGGCCTGACACTACATTGTGAGACATTGTCTTTTTTCCGTCGCTCTTAAGCGTGTCTAGCTCACCTTCCTAGAAGGCAGAGCCCTGTGTGTCCTTCCAGAGCTCAGCAAACTACAGAAGTGTCCAGTTGCTGGAGTTTGTAAATAAAGTTTGGCTCCCCACCCCCCACCCCAAGACAAAGTTTCTCTGTGTAACAACTCTGGCTGTCCTGGAACTCGCTTGTAGACCAGCCTGGCCTCGAACTCACAGAGATTCATCTCATTTGAGCGTAAAACTCAGTTTTGCCTCATGTTCCTCCTCTGAAGTGGAAGTGAGATCCTCACTTCAGGAAAATATTTGAGGAGTTGACCCAAGGGTCTGCAGAGGAAGCGCTTGATAAGACAGCTTGGCATGAGTGTGTCCATGCGCACTGTTCACCTGCTGCATCCTCAGCTGTCAGCGCAGCAGCAGTGTCCTGCAGAGCCTGGCCTTGATGCAGCTGAGCCTCAAGTTCTGGACTTGCCCTCTCTGCCCTGGAAGTAGGCCTGTTGGAGCTGCCGAGGCTTCTGTGGGGTCAACCAGGCCTGCTCCCCAGCCATGCCTCAGGCCTCTTCACTACCAGAAGTGAGGCTCACATGAGGTGGCCTCCCTCTGTCCCCGCAGAAGACAGTCTCCCGGAGCCTCAGCAGTGCGGCTCCTGCCCCCCACCCCACCTCTCCACCAAGGCCTTGAGTGTGGCCTCCCGCTGCCCCTTCCCCTGCCCTCCCTCTGTGCCTTTCTGAGGACGGCTGCTGACAGTGCTGTGCTCTCCTCTGTGTCCCACTCCACAGGGCCGGGTTTGGGTGTCTGCTAAATGCTCCAGCGGGCAGACCTGCTCCCCGTTGGGGTTGCCTGGGGGACCAGCCCCTCTCCATTTGCCAGCTGGCCTCTTCCTCTTTGTTCCATAATAGCAACACAGAATCTATGTTGCCAGGTGTGGGGGCTCTTGGGGTGGTGCCCACAGATCACCTAGGGGCTCATTAGCACCCTTGCTGGGACCTCCCAAGTGAGACAGCACTCTGAGCCTGGCCCTCCAGGTCTCCTTGTCCAGGGTGGACCCCAGGGACTGGGGAGGTTGTTCCTAGTAAGGGCAGCATGGGGTTAGGGTGCAGGTTGGTGAATAGCCCTGCCTGTGGGCTGTGTGCACCCCACCCCCAATGTTGTTTTCTGGTGGGGGCCCCACAGAATGCCCACTTCCTACCAGCACCCAGCTGCCGGGGATGGCTTGAGACGCTGCTGCCCCCTTGTGCCGGCCCACCCTGCATTTCATCCACACCCGTGCACCTGTGTGCACATGTGAGGTCAAGCCTCCTGGCTGTCACCTGATGCCCGGCATCAGGTTTCTCACTGCCTCTGTGAGAGCCGCAGCAGCCTGTCCTGGAGAGAGGCGGCCCCAGGCTGAGGCCCTGCTTGCCAGCCAGGCTGCAGTGTTCTTACGGAACTCAGGTCTGTCCCTGGTGGCCCTTCCGTGAGTGACAGGCCCATACTCCCACCCACTGCCTCTTCCGCTCTGAGTAGGCAGGTGCCCCGCCCTCTAGCAGGCTTCCCAGTATAAGATGAAGATGGAAGTGTGCTGTCTCCGGATCTGGGGTCAGTCCCAGTCCTGGCTAAATGAAGTTTAGCCTTGCATGGAATCCCAGTGCTTGTGGGGCCAGGCACAAGGGTCATGAGTTCTGGGCCAGCCTGGGCTTTCTCAGGAGTTCCTGTCTTACAAGGAAAAAGCATGAGCTCTGAAGACTGACAATAAGCCACTGCTGCTGACTCTCTCCAGCCGTGTCCCTGCTGACAGAAGGCCAGCTGCTTCTCTGGTTTCCTCCTGTCACTTATCTCTGAGACCAAAGAGGCTTCTGGGGTCATTCATCCATGCTTGGCAGGGCAAGGGTCCAAATGTGGCTTTCAGTCTAATTTGTCACCTCAGTGGGTCCACACCAGCACACACAAACACGCCACTCTCCCTTCCTCTCTGAGGACCATTTCAGTCGGCAGCGGCAGCGCCTCCCTTGGTACCCAGAAGCTGAACCTGAGCTGAGCGGACACACCGCATGGCTGCTGCACTGCGCCTCCCTGACTCCCTCATCACAGCAAACACTAGCCCTAAAGATTTATTCATTGTGTATACAGAAGAGGGCGCCAGATCTCATTGCAGATGGTTGTGAGCCACCATGTGGGTGCTGGGAATTGAACTCAGGACCTCTGGAAGAGCAGTCAGGTTCTTAACCTCTGAGCCATCTGTCCAGCCCCGCAGTTGTCATTTTTATTTATTATGTATGTATATGGGTGTTACTGCCTGCATGTATGTCCGTGTATCACATGCATGCCTGGTGCTCACAGAGGCCAGAAGAAGGCATCAGATCCCCTGGGACGGGAGTTTCAGACAATGGTGAGCCACCATGTGGGTGCTGGGAATTGGACTCAGGTCCTCTGGAAGAGCAGCCAGTGCTCTCAACTGCTAAGTCATTTCTCCAGCGCAGTGTTAGTACCATTGTTACAACACTAGGAGCTGTATCTCCAGCCCTCTTTGTAATTTTGTATTTGAGTCAGGGTCTCACTACATTGCCCAGGCCGTCCTTAGCTCCTCCTGCACCAACTACCTACATACCTTGTGTCCCCATACCAGGCTGTGCGGTCAGTTTTCTTGTTGACTATACAAGGCTAAGAATTACCAGTGATGACAAAACAGCCCATATTAGCCCAGGCCCAGCTTCACCCCAGCTAATGTCACTGGCCTGGACCTATGGCCTTTGGTTGAACCAAGTGTCTATTTGGAGCCTCACTGGTGCCCTCTGGTAAACCCTGGGACACCTCAGAGTGATCTTTAGAGGCAGCATATTAAATAGACTTAGAAAAGATGCCAGTTAGATAAAGCCAGCCCATTTAAAATTGTCATCTACTACATGTGTTTCTTCTCTTCATGGTCACCTGGATAGCCCAGTGGAAGTGTCTATAATTGCTGCTGTTTTCAAAGTAGTTGTCAGTACCCCAAATCTTCAAGTATGTATGTGATATGAGAATAGTTATTGTTTTATTGTTTTGTGGGGTTCATGGGTTACTGGAGATGTAAACTAGGACTTTTTGTAAGCCACATCCCCAGAACCTCAATGGGAGAATTCTAGGTAGGTGCTCTACTAGTAAACTATCTACTCAGTTTATATATATATATATATTTACTTATTATCTATACAGAGTTCTGCCGACATGCTAAAAGAGGGCACCAGATCAAACTATAGATGGTTGTGAGTCACCATGTGGTTGCTGGGAATTGAACTCAGGACCTCTGGAAGAGCAGTCAGTGCTCTTAACCTCTGAGCCATCTCTGCAGCCCCTGTATATTTATTTTTTCAATTATAGGTTGAGACAGGCTCTCACTAAATTGCCCAAACTGGCCTTGTACTCACTCTGTAGCTCAAGCTGCTTTTAAACTTTTGATCCTTCTACCTCAGCCTCCCAAGTAACTGCAATGCCTGGCTTAAATGTCTTTTTCTAAAAAGTTCAGAAGAAGCAAATCTGGCAGACAGGAATATAGATGGAAGTTTCTGTCCCAACCACCTGTTCCCAAATAATACTCTAAGGCTTATATTAATTGTAAATGCTTGGCCAGTAGCTCAGGCTTGTTACTAACTAGCCCTTACATTTTAAATTAAACCAAACTCCCTATTTATGCTTTGCCACATGGCAGTACCTTTATCAACATGGCAATTTTATCTCCTGCTCCCTCTGCATCTGGCTGGCAACTCCAGACTCCGCCCTTCTTCCCATCATTCTCAGTTTGGCTCTCCTACCTAATTTTATCCCATTCAGCTATTGGCAAGTCAGCTACTCTATTAAATCAATCACAGCAACATATATTCACACAGTGTAAAGGAATATTCTACAGCATTTCCCCATTTTCGTCTAAATAAAAAAGGAAGGTTTTAACTTTAATATAGTAAAATTATATACAACAAAAGAATTACAATTACAACATCTCGTCTATATTTGGCAAAATTAGAAAAAATATTCTATCTTTGTGACTCTAAGGTTTTATGCCTAATTTATCATTCATCATAACAGAAGAAAACTTTAACTATGACTATCTAGTCTTCATCTCCATCAAAGACCCCAGAAGGGTGAAATGTTACCTAACGACAGGGACCTCTGGTGGCCTGGACAGTCACTAGGTTCTTCTGTGACATTGGACCATCTGACTTTGGCCCACAGGCCTAATATATCTGACAGACTTTTTTGAGAAGCAGGGAATTCTGAAGGACTGTCCTACTTTGTCTTGGCGAAATCTGGCAGTTGCTTTCTTTTGTGTCCTGCTGGTCTGTGTTGTAAGGCAGGAGAAAGCTAGCGAGTACATTCTTCCCTCTCTGCCCCGACTGTGGGTGTGGTGTGTGACTTTGCTACAGTGAGGGATTATAACCTATAATTGAGGCTGGATAACCCCCATGGGGGTGCTTTTTGTCAGGGTGTTTCTCACAAAATGAAACTAGAGTACCCTGAGCCAGATGCCTGCCTGGCCTTGTGCTGGCCTGCAGGGGACCTGGCGGCAGCCTGCCCAGCTAGGGTTCCCCGTGTGGTAGAGGAGGGAACCCGTAAGCAGCGGTCTTGAGCTGTGTGTGTTTCTGTGACTGCCTGACAGCCCAGCGCTTTGTAGAGGGCTGGGCCAGTTTTGTGTGATGCCTGTGACCTGGAGCTCTGTCATGCTGCTGTTGGGAGGGAGGGATGAAGGGCAAGGCAGCAAGCAAGGACTGTGGAGTCTGAGCCTGCTCCTTTGCCCGCAGCCCAAAACGTGACTGTGGACGAAGTGATCAATGCCTACAGGCAGGCCTGCCAGAAGCTGAACTGCCGACAGATCCCGAAGCTCCTCAGGCAGCTGCAGGTATGAGGGGTGGGAACACTGACCAACGCCTGTGCATCCATGTGTGCATGTGTGTTTGTATGAGTGTAGGGAACACAGCCTTGGCGCCTGCCCAGCCTGCCCCCAGCCAGGGCCTGCGTAAGGACAGCTGCAGAGACCCTCAGTCCAGCTGTGAAGTTAGCAATAGTCCAGGATCACAGTGAGTGGTAACTACTGACTCTGTCAGCCCCAAAGAAATCCTGTCCTCACAGAAAGATCATCCTGTCCATTCCTTCAAGTCTGAATTCCAGAATTAATTCCTAAAGTGTGATTTCTAAGGCAAGTGTCAGCCTGGGCTCCGTACTGATGCCCAACTCAACAAACAAGGACAAAACAGCAAAAACCCAAGTCTGGACCTCGAGAGAGAGACCTCCCTGCTGTTTAGGAAGTTAACGGAGAAACCAGCACTGCCTGTCATCCCAGCACCTAGTGGGTGGAGGCAGGAGGATGGAGTTCAGGGTTAGCCTCAGCTACATGATGAGTGTGAGGCCAGCCTGGGCTATATGAGACCCTATCTCCAGAATCAGAACTAAGCTGGCAAGATGGCTCAGTGGGTGAAGGTGCTTGCTGTCAGGCCTGGCCCCTGAGTGTGAGCCGCTGGAAGCCACATGGTGGATAGAGGTAGAGGACTACATTTTCACATGTGAACAGTGATGTGTGCGTGCACACTCACATGCACGTGCACGTACACACATCAAAAGTTTAAATACAGACATGGAAAGCAAATTTGACTTCTCATCTCTCCTCCCCCCCGCCCCCATCCCGGGAGGCCCCGGAATTTGTAGAAGGGGTTGCTGGCTCAGACGCGCCAGCACCAGGCGCTGTCGGAGTTAGTGTGAATGTGGGCAGACTCTGCCTGTAGCCTTCCTCTCTGTGGTCACCCCTGGGCCCCATCTCCACACAGGGTCCTTGGGGTGCCTGGGTCATTGTTGTCTCTATGTTCCTGGACTCTTGTCTGTTCTGTAGAGTTAGCAGAACAGGGGCTTGCCCCTTCCAGGAAGAGCCTCTCAGTGTGGCATCTGAGGCAAGGATGAGGGCTGACTAGACCTGCACCTCACTGGCCAAGTATGCTGTCAAGCCAGCCTTAGCCTGTCTGTCCTGGGGCTTGTTACAGCGCTCAACCCTTGGGTGACAGTGAAGCCCAGAGACTGGCACCTGGCATGTGTGTGCACTAGGTGGACCCCACAGGAAGGGGCTGGGGAAACCCCTGAGCCACGCGTGACTGTCAGCCTACCTGTCCCAGTCCCTTGGGACAGACTTGCCCGAGTCTGGAATCTCCCCAGCAATGCTGGATACCCTCAACTTCACTTCATCAGCTGGAGTGATGGGGCTGTGGCTTCTGGCTGCAGGCAAATGCATCTCATGCTCTTTGTGCTCAGAACCAGCTCCGGTTGTCCTCTGGGCCTTTGTCCAGCTGCCCTGCCCAGTCCTGTTCCAGATGCCATCTTACTGCAGGGCATGGCAGAGCCCGCTGAGCCTTGACTGCCTCACTTGCAGGCCACCCCGGTTGCTGGGGTGTCTTACCTGCCTTGACAAGCCCCATCCTGCTTTCTTAGGAGTTCACGGACCTCGAGCAGCGCATCAACTGCCTGGACCTAAAAGGTGTGTGTCCCCAGGGATGGCAGGTGTCCAAGGGTTTGGTGGTCCTGCAGGAAACAGAGACTGGTGGTGGTGTGGACTCGCCACATAAAGGTGCCCGCCCCTTCCCAGGGGAGAAGCTTGACTACAAGACCTGTGAGGCGCTGGAGGAGGTCTTTAAGAGGCTGCAGTTCAAGGTTGTGGACCTGGAGCAGACCAACTTGGATGAAGATGTGAGAATCCTGCTGCCACCAGGCTCCTAGGCCCTCTTGAGGCTTGGGCAGGGAGAGGGCAAGGGCAGGACCTCATGAAGAGCAGAAGGGGGTGTCTGATGTGACCAGGGTGGGCCTGAGGCCCTGAAGGTGAGGCCTGGGGAGCTGGGTGAGGGGCAAGTGTGGCCGCCAGGAGCCTTCCTGGTCGTCACGCTGCAGGGTGAAAGGCACCGGGGAGTCGTGGCCTCTGTGGGCTGAGTGTCCTGAGCATAGGTTGTAGAAGAGCCCACCCTCCCGGGTCACCCAGGTCACACCTGTCATTTTGAGGCTCTTGCGGGCCCAGCACCCGTCCTGGGCACAGCCCATGTTTCCCTTGGCCATCTGACCTGAGGCCAAGCCCACGTGTGCCTGTCCCCAGGGTGCCTCAGCCCTCTTCGACATGATCGAGTACTACGAGTCGGCCACACACCTCAACATTTCTTTCAACAAGCACATTGGCACCCGGGGCTGGCAGGCTGCTGCCCACATGATGCGCAAGGTGGGTACCTCACACACTGGGAGGAAACACTGGGGAGATCTACCCCAAGCCCATCTCTCCTGCCCTCCTGCAAGGTAATGCACCTCCTCCACTCCTCCCTAGATGACCCTCAGAAAGTGGCCGTGTCTCCAGCCTGCTTTACTCAGCCTTGCAAAGACTGGAGCAGGAAGGAAGTGGACCTGTCTGGGAGGAGGAGGGTCCCCAGGGACTCAGGCATAGGCCCCAGTGTGTAAAACCCAGGTGCTAGCTGTGACCACTAAATGACCTCTCCCTCACTTGTCCCCACCAGACAAGTTGCCTACAATACCTAGATGCCCGAAACACACCCCTGCTGGACCACTCTGCACCCTTTGTGGCCCGCGCCCTCCGCATCCGCAGCAGCCTGGCAGTGCTGCACCTAGAAAATGCTAGCCTGTCCGGGCGGCCCCTCATGCTGCTGGGTAAGTCTGTGTCCGTAAGGCCTGCTGCTGGACAGGTGACCCGGACATGGGCTGGCCAGTCACTGCCACCCCTCCGCAGCCACAGCTCTGAAGATGAACATGAACCTGCGGGAGCTGTACTTGGCGGACAACAAGCTCAACGGCCTGCAGGACTCAGCCCAGCTGGGCAACTTGCTCAAGTTCAACTGCTCCCTGCAGATCCTGGACCTGCGCAACAACCACGTGCTGGACTCAGGTGTGCCTGTCTGCCGCTGTGCCGCTGAGACAGCCCTGATAGGGAGTCTAGGACTGAGGGTCGGAGGTCAGGCCAGAGCCCCTGGGTCTCCCTGGTACAGGAGACCAGAGTCTCCAGGGATGGAAGAGGCACTGACCACCCGCCTCCCCTAGGTCTGGCCTACATCTGCGAGGGTCTCAAGGAGCAGAGGAAGGGTCTGGTGACCCTGGTGCTGTGGAACAACCAGCTCACGCACACAGGCATGGCCTTCTTGGGCATGGCGCTGGTGAGTCCAGGGGGCTTGCTCCTCGTCCTCACCCTGCCTGCCTGCCCCAACGCGGGGTGTGTGTGTGTGTGTGTACACGTGCTTGCACGTGGAGGTCGGAGGACAGCTTGCAGGAGTCAGTTTTCTCTTTCCACCAAGTATAAATGGCCAGGTATAGAACTCGAGTCCTTGGGCCATCAGCCGGCCCTGGGCCATGTTTCTTTCATTGGGTCTGTCTGTCTGTCTCTCTTCCTTTCTTCTTTCTCCCTCGCTCCCTCGCTCCCTCCATCCCTCCCTCCCTCTCTCCCTCCCTCCCTCCCTCCCTCCCTCCCTCCCTCCTTCCTTCCTTCCCTCCTTCCTTCCCCCTCCAAAACAAGGTTTCTTTGTGTAGTTCTGGCTGTCCTGGACTCACTCTGTAGACCAGGTTGGCCTTGAACTCAGAGATCCTCCTGCCTCTGCTCTGAATGCTGGGATTAAAGATCCAAGCTAGGCCCTATTTCTTTAGTTGCCTTTTTGTAACAGACTACATAGGACAATGCTTCCCACAAACTGAATATGTTGGCCTAAAAAAATTAATGTTTTCTAAAAGCAGTCAGTAAGCTTTTAGTCTTTTGTTTTGTTTTGGTTTTTCAAGACAGGGTTTCTCTGTGTAGTTTTGGTGCCTGTCCTGGATCTCACTCTGTAGACCAGGTTGACCTCGAACTCACAGAGATCCACCTGGCTGTGCCTCCCGAGTGCTGGGATTAAAGGTGTGCATCACCACCGCCGCGCAGTTTTTAGTCTTTTTATTATCACATAATATAGAAAGTAATTTGAGCAGGTACAAACACTCCCAGGGGAGGGAGACACTCTTGTGGGGTGCCCTTCCACAAGAAGGCTGTTTTCAGGGTCCTTAAAGCCATTCAGAGACAGGCTCGGTGAGGGGAGACTGTGGACTCTGGTGGGGAGTGGGCAGTGTGGGCTTTGGGAAGCCCCAGCATGAGAGAGACTTGGGTTTCCCAGACCTGCGGTAGAATGTGCTCTGAGAGGCAGACAGAGCAGACCGTGCCTCGGCTCCTCTTCGGCTCCTTTCCTGACACCTTTCTAGCTTTCCTCCACCATGGCTCCCCCTCCTCACCTTCCCTGTCCCTTCCAGCCGCACACACAGAGTCTGGAGACACTGAACCTGGGTCACAACCCCATTGGGAATGAGGGTGTGCGCAACCTCAAGAACGGGCTCATCAGCAACCGGAGCGTGCTGCGCCTCGGCCTGGCCTCGACCAAGCTCACATGCGAGGGTAGGATGCGGGCCAGGCGCGCAGGGGCCAGCGGGGCTCGGCAGGGCGGCCGGCCGGCGGCCAGGCGTGGGGCCCGTGGCCAGCCCCTGCCGTCCCCCTCCCAGGCGCGGTGGCCGTGGCAGAGTTCATCGCCGAGAGCCCCCGCCTCCTGAGACTGGACCTCCGGGAGAACGAGATCAAGACGGGCGGGCTCATGGCACTGTCCTTGGCCCTCAAGGTGAACCACTCCCTGCTTCGCCTGGACCTGGACCGAGAGCCCAAGAAGGAGGCGGTGAGGGCGCTCGCTTTGTACTGGTGCTGTCTCTCTTGGGCGGGGCGGGGGGGGGGGGTGAGGCTGAGGCCACACAGGGTAGGGCCGAGGCCACACAGAGCCCTAGCAGGCCGGGTCCCACAGGTGAAGAGCTTCCTCGAGACGCAGAAGGCACTACTGGCCGAGATTCAGAACGGCTGCAAGCGCAACTTCGTGCTGGCGAGAGAGCGGGAGGAGAAGCAGCAGCTGCAACTGTCGGCCTCCATGCCCGAGATCACCATCACCGCACCCCCGCCCCTGGAAGAGCCGGGGGACCTGCCAGCCATGGGGGCGCAGAATGGGGCCCCCAGCCCTGGGCCTGACCCTGACTCAGACTCGGACTCAGACTCTGACCAGGAAGAGCAGGAGGAGGAGGAGGAGCAACAGGACCAGCAGAGGGCCGAGGGCGGCGCTGAGCAGAGTCCCCCAGCCCCCTGCCCTGCCCTCATACCCTCCGCGGACTCCCTAGGCCCTGGGGACAAGAGCCCCCCAGGCAGCCCCTCCTCCCCCACTGAGCAGCGCATTTCTGTCTCCAGCCCAGGCCGAGGCCACAAGGTGTTTGTGGTGACCCGGGTGGAGAGTCCACCCGAGAGGCCAGAGCCCCCTGTTCCCCCCACCTTTGTCTCCTCTCCCCCACCCTCCCCTCCCTCCCCACCTGCCTCTCCACCACCTCAGACCATGGACATCCAGGACCCAGAGTCATCCGAGGCTCAGCCCCAGCCGGAGCCATCTCAGGCAGGGCAGCCTCTGCCCAACGGCCTGAAGCCCGAGTTTGCCCTGGCCCTGCCCCCAGAGCCACCCCCAGGGCTGGAGGCTAAGAGGGGCAGCTGCAGCCTGGAGCACGGTAAGAGGAATGAGGCAGGGGGTGAGCCGTCAAGGAAGCACCTACCCGTGGGCGGGCGTCAGCTTCCCATTCTAGAGTGCCGTAGAGGGATAGGAGAGGCCTTGGTTGTTGGTTCCTCCCCGACCCCAGAGCTCTCCCGGGGTGGGGACGGTGTGGTCTGGAGGGGCAAGGCCATGCCCTGCCTGCCTCTGAGGGAGCTGCCACCCACTGCCTACAGCTCTGCACCGCCCCCAGGGTGCCAGCAAGCTAGAGGAACTGCTTTTAGAGGCCAGTCAGGAGGCCCCGCGGGACACACTGTGACACTGTGAGTAGGTGTCATCTGGGGGGCTGGCGTGAAGAGCTGGGGGCCTGCTGACCCTCCTCCTCACCTCTGTTCCCTAGTTCCTTAGTTCCGGCCGGTCTGTGATGAGCTGAAGCCATCCCCAAGGATCTGCTGACTCCCCGCCCAGTCCCCCAGGAAGCCAGGCGGGGACCCCAGGCCTCGCTCAAACACTACAGCCACAGGGGCACGGGGCTGGGAGTGCTTCCCGGACTCGAGCACGTATTTATGTGTCTGCCGCTCCCCAGGTCGGGGCTGGCTGGACAGGAGGGAGAGGACGGCCGGGAGGAACTCTCCAGGGTCACTGGCACAAGGCTGCTCTGGTCCTGGAGGGCCAGTGACCGGCCTGCCCTGGGAGGGCTAGGAGGCAGGGCAGATGTAGGATGGCCCTGGCCCCTTTCCAAGACCTGGCTGGTGAGCGTGGTGGTGGAGTTTGCCAGCCCCTGTGGGGTGGGGCCAGCGGGAAGGACGAGAGCTTTCTTTCTTAAGTGCAATAAAAT
Organism: Peromyscus maniculatus bairdii; assembly: GCF_049852395.1. Classification (NCBI taxonomy): domain Eukaryota; kingdom Metazoa; phylum Chordata; class Mammalia; order Rodentia; family Cricetidae; genus Peromyscus; species Peromyscus maniculatus. The sequence goes on along the minus strand of NC_134852.1, from coordinate 30,115,339 downwards.
CTATCAGGGAACTGGGCACGCAGCAGTGGGGCTCTGGGACCTGCTGCCCGGGCCACTGAGGCTGCGCCCTGGCAGGCACTACAGCGGTGGGCGGTGGGCGGGCGGGTGGTGTGGGCGGGTGGGCTGGGCCACTCCTGTTGGTGCAGCCGTCACGCCTTTTCTAATAAACGGGAGTTGGGTTGACCACCTGCCTCTGCCTCGTGCTGGGCCCAGCCGCCCGAGGGCGGGGGAGGGTGAGCGGTGGCAGACCCGCCGCTGGTTTGGTGCCAGTGGTCCCCAAAGGAGACCCAGAAGGCCAGGCAGACCTCCCTGCTTCCTCCACCCTCTCATCCACCCACACCTCCAGCGGCACACTGAGGCCACTCGCGCTCCCCCACTTCAGACAGCCTGGGGTTCCCAAGGGGCCCGGCGAAGGCATTCTGCTGGCTGAGGGAGCAGGTCCAGCCTGTCCTCTCTTGGCCCCATCTGTGGAGGGAGGGGTGTGCACAGGCCCTGGGGCCCACCTGTGCCCACGCTAGCATCTGCCTGGCCTGTGGACCGGAGAGAGAAGTGCCAGGTCTGTGACACAGGCCCGCCATCCCCGCTGCCAAGGAGTCTGAGATGGGACAATCACAAGTTCCAGGCCACCCTGGGTAACAGACTGGACGTGAGGACTTAGTTGACAGGGAAGCTGGGGCAGTGGAGAGTGGGGAGCCCTGGCCTGGAAGCCGCCAGTGAGGGACAGGTGTGCTGAGTGCATTCAGTCTCAGGCTCCGCAAGAATGAAAACTAAGGAGAGCCGTCTGTAGGAAATGCCTGCCTGTGTAGACACAGCCTCAACCTCACGGTGTCCATGTCCTTTCCTGTCTTAAACCCGGGAGTCAGGCTCTACTCAGCGGCACTAAAAATAGCCAGGCCCCCGAAAAAACAAACAAACAAAAAAGGCTAGCTGGTTGCGATGGCGCACCCCTTTAATCCCAGCACTTGGGAGGCAGAGCCAGGCAGATCTCGAGTTTGACGCCAACCTGGTCTACAGAGTGAGATCCAGGACAGCCAGAGCTACACAGAGAAATTCTGTCTCAAAACGAAAAACAAAAAAACAAAACAAAAAGTCTGGGAGTCCTCTGCACCCCACCATTGTATCTGTCAGAAACTTTTTTTAAACTAACTTTTAGGCACATGGATGTGTGTGTACAAGTTAGTGTGTGAATGTGATGCATGCTTGCCATGGCACACTCGTGGAGATCAGAGAACCCAGGGTATTATTTATCCTATACCACACTGGTTTGAGTCAGGCTCTCTTACACCAGGCTAGCTGGCCCCTGAACTGGAGACTCTCCTGTCTGCTCCTGTCTCCTCATAGGACACTGGGATACGGTGGCCACAGGACACTGTCGGGCTTTTACATGGGTGCTGGGATTTGAACTCGGGTCTTCAGGCTTCTACAGCAAGCTTTTTTTTTTAATCCACCAAGCTAGTTCCCCAGCCCAGAATCCTCTTTCTTGAAACACTAGCGGCTTGTACTTGGGTCGCCTACTGCTCCAGACAAGCTCACCACACCTTAGGACACAGCAGACACTTGTGTGGGAGTGGGGTGCGGGGAAGCCACACACAGTAACCACTGCCGACCAAGTCGCCATCTGTTGCATCCCATCCCTTAAGTACCTGGGAAATGCCAGTACAGCTACCCTGCTACCAGCCCCTTCTCAGCTAGGCTGCGGGGGAGCTGAGGCATCCTGGGTTCTGGGGAAAGCCTGCCTGGTGGGGTCCTCACCACTCTCTGTGGTCAGCATATAAAGTCTCAGCAGCTCTGGCCCAGTGGACACACCCTCTGTGAGCCTGTGCGGGGCTCCTCCTGGTCTTGGCTGTGTCTCACTTGTACCAGCTCTTAACATGGCGTGAGAAATCGGTCCTTCCCAACCGCTGCTGGGACGGATGGCCACCCTCAGAGTGATGCTGAGGAGATCCAAAGTCCCAGGAGCTCTTCACCAAGATGATCATGTGAAAATGAGTCCCTTAGGATGGGCCCCAAACCAGCGTGAAAAGGGTACTTATGAAGGGGTAACTGGGGGTCGGGGTGTGGCTCGGTGGTACAGTATTTATCAAGCACGCCCTGGTTCCACCCTCAGCACCTCCAGATGTGTGTGTGTGTATAATTTATATATCCTATGGCTGCTTGAATACCTGTAGTCCCAGTTGCTCAGGAGGCTGGAACGAGAGTCACTGGAGCCCAGGAACTCCAGGCCAGGCTGGGAAATACAGCAAGAGCCTGGCTCTTACCAAAAAAGAAAAGAAAAGAAAAATGTGGACCCAGCCACAGGGCTGGCCATGTGACAACAGGGTTGGAGTGAGGAGCGACAGGCCAGGAAAGTTCTCTCTTGTTCTCAGAACCTCCACACGCAGGAGACAATGTCTGGTGGTGGCGGCAGCCACTCGTGGTTGGTTGCTTGCCACAGCCTTTCAGAGCAGATGGGTCAGCTCTGTAGAGCTCACTGGTGTCCAGGGCCGTGGGATTGCAGCTGGAGGTGGAGGCCAGCATCTGGGCACGGAATTCTTCCCCCGGAAAGCTCAGCCATTTGTCCCTCTTTGTTGCAGCTGTGTTTTGAGACAGGGCCTCTGTTACATAGGCCGTCCTGGAACTCACTCTGTAGACGGGGCTGGCCTCGAACTCACAGATTCGCCTGCCTCTGCCTCCAGAGCGCTGGGATTAAAGATGTGCGGCGCCACCCCCACCTGGTTTGGTTGTTCTGAAGCTGTACCCAGTTCTAGTGACCCCAACAGCCTGACACTGGAAATGTTCCTTGCTAGACTTCCTGGAGCTCATCATGGAGGCAGCTGATCCCCACCACATGACTCGGACACCACCCCTGCAGGCCTGCGCTGGCAGTCAACCCCCAGGGCCACAAGCATCGATGGTCCTGGGCCGACGAGGGTCTCAGCTCCTCAGCACACATAGCACTTAGAATTCCGGTTGGTGGCCGCCAGCGCCTTGGCCTGTGTGAGAGCACACAAAAGCCCTGTGGTGTACGGGCACTAAATCCTGACATCCTGTTTGGGTTTGGCAGACACACACAGTCTCAAGATAGAGCAGGCAGGATGTGGTGAGACATCCAGGAGGTGGAGGCAGGAGGATTGGGAGTCTAAGATCATCCTCCGCTACACGTCAGTCTGGGCTACATAAGGGCTACCCTGCCCTGAAAACAGCCCTGGCAGCGGCACTCGGCCAGTTCCTCAGCTTCCGGCGATTGGTCCTCCAGCTCCAGTATATGGTGGTCTTGGCTGACCGGGGATGCACCTATCCCAGCCTCAACTTAGTGAAGAAGCGTGCAGGCAGCCTGGTAGATAGAGAGGGAGACATCCGGCCCCCGCGGCCTGTGCATCCATGGGACCCGATGGAGTTCAGAGGCCCTGTCAGTACAGTCAAGTGGCTTTACCTTCCCTCTGCAAACATCCTCTGCCTGCCTGGAAATTTTTTTGTTTTGGTCTTCGAGACAGGGTTTCTCTGTGCAGCCTGGCTATCCTGGAACTCTCTCTGTAGACCAGGCTGGCCTTGAACTCACAGAGATCCCTTTGTCTCTGTCTCCCAAGGGCTGTGATTAAAGGCTTGTGCTGCCATACACCACCCCAAAAAAATTTTAAAATACTTTTATATTACTTTTTCGAGACAGGGTCTCTCTGCATGGCCCTGGCTGGAAGTCAGAGGTCTCTCTCTCTCTCTCTCTCTCTCTCTCTCTCTCTCTCTCTATCTCTCTATCTCTCTATCTCTCTATCTCTATCTCTATCCCTATCTCTCTCTCGTGCCTCGGGTCACACTCAGGTCAGCAGGCTCAACAGCCTTTACCCACAGAGCTGTCTTCCCAGCCCTCTTTACTCTGTGTGTGTGGTGGTGGTGGGGTGTCTTAAAATTACCTTTTACTTTAGTTTTATTTTATTGTTTTCAGAGCTGAGGACGGAACCCAAGGCCTTGCACTTGCTAGGCAAGCGCTGTACCACTGAGCTAAATCCCCAAACCTTTTGCTTTTTAAATTAGGTTTTTTTTTTGTTTGTTTGTTTTTAGATTTATTTATTTGTTATGTATACAGTGTTCTGTCTGCATGTCTGCAGGCCAGAAGAGGGCACCAGATCTCATTACAGATGGTTGTGAGCCACCATGTGGTTGCTGGGAATTGAACTCAGGACCTCTGGAAGAGCAGTCAGTGCTCTTAACCTCTGAGCCATCTCTCCAGCCCCTTAAATTAGGTTTTTTTTTTTTAAATTTACTTATTTATTATGTATACAGAAGAGGGTGCCAGATCTCATTACAGATGGTTGTGAGCCACCATGTGGGTGCTGGGAATTGAACTCGGGACCTCAGGAAGGGCAGTCGGTGCTCTTAACCTCTGAGCCATCTCTCCAGCCCCTTAAATTAGGTTTTTAAATTACATTTTTTTGATGATTTTGTGGGGGTGGGATTCATGTAACATGACACATTGCTGGGGTCAGTTCTCTCCTTCCACCACGTGGGTCTGGGATCACACCTAGTTTGTCAGGCTTGGCCACAGGCACCTTTACTCACTTTACAGGCCATCCTGCAGGACTGTGGGACTGTGGGAGGGGAAAAAAGGTGTAGAGTCTGCTTCAAGCCCAGGCTGGGGGCTTGGCTGGGACCCCAAAAGGTCCCCAGGAGTCCCGGTTAGAAGGTCGTTTGACCTGCAAGGACCTCATCGAGGCCTCCTAGCCGTGGCCAGAGGCACCTGCAGGCTCAGCATGTGCTCAGGACCTTGGCAGGGCGGTGAGGAGGGAGGGCCAGCAGCTTGCCATCCTGGGCGGACAGGAGCTTTTCAAGATCGCCAAGGTGCAGGCAAGGCAGTCAACCTTAGCTCAGGGTACGGCCAACTCTTTGCTGCCTCTGCTGGCAGTGACTTGGAGGACTTCCCCCATGTACCACACAATGTGCTCCTCAGAAATGGACAGTGGTAACAGCCGCACAACACTCAAGAAAGCCTTTTTTTTTTTTCTTCAGATTTTATTTTTATTATTTATCTTGTTGCGGGGTCTCTCTTTGTAGTCCTGGTTATTCTGAAACTCATTATGTAAACTAGGCTGGCCTGAACTCACAGAGATCCTCCTGCCTCTGCCTCCCGATTTTTAAAGACTTACTGGTTTATGTGTATGAGTGTTTGTCAGCATGTATGCTGGCACCATGAGCTTGCAGGAGCCCACAGAGGCCAGGAAAGGTTGTCATATCCCATGGGACTGGAGTTATAGGTGGTTGTGAGCCACCACGTAGGTGTTGGGTCAGGTTCTCTGTAAGAGCAGTAAGTGCTCATAACCACTGGGCCATCTCTTCAGCCCACCTCTGACCCTGGCCCCAATGCCGTCTTTCAGATACGATCACCTTGGTTCTCAGTGGACAGATACTGAGACTTGAGGCCACTCACTCACCAACATGGAGATCCAACAGGAGCCCCCCTTCAGACTTTTAACTGTGTGTGTGTGTGTGTGTGTGTGGTGTGTGTGTGTGTGTGTGTGTGTGTGTGTGTGTGTGTGTGTGTGTGTTTTGGGGGTATGCATGTGAGAACAATGACCACAGGGACCAAAAGAGGGCATAGGATTCTCTGGAGCTGAAGTTACAGGTGGAAGGGGTTAAGATGACCTGACATGGGTTCTGGGAAACCAAAGATGGGTCCCCTGCAAGAGCAGCAATCTTGCTGGCGGTGGTGGCGCACACCTTTAATCCCAGCACTCGGGAGGCAGAGGCAGGCAGATCTCTGTGAGTTCAAGGCCAGCCTGGTCTACAGAGCGAGATACAGAAAAGGCTCCAAAGCTACACAGAGACACCCTGTCTGGAAAAACAAAACAAAACAACCTAGCAATCTTGCCAGCTCCGAATCTATGAGTCCTAGGGGTCTAACTCTGGTTGTCAGGCAAAGGCCTTTATCGGCTGACTGGCTGCGGAGCCATCTTCTGAGATAGTTTTGTCTTTAGATAGGGTCTCACTATGCAGCCCTGGGTGGTTTGGAATTCACAGTGATCTGCCTGCCTCTGTTCCTGGAGTTTTGGGATGAAAGGTGTGCGCCACCATGCCCGGCACTGTGAAATTCCACACCAAGGCTGAAAGACATTTCCTTACAGTTAGTGACTGCCCGAACTGTGTTCGCTCAGCCAGTAATGCTGAGAGACCAAAGAAGTCAGGGATCGATTGGCTTTAGCCAGAGACCTAAGGGATGTGAAGTCAATACCACCAACTGATGAACCACATAGCCTGAGAGTGGGTGACTTTGCCAAGCTCTTGGTTCCTGGGGTGAAGGGTACTGTCCTCTTAGTCTTCAGGGACTCTGGCTCAAAAGTCACTGATTTGGTCAGTGACTGTAAGTCAGCAGTAGAGCCCCTGCCTAGAATCCCCCAGTGAGGGGCTGGGGTGTGGCTCAGTGGTAGAGCCCCTGCCTAGAATCCCCCAGTGAGGGGCTGGGGTGTGGCTCAGTGGTAGAATGCTTGTCTATCAGGCAGGAGGGTCTTTATAAATCCTCATCACCACAAAACAAAGTCATCCCCTTGATTTCAGGTGTCTTCAGAGCTGAGCTCTGCTGTTCCCTCCCCACCACACTACAGAGGATGAGGAACCCCAGCCTGAGTGTGTGGGGACATATTTGACCACTAGGGCCTCAGGAGCCACCCATAGGTGTGACGCTCATCCCTGGTCTCTGACCATGCAGGAAAGGGCCCAGCCCAGCCACAGTTCATACTGTCCCACCTGGCTTTGCTCTGACTCTACATTCCCCTCAGGTGCCAATCCCAGTTCCTCAACTTCCCTGCTGGTGATGTGGCTTCACAGTCAGCACCCTGCCCCAGCCAGTGGCCCTGGAGTGACTCGTAAAACAGGCACATCTTCAATAGTTCCTCGGGACAGTTACCTGCCTATCTGGGGAGGGCAGTGCCACACACCTAGCTGGCTGAGGCTTAATTAGCCCACATGCTGAGAGGTGGAGCCACCTGATGAGGTCACAGGCACCGCCCTGGGAAATGCCAGTTCCTGCTCTGCCCACAGAGGGCAGGCTCGGGTGTGGGGAACAAAGGCCTGGCATCCCCGCAGGCCTGGGTGCTCCCCTTTGCCTGAGTCAACTTGGCGTCTGCCCTTCATCTCCCCTGCCCCCGCAGCCTCACCCACCACCCCCGCAAGCCTCCTCCTACCCCCTGGGATGCCAACATCAGTTGCTGGGATGCAGTTCAGAGGCCTGGCTCCCTGAGGAGGAAGTAGGTGGGGGCAGGTGGCATCCTCACCTAGCCAGAAATCCAGGACATGAAGGCCAGCCCTGGCTTTCCACAGCTTCCTTTATTGCTTTTTTGACTTCCGTATTCCTCCTCACTAGACACCGGTGTGGGAGCTCCTTACTCCAGGAAGTTGCTACCTGCTGCCCTTTTGGCTTCCAAAGTCACCAGGGTGCCTTCCATCCCAAATCCCGTTGGTCTTGAGCCCAGCCCTGCCCTCACACCCTCCTGGGGCAGGCGGGATGTGGCTGCTGGTGTTCTCCATCCCAAACCCAAGTGACCTCTACACCCCTGAAATTAAAGGACTTAGGCCATCGGCCTTGGCTTGCCCCCATTGGTCCGGTCCCGGGGGTGATGCACCTCTCTACTGTGTCCTGATCCATGGGCCACCTGGGACGTCCCTGCGGCATTACTGGCTCCACGATTGGCCTGGGGATCATCCCGGGACGGGGACTTGGGCGGGCTGGGTGGCTTGAGTGCGCTAACGGCCCGGATGAGACCCATGCGGCGGCGGATGGAATGGTCCAGGTTGACCGTGCAGCGCAGCAAACTCTGTGCCTCGGACACGGTGAAGGGGAAATCAGTGCCCAGAAAGCGCTCAAAAAGCTCGGGGTCGCCATCGAGGTCCAGCACATTCTGCAAGGCCTTGGTCATGGTGTGCAGCTCGCGACTGTTGTCGCAGAAGACGTCCCAGAGGCGCGCGCGGCCCTCGGGCGCGCCCCCCGCCTGCTGCCGGTCCTCCAGGCATTGCAGCACCCAGCTGAGGCGACAAGGCCACTGGTTGGCGAGCACGACCCAAGCCACCGCGTGACGCGGGGTGGGTCCCACGCGGTCCGGCTGCTGCTGCTGCTGCTGTTGCAACAGGCGCACGGTGATGGGCACCGTGTTGACGATGCGCCGCATGGACACTACGTTGTCGGGCACGTACTCGTACAGGCAGTCGCGCTCGTCGTGCAGGCAGCAGAGCGCCTCCTGGATGCGCCGCGCCGCCTCCGAGTCCACGCGACCCTGCGCGCGCTCCCCGTCCGCCTGCGTCTCCACCGCCAGCAGCTGCGTACCCTCGCCGGCGGCCGAGCCCTGGCTCTGCGGCTGCAGCTTGAGCGTCAGCTCCCGGAACAGCAGATCGTCGCGGCTGCGCACCGCGTCGTGCAGGAACTGCAACTTGGTGCGACGGCCCATGACCGGCACCGAGAAGGGCAGCGTGACGGTGCGGTTGAGGAACAGGTAGCCGTTGTCCGCCGTGCCCTTCATGTTGCCCGCGCTCTCCAGGCACGCGGCCAGGATGCTGGGGTCCACCACCAGGATGAAGATGAAGGGTGCGTGGCTGTCGGACAGCAGCGTGTTGATGGCGTTCAGCACGCCCACCACACGCTCCGGGTAGCACGTGTCCAGCCCGGTGACCTCGAGGACCACGCGCAGCCGGCGTCGCTGGTAGATCTCCAGGAAGCACAGGAAGTCGGTGAGCAGCTCCACCTCCTTCTTCACCTCGCACATGAAGCCCAGCTGGCTGCCGAACTTCTCACGCGACACTAGGCGCTCGATCTTCTTGCGCTGGCTCACGAACAGGTGCTTGCCCACGGAGTACACGGCCATGAGCAGCCCCGAGCCCGACAGCGTGGTGGCCGCGCCGCCCAGCGCCTTGAGCACGCCACGACCCGTGTGGCCCGGCGCATGGCCCCCCAGCGACAGGTACAGCAGCCCCACGCCCAGGCACAGCGCGGCCAGCAGCGCCAGCAGCGCCAAGCACACGCGGCGTCGGCAGTGCCACTCGCGTTGACAGAGGCCGTCGCGTGGGCCACCGGGCTTGTTGCCCAGCACCGAGTACACGCTGAAGGGCAGCGCGCCGTAGTGGTGGCGGATGCCCTCGCACAGCGTGGTCACCAGCCCCGCCCACAGCTTGTCGGTGCCCGCGTACTGCCAGGCGCTAAAGCGGATGAACAGGAAGCGCACGTTCCTGCGCCGCAGGTGCAGCTCGGTGATCACCGGCTGCAGAAACACCAGGAACCACAGCAGCTGCGGGACGCCCCAGCCGCGCACGCGCCGCGGCCGCCACTGCACGCGCTGCAGCTCCTCGCTCTCGCGCTGCGCCGCCTCCTGCTGCATCAGCGCTGGGGGAGGGGAGGGGAGGTGTCAGTGGCGATGGCCCGGAGGGGCTGGGCCCAGGTGCGTGTAAGTGGAGGCGGGAGGCCTGAAGAGAGAGACTGGGAGGGTGAGGACAGAAGTAGGGACCTCCCTGCAGAGAGGTAGAAAGAGTTGGCAAGAGGGGGAGGCACCTTGGATGTCCTATCCATCCATTCCCAATTCCAACTGGGAATGAATGATAGGTGAATGAATGAATGAAATGCCCGAGTACAAGAATATGTATGCATGCATGAACAAATGAATGAAACGCCCAGGTACAAGAAGATGAATGGATGGATAAATGAATGGATGAAATGCCCTGGTACAAGATGAATGAATGGATTATGAATGAATGGGTGAGTGAAATGTGGGAAGAGGACAGGCCAGACAAGGAAGCAGGAACCCAGACTGAGTCTGTCTCTGGCTGACTGCCCCTCCTCCGGGAGCCTACCCTGATCAGGCTGCAAGGGATGTCCCTGAGCAAGGGTGGGGGAGGACCAGAGGATGTGACTTGGAGAACAGAGAAGGGACCAGAGACCCAGTTTCCTGCCCACTCCCCCACCCCACCCCACCCCTGCCTGCCCTTGAAACACGCAGATACTCACTCATGATCTTGTCCAGCATCATATGAAGACGGCAGCCGAAGGGAGCGTAGAAGCCCACCGTCACCGGGACCGGCACGTGACACAGAGTTTTAGCCAGACAGCTGCAGTAGACATCGTCCTCCGTCAGGATGTCTGGAGGTGGCAGAGGGAAACCGAGTCAGTGGCGCTGGTCGGGTGCGGCTCTCCCTCCTCCCGTGTGCCCTCCACGCCTGCAGCCAGCCCTGCTCTGCCTGCCACCAGCACCTTGGGTCCTCCTGGATCCCCATGGTGACTCAGGTCAAAGCCCTCGGCGGAAGCGCACCCACCCCCCCACCCCCCCCACCCCCGTCTAGGATCTGGGACTGACCCAGAGATTGGCAGAACCTGGCCTTCTTGGCCCTAAATCATTAGGCCTGCCCAGCCCTTTACATGCCCGTAGTTCTAGGAAAATCTCACGGGCCTTCCTTGGGGCACAAGGCCCTCGAGACAAGGACACTCTCCTGCGCCCCAAAGCTCCATACACAGGGATCTCGGAACTGTGGCGGCTTGTGAGCCCCTTGTCCCTTCTCGTGACCAGACACTAGGGAGGGTAAAGAGACTGACCTAGTCACTGGCCAGTGCCCCTGTATCCAGTGACCACTGAGGACACAAGTTCCTCATCCCAGAAGGCCTTGTGCGCAAGCACCACAGCGTCCCCTCTAGAGGGGCTGAGCATTACTTCTTGGACCTAGACTTAGGATGTCCAAAAGGTGGGGCCCACTCATGGAAGCTGACGTGGTGGGCTGCGGGGTGTGGCTGTGACTGGCAGCAGAGCCAGGAAGGGCTTAGGATAAGGTGAGCTGGGGTGACAGTGGCCTGGGCGGACCCCAGCCATGCCTAATCGATGGGTGACCTCACCACACTAATCCTCTCTTTCTCTGAGTGTGAAATGGACTTCCCGGCCCCCGGGCGCCATGGCAGGTCGTGCATGCCCAACCTTGCTGTGCGTTCTCATTACCTGTTGCTCTACTTCAGACCCAGGTCCTGACACAGCTGTGTCCCCCACCTTTGGGGCCGCCACCCTGAACCTGGCTCAGCCCCTCCCTGCTCCGGATGGACTCTGCCTCTTCCCAGTGGCCCCTTCTCTGAGCCTACGCCTGCCTCACCTTGGCTGTCCCTGCGGCAGACCACCTCAGTGCCTAATATGACCGACCCTGCCATCTGAGTGGTACCCTGACGATGGCCCCGTTCCAAGCCCGGGGTCCCCTTTCCCGTCTCTTATTTCCCCTCAAAGTGATTGATCCCGTAACTCCTCACTGAGCTGTCTTCCTGGAACCCGCTGTACCAGGTGACCGTGCCCCCCCCCAGCGCTCTCCCCTCTCCCATGCTCTTCCTACCTCTTCTTTAACCCCCACTCTCCACCTGTGCCCCCCAGCACCACAGCTGGCCAAAAAGCTGCCCCAGGTCCTCATCACCCCCTGCCCCTTGTCCTCCCTGGCCTTGTGGGCCAGTTGAGGTAGGGCTAAGAAAAGAGAAACCAGAAGCAGAGCACCCGCAGAGAGGAGGGGCAGAGGCACCCAGCGAGTGAGCGCGGGTCTGCCCCAGAAGTCAGGGACCCCAACCGTTAAGGCAGAGACCAAGGGCTTGGGATGAGCGCTCTCCGCACAGGGACCACAGTGTGTGTGGACCGAGGACAGGCCCAAGGTGCCAGCCAGGGAGCAGAAGGCCCAGGCAGAAGCAAGGCAATGGGGACGCAGCCCCAGGGGGAAAGCCTGGGCTCAGCACCGGCGCCGTAGGAGGTGAAGGAGCCGCAGGCTGGGGGCGCAGGCAGGGGCCGCGCCTCGGTGGGCTCGCTGGGCTCCAGGAGGGCACCAGATGCAGAGGGCTGGGCTGGGCTGCTGCTGGCCGTGGCTGATACAGCTGCGGGTGATGAAGTGGCAGGCTGCGGGGCGCTGGCTGGTCCCATGCGGGCAGCGGCGACCGCAGGTGACCCCTTCTGGGCCCCGCGAACTGGACAGAGCCGCTGCCGCAGCGGACTGGGAGGGAGGGGTGGGGGTTGCCGCTGTTGCTGCTGCCGCTGTCGCTGCAGAATGAGGGCCTGGGGACACCTGCGGCAGCCGCTGCCACCCCGGTGGCTGTGATAAGCCTGCTGCCAGTGAGCCTTGGGGGGCAGCTGACAGGGCCCGTGGGCGTGAGTGGCCACCGGGTCCTGGTACCACTGACGACAGCATCCTGGAAGGAAGGAAGCGGGGGTGACTGGGACTGGGTCCCGGTCCCCCTGGGGACACTGGCTTGAACCAGGTTGTGCTATTTGTTGGCCTGGAGCATCCATGGGAGCCCCAGAGGCCCCAGGAGTTAGAGGCGCACCAAGGACCCAGGGGATGTCAGGGACAGGACACACAGGGTCTGTGCTTTCCAGAGAGGACCAAGAGAGGACAATACCGGAGATTCCTGCATCTTGGCACCCCAAATCCCGAGACTAATGTCCTGCATCCCTGGGGGAGGGGGTCCTTGCTGCAGAATCTTAGGGTGAGGATGGCTGAGGATCTAGGAGCTGGCCTGGCTGGTCGGAAGTGGCCGTGGAGAGGGGACAAGCTAAGGACTGAGAAGGCCGGTGGGTCCTGAGCTATCAGACCCCGGGAGTCTGGGACGCCTTTGACAGGAAGTCAGTGCCCCCTCCCCACTCCCCTTGGTCATTGTGGGAATCTGAGCCACTACCAGAGACGCACCCACTGGGGGCCTCCCCCCCTACTCTGCCCCTCCCACCCTGTAGCTCCTCTGGAGGTTGTCCCCCACAGCCTGGAGATGTTCAAAAGGATTTCCTGCTCCCACCCCTAGTGAATGCTCCAACTTTTGGACTCTAGAGGAGACAAGCATGGTGGTTATCAGATTCCTGTGAGCCTGGGGTAGGAGGAGCGCTTGAGCCTAGGAGGTCAAGGCTAGCCTGGGCTACAGAGTGAGACCCTGTCTCAGCCCTTTTCAGTAAGAGCAATCTCACTGTGTAACCCGGGCTAGCCTGGAACTTGCAGCAGGTCCTCCTGCCTCAGCCTGGAAAATGCTGGGATGACAGGCATGTGCCACAGCAATCGGCACGTAAATTCAGCACCCCACCCCACCCCCACCCACTTCTCCTGCCACAACCCACCCCCTCAAAATGAGCTCTTACCTTTCTGGTGCCCCAACTCAGGATCCAAAAAGTATTGCTCGTCGGGGGTCCGGGCACTCTTGGTGAAGCGGACATTGTAGTTCTTCTGCATGGCGGGCCGTGATGTCAGTGGCCCGTTCCTAGATGGAGGGGTCAGTGCTCAGCTCGGTGGGGTCCCTGGGCTGTTTTAAGATGACCCCTTGTGATCTTGAACAGGCAAGAGGCACAGTCCAGATGTGGGGGAAGGGGGCTCCCCTGGGTCACTGGAGTGGGCACTGAAGTGCGGGAGAGACAATGGCCAGATGCCAGGGGGTGACTGTGGGGCCAGGTGAGGGAGTGCAGACTGACCTGGGAAGCCACCAAGCAGAGCCAGACTAGAATCTAAGAGCAGGGAACTTCCCTGGCATGGTGGCACATGCCCTGAATCCCAGCACTCAGGAGACAGAGACGGGAGGGGCAATCTCTGCCTTTGAAGCCAGAAAGAGCCACAGAGTGAGACCTCTCACAAAGCAAAAGAAGAAATAATAAATAAATAAATGTGGGGAACTCAACGCAGGGTGGAGAGAAGGGGCATCTGGGGTTAAAGCGAAGCTGGTGTCTTCTGAGGAGACACAGGGGGGCGCGGCGTGTTTAGAGGTTCGGAGGAGTCAGAGCTGAGCTGGGAAAGATACTGTCTGGCCCAGGGCGATGGGAACCTGGGTGACTGGGGTTGGGGATCAGGACAGTGGTCCAGCCTACCACCGCATGCCCCCCACATCCCAGCCTGGGCTCTCAGTACCTACCTGGTGGTGGCCCCGCGGCCCCAGCTCCCTGCCGTGGCCCCGCGCAGGCCTGGCTAGAGCCCAGTGGCGCCCGCTCGGCCGGTTCTCCGGCGTGTGTCCCCGCCCTTTGGGCAGGCGCCTGGCCTGCTGCTCTCTAGGACTGGGTGCCCCGGACAGGATGAACCCAGGAGGGGGTGGAGAGTCCGCAGCAACCCTCACACCAGGTTTCTGGACACCTCTGCCGGGAGGGAGGAGGCAGAAAAAATCCCAACCGTCTGCTGGCTCTGATGTGGCACAGCTGTGTGACCATGGGTCAGTGACTTCATCTCTCTGGGCTTCCTCGTCGATGAATAGGTCAGGTTGGCACCTGTTTCCTGAGGTTGTCAAAAGGATGAGTCCATCCAGCCCTCAGGGCCAGCACCAGCTGCCCCACTTACCGAGTGCTGCTCTGGATGCCTCGCATAGATCCCCGGCAAGCGGCTTCTGCGCCTGCTCACTCGGTAGCCCCCTTTATCACCACAACCCACAGAAGTCCTGCCCACTTCACAGAGGAGAAATCTGAGGCCCAGAGACACAGAACGCCTTCCTTGCCCCAGACCACACAGAGCCGGCAATGAAAGGAAGTGGTGGCTGCCAAGCCAAGCCTTGCCTGTGCTTGGTCGGGCCAGGGTGGTGCTGGGGAAAAGGGCACCCCACACTGTGGAATTCTTCCCTTGCGTCAGCGGGGCCTGGACGGGGCCTGGACGGCCTCACTGCCTCCTGCCGTCAGGGCCTGGCTACTTTCCTCCAGCTGTGGTTTCTTTCCTGCCAGCTGTCCTTCCGGCCCCTTCTTTGGGGAGTGTCCCCTGGTCCATCTGGGAGGCAGGGATGTATCCAGAGGTGAACCGTGGCATGCCAGTCCTGCCCACTAGGCTGTGTAGAAAAGGCTACTGGACCCATAGAGGGGACCAGGGTGGGGCTGACCAGGCAGGGGACCATGCGTGCAAAGTGGGGTGCCAAGAGTTTAGTTGTAGGGAGCTGGAGAGAGGGACAGAACAGGGAACACAGGGGACATCTGGACCACTCTACAGAGGTGGATGCTTCAACCCTAGGGACTCCGCTGAGCCTGGTGACATTGTCAGTCATCTCTTGGTAGGCTGAGGCAGGAGGACCACCTGAGTTCAAGGCCAACCTGAGCTACATGACTAGACCTTGTTTTTTTGTTTTTTGAAGACAGGGTTTCTCTGTGTAGCTTTGCGCCTTTCCTGGATCTCGCTATGTAGCTCAGGCTGGCCTCAAACTCACAGAGATCTGCCTGCCTCTGCCTCCCGAGTGCTGGGATTAAAGGTGTGTGCCACCACCGCCCGGCTCTAGATCTTGTCTTATGTGTATGAATGTTTTGCTTGCATTTATGTGTAGATACCTGGTGCCCACAGTAGTCAGAACAGGGCTTCTCAAATCCTCTGGAAGCAGAGTTATGGATGGTTGTAAGCCACTATGTGGGTGCTGGGAATCAAACCTGGGTCCTCAGCAAGAGCAACCATCTGTCCTGTCGGGTGGGAGAGACCTTGTCTTGGGGCTGGGGGCCTGAAGCGATGGCTCAGGAGTTAACAGAGCCTGCTGCCCTTGCGGAGGACTGGATTCGGCAGACGTACACATAACTAACAAAGAGCCAGTGGCCCTTGCTCCTTCCACTGGGGTCTCGGCCCCACCTCGGTCTGCAGTCCTGGGTGCAGAGTCCAGGCCCGAGTGCAGCCTCAGATGCTACAGATACAACCAGGAGGCGGCAGGGTGAGGCTGCGTTCGCCGGGCCCTGCTGGGCCGAGGGCAGCCCCAGACTTGCTGGCTGGCAGAGCCCGTGAGCGGGGCCAGGTGTTCAGGGTGGGGTGGGTGCAGAGGGACATGCACAGGTCTGTTCCCATGTAAAGAACTTTATTGAGCACTCGCCATCCGGGTGACAGAGGCCTTAATGTCCCTCCATGCCCATCCTGGAGTCACTGGATGGTTTTGCCTCCTGGGACCCTCCAGTTCCTTCCATTCCCTCATCTGAAGCACGCGATCACCTCAGAGCCTGTGAACTCCAGCTTCAAAGCCACCTGCAAAGGTGACCAGCTGGACGGGGCCAAGGTACCAGTCTCCTGAGGCTGGGGTCAGGCAGGGCAGGCCTGGGGTCCTCAGGACTTCTGGATCACCACCTGGAACTTACCTGGAAGGGAAGGGCCACCCTGAACTGGGGCTGGGACAGGAAGCCTGTCAGCAGGCTGGCTGTTCACCTGAACCAACAGCCTGGGGCGCCTTGGAGTGGGTCGCGGGGTTACCACCCCCACCCAACTGGCCTGCATCCCAGATCATGGAGGAGCCCAGAGACGGGTGGCTGAACATGTAGGAGGCAGGAGGGCTGGCCTGAGCTCCTGACATGTCCTGCTCATTCACCGCAGGTCCCCACAGTGCCAAGGAGGGGGTGGCAGCTGCTCACTGGGGGGGGGGGGGGGGGCAGGGCTCAGGCCCAGCAGTGCCCTATGGGGTCACGATAACAGCAGATGGGTGGTGAGTTGCCACTCCTCAAAGCCTTTGGGAGCTTGACCAGGGTGTCAAAGATGTCCCACTGGGTCCTCTGCTAGCCTCTACCCTTAGAGGCACCCCAGGGACACAAACTGGGTACATGGATGTGCTCACGCTAGTGGTCTCTGGGCCTCAAATTCCATGTCAGATGTGGTTTGATAATCTGGTTTCCCTTCCCAAGACTGATGAGGGACCCATCAGGGATGGGGAAGCCCCAAAGCCTACACCACAGTTAAGGGATGCAAAGCACCCCTCCCCCAGTGACTTACAGGCGGGCAGGGCAGCCACAGAGGCGGTGACCAGGCTCTGGAAGCCCAGCGTATGGAGGGCGCCGCACAGAAGGCCGCAGGTGAAGGCCAGGAACTAGGATGGGGACACAGACCACTGTGGGAAGAGGGGAGGCCAGGCCCGAGCCCCAGGAGAGGCCTAGCAGGGGGTGGGCAGATAGGCGTGTCCTGTACCGCCCCCAATACCTTGGGAGCTTCCTCCAGATACTGTGACCCCGAGCCCATGGTGACGAGGAGGGGGAAGCTGTTGTCCTGCAGCACGTAGGTCCCCTGGTGACAGAAAAGAGGGGACGGGCTGGGCACGGACCAGGGAAGGACCCCAGTCCCCAATCCTGCAGAGCTGCCGGGCCTGGGTACCCAGGAGTGCCAGGAGAGGCCGATGCCCTGGGCCAGGAAGCAGTGACAGGGAGTGGGCGTGGCGTGGGTGTTCACGGGGACTACCACAGCCTGGGACAAGAATCATCATGTCGAGGCCACCAGCTGCCTGGGGAGGGCTCACTCCTGACAGGCGGGCTGAAGTTGCAGAAATGGCCTTGACACACCCCACCGCAGCCCTGGCTTCCCCGAGGGGCTCCAAGGAGAAGGGGCAGATGATGATGATGGCAATCTACGGCTCTTGCCTCCCAAGTCCTGGGGGGGGGGCACACTGTGGCATTCTCTTGTGGGGTCGCCACTGCCCCCAACCTGGAGGCCAGGTGCTGGGGCTGAGCCAGGCCAGCTCACACCCACCTGGTGGTTGGTGCGGAGTCCGTCCATGTGCTTTTGGAACGTGGCAGCCCACAGGTCTTTGCACAGGAACTTGAGAGCGTCCAGCTCCTCTCTAAAGGCCAGCGTCTCGCGGGGCAGCCTGGATGAGGATGTGGAATGAAGCCAGGCCCATCCAGTACCTGTGTGGGCCCACGAAAGCTTCCCCACCCTCGGTCTTGACAGCAGGAACCCCAGCATCGGCCTGCCCACCCTCCCGGCAGCAGCGGAAGGCAGGTGGGGCTGCCTCTCACCTCTCGCCCAGAGCCTGGCCCACGCGGAAGCCCAGGCCCTCCAGGACCGACAGGCTCTTCTTCTTTCCCTAGAAGGCCAGGAAAGGGAGGCTCAGGGGACGCTGCGCAGGTTTCTCTCCTTGGCCAGGAAAGCTCAGCTTCCAGATCCTTCTATCTGATCCTGGTCTTCTGACCAGGTAGAGTCCCTGAGCCCAGCCCTCTTGTCTGTCCCATGTGAGGTTGGGGCCAAGTTCACCGAGATCATCAGTGGCTGGCACAAACACCCAACCGGAGAAGGGGGGTTGGGCTGAGCAGGCATGCTGTTCCAGGTGCTCAACCTTGGGGAGCCAAGGCAGGCTGCACTCCAGGGGTGGAACCGGGCTCCGAAGGGTTAAGAAGCTGCCCTAGGCCACTGTAGACCTGTCATGGAAGGCTGAGGCGGGAAGGTCAACCGTGCGCCTGAACTACAGAGTATGTTCACGGCCAGTGTGGGAAACTTGGCCGAACTCTATCTTGAGAAAAAAATTCAAGGCAGGTGTGGTGGGGTACTCCTATAGTCCCCAAACTTGGGGAGCAGAGGTGTGAGGACCAGGAGCATGGGGTCATCCTCAACCACAGTGAGCTGAAACCAGCCTGGGCTAACTGAGGCCGTCTCCCACAGTTACAGAAGAGGGTTAGGGGCGAGGCTCACCAGGAAGGGGGGCTTGAGACCTTGTATCCAATCTCACCTCAACACACCAATCACGGTGCCAGCTCAGTGCAGGGGGCCTGGGTGAAGGGCATCTACGTTTCAAATCCAGGTCTTAGCCAGGCATGGCAGTGCCACCTATGAACCCAGCACTTGGGGGGCAGAGGCACAAGAATCACAAACCTGAGGCCAGCTGGGCTATATCCCTGTCTCAGACGCCGCCCCCAAAAGCTGGGCATGAAAGTGCACACCCTTTCACCCTTTTTTTTTTTTTTTTGAGACATAGTTTCTCTGTGTAGCCCTGGCTGTCCTGGAACTCGCTCTGTAGACCAGGCTGGCCTCAAACTCCACCACCCAGCAACAGTGCACACCTTTAATCCCAGCACTCTGCAGGCAGAGGTGGGTGGATCTCTGTGAGTTCAGGGCCAGCCTGGTCCACATAGTGAGTTCCAGAATAGCCAGAGCTACATAATAGAGAGACCTTGTCTCAAAAACAAAACAAAACAAAAACAAAATATAAAGAATAAAAACAAAACGGAACATCAAAGCAAGCCAGCAGAATAGCTCAGTGGGTAAGGTGCTGGATGCCAAGACTGACGACCTGAGTTACGTCCTGGGGTCTCACAGGGAAGGAGGGAACTGACTACCTGTAGCTGTTCTCTGACCAGGTACAGTGGTGCACGCCTTTAATCCCAGCACTCGGGAGGCAGAGGCAGCCGGATCTGAGTTCAAGGCCAGCCCGGTCTGCAGAGCAAGACTGTTTCAAAACCAACAAGCTGTGTGTGAGCTTCACACTCATGCCATGGCCTGCTCCTTACAAAATAAATAAATGTAGCAGGAACACACCACTGAGCAGCCAGGCCTCACCCAAACGGGCAGAGATGACACACCTTCCCACAGGAGGGGGGGGGGCTCTGCTGGCTTCCTCCGGCACAGCCTAGGAAGAGAGGCCGTGGTGGCGGATCAGACATGCCGAAGAGAGATGCTGCTGACCTGCAGGGTGGCGTGCGGGAGATCCTGTCACATCTGTCACCCTTGGGCTGGTATTGCACCCTCACACTTCCCGAAGGTGGAGGGACCAGGGAGATGGGGTGGCACAGAATGTCTGTGCCTCAGTTTCTTTTTGCATGAAAGGAAGGTCGCCTTAGCAGCAGTCCCCTGGGATCCTTAGCGGTGAGAGAAGGGGCCAGGGGCATTCAAACCACAGATCAACCTCTTAAGCCTTACTCTGGCACCCTGCACATGGGGTGTGCATCTGTGTCCATCTGTGTCCAGGTTACCTGGAGCAGAACCCTGTAAAGGAGGTGGCTATGTTCCAAAGTTCCAGAACCTAGAATAGCCCGGTGGTTGGCCAGCCTGGGGACCCTGGTGGCCACTGTTCCCCTCAATTCCTGGAGGCAGAGCCAGCTCTACTGTTAAGGAATAAATGTGTCCCTGCTCAGGAGTCCCTAGGGTTACAAGGAACGTCCCCCCCTCTGTGGCTCAGGCTTCCTGGTTGCAGACACAGGGCGGGCCCACCAGCCGAGCTGGGATGGGGAGGGGTCAGAGGGGTCGCTAGCAAGCTCAAGTTTTCCTTTCACAAACGTCACACTCCCAGGGATGGACAGCCTGGATGTGTGACCTAGATACAGTGGCCTCAGTTACCCACATGTGCAATGAGGCTCAAGGCCATACCCACTCAGTGATGGTGACAGACACAGCTGTTGTCACTCTGGCTTCCCTCTGCCTGTCCCTGGGCAAGGGTCAATTAAGTCGCTGCTGACCTGAACAGACCGGAGTGGCTGGGTCACGGATTCAGGGGCGAGGTGTTGTGGGATAGTTGTACACTGTGTGAAGACACATTGCTGTGATTGATTTAATAAAGAGCTGATCGGCCAATAGTCAGACAGGAGGTGGAGGCGGGACTTCTGGGCAGAGAGGACATAAGGAGATAATAGAGGCGTGCGTGGAGGATGCTCGGAGACACAGAGGAAGCAGGATGGGCTGTACATGACAGAACCTAGATTAATAGAAATGGGCCCATTTAAGTGATAAGAGCTGGTTGAAAAGAAGCCTAAATTAAGCCTAAGCTTTTATAATTCATAAAAAGTCTCCATGTAGGATGGATCTCTGTGAGTTCGAGGCCAGCCTGGTCTCCAAAGCGAGTTCCAGGAAAGGCACAAAGCTACACAGAGAAACCCTGTCTTGGGGGAAAAAAAAAAGTCTCCGTGTCATTATTTGGGAGCTGGCTGATGGGACAGAGAAAGACATTTGGCGCCCACACAAAAAGAAAAGTCACAGCAGCCAGCACCGCCCCAATCGCAATCGCTGCCTGGGCCTCTCTGCTTGCGGGGACTCTGGAAAGTGGACTCCACAACTTCCCGGAGCTGGGGCCATAAATGCGCCTCTGGCAGATACCCGCTGGCACGAGGCTAGTCTCTCCGGGAACCGAGGGGGCTGGAGCCAGCGCTAGCCACCGACTAACAGTTTAGGATTGGTCTCACGGTCCAAGAAGACAACAGACCCACCGAAAGCCAGGTCCAGACACAGAAAACCGCTAAAAAGGTGTAGTATGCTTAAAACGGTGCTTAGGTGCTGGGAAAAGAAAAAAGAAAGATATAGACATATACAGTCATAGGAAAAATAGTTTAAAAATACAAAAGTAAAATCTTTAAAGAGGGAGTAAAGTAATATTTTAAAAAGCCACATAAGGATGGAAAATATTTTAAAACAGGGAGTTTGGACCTTAAATGGTGCTTTGTTAAATTTGAATTTTTTTAATGCTCATGTACACAAAATAAGAGCTGCTGAGAGACATTGGATTATGGAAACTGCTACATTAAACCAACCTATATAGTTTAAGAATGTCTTCAAAATGGAAGTAAAAAAAAATCTTATGTTGAGGGAGAGGTTATGCCTTTGTTTCCACAGGAAACAAAAAGTTATGGCTCTTCAAAATTAATAAAGATCAAATTTGATTGAGAAAGGCCCCCTGAAAATCTTGGCCACAGACATAAAAAAGAACCAAGAAAGACTCCAAGACAGGTGACAGATATGCTGATCCCTCGACAAGGGAACAGCTTTGAGACTGGATGAGACATGATAAATACTGTTGGCTACAGAGTCCTCGTGACTTATTATACATGCCATACTTTCATATGGCATGGATGGAGATTTATATTACAGTTCGGTTATGCAGGCCAAATGGACTTAGAAAGTTGACAGATGCCTTTATCTGCTCAAACATAGAACAAAAATCATCTTTTTTTTTTTTTTTTGGGGGGGGTTTTCGAGACAGGGTTTCTCTGTGTAGCTTTGCGCCTTTCCTGGAACTCACTTGGTAGCCCAGGCTGGCCTCGAACTCACAGAGATCCGCCTGGCTCTGCCTCCCGAGTGCTGGGATTAAAGGCGTGCGCCACCACCGCCCGGCACAAAAATCATCTTTAACCGACATGCACACCACACATTCCACACTTGTGCTAATGCAGACGTATGTGTTACCTTTGAAAGTTTGTGTTTTCAGAATAAAAGGACCAGACATCAGTGAAGACAAGCAGCCCAGGCGATCCAGCCTCTCAGAATGCTGGATCTCAGAATCTGTTGTAGTTTCCTCAAATCTCTACATCCACAACAACTTCAAAGCTGCTAGCTGAGATGGTCCAGCCTCACAGACTGTCCAGCCAGGACTTCAGATAAGCCCTGCACTTTCCCACCAATGCGACGGGACAACAGTTAGCTCTCCCAGGACTTGGACATTATCACCATTGTCTCAGGGTCCCATAAAGATGCCATCACCTCAAACAACAGGAAACAGTCTAGAGAACACAGTGCCCACATTCCCAAGAGGTGGAGTGGGTGGTTTTTGGTCATTTGGTGGGTTATAGATGTTTGTCATCATTTGGGGGTGTTGGTTACAAGTTGTTATTGGTAATGATCAGGAAAAAGCTGAACAAAGGAGATTAGATTCAGGGATCTCAGTCTGAAAAGAAAAAGAGGGGTTATAGAAATGATAGGATAAAAGGGTAGATTATTGAATCTACTTTCAAACTAAAAAAGCAACTACTAGTCTCAGCTATTTTACATTGGTATGAATTTTTGTATATTGATGCAAATTTAAGGTTATTATTGTTTATGTATATATGTTTCTACTTACTTTAAGGTATTGTACCTATGTAGGTCATTTAAAAATGCAACATAAAGTTCTAGTCCTTAAAAACTATTATTATAATGCTGGGTGGTAGTGGCCCATGCCTTTAATCCTAGTACTTGGAAAGCAGAGGCAGGCAGCTCTCTATGAGTTTGAGGCCAGCCTGGTCTACAGAGAGTTCCAGTACAGCCAGAGCAACAGAGAAACCCTGTCTCAAAAAACCAAAAGAAAAATATTATAAGCCATTCACGACAATTAAGAAATACAGGTTAGTAGTTAGTCATCTATAACAATCAAACTTGTAGACATGTTAAGTATGTTTTCGAGGTCAAATAGAGATATATTTTATATAGACAGATGCTCTTCAAATACTTCAGAGATGTAAAGCATATGACATTTAAAATGGTTTAGTAACATAAAGCTTTTCATGACAGTGAGACGTATCTGCTCATAGTAGCACCAATTTACGTCATAAAATGATCATGGGCATCGAAGAACCTCCATATGGAGCTTGCTTTCACTGTGGCAAAATTAGTCATTGGGCATAGAAACTGTCCTTGCCTCAACTGCTGACAGTTACTGTCCAAACTGAACAAGAAGGACACAAAGGTGACTGCAAACTTTGCCAAGACAAGGCAGGACAGTCCTTCAAAATTCCTGCTCCACAGAAGTCTGTCAGATATTCTAGGTCTGCAGGCTGAAGATGGTGCCCAATGGTGCAGAGGCAGATGTCCAGGCAGCCAGATGTCTGTCATTTCTAAAGTTATGGAACTTGTTTGCTCTGCACTTCCTGTTTACTCAGGTAATAGTATATCCTTCTTGGGCCTCTGATGGGGTTGAAGACTAGAGAGTTACAGTTTCCACTGTTAACAAATTCAGAAAAAAAAGGCTTACATAAGAGGTACAGGGCTGGAGAGATGGCTCAGTGGTTAAGAGCACTGGCTGCTCTCCCAGAGGACCCGGGTTCAATTCCCAGCAACCACATGGTGGCTCACAACCATCTGTAATGGGATCTGGTGCCCTCTTCTGGCCTGCAGGGAAACATGCAGGCAGAACACTGTATACATAATAAATAAATAAATCTTTAAAAAAAGAGATATAAAGTGTTTAAGTTTGAAAGACATAAAAGCTTAAATTGTTTATCTAAAAAATGTTTTGAGATTTAAAAGATAGTTGTAGGATGGAAAGTTATGACAGAAAATGGTTTAGGTATAAAACTTTAATTCATCAAGATAAGATAGATAATAGAGTATTTTCTCTGAATATGCAAAATATAAATGGACTGAACATCGTGAATGTAATTCTTACCTGATAATTGTTCTCACTGTATATAATTTTACTATGTTAAGAGTTAAAACCTGGGCTGGAGAGAGGGCTCAGAGATTAAGAGCACTGACTGCTCTTCCAGAGGTCCTGAGTTCAATTCCCAGCAACCACATGGTGACTCACAACCATCTGTAATGGGATCTGGTGCCCTCTTCTGGTCTGCAGATATACACGCTGTAAACATAATAAATAAATAAATCTTGGGAAAAAAAGTTAAAACCTTTCTTCTTTACTTAGACAAAAAGAGGGAAATGTTGTGGGATATTTGTACACTGTGTGAAGATATATTGCTGTGATTGGTTCAATAAAGAGCTGAATGGCCAATAGCTACACAGGAGGTATAGGTGGGACGTCCAAGCAGAGAGAGGAAGTAGGAGGAGATAATTGAGGTGCAGAGGATACTTGGGCATTGAAATTTCCTCAGGGGTCCTGCCCTGAGATTTCTCTTAGAGTCCTGGGGAAGACGCTATGAATGGCCAGAGGTAATCTGAGGGAAAAGAATCTAAGTATGCTGAGCTCTGTCATCCATCTCCTTTATTCCTCTGAGATTAAAGTCTATCTACACAGCTTCAATCCTATGCTTATATTTAGCTCCTCTGGGTCCAGTCCCTTCTCCCCTGTCCTCTCACAGCTCTCTTTTCTGCCCCAACCTCTTCATCCTCATTCTTTTCCATCTCGGTTCCTTCCCCTCCATTTCCCGGCACTGGTCTCTGTCTCACCAGCAGCCTGACTCTTCCAATACCAAGCAAAGCTTCCAAGCTCCCTACCAGAGCAGTGATAGCCAGCTTCATCTGCAACCCAAAAGGGGAGTGAATGGAGGTGAGTGGATAAGGCCTGGAATAAGTCAGAAGGGGAACTTATGTGCTCAAAATACATTCTTACAAGTGGCTAGGTGAAATGTATGAGTCTATAATAAATGTGCTCAAACTACAATCTTACAGGTGGTTAGATAAAAGATTCTATAAGTCACTAAAATAAAACCGCCATATACCTGCAGGGCGGGGTAACTTCACTGGCAGCTAGGAAACCTGTCTCAAAGCTACACTGCACCTGGTATGCAAAAAACCCTTTTGTTCTGACTCAATTGCTCTGGAATGCCATTTAGGCTGGGAGAGAGGAGGGTCTGAACTTCATTTGCACAAGACACAAAGCTGTGTGCCTGTCTCCTAG
The DNA here is from genome assembly GCF_049852395.1 of Peromyscus maniculatus bairdii. Lineage (NCBI taxonomy): Eukaryota > Metazoa > Chordata > Mammalia > Rodentia > Cricetidae > Peromyscus > Peromyscus maniculatus. Next base: position 30,090,408 of record NC_134852.1, on the reverse strand, counting down.
GCAGTGTCTCTGGAAGGGTGTTTACGTTATGTTAGGAGAGAGATTGTTTGCCATTTTTAACCTAGAATGCTAGGGAAGAATTTCAGGTAAAATACACTGTTAAAAGTTCTTGGGGAAGTTATGAGCGCACAAGAAATCCATAGCAGGAAACAGCTGATAAATTAAAAAGCCGAGTAACACCAAATGTTCCTTGATATTTGACTTCCCCTCCAGAAGGATTCCTTGATCCTTCTAGATATAGCTTTATCATATAGAGCTGAATCTCTATTTCATATCCCTGTGGCCCGTAGCACTCAAGGAGACAGGGAGGAAGCAGGGCAGGTGTTAATGTGGCAGAACACAGATGAATAGAAACGGGTTAACTTAAGTTATAAGAGCTGGTTAAAAACAAGCCTAAGCCGGGCGGTGGTGGTGCACACCTTTAATCCCAGCACTCAGGAGGCAGAGGCAGGAGGATCTCTGTGAGTTCAAGGCCAGCTCAGTCTACAGAGTGAGTTCCAGGACAGGCACAAAGCTACAGAGAAACCCTGTCTCAAGAAAAAAACAAAACAAACAAACAAACAAAAAACAAAAAACAAGCCTAAGCTAAGGCCAGCCTTTGTGAGCTGAGCTGATGGCCCAAAGAAAATCCGACTACAGTGAGGAGACAACAGACAGCAGGGGAAGGGCAGGAAAGATGGTCAGAGGAGAAGCCGGCACCACAGCTGTCTCACCAGACACGGAGATGGCAGAGCTTTGCCATTGTGAGTCTCTTACTCTCCTGGAGGAGACAAAGCAGGGGCTCTCTCTATTGCCCCTGTGAACAGACGGAGCCTGGCCACTCAGCAGTTAGAAAGAACAGGAGGTGCAGGACACAAAGGACGCGGGGAAAGATGTGGTCAGCACCGGGACAAGCGACACTGTACACAGCCAAGAGCAGCTGGGTCAGGCAGACCCCTACCCCACACAGTTCTGGAGCTGAGGGACTGAGTTTCTGTTTCAACTGTCCCCAGAGACTGCGCAGCTTCCCAAACAAGGACCTCCTTCCAAAACCCCAGTCCTGAAAACCAAGGTAAGTTGTCTGTCTCGGGCGCTGTTCTAAGACCTGACCACTTAACCTCCCCAGATAGACTGCAAGTCCTTCTGATGAGATGGAGTGTGTGCACAAGCCCACACACTCCTCCACAGACCTTGCTTTATTTTGTTGTGCTGAGGATGGAACCTAGACCCTCACTGGGGGGTTCTAGGCAGGGGCTCCACCACTGAGCCACACCCCCAGCCCCTCACTGGGGGATTCTAGGCAGGGGCTCTACCACTGAGCCACACCCCAGCCCCTCACTGGGGGATTCTAGGCAGGGGCTCTACCACTGAGCCACACCCCAGTCCCTCACTGGGGGATTCTAGGCAGGGGCTCTACCACTGAGCCACACCCTAGCCCCTCACTGGGGGATTCTAGGCAGGGGCTCTACCACTGAGCCACACCCCAGCCCCTCACTGGGGGATTCTAGGCAGGGGCTCTACCACTGAGCCACACCCCAGCCCCTCACTGGGGGATTCTAGGCAGGAGTTCTTCCATTGAGCTATACACCCAGCCTTCTTATAGACTGTAAATCCTTTCCAGATGATTATAATGCTAATACAATGTCACTGCTATATAGTTATACCATACTGTTTAGGAAATAAAAAGTTCGTAAATAATCATTATAGATGTAATTAAAAAGAATCTGTGCTTCCAACCCCAGCACTTGGGATGTGTAGGCAGGAGGGTCACGTGTTAGAGACTAGAATAGGTGAGAGACCCTGACTCCAGGTGCCGCACCCCGGGATGCAGAGGCTGACTGTGCCACACTGGGAGCACAGCACACAAATCAGACACAGAAGGCCCAAGTCTGATCCAGAGGCGCTTTTTCCAAGTCAGAGAAGGAATAGAGAGTGAGGAAGTTTAGTTTGGAGTCTGCACACCTATTCCAGCACTTTCCAGGCAGAGAGAAGCAGGAAGGTCACCAGAAGCCAGCCTGGGCTACACAGTGAAAACCCGCCTCAAGAATTCCATGCTTAGGGGATAGGGGGGTGGGGGGCATCGGGGACGAAAAGAGAGAAAATAATAAAGAGGGCAGTCCAGTCTCTACACCAGGCCTTGAACTCCCACAAAGAACGATCCAGAGGAAGCCATGAGAGCTGCCATGTAGTTTAAAGTCAGGGAGGTTCCTGAGCCCTGATGCTCAGGCCTCACTCCCACCAACTCTATTATGTCAGCTGTGGGACCCCAGTAGGGAAACAGGGACGGCAGGAGGGGCTGCTAGAAGAAGGAGCCGGCAAGTTCACATCTCTGCAGACTCACGGAAAGCTATCTGTGAACCCTTTATTAAGAGTCAAGGTGATACAGAGCAGAGTATCTGTCTGCAAGGACCTCAGTGCAAGCAGCCTGTTCATGACTCAGACGGAGGGTCAGGCTGACCTCCCGGGATGGGGTGGAAGACCCAGGACAGCACAAAGGGACACGTAAGTGGTAGGGACTATTATGGGTGACAATACTTCAGTGATCCCAGCAACACCCTCCACATCACCGGGTGGGGTCTTTACTAACCATTGGAACAAAGCCTTACTACAAGACCCACGGTGTGCTGGGACGCAATGCGATCTGCACAGACTTTATCCCGGCTCACACCGGGCACACAAGAGTCGGGGTGCTGCCGGGGTGCGTTTTTTCTGAGGAAACCGAAGGACAGGGAGATTAAGATGTTGAGCTGCCCACAGAGTGGTGAGGCGTGTCCTCATCCGCGCCTAATGACAGCCAATTACCCTAATTACCAACGGCTCGGGCCCGGAACCGAGCGCCTTGCTCCGGGTCATCTCACTGCACCTCAGCAATGACCGGCCAGGAAGGCTCGATCGCACCCCACTTCTCCACCGAGAAGTCACCCCCGAGGCCACGGCGTGCCGCTCACCCCCGAGCCAGGGCCTGGGTCCGGGGCCCACAGCTCCGCCACCATCTCGGTGTGCAGAAACTCGAACAGCACCGCGTCCGCCATGCGCCTCCTCGCGCCCCGCGCCCCGGGACGACGCTTCCGGCTCCCATTGGTCCGCTCAGGGGGCAGAACCGGTCCTGATTGGTGCTCTGCTCCGGCCCCGCCCCCTCAGCCGGCGCGGGGAGCGCAGAAACTGGGGAACGCGGGGGCGGGGCCACCGAGCCCCTCCGTGGGCCGCGCACCTCAGCGTCTTCCGCCCTTACTTCGCTTCCCTCGCTATTTTCCGGGTCTTCGGACCTTCCTATTGGCTGAGTCTCTGATTCAAGTGACGGTCCCAGTTTAAAAAAATAAAAGATAAACAATTCATGTGTCCTACAGAATTATCCAAAATATAACATATATAATATATATATATAACGCAACAGACAACAAAATAAGAACACGGAAGCGACGTGTCCAAACGCTTTCCCATTGGCCGGACCTCGATCATGTGACCCTACGCGGAGCCACAGCCTCACTTCCGCCAGGCGTCGGATCGCTCGGGTTCGGAGCTCCGGAGACCCGGTATGGCCCTCTGGGTGTGGACTGTGGTGTCGGTGACCCCCGTTCGTGTCCCCTAGGGCGGTCGTCCTCTCTGTGTCCGGCCTCCCTGGCGCCTGCGCTGCCCGGGAGCTGCCCCGGGGGACGGGGGAGGGCGTGGGCTGTGCCCGAGGACTCCGGGCACTCCGGTTACGGAGCTCTTTAAGTTACTTTGGCAGGTATTATGTTGAGACAGGGACTCAGTGTGCAGTTCTGGACGGCCTGGGACTGTGGGAGACCAGGCTGGCCTCGAACTCACAGAGATCCGCCTGCCTCTGCCTCCCGAGTGCTGGGATTAAAGGCGTTATTGTTACTTTATATTTACTGTGCGTGCGTGTGTGTGTGCATGTGTGCGTGCGTGTGTGTGTGTGTGCATTGTGCGTGCGTGTGTGTGCATTGTGCGTGCGTGTGTGTGTGCATGTGTGTGTGCGTGTGCATGTGTGCGTGCGTGTGTGTGTGCATTGTGCGTGCGTGTGTGTGCGCGTGCGTGTGCATGTGTGCGTGTGTGTGCATTGTGCGTGCGTGTGTGTGTGTGTGCATGTGTGTGTGCGTGTGCATGTGCGCGCGTGTGCGTGCATGTATGTGTGTGTGCGTGTGCGTGCGTGTGTGCATGTGCGTGTGCATGTGTGCGGGGGGGGGGGGGGGGCGGGTGTCGAACTCACGGCCTCGGGCTTGGCTGCAAGTGCTTTTCCTCCCCTTGAAGCCACCTCGCAGGACCTAGTTCCAAAGCTTTGCTTGGCCGGTCCTCGGTGTCCCCGATGTGCGCACGAATGATACCGAGAGGCAGAATTCCCACCCGTGCGCACACCAGGGGACACCGAGGCCGAGCCGGAATTGCCTGGGGGTGGGCGGGGCTGGTGCTCCGGACCTCACGTCCCCGCGCTCCTCTTCTCCAAGCTGCGCGCCATGGCGTCGTCCCAGGGTCGGCGGCGGAGACCGGGGACGGTGGTGCCGGGGGAAGCGGCGGAGACCGACTCGGAACTGTCTGCGTCCTCGTCGGAGGAGGAGGAGCTCTACCTGGGTCCCTCGGGCCCGACGCGCGGCCGCCCCACGGGGCTCCGTGTGGCCGGGGAGGCAGCGGAGACCGACTCGGAACCGGAGCCCGAGCCCACGGCCGCGCCGGGAGACCTGCCCCCGCTCGTGGTGCAGCGCGAGGCGGCGGAGACGTGGGGCACCGAGGAGGCCCCGGTCGCGGCGCCCGCGCGCTCGCTCCTGCAGCTGCGCCTGGCCGATAGCCAGACGCGCCTGGACCACGACGTGGCGGCCGCGGTGAGCGGCGTGTACCGCCGCGCCGGCCGCGATGTGGCCGCCCTGGCCGGGAGGCTGGCGGCTGCCCAGGCCACGGGGTTGGCGGCCGCCCACAGCGTGCGCCTGGCTCGCGGGGACCTCTGCGCGCTCGCCGAGCGCCTGGACATCGTGGCTGGCTGTCGCCTGCTGCCGGACATACGAGGGGTACCGGGCATCGAGCCGGAGCAGGACCCGGGATCGAGAGCTTAGGCTGACACTGTGTGTCCTCCCCACCCTCCCACCCCGCACCCGACTCTGTCCGTGATCCCGGATCACCGCGGGCCCCCAATGCGTGGTAGCCTTTGGTTTGTGCCGACAGGAGCCGAGTCCTGGCATTTTCTTTGGTTTGGCCTGATTTTATTCGTAGCACAATTCTGGGATTCCCCAGCCCCAAAACTCGGTCCAGGTTTTGTGGACATCAACTCTGGTCTGTTTCCTCAATCACGCTTTACTCTGGGGCTAGGCTGGGCTTTGATTTCTCTAGTGAAACCTCCGTGGGTCTGGGCTGGGGCGCAGGGTGGGGGGTGGGGATCCCTCTAGTTTACATCCTCAAAGGATGCCACTGCTGACCCAAGGAGACCTTCCCACACACCCTGCAGACCACGGTGGCCAGATGTAGGAACCAAGCTAGGCCTTGGTCGGGGGCAGCGCCCCCTGGTGTTATGGTCGCTACAAGACATTCTGACCTCTGGCACTGAGGATCAAAGTTTCATTTTTGCTTGTTTGGGTCCTGACTTCACCTCCTTTGTCTTATCGCCTGGTTCCCTTTATCCCAGTCCCAAGCTGACTTGTAGGATGGAGAGGTAGGAGAGACACTCTGACGAGGCCATGAAGTCACTTCCGGGGTCTCCCCTTCTGAGCCGAGGGTGAGTGGAATGGGGATTTCTCCAGAGAAGGGTCCCAGAGGCACCTGCCTAGCTTGTGGAAGGTGAAGCTGGGCCCTGGAGAGGTGGTCGCAGCACTGACAGCCCTTGGAGCCGTCCCTAGGTGGTTCCCAACGCCTTGTTGGCAGCTCGCAGCCAGCTGTAACCTCAGCGCCAGTTTATCCAACGCCCCCTTTGGCCTTCATGGGTGCCTGCACGCTGATGCACATATCCCCCCCCCCAACACACATAAATAAAAATCTCAAGGTAAAGCTCTTAGAAAATCAGAGCCCAGGGATGGAGAGATGGCTCAGCACTTAAGAGCACTAACTGCTCTTCCAGAGGACTGGGGTTCAACTCCCAGCACCCAAATGGCAGCTCACAACTGCCTGTTACTCCAGTTCCAGGGGATCCAACACCCTCATTCATTCATGCAGGCAAAACACCAATGCACATAAAATTAAAAAAACTAAAATAGAAAAAAAAGAGAACCAGGGCCCTTCATGTTTGCCTTGATAATACACTTAGTATATTAGTATATTGTTAAACCACTTATTTTAGGGGTGCCTTGCTGGGGTACAATAGCAGCCCCTGCCCAGTAGGAGAGACATGAATAAAATCATCTATAAATAGTTCTAGGGGTTGACTTCTTTTTTTTTTTTTTTTGTTTTTTTTTTTTTTTTTTTTTTTTTTGGTTTTTTCGAGACAGGGTTTCTCTGTGTAGCTTTGCGCCTTTCCTGGAACTCACTTGGTAGCCCAGGCTGGCCTCGAACTCACAAAGATCCGCCTGCCTCTGCCTCCCGAGTGCTGGGATTAAAGGCGTGCGCCACCAACGCCCGGCGGGGTTGACTTCTTTATAGATATATTTTTGGCACTGTGAGTAGAGTCTTTTCTTTTTAAATATAGATGCTGAAGTGCATCTCTTTTTTTTTTTTAACACTTATTTATTATGTATGCAGAAGAGGGAGCCAGATTTCATTGCAGATGGTTGTGAGCCACCATGTGGGTGCTGGGAATTGAACTCAGGTCCTCTGGAAGAGCAGTCAGTGCTCTTAACCTCTGAGCCATCTCTCCAGCCCGAGTAGAGTCTTTTTTGGGGGAGGGTTTGTTTTTTTGTTGTTGTTGTTTTTGTTGTTGTTTTGTTTTTTTTGAGATAGGGTTTCTCTGTGTAGCTTTGGATTGGAGCCTTTCCTGGAACTCACTCTGTAGCCCTGACTGGCCTCGAACTCACAGAGATCCGCCTGCCTCTGCCTCCCGAGAGCAGGGATTAAAAGCGTGCGCCGCCACCACCACCTGGCTGTGAGTAGAGTCTTAAAGAATGGCATGCACTTGGGGGAGGTGTAATGGGCCCCAGGTGGCCTGGTCTTGGGAGAGGGTGATCACATGACCTCCCCAGGGACCTGAGGTGATGGCCCTGGAGGCAGTTGAAATGGGAGTGGGCTCAGGAGAAGCTGCGGGTCCCAGAACAGCATGGGCAAAGGTCCCGGTCCACAGGACAGCATGATTTCCTTAGCTCTGGGTCGCTCTGACAAACTGTCCCTAAAAGCAACTTCTAAAGAGGAAAGGCTGCTGGGCATGGTGGTGCACACACCTTTAATCCCAGCCCTGGAGAAGCAGAGTCAGGCAGATCTCTGTGAGTTCGAGGCCAGCCTGGTCTACAGAGCGAGATCCAGGAAAGGCTCCAAAACTACACAGAGAAACCCTGTCTCGAAAAACCAAAAAAAAAAAAAAAAAAAAAAGGAAAGGTTAAGGCTGGAGAGACGGCTCATAGGATAAGGTGACTGCCACCAAGGCTGATAACTAAGAACCCATAGTGGGAGGGAACCAGCCTCCAAACTCCCCTCTGGCCTCCACACACATGCTGTGACACATGTGTGTCTAAGCCCATACACATATAAGTGTTTTCAAAGGAAAGATTATTTTAACAAATCTTATTGTGTGTGTGTATGTGTGTGTGTGTGGCTAGGGTTGGAGACAGGATTTTCTCTGTGTAGCCCTGACTATGACTATCCTGGATCTTGTTCTGTGGACCAGGCTGGCCTTGAACTCAGATTCATCTGCCTCTGCCTCCCAAGTGCTGGGATTAAAGATGCACACTACCGCGCCCAGCTGAATTTATTATCTTTAGTTGTGTCATTTGTGTGTGTCTCTGTGTGCTCGTGCACATGAGTGAAGGATGAAGGTGCCGTGGAGGCCAGAAGAGGGCATGAGATTCCCCAGAGCTGGAGTCATAGGGCCTTGTGGGCTGCCATGTGGGTGCTGAGTCCTAGAGCAGCCAGTGCTCCTAAGCACTGAGCCGTCTCTCCAGCCCCAGCTACTACTCTGAGCATCTTTCACACCACTTGAAGTTCTTTGCTATGGCGATAAGCCATGAAAAAGAAATAAGGAACAACCAGTGCACAGAGTCTGGTAAGTGCTGTCAGGTCTACATTCAAATCACCCATCGGGGGACTCGTCACCCCTGCTACTGTACCACCACCACCACCACCACCACCACACACACACACACACACACACACACACACACCCGGCCCAAACCACCACCGTCCTTGCTTGGAGTGTCCCAGAACCTCTTAGCAGATCTCGATCTTCAAGTTCACTCCCTCCTCTGTGACTCCATCTCCTGCTCAGAGCCCTCCCAAGGCCTCAGTGAACGTCACAGGCTCTGTGGTGACGCGGCCGACTCGCCAAGCTCCTCCCTGAAGTGGTATTTCTCCCCAGCACCATCACACACCTGACACAGCCAAAGTGGCATCGTGGTGGCCTTCCTCCCACCCAGCAAGCCGTGCTCCTGACCTCAGGCCACAACCTGCTCTTTACGCTGGAAATCTCTGTTCCCAGTTACCTGTGGGACTTTATTTCTCGGCTCTGGCCTTTTCTCCATGTTGTTTGTTTGTTTTTATTTCTCAAGACAGGAGTTTCTCTGTATAGCCCTGTCTGTCCTGGAACTCACTCTGTAGACCAGGCTGGCCTTGAACTCAGAGATCAGCCTGCCTCTCAAGTGCCAGTGCTGGGATTAAAGGCGTGTGCCACCACCCGGCCCTGAGTCACTCTGTCTTAATGAGGATTCTCTGACCTTGTATGGAAGGAAATTTGGGGGGGGGGTGAGACAGTAGCTCAGAGATATTGTGTATGCCTAGAGCGTGGGCAGCCCTGGGTTCAATTCCCAGTACCCATCCTGCTCCAAAAGAAAGAAAGAATCTAGCACATTCTAACATTTCTCTGCCCCCTTTCAAGATTTTTCCTCTTGCCAGGCAGTGGTGACACACGCCTTTTAACCTCAGCATTCGAGAGGCAGAGGCAGGCAGATCTCTGAGTTCTAGGACAGCCTGGTCTACAGAGTGAGTTCCAGGACAGACAGGGCTACACAGAGAAACCTGGGGCGGGGGGAGATGTATGTGTGGCTGTGTGTGTGCAGATGTGCTTGCCCATGGATGTACACGGGCAGGCTGAAGATCAACACGGAGTATCTTTCTTCTCTACATTAGTATATGTGCTGTATGCAGGGGTGCCTGTGCGTGTGCAGGGGTGCCTGTGTGTGTGCAGGGTACCTGTGTGTGTGTAGATGTGCTCGTGTGTGTGTGTGTGTGTGCTCGTGTGTGTGTGTGTGTGTGCAGGGGTGCCTGTGTGTGTGCAGGGGTGCCTGTGTGTGTGCAGGGGTGCCCATGTGTGTGTACAGGGTGCCTGTGTGTGTGTAGATGTGCTCCTGTGTGTGTGTGTGTGCAGGGTGCCTGTGTGTGGGGGTGCCCATGTGTGTGTGCAGGGTGCCTGTGTGTGTGTGCAGATGTGCTCATGTGTGCAGGGACCTGTATATGACAGGTGCTGGTGTCCAAGACTGTCCTCCAAGCCTAACTGTCCCCTCCAGAAGCTCCACTGTGGCCTGCTTGAAAAGACAACCCCAGCTGGGCTTCTTAGCCTTTGGCTTCCCCCACAGAAGGAGGAGACGAGGAGGCCATGTGCCCCTCACCTGGTGTCCAGCAACTCCTCCCAAGCAGTTGTTGGCAGCTCTGTCCTAACTGCCCTTGTGTCGAGGAGAGAGCCCAAGCATGCAAGCTGGTAAGGACTAGGGAGGGCTCCATGGACGCAGCCATGGGGAAGCTATCACCCCTCTGCTGCAGACCTTCCAGTGGGGTGACTCCTGCTCAGAAACTGAGCCCAATTAACTCTGGTTCCTCTGGGTAAACTTTGGTGGGATGGCGTCTTGGTTTGCCACTGGGACCATAGCGGAGGGGCAGACATGTCGTCTCCCAGGGGAGAGATTTGAGCATGGGGTTGACATAGGCATGGGTTGTTTTGGGCTCTTTTGGGGGGACCCCCACCCAGCTCCCACAAAAATGCACAGAGGCCTTTTCTTACTTATAAATGCCTGGCCTTAGCTTGGCTTGCTTCTTGCCAGTTTTCCTTAACTTAAATTATCCTGTCTACCTTTAGCCTCTGGGCTTTTCCTGTTCTCTTACTTCTGTAAATCTAAATGTTTATTTATTATGTATACAGTGCTCTGTCTGCATGTATCCCTGCAGGCCAGAAGAGGGCACCAGATCTCACTGCAGATGGCTGCGAGCCACCATGTGGTTGGTGGGAATTGGACTCAGGTCCTCTGGAAGAGCAGTCAGTGCTCTTAACCTCTGAGCCATCTCTCCAACCCCCACTTCTGGAAATCTTACTCTTATTCCATGGCTGGCTGTGTAGCTGGGTGGCTGGCCCCTGGAGTCCTCCTCCTTCTCTGGCTACTTCTTATTCTTCTTTTCTCCCAGATTTCTCCTTCTATATATTCTCTCTGCCTGCTCTCCCTGCCTATTTCTTTCTCCTGCCTTGCTATTGGCCATTCAGCTCTTTATTAGACCATAAGATGTTTTAGACAGGCACAGTAACACAGCTTCACAGAGTTAAACAAATGCAACATAAACAAAGTAACACATCTTAAAATAATATTCCATAACAAGCATTCCATCCTTACAATCTGCACATTATTGGTGGCGTTGTTATTAGTTGTTGTTACTATTATTACTTAAGACAGTCTCTCACCAAGCCTGGAGCTCAGGGTTTTTGCTGGATTGGCTGGGCTGGGAGCCCTGGGGAATCCTTCTCTCCCTAAACTGGGACAAGGCCAGAGGGCAGCCAGCCCTTCAGTCCACAGGATTTTGGCTATGGGAGCATGCAGCCAACCTAGGCATCTTAGTTTTTGAGACAAGATCTCTCTCTCACTGAACCTGGAATGTGCTGTTTTCGTTAGATCAGCGAGCCATTCAGCTCCTGGATTCTCCTGCTTCTGTCCCCCCAGCACCATGCTTACAGGCATGCCTTGCTGCACCGAGATTTACAATGGTGCTGGGGACTTGAACTCAGGTCCTCATCCATAGGCATCTTCCCAGTCTACTTATTAAAGGAATTTTTTTTTCCTGTTTTGGCTTTTCAAGACAGGGTTTCTCTGTGTAGCTCTGGCTGTCCTGGAACTCTCTCTGTAGATCAGGCTGGCCTCGAACTCACAGAGATCTGCCTGCCTCTGCCTCCCAAGTGCTGGGATTAAAGGTGTGCACCACCGCCGCCTGACCAAGGAATTTTAATATAGACTTTAAGCATGATGGTAAGAGAAAGACATACAGGAGCGTGCATGTGGATGTCCCTAAGAGTTGCGGTTGATTGTCAACTTGACAGAACCTGGGATCATCCAGGAGACTCACCTCTGGGCATACCTGTGGGGGTTATCTTCATTTCCTTACCTGAAGCAGGAATATCTGCCCACTGTGGGTGGCAGCATCCCCTGGCTGGGATCCTGGACCAGGTGGAGCAAGCCTTCATCCTTTTCTGCTTCCCGTTGTGTTGTGGATGCAATGTGACCAACTACTTCAAGCCCCTACAACATCAACTTTCCCTCCATGATGAACTGCACCCCAAAACCATGGGCCAGGATAAACCCCTTTATCAAGGCATTTTATCGCAGCCCCAGGACAAGGGGCTAAGACAGCTGCCTCTGCACCTTGTGTTTATTTATTTTGTTTAGAGCTGTCTTCCTACACTAGCACACATGTAAGCTTCATGGAAAGAGGTGGTGAGGGTTTGTTTTGTTTGGAGACAGGGTGCTGATACGCCACTATGTAGCCTAAGGTGGCTTTGAATGCACTGTGGAGCCCAACTGACCACAAACTCAGAGCAATCCTTCTGCCTCAGCCTCCCAAGTGCTGGGTTATAGGCGTGAACCACCACTCCAGGAGGTAGGGAAAAACTAGGGTGCTCAGCTGGTCAAGAACAGAGTTGAGAGGGACTGAGAAAAAGGACCAGTGGCTAAGAGCACTTGCTCCAGAAGCATGCATATCTGGGTTCCAATCCCCAGCACACATAGCTGCATATGCCTGTAACCCTAGCGTAGGGGGTGGGGAAGACAGTAGAGCCCGAGAGCTGGTTGGCCAGCCAGCCAAGCAGAAAGGCAAACGTCTGGTTCAGTGGGACCCGGTCTCAAAGCAGTAAGGCAAAGGGCAGTTGGGGCAGCGGGGGGGGGGGGGGGGGGGGGCACAGGAGAGGATGTCAGCAACCTACTCTGGCCTCCTCATGAGTACATATGATTACACTGTGTGCATGTACTATTTACACACACACACACACACACACACACACACACACACACACACAGAATAGAAGTTGGGGCTGGACAGTGTCTCCAACCAGGACCTGGTTGGGTCCAAGTTGGGGGTGAACCAGCCAACAGGCAGAATCTGTAGTTGATGCAGGAATGTAGCTGGGTCTAGGGGAGGGGTGGGGGGCCACGGGTAGGTAGTGGGTGGGGACAGAGGGGGGGGCTGAGGGCCTGACACCCTTCCCCTTCTATCCCTTCTCCAGAGCAAGAGTGCTAAGTGCATGCCGACCTCCCCTGATAGCTGGAGATCTATGTACAGAACTATCAGAGGCCCTGGGGTACCCCATCTATGCAGGTGACGGCCCCATGCCAATCTCCCGCGTGGGCACAGTGTCTGAGCCGGTCTTCTCCGGACGGCTCGAGTGACCAGGCATGTCTCGCTTGCACAGTGAACCCTGTATGCATGGTTAACCCAAGGCATGGTTAAGCCAGTTCCCAGTTAAACTGTCATTAAAATGGGATACTGTGCTAGCTGCCCGGGCCTCTCCCTGGCTCTCTGCCGCCCTCTGTTGGAAATCCTGAGAAGACGGGATGTTGTTGCCTGTGGGAATTAAATCGAAACAGTAACAAACTACGGACCTTAGTGAGCGTCCTTCCACAATGCGCCGCCCCAACACCTGTCTGCCCTGAGCCTGGTTCTGACCCTTCATAATCTCCGGTTCTATTTTTTCAAAAATTACTTATCTGGGGTGGGGCACAGTACTGCCACCTGGAGCTTATGGGTGATCTAAATTTTTATTTTAAATTTTTTTGTGGTCAAGGGGCTAGGTCTCAGGTAGCCCAAGCTGGCCAGGAACTCCCTGGGGATAACCTTGAGTTTCTGTTTTCTAGGATTACAGACCTGTGCCAACGCTCCATGCTGGTTTGTTTGTTTGTTTGTTTGTTTTAGGGGGTATTATATCATTTAGGGGGGTGTTATTACATTTTATTGGAGACAAAGTTTCTCTCTGTAGCCCTGGGTGTTCTGGAACTCGCTCTGTAGACCAGGCTGGCCTCGAACTCAGAGCACTTTCTGCCTCCACCTCTGAGTGCTGAGATTAGAGATGTGCTAGAATGGAGTTTCAGGCCAGCGAGGGTTACATATAATAGACCCCGTTGCCGGGCAGTGGTGGCACACGCCTTTAATCCCAGCACTCAGGGAGGCAGAGACAGGGGATCTCTATGAGTTCAAGACCAGCCTGGTCTACAGAAGTAGTTCCAGGACAGTCAGGGAAACCCTATCTCAAACAACAAACAAAAAAAAATCTGTGTGTGTGTGTGTGAGTGATTGTGCTCATCTGTGTGTGTGAGTGTGTGTGTGTTTGTGTATGTGTGTGTGTGTGTGAGTGATTGTGCTCATCTGTGTGTGTGCAGGCACACATGTACCACAGTGCCTGTGTAGAGGTCAGAGGACAGCCTTGAGTCCTTGCCATCTACCTTGTTTGAGACAGAGTCTCCGGTTCACTGTCGCCTACACCAGGTTAGCTGACCCAGAAGTTCCTGGGAATTCTCCTGTCTCTGCCTCCCGCCTTACCAAAGGAGCACTGATTACAGATGCCTCCAGTGCCTGGCTTTATTTTTTTTTTTCTGAACATAAAAACAGGTTATAATTCAAAAGTCCAGGGTTATTTGAAACTGGAAAATATTTTCTCTGTAGAAAATAGTAAAAATGATAACATTTCCCAATAAGCCCTTTTAAGCCAAATAATAGCTATATTATTCACATATAAATATTGATTAGATTCTGGGATACAGAAGAAACCTATCTTCATCTGTTCAGAGAGCTGTGTTTTTCTTAAGTTGTTTAAGTGAGATTCCTATTTCTCTTCCCCTTCACTGTTTGATTTTCCAGTGCCTGGCTTTTTGTGAGTTCCCGGGAGGATTCGAACTCAGGACCTCACACTTGTGATTCACCCACTGGGGCCCTTGGTTCTGACATCCTAGAAGCTTGTCTCCATCTACGACTGATCAGAGATGACCCACAGGGGACATAATAACACTGATTCACACGGCACGGGAACCCCAGGAGATTGAGGCCACAGTCTCCCTGCTCAGGTTCTGCGCCTCACTAATGTGCATCGTCCTCTTTCTCCCGCCTCAGCCCCTTGGTGCTGGGGTGGATGCTCCGGCACCACCATACCAGGTGCATGTTTCCCGGTAAACAGTTCATTTTGTACGAAAGAAGCTTAGATAATTCGAAGACCGAAGGCCAGCTTATGTTTTTCACTGTGCAGATCCACATTCCCATCTGGTAGCTAGCTCTCCCTCTGGCCCCAGGCCTTCCTGTGACATTCCGTGGACTGTCACGGCAGATATGTCCTGAACCTTCGGTATGTCTGAATGCCCTGCTTTGTCTCCTGCTTTGAAAAAAAATCTTTAATTGGGCCATCCAGATGGTTCAGTAAGAAAGGGCTCCTGCCAACATGCCAGACCTGAGTTCCATCTCCCGATCGATCCCACATGGCGGAAGAGAACAGACTCTGGTCCTCTGATCTCCATGTGCACCGTGGCACACACACAGACACACACACACACACACACACACACCACACACTCACACACACACACACACACACACACACACACACACACACACACAAATAAATAAATATGTAACACAAATATTTAAAGGGTAGGGTTGGCTGGGCAAAAAGGCAAGTCGTGCCTTTTTATTATTTATTATTTTTTATTTTTTTAATATTGTTTATATTGAAATATTACAAAGTATTTTCTCTGACCACAGCGGAAATCAAATTCAAGAGGATATCTCAAAACACCACAAGTATTTGGAAAGTAAATAGCCTGGAGGTCAAAAAAGGAAGTTAAGAAAATAGGAATTATATAAGACTAAAATGAGAAGAAAATCGGAAGGTGGGGGCTAGTGAGACGGCTCGTGGTGGGTAAAGGCATTTGCAGCCACACTCAAAGCTCCGAGTTCGAGTCCTGGAACCCACATGCTGAAAAGAGAGAAATTGTCTCTGACCTCAGACGTTTGCGCACAATACATAATAAATAAATGTACAGAAAGAAAAAAAGAACCAGGCATTGAGGTACATGCCTATAGTCCCCATACTTGGAAGGCTGAGTCAGGGGAATCAGAAGTTCAAGGCCAGCCTCAGCTGAGTATGGAACACCAAAGATTCTACATCCAACAATATCTAAGCTTATAGACCTGAAAAGCAGGACCCCCCCCCCATGTGTGTGCCGTGGGGCACTGTGGGCAAACCTCAGGGGCTGTCTTTAGGGTTCTGTTACATACCCAGCTCCCCACAGATAGGGAGTTTGGGGAATATTCTAGATCAGAACAGGAAGGCCACCTCCAGTCTTTTTGAAAATATGCATTTATTTGTTTATTTCTTTAATGCAAGCACACACATGGAAGTGTTTCTAAAATTTCTTCCTCCGGGGAGTTGTAAACAATGTCTACCTCCTCCCAAGGTCCCAGCAACAAACTGAGGTACATTCTGCCAAAGTTCACCTGGGGACCAGAGGCTTGGTTAGGGGTCCTCGAAGAGCAGGGGTGAGGGGCTGTGGTCAGCCGCCACACTGGAAGGTCTGCGCCCAGCCGGAGCGATGATGCCCTCACGGCTGCATAGAGGGAGCCCCCAAGCCCCTGGTCCCTCCCCGCCACCACGTGCCGCTCCCGAGGCCACGTGCATTTAGGGCAGAATTGCATACAGCTGGCTGGGGAGGGGCTGCCGTCACCCTTGTGGTGACGTTTTTGTGTCTGTCCAGCCCAGTTCCTGGATATGGTAGTTGTCTGGCTTGTTGGACGCTCCAATAGGTAGTTCAGAGGGCCAGAGGACAACTGGTGAGGGTTATCTCCTCCTGCCCTGTGAACCTGAGGATCACACTAAGGTTGTAAGACTTGGCGGCCAGTGCCTTTACATGCTGAGCCTCTCTCCAGGCCCTGGGCTCCGATCTTTAATCTCATACACAGCGTTCCTTTGGGCCACAGAAGACTGCACAATATACCCTTTGCCCATTGGGTTTTTTTTTTTTTTTTTTTTTAGTAATTCATTTATTTTTATTTTATGTGCCTTGGTGTTTGCCTGCATATATGTCTGTGTAAGGATGTCAGATCCCCTGAAACTGGAGTTACAGACAGCTGTGAGCTGTCATGTGGATGCTGGGAATTGACCCCAGGTCCTCTGGAAGAGCAGCCAATGCTCTTAACCACCAAGACATCTCTCCAGCCCCTGTCCATTGGTGTTTTGTGATTTCCTCTAACAATTTCGATGTTACCCAAGTGCTCTACCACTGAGCCACACCCCCAGCCCCTCACTGGGGGATTCTAGGCAGGGGCTCTACCACTGAGCCACACCCCAGCCCCTCACTGGGGGATTCTAGGCAGGGGCTCTACCACTGAGCCACACCCCAGCCCCTCACTGGGGGATTCTAGGCAGGGGCTCTACCACTGAGCCACACCCCCAGCCCCTCACTGGGGGATTCTAGGCAGGGGCTCTACTGCTGACCATGGCCCCAGCCCCTCACTGGAGGATTTGAGGTAAGGGTGTAGCCACTGAATTACACCCTTGACTTGCTTCTTTGAGATGGGATGTCACTACCCCCCAGGCTGGCCTTCAACTCACAGGCCTCCCATCTCAGCCTCTGGCGTGGCCCTTCATCTACCCCCGGCTGGCTTTGGATCCTGGCTCCAGTTTGTTGATGGAGTAAATGATTGTGGTCTCAAGCCCAGTCAGAGAGTCTTCTCTCTTCCATTTCTCTTCCCAGAAGTGGTTGGGCCCATCTGAGTCAAATCCCACTCTGTATCCGGCTTCGTCCATTCACGTGTGACACTCTCAAGGCTAATCTGAACTGAGTCGGGTACCGATGCTTGATGTCTCTCTCTCTTTAGAGATTTACTTACCACTCAACAAGTTTGAAGTTTGATTTATTTACGTGTTTGGCCAGCAAGTATGTCCATGCATGCCTGCTGTCTGGGGAGGTTAGAGGGCGGCGCTGGATCCCCTGGAACTGCAGTTATAGGCAGTGTGAGCAGCCATGTGGGTGCTGGAAACTGAACCCAGGTCCTCTGGAAGAGCAACGAGTTCTCTGACTGCCAAGCCATCTCTCCAGCCATGTTCATTTATTTATTTATTTGTTTGTTTGTTTGTTTATGATTACATATCTATTTGTGTGTAACTGTGTAAGTGAGTCTGGGCGTCTGAGGATGCCCAAGGCATCGGATCTCCCCGAGCTGGAATTACAGGCAGAAGGCTGCCCGATGTACGCGCTGGGAACTGGGAACATGAGGATGATCCTCTGAAAGTGTCGCAAAGGCCTTTTACCCTGGGCCACATCTCCCCAGCCAGGCCCTTTTACTGTTTTGAGACAGGGTCTAGCTTTGTAGCCCAGGCTGACTTGGAATTCATGGAGATCAGGTTGGCCCCCAACTCATGGCCCTCCTGCCGCTGCAATGTCCCCAACTGGGTAGTACGCCTGTGCCACCGTGGCTGCCACTGGCCTGTCATTCCTCTTCACGGACATATGGCACTCCGGGGCACATATATGCACCCCAGTGTCAGGTACTGCACATTTCCGGGGTTTCACCCTGGATGAAGTGGCCCAGGTGCCGTGTCAAAAACAAAAACAAAACAAAACAAAACAAAACACCAGGGCGGTTCATGTATATAATCCCAGCACTTGGGAGCCCGAGGCAGGAGAATGGAGAGCTAGACTAGCTTAGGCTACAGGCAAGATCTTGTCTCAAAATAATAGCTGGGCATGGTGGCACACACCTTTAATCCCAGCACTCAGGAGGCAGAGGCAAGTGGATCTCCGTGAGTTCAAGGCCAGCCTGGGCTACTTGGGAAGACCTTAGCCAAAAAGGGCAGTGAGAATCTACATTCCATTTGTTATTAGGTGTGTGTGTGTGTGTGTGTGTGTGTGTGTGTGTGTGTGTGTGTGTGTTTTCTTGGGTCCAGCGGCTCACACTCGGTCTGTTAAGCTTGGTGGCAGGCACCTTTACCACAATGCCATCTCACTGATCCCACACACCCCTTTTGTGTGGGGTGTGGTCTTGAGATGCAGTCCGGTCTGGCCCTATGCCTCTGTTATTTTGCCTCAGCACCCAACCTGCTTGTCACCAAGCGTGAAGAGAAGAAGGCCGCTTCTCAGTGATGGAACAGGGACTCAGAAAACGACAAAGCATGACCACGCTGAGATGAAATACATGTGTAATTGTGCAAGCGCCCACCAACGCAACAGCCTGCCCAGTCAGTTCCCCTCTCCTGTACGTCAATGACATTGAGGTGTCACTTTCAGAAGGTCAAGGAAGGAGGCGGGACATCCTCTGGGCGTCTCACGGACAGAGAGAAGTTTAGCAATTTCCCAGGAGAGACAGGAAGCACAACCCAGAGACGGACAGCTTCCCTTCTGAAGCACACAGCCGGAGACTCGTGGAGCCTAGGGCCCCCATGTTGTTGCCAATGTCCAGAGAGACGTGCGTGAGGTTCCAACCCCGGCCCCCGGGCTGACCCCTGGCTGCCTCCTCTTTCTGACTTCTCAGGGAAAAAAAAAAATAAAATAAAACACAACCCAGGCCAGGAAGCATCCATCACAAGCCGTCCAGCTGAGGCCGGAGGGGCAGAGGTCAGCAGGGAGATGACCTCAAGGACTAAGTGGGGACTCGGATCCGGCTGGGCTCCGGCTTGAGAGGCTGGAAATTTTCCCACCCTGAGACTTTTCCTGCATCAACCCAGGAGGGCGCCCTGGATGCCGCCGGCCCAACCCCCCAGCTCCTTCCTCTCTGGACAAGGCTCCCCTCGCTAAGCATGGATGGGGAGGGCCGTGCCAAGGTGGCAACAGGGAACCCAGAGCGTCAGACACCGGGATAAATAAAATAGAGGTGTCCGGCTCAGAGCGGTCGAGCGCCTGCCTCGGAGCCACACAGATCAAGGACCCGGGATCAGCGGGCAGCTGGGCAGAGTCTGGCCTGCTGCGGCTCCTGTGCACGTTCGCTGTCCTCCCTCGGAGTTGGACCCCAGCCCTGGTGGCCTTGGGTGTGTGCAAAGAGCGCTTGGCCCCGGGCCCTGTCTGCCCTCCCCTGCGCTTGGGACTCTGCCCTTCCTAGTGTTAAATAGAAACCTCTTTATTCTAAGTATCTACCATTCCTTAGTACGTTGGATGGGGGCCAGACCTTGAGGTGAGGGAAGAGGAGGTGGGGCGGGGATATTTGTGTAGAGCCTTCCAGAAGGCTCCCCGCCATGCTGGGCTATGGGGGAGGAGGGTGCCGGGAATGACCTCGGTGGCCTGGGGGGGGAGGGGGGGAGGACTCTTCACTCATCCCGGCCTCTGTTTCCCTTCTAGGGGGGACACTCCGGGCTGGGTGGGCTAGCCAAGGCACCTCCCGTCCCGGAGGCCCGCGTCTCAGGCCAGGGGTCACGTGGGAGGGAGGAGGGTGGATCAGCAGCAGCATGGGCACCAGCAGCCTCAGCGCTGGGCTCTGGCTCGAACTGACGACGGAGGCCGTGGCCGCAGGGGCAGACAAGCCAGGCTGGGCCTGGCCAGCCGGGAGACCGGGAGGCGCCCCAGGAGGAGAGGGAGGCCGAGGCAGAAGGATGAGCGGGGCACGGGGATGTCCGCAAAGAAGGCGCGGTCCCGAGCGGGTGATAGGGCACCACCTTCAGAGAGTTCCAGGTCCCGGGCCACCGCCAGAATCTCCTGACGGGCAGCTGCGTTCCGCAGTCCTCTGATGTCCAGGAGGGCTGCCACATGCTTGCGCCTGCAGGGAGAGGCGCACAGGGGTACTCACCGGAGGGTCCCGGGATCCAGGCGGCACCCAGCCCGTCCGTGCACCCCGCGTGGACTCTGGAACCCTGTCTCATCTCCAAGTGCCATCCCTTGTTCCTGTCTCCTGTGGCCATTTCCACATTTCCCAGGTGGAATCTTCCAGAACGCTCACCTCCAAGCCCAGTCGGAACGTCCTTTGGTCCGGCGTCTCTAATCCTCATTAATTTAGCTTTCAGTCTTCACCCTAACTTACCTCACCAGTCTACTCTTCAAAAGAATTTTTACGGTAATGGAGACTGAAGCAAGGATCTCACGCCTGGAGGGTTCTAGGCAGGGGCTCTACCACTGAGCCACACCCCAGCCCCTCACTGGGGGATTCTAGGCAGGGGCTCTACCACTGAGCCACACCCCCAGCCCCTCACTGGGGGATTCTAGGCAGGGGCTCTTCCTCTGAACTGTGTCTCTAGCCTTCCTTTTAGGTTTTATTTTCAGACAGTCTCACCAAATTGTCCAGGTTTGCCTTGAGCTTCTGATTCTCTCAGCCTCCTGGCCAGCAGGCTTACGCACCTGTGCTGCTACTTCCTGACCTTGGTCCAGGCGGACTCTCACTTGGTGGACACTGCGGCACACCCAGCGGTCCCACTGTCCTCACTCAGCCTAAGAGGGTCACCCCGCTACATCCCAACCCCCTCTCTGCAGGTCTGGATCTCCCCCACCTCGGACAGCCAAACCTCAACTCACTTCATTTAGATCGGTCCAGACCCATCCCCTAGAACACACCCACTTTACTCCTGACACAGTCCCCCAAAGGGGCACCTCTGGAAGTCCCAGGACAGGGTTACAATTCACGGTCGAGTCATCCTTGAGTTCAAAACCAACTGTGTTCTGCAAGACCTCATCCTAAATCCCAGCTACTGTCTCCACTCCACCTCACTCAGCCAAAACAGACCTCCAAAACTGATGTGATAGATCGGGCCTGCGATCCCAGCCCCGAGGCAGGAGGATTGCCACACATCGGAAACCAACCAACCCAGGCTGCCTCAGAACAAACCCCAAACGAGGGCTGTCAAGATGTCTCGAGGCACTGGCCGCTAAACCTGAGAGCTGGAGTTCAGAAATCCCTGGGAATCAATCACACGGTGGAAGGAGAGAAATGACCCCTTGCAAGGTGACCTTTGACCCTCACATTTGCCCAGTGGCATGAGTGCTCCCCACCCCCACAACTAAAACCTAAGAATAGTAAACAAAGATGCCGGGGTGGCACGCCTTTAATCCCAGCACTCGGGAGGCAGAGGCAGGCGGATCTCTGTGAGTTCCAGTCCAGCCTGGTCTACAGAGTGAGATCCAGGACAGCCAGGGCTACACAGAGAAACCCTGTCTTGGAAATCAAAACAAAACAAACAAGCAAATAAATAAAAATCTTACTTTTACTATTTCTACAATCCCCCTATGGTGCTGTGGATGGGACCCAGAACTTTATGTGTGCTAGGTGAATGCTCTACCACTGAGCCATATCCTCAGGCCCTCACGGGGAGATTCTAGGCAGGTGCTGCCCACTGGCGACATCCCTAGCTGTCATTTAAGCATTTAAATCTTTCAAAGTCACTTTCTTTCTTCCTTTTTTTTTGAGTCTAGTGCTCTAGATAGCTCTGGCTGTCCTGGAACTCACTCTAGCCCAGGCTGGCCTCGAACTCAGAACTCAAGAGGTCCACCTAACTCCTGCCTCCGGAGTGCTGAGATTAAAGACGTGCGCCACCACACCGGGCTGGACTGTGCTTGTTACAGTCTGACTGCCCTAGATAATGACGACGGTGAAATTCCCGCAACCAGTCCACAATCAGGGTATCACCACGCCTGGGCAGCAGATAAGAATGAGACCCAGGGAAGGTCCCAGCCAAAGGAAGTGGCCCACCTAGATTCGAACGAGCGTGCGCCCGCATGCCCGTGTGTGTCCCCCGTCCGTGTCCCCGGCGGCTCCCTGCGTGGCCAGCCCTTCCTGCCGCCGGGCGGCCTGCGCCCCCCTTGCCCTGGGCTTCCTGTGGCCGCTTGTTTGTTTGCGAGCTCTGGTGGCGGCGGCGGCGGCCGAAGGAGGGAAACCGTATTAAGAATGCCCTGGTCCCAGCAGGAAACGGCCGTCAGACACGCTCGCCGCCACCCTGCCTTGGCGCGGGCCAGGAAACGCTGGGACGGATGCCAGGGAGACCCGGGCCGGGCTGCATCTCACCTGATGTCTGGGTAGTCCCGCACAAGCACCCCGACCTCCACCTGGATGCTCGGAGTGTCCTCCAGCTGCAGGATCTCGGCCAAATGCGGTACCACCTGGTCCAGCCAGGACGCCTGGGACTCCTGCGGGGGCAAGGGCTCCAGGGTCACCCCATGCAAGCTCTCAGTACCCCTTCCGTGCTGAGCCCTGCTCTTGCCCAGGCCCTTCCCCACGTGTAAAAGGGCGCAGAAGGCAGACTCTGGCCAGCGGGTAGCTAGACCCTTTACTTATGTAAATCCGGGGGTTGGGTCACAGGATTTAAAACCCGCCAGTTGACCAGTTGGTGGTGGCACACACCTTTAATCCCAGCACTCGGGAAGCAGGTGGATCTCTATGAGTTTGAGGCCAGCCTGGTCTACAAAGCAAGTTCCAGGACAGCCAGGGCTACACAGAGAAACCATGTCTTGAAAAACAAAACAAGCCGGGCAGTGGTGGCTCACGCCTTTAATCCCAGCACTCTGGAGGCAGAGGCAGGTGGATCGTCGTGAGTTCAAGGCCAGGAAAGGCACAAAACTACACAGAGAAACCCTGTCTCGAAAAAGCAAAAAAAAAAAAAAAAAAAAAAAGCAAAAAGAAAAAGAAAGAAAGAAAGAAAGAAAGAAAAGCAAAACAAAAACCAAAAACCCTGCCAGCTAAAGCGGCACACTCCTTTAATCCCAGCATTTGGGAGGCAGAGGCAGGCGGATCTGTGTGAGTTCAAATCCAGCTTGATCCACCCTCCAGGACAGCCAAGGCTACATAGATAACCCCTGTCTCAAAACAAAACAACCCTAACCTATGCCATCCAGGTTTGGTGGCAGATGCCTATCATCCCAGCACGTGGGAGGTGGAGGCAGTGGGATCTGGAGTCCAAAGTCATCTCATCTTCAGCCATGACGAGTTTGAGTCTCAGTTGCCTGAGGCCTTATCTCCAAAACCAACCAAACAAACAAAAATGCCAACACTAGGTAGGCAGAGGCTGGGGGGTTGGGGTTTCCATATCCAGAGGTGTAGAACCATTCCAAGTCGGGGGTCGAGGGTCAGCATGTGCAAGGATTTGGGTTGCACCTTAGACCCTACCACCAAAAGCGAAAAGTGCAAAATGTTACCATGCGCAAAGCATCGCTAAGATGTCCTGAGGGGGTATTCTGTGCTCTCTCCTAGGGCTGCCCGGAAGCCCACGACAATTATCTTGAAAATGTTTCAATAAACGCAAACTCCCAAGGACACAGGCTGCTGGTGAGTATATGCCCCCCCCCCCCCCCCCCCGCGCCCGCCCACCCCACCTATGACAACTGGGGACCAGTAAATCCTTGGATTTGATGACACTTGGATTCAGAGGTGTTTTCTTTTACTTTTTTGAGACAGGGTCTCACTACATAGCCCTGGCTGGCCTGGGATTCAATATGTAGACCAGGCTTCCTGGCTCGTCCTTCACAGTGCTGTTATTACAGGATTACCATGCCCAGTATATCTTTTTTTTTTTTTTTTGGTTTTTTGAGACAGGGTTTCTCTGTGTAGCTTTGTGCCTTTCCTGGGACTCACTTGGTAGCCCAGGCTGGCCTTGAACTCACAGAGATCCTCTGGCTCTGCCTCCCGAGTGCTGGGATTAAAGGCGTGCGCCACCACCGCCCGGCAATATCTTTTTAATAATTTATTAACTTTATTTTAGGTGCTTTGGTGTGAAGGTGTCAGATTCCCAAGAACTGGAGTTACAGACAGTTGTGCGCTGCCATGTGGTTGCTGGGAATTGAACCCAGGTCCTCTGGAAGAGCAGCCAGTGCTCTTAACCTCTGAGCCATCTCTCCAGCCCTTATGGCTTTTTGCTTTAAGGAAATATTTTAGCCGGGCATAGTGGCTGCACTCACAGGGCAGAGGAAGGAGTTTGTGAGTTTGAGGCCAATTGGGTCGACAGAGCGAGTTCCAGGGCAGCCCGGAGTGCATAGAGACCATCTCAAAAACAAAACAAAAAATTATTGTATATGTATAGGTGTTCTTTCTGCACCGTGTGGATGCCTGGAGCCCCAGAAGCCGGAATACAGTGTTGGATGAGCTGCCACGGGGGTGCTGGGAATAGAACTTGAGTTCTCTGCAAGAGTAGCCAGGGCTTTTAACCCTAAACCATCTTTCCAATCCCCGCCCCCCCTTCTTTGGGGGGCTGTTTTTCGGTCTAAAACTCGCGATCCTCCTGCCCCAATCTCCCTAATGTTGGGTGGCAGGTGTGCACCATCACGAACCCAGTTTCTGTTGAAGGTCCGTTTCCAAGAGCCTTCCCTGGTTCTGCTTTGGAAGCCTAGCAGCCCACCCCCCAGCCCCACCCCCAGCCTCCGTTTCCCAAGCCCAGCCGGGCACTCACCAGCCGCCGAAACAGCCGCTGCAGCTGCGCGGCATCCTCTCGGAGCCTCCCGGCCACGCGGCTGCGGGTCCGCGCCGAGCGGCAGCGCAGGCGTCCGCGCAGCAGTGGTCGCACGTACTCCACCAGCGCCCGGCGGTGCAGTTCGGCCACCAGCACCTGGGGACAGTGGGAGGCCGGGACACTCTTTAGATCGCTCCAACCCAGCAGGTTCATGAGGAACCCAGGTTCCCCGCCCTGCGCATCCAAACCCGGCACTCACGACGCCCGACGGGAAGCCGCCCCTTCTCACCGAGTGCCCAGCTCCTCTACAGCTAGGCCCTCTACAGCTCCCTTATGCTGTCAGACCCTGAATCAGATACCACTCTCCCTAAAGCGTGCCCCACCCTAGGCTCCCCCAAAACTCTTCCTTGCAGGACACCCAACCTGGCCCTGCACCCTAGTTCCCAGGGGCACGTCTCCCAACTGCAGCCCCCAGATCCTTGAGGTGCCTCCAGACAACCGACACCCCACTTGATAGGGTCTCCCCCAGGAGGAGAGCACTCTGGGCATCTCCACCCTCGAGCCCTCCATCCGGTCAACGCACCTGGTAAGGCTCATCCTGCATCCTGCGCAGGGCCAGGGCCTGGGCGCCGAGTGTGCCCACGATGCCATCCAGAGCCTCGGAGCTGCTCAGCCACTTCCTGCGCATCAGCTTGCTGAAGTGCGGCTGGGTAGGACGGAGGGGAGGGGAGGGAGGGGAGGGGAGGGTCACAGCCTCCTCTCTCCACCCTCCCACACACCTCTTAGGAAAACCTTCATATCGGTTTTTTTTTTTTTTTTTTTTTTTTTTTATGCACACTGTAACAGGCTGGCCTTGAACTCCCGATCGCCCGGCCTCCATGTCCCAAGGACTGGGATTACAGGTGTGTGCCCCACTCCGGGCTGGGGACACTTCATTTAAACACTCCCCGAAGGGGAGAACAAAGGCTGTGTCGGGATTGAGGACACAGGAGGAGGAGGTGGTCCCTGCCCTGCTGGGACTCACAGACTGCCAGTGTCAAAAATGGCTTCCTGAGAGGGAAATCAGGATCAGAGGACTGGAGGATGCCAGACAGGGGAGTGAAGAGGGAGGGCTAAGCGCCCTCAAAGACGTAGAATTCGGACAGACAGCGCTTGTGAGAGCCGGCTAGAGAGCAACCCGGCTAGAGAGACCATTTACATGTGTCCAGGGAGCAGCGCAAAATGAAAAGTGGGAACACAAAGCTGGGTGTGGTGGCCACGTGTTTAATCCTGACATCCGAGGAGGATCTAGGCCAGCCTGGTCTACATAGGGAGTTCCATACATAGTGAACCCCTGATTGAAAACAGCAGAAATTGGGGACCCTCCTTCCAAAACCATTCGGACTTTCAGAACTGTGCTCATCGTCTTTATCATCATCATCATCATCATCATCATCATCATCATCATCATCATGTTGGTTTCTTTGAGACAAGGTTTCTTTCTGTAGCCCTGGCTGTCCTGGAACTCTCTCTGTAGACCAGGCTGGCCTGGAACTCACAGAGATCCACCTGCCTCTGCCTCCTGAGTGCTGGGACTACAGGTGTGTGCCACTGAGTCAGGCTTTATCATCATCATTATCAGTTCAATTGCTCCATCAGTGAATAATATCCTAATCATTTTCTTTTTCAGACAGAGTCTCATGTACCTCAGGCTAACCCCAAACTCCTTCCCTTCCTCTGTCGTCTACCAGCTTTCTCAGACCTTCCAGTGCCTCTGATTTTGTATCTCAAAACATACAATATGAGTAAAGATGAAGACCACAGACTTCTCTGGGCATGGAGACTCAAGCCTGGAAGCCTGGTATACGGAAGGGTGAGGCAGGAGGTCATGGGACTTTGAGGTCAGCCTGGGCTACATAGTGAGTTCCCGGCTAGCCAGGGCTACACAGAGAAACCCTGTCCCTGCCCCCTAACCACCCCCCCCAGCTTTAATCCCACTCTGAAGAAGCAGAGGCAGGGACATTTCTGTGACTTCCAAGCCAGCCTGGGCCACATAGTGAAACTGTGTCTAAAACAAACAAAAGAAGGATTCAGTGGGGGAGAGTTGGAGATCAGTGGTAGAGCCCCTGCCTAGAATCCTCCAGTGAGGGGCTGGGGTGTGGCTCAGTGGTAGAGCCCCTGCCTAGAATCCCCCAGTAAGGGGCTGGGGTGTGGCTCAGTGGTAGAGCCCCTGCTTAGAATCCCCCAGTGAGAGGCCGGGCGGTGGTGGCGCACGCCTTTAATCCCAGCACTCGGGAGGCAGAGGCAGGCGGATCTCTGTGAGTTCGAGGCCAGCCTGGGCTACCAAGTGAGTTCCAGGAAAGGCACAAAGCTACACAGAGAAACCCTGCCTCGAAAAACCAAAAAAAAAAAAAAAAAAAAAAAAAAAAAAAAAAAAGAATCCCCCAGTGAGGGGCTGGGGTGTGGCTCAGTGGTAGAGCCCCTGCCTAGAATCCCCCAGTGAGGGGCTGGGGTGTGGCTCAGTGGTAGAGCCCCTGCCTAGAGTCCCCCAGTGAGGGGCTGGGGTGTGGCTCAGTGGTAGAGCCCCTGCCTAGAATCCCCCAGTGAGGGGCTGGGGTGTGGCTCAGTGGTAGAGCCCCTGCCTAGAATCCCCCAGTGAGGGGCTGGGGTGTGGCTCAGTGGTAGAGCCCCTGCCTAGAGTCCCCCAGTGAGGGGCTGGGGTGTGGCTCAGTGGTAGAGCCCCTGCCTAGAATCCCCCAGTGAGGGGCTGGGGTGTGGCTCAGTGGTAGAGCCCCTGCCTAGAATCCCCCAGTGAGGGGCTGGGGTGTGGCTCAGTGGTAGAGCCCCTGCCTAGAATCCCCCAGTGAGGGGCTGGGGTGTGGCTCAGTGGTAGAGCCCCTGCCTAGAGTCCCCCAGTGAGGGGCTGGGGTGTGGCTCAGTGGTAGAGCCCCTGCCTAGAATCCCCCAGTGAGGGGCTGGGGTGTGGCTCAGTGGTAGAGCCCCTGCCTAGAATCCCCCAGTGAGGGGCTGGGGTGTGGCTCAGTGGTAGAGCCCTGCCCAGTGTTGGGAGCCCTGAGCTTGGTCTCCAGCTCCTAAAGGGTCAGGAAAGCAAAGCTCTGGCATATCCTGCTGCAGTGAGTGCTTTGGGAGAGAATACTGGAATTCTCCAGGACCCCTATTCTTCCTCTTCCGGCAACTGATGGGGTAGAGCTCCTTTGGACATGTTGACTCTGAACTCCTAGGCTCAAGGGATCCTCCTGCCTCAGCTTTCCTAGTAGCTGGAAGTAGAGGTGTGTACTGGCCCCCTATCTGTCTGGGTCAAGTCACTGTCCTGTTGCATTTTATTTTGTTTTATTGAGATGGGGTCTCACTCTGTGAGTCTGGCTGCCCTGGAACTCACTTTGTAGACTAGCCTGGCCTCACGCTGCCTCCAGAATGCTGGGATTAAAAGCACATGCCACCACAGCTGGCTGGCCAAAGGTACTGTATTTTTAAAAATATTTTATTTATTTATTTTTTTTTATGTGAACATTTGTTTGTGTGAGAGTGTTGGATCTCCTGGAACTGGAAAGCTGCCATGTGGGTGCTGGAAGTTGAACTCAGGTTCTCTGAACAGACAGTGCTCTAAACCACTGAGCCATCTCTCAAGCCCAAGGAATAATCAGGAACATCTCCCTAAGAATGAAAGAAGCTGGGCAGTGGTGGCGCACACCTTTAACCTCAGCACTGGGGAGGCAGAGCCAGGTGGATCTCTGTGAGTTTGAGGCCAGCCTGGGCTACAGAAAGAGTTCCAGCACAGTTAGGACTTCACAGAGAAACTCTGTCATGAAAAACCAAATGAAAAACAAACAAAAAGATTTGAAAGAAGCGAGGAGGGACCCGGGCTATTGGAGGAGGAGCATCCGAGCAGAGGAAACCGCAAGGTTGGGGCCCAGAGGCAGGAAAGCGTGTGCGGAGACTCAGAGGTTTCAGAATAGCTGACTGAGGAGCCTGGGGGCACAGCAGGGCTTCTGGCTTTTTCTGTCTGCGATCTGGGAGTCTAGGGTGGATTCTGAGCAGAGCAAGGGTACGTAGGGTCCCTTTATACTGCTACTGAATGGCTTTTTGCCTCCATGCGGTCCACACAGGACCTAACCCACTTATTACCTCACCCCCTCACGGCATTTAAGGAGGCCCGCGGTAGCTGGAGGAGGCTCTGGGGGCATGGAGGGGCATGACTTTGGGGGACCTCAGGAGGGAATAAGCCCTCTCTGGCTGGCATCTCTCTGCCCGTCCCTCTCAGCCACATCCTCCCACCTCTTCCTTCCTATGCCCCCCTTCTCCCCCTCGAAACAGTTCCAACATGGCATTCACCCCCAGCCCTCTGTTTCCCCGAACACTGAGTCATGGGGGGTGATGCCAATCCATCCTGGCACAGCCCCACCCCAGTCCCCGGTCTCACTCACCTGTAGTTCCTGGAATAACAATTCGGCAAGGACATGATGGCAGAGTCGGGTCACACGGTCCAGAGCCATGGCTGAAGCTTCCCGAGCCGGCTCACTTTCAGGGGGCCCCACCCTGGCCAGTCGCTCAGCCAAAGACCTGTGAGCATCAACGGGGTTCAGAGCCCAGCCCTTCCACCGTCTGAACGCCCCTGCGGGGGACCAGCTGGGTCTGGGGCAGCAGATCTGTGATCCCAATTACTGAGGAAGCTGAGGCAGGGAGATGTAAAGTTCAAGGCCAGCCTGGGCTACACTGTGACTTTAAGACTAGCCTGAATGGGGCTGGAGAGATGGTTCAGTGGTTAAGCGAAGCCAGGTTCAGTTCCCAGCACCCACATGGCCGCTCACAACCATCCATAACTCCAGCTCCATGGGACCTCACACCCTCTTCTGACCTCTGAGAGGACTGTATTTACGTGCAAACACACACACAGGCGCACGCAAGTGCACACACACAAAGAATAAATACTTTTTAAAAAGAAAGAGAGCCGGGCGGTGATAGCACATGCCTTTAATCCCAGTGCTCGGGAGACAGAGGCCAGCCTGGTCTACAGAGAGAGAGTTCCAGGACAGCCAGGACTACACAGAGAAACCCTGTCTCAAACAAACAAACAAACAAACAAACAAACAAACAAACAAACAAACAAAAAAAGACTAAAGGTCCATCCAATGCAAGGATAAAACTCTTGCCCAGTCTCCTAGGGCTTGGATTGGATCGCCATCAATGGGGGGGGGGGGACAGAAAAAGAGCAATATACGTGCACACAGTAAAATATTGAAATACGGATACTGTCGGAACACAGTCCAAGAATGGAGCTGTGTGAGAAGGGTCCTGAGTGCTTGTGAGAAATCTCTAAGAAGCCAAGACAAGAGTCTTGTGACCTCAGTTTATTAAAAACACAGAATTGTTCTTGGACAATGCTTTCATGGCCCTCCCAGGCATAGTGGGTAGTTTGCTTCAGATCAGTCCTCACAACTGGCTATAGACATTTGCTTACTATGTATGCCTCTATGGAAAAACATGGTTTGCCACGTGTGGCTTGTCTGGCGACTCCTCTTAAGAGTATAAACTGAGCCGGACGGTGGTGGTGCACACCTTTAATCCCAGCACTCGGGAGGCAGAGGCAGGCGGATCTTTGTGAGTTCGAGGCCAGCCTGGGCTACCAAGTGAGTTCCAGGAAAGGCGCAAAGCTACACAGAGAAACCCTGTCTCGAAAAACCAAAAAAAAAAAAAAAAAAAAAGTTGGCTCTTGCAGACTTTAGTCTGCCTCATTTATTGGCTCCATTCTCCCAGGTTCTACCTTCTTTAGGTTTTTTTTTTTTCACCAAGACAGGGTTTCTCTGTGTAGCCCTGGCTGTCCTGGATCTCGCTCTGTAGACCAGGCTGGCCTCGAACTCACAGAGCTCCGCCTGCCTCTGCTTCCCAAGTGCTGGGATTAAAGGTGAGCGCCACCATGCCCAGCTATCTTTTTGAGTGCATTGGTAAATGTGTAAACTACCAGTCAGAATATATGTGGATAATACCAATACCATTGATTTCTCCCAAACGGGCCAGAATTTGGTGGTCAGGAGGATCATCATCATCATTATTTATCATTTTATTTACGGGGGCATGCCTGCTAAGGCACACGTGTGGAGGTCAGAGGACATCTTGAGACAGAGGACAGCTCTCTCCTTCCACCATATGTCAGGGGTGAAAGTCAGGACATCAGGCTTGGCTGCCATCAGTTTTCACCACCGAGCCATCTCACCCGCTTGAACCCCCAATTTTATGAAGGCCATTTAGGGGTGCAGCTCAGTGGTAGGGTAGTAAGCAGGTGTGAGGAGCTCGGCTTCATCTCAGCAGCGATAATTAATCAACAAAGCCTGTTATGGAGGCAATTGCCTGTGCCCTCAGCCCTCGGGAGGCAGGTGCAGGAGGATCAGAAACGTTCAGTGATACATGAGACCCGGTGCCAAAAACCTAGCCAATAAGTTAAATTTAAAAATTATATGTGGCCGGGCACGTACCATTTAATCCCAGCACTCGGGAGGTGGAGGAGAGCAGACCTCTGAGAGTTCAAAGCCTGCCCAGTCCATCTCTACATAGCAAATTCCAGGACAGTCGGAGCTAGAGAGACCCTGTCTCAAAAATTAAATGCAATTTAAAGTAAGTTAATAGAAAAGAAAGGTTTCTTTGCACGCACATGTGGGGGCCACAGGTGAATATGAGGTGTCTTCATCAATGGCTTAATTTTTTTAATTATGTGTATGGGGTGTTTTGCTGCATGTCTATCAATGTTCCTCCTTTGCATGTGGTGCCTTTGGAGGCCAGAAGAGGGCGCCAGATCCCTTGGAGTTGGAGCTACACACAGTTGTGAGCCTGAAAAAGTTGGTGCTGGGAATCGAACCTAGGTCCCACAGAAGAACAGCCAGTGTCGTTTTTGTTTTTGTTTGCTTATTTGTTTGTTTTTCGAGACAGGATTTCTCTGTGTAGTTTTGGTGCCTGTCCTAAATCTCACTCTGCAGACCAGGCTGGCCTCAAACTCTGCCTCCTGAGTGCTGGGATTAAATGCGTGCGCCACCAACAGCTGGCCTAGCCAGTGTTCTTAAGCACCGAGCCATCTTTCAAGCCTCCACCTTATTTTTTGAGAAAAGAGTTTCATTATGCCTGGCGTTTACAATGGCTGCTAGGGATCCAAACTCGGGATTCCATTCTCCGAGTATAGCCTCGATATTTCTCCAGTTCTAACACAGATACTCCCCTTGGATGGATGGATGCTGCAGTCTGGACGGCCGTGGGTCACCACCCCCACCATCCCCCAGACCCGATGCCTCTGAAGTCCCGTGTCTACGCTCCCCTCCCCCAGGATCTGTTTCCTCCGTTCTGCTGTCACTCAGACTCCCACACACTGTCCCCCACGGGTGTTCTCACCTCAGGGGGGGCCCACAGTTGACCAGAGAGATAGTCCTGCTGATGTAGGTCTCAGAGGGCAGTTCACGGATCACTGGGTTCTCGTGGAATCGCTCCACTCGCTGCTGGAAGCTGACAGGAGAGGGGGCAATGGGCACAGCAGAGGGCATGAGCTGCTGGTCAGAGCCTCTGCCAGACACAGGGGCTCCACCACTGAGCCACACCCCAGCCCCTCACTGGGGATTCTAGGCAGGGGCTCTACCACTGAGCCACACCCCAGCCCCTCACTGGGGGATTCTAGGCAGGGGCTCTACCACTGAGCCACACCCCAGCCCCTCACTGGGAGATTCTAGGCAGGGGCTCTACCACTGAGCCACACCCCAGCCCCTCATTGGAAGAGTCTATGCAAGTCTTCTACTGCTGAGCCACGCCTCCAGGATTACAATTGTCTTTCTTTTTAAAGATTAATTTTATTTTTAATTATGCATATGCGTATGTCTCTGTGCACATGCATGCTGGTGCCTGGGGAGACCATGGACATGGGATCCCCCTGGAGCTGGGGGTACAGACAGTTGTGAGCCATCTCACATGGGTCCTGGGACTGAACTCAAGTCCTTCTGTGCACACTTTCAAGCAGCTGTCTTTCTGCCTTCTGCCTTTCATCCTGACTGTCTCAGTGTGAACCAGACCCTGATGGACAGCCCGCACAGACCCCACTGCCCTCACCTCTGCAGGAACTCCGGCAGCCCCCACAGACCCATCTTCCCCCCACTGGCCCTCACCTCTGCAGGAACTCCGCCAGCCCGCCCAGACAGCAGTGTGCCATTCTCTCCACGAACTCCTGACTGATGTGGGGCGCTCTCTCTGTGTGTTCTTCCAGCAGCTGTGTGCACCAGGGGGAGGAAAAGGTTCACGGTGATTGTGGGGGTTCAGTCCCCCTTCCTCCCCTCCCATGCCCCAGGCTATCCCCTTCCTCCTCCTACCTCACAAACATCTTGGGCCAGGTTGCTGGGCCTGTAGTCCATGCTGGCCCACTTTTCCTCATCTTCCTGCAGCACTCGGAGAAGGGCTGCACGGGTCTGAGCCTGAGACAGGGGGATAGACCAGCAGGAGTCAGGTGCAGCCTGGGACCTTGGGTCTCTCACCTGAGCAGCTTCACCAAGAATTTCTGGGCTCAACCCACAAACTCCGCGGTCAAGGAGATGCTTGGAGGCTCCCCCACCTCCTCCTTCCCGCCTGCTGTCTAGGACTGAATATTAAAACCGTGTGGTGTGGTGTGGATTTTTTTAAAAAATATATAAGGCAGATGTTGGTGACGCACACCTTTAATCGCAGCACTCGGAAGGCAAAGGCAGGCGGATCTCTGTGAGTTCGAGGTTCGAGGTCAGCCTGGTCTAGAGTTCCAGGACAGCCAGGGGCTACACAGAAACCCTGCCCGAGAGAGAGAGAGAGAGAGAGAGAGAGAGAGAGAGAGAGAGAGAGAGAGAGAGAGAGAGAGAGAGAGAGAAAGAGAGAGAGAGAGATTTGATAAATTTATATTTGCTTTTTTTATGTGTTTATGTGTGTATTATGTGTTTATATGTGTGTGTATGTGTATGTGATGTGTGTGTGTGTGTATGAGGTGTGTGTGTATGTGGTGCATATGTTTGTGTGTGTATATGGTGTGTGTATGTGTGTGTGTATGTGCGAATGTAAGTGCCCACAGAAGCCAGAAGAAGGTGTCAGATTCCTAGAGCTGGAATTACAGGTGGCCATGCACTGGCTGATAAGGACGCTAGAAACTGAACTTGAGTTTCACTTAGCTGCTTAGCCATCTCCAGCTCCAACACCATATGTGTGTGTATGTGTGTATGTGTGTGTATGTGTGTGTATGTGTGTGTGTGTGTGTGTGTGTGTATGTGTGTGTGTGTGTCACACACACATATATACACACACACACATATTTGTGGGTTTTGTTTGTTTGTTTGTTTTCCAGACAAGGGTTCTCCATGTAGCCCTGGCTGTCCTGAAACTCTGTAGACCAGGCTGGCCTCAAACTCAGAGATCTGTGTGCCTCTGCCCCCCAAATGCTGGAATTGAAGGGGTGAGCTACCACGTCTGACTGCAACTTGTATTTTTAAACTTTAACAGCCAAGGGGGTTAAGTGGTGTACATGTCACCGTTTGAGGGTGGTAAGGCTCTGCTACTGGGTCCTGCCGAACAACTGGTTTAAAATGCTCCTATTGTGGTTCCTGGGAAAGGAACCCAGTGGAACGGCCTTGACCTCACACGGACAAGGCTCTGGGTTATTCATGACACCGTACACAGAAAGACACACCTAAGAGTCCTGAATTCTGATTCAAGAATGCCAAAGGGTAAATGATAGGTGTTTAGCTCAGTGGTAGAGCCCCTGCCTAGAGTCCCCCAGTGAGGGGCTGGGGGTGTGGCTCAGTGGTAGAGCCCCTGCCTAGAACCCCCCAGTGAGGGGCTGGGGTGTGGCTCAGTGGTAGAGCCCCTGCCTAGAATCCCCCAGTAAGGGGCTGTAGGTGTGGCTCAGTGGTAGAGCCCCTGCCTAGAATCCCCCAGTGAGGGGCGGGGGTGTGGCTCAGTGGTGGAGCCCCTGCCTAGAATCCCCCAGTGAGGGGCTGGGGTGTGGCTCAGTGGTAGAGCCCCTGCCTAGAATCCCCCAGTGAGGGGCTGGGGTGTGGTTCAGTGGTAGAGCCCCTGCCTAGAATCCCCCAGTGAGGGGCTGGGGTGTGGATCAGTGGTAGAGCACTTTCAAAAGGCCCCTGTTCCATCTCAGCAATGTGGAAGGGCAAAAACAAAGAACTCTGGAGGTTTGCCTCTCTGGTTCCCTAGTGCTTCCATTCAATGAGTGAGGGTAGCTTCACATGTGATGACTCCAGCAGACCCATCACTAACCACTTGTTTTTGTTTTGTTTTGTGATTTTGAGACAGAATCCCACTATGCAGCCCTGGCTGGCCTGGAACTCCCTCTGTAGCCCAGGCTGGCCCGAATTCATCCGCCTGCCTCTGCTTCCCGAGGGCTGGGATTAAAGGAGTGTGCCACCAGTCCTGGTCATTCACTGCTTTCTCTTCTCAGATGTGGGAGTGTGTTGCCCAGATGCTGACACGCTGGGCTGCTGTGAGCATCAATCGGGACCTTGCGGTGAGACTCTGGGACTGGGGTCTGAACCTAGCGAACCTTTGTGTGTTGGGGGTACACTTGGGAGGTGATACAAAATGTAGAAATGGTCAGGCAGTAATTTCAACGCTGGGAGGTTGAGGCTCTGTGTCAAAAGAAAAAAGTTAAGAATAAAGAGAAAAAGAGATGGGGAAGGAAGGGAAAGGGGAGGAAAGAGAGGAAGGAAAAAGGAAGAGAGGAAGGTTTGCTTTGGATGTCTATGTCAAAAGACTTTGGACAGAACTCAGGTCACCACAGGGAAAGGGAAGTGGAAACAGTGAGCGGGGGAGGGGAGCTTGCCAAGCCCCCCTGTGACCGCCAGAGTCCCCTCCCCACCCCAAGTGGCCAAGTACCTTCACATCTGTGACACATTCATCTTCCAAACCACGCAGGGTGCCAGCGGACAGAAGGGGCCCCAGCTCCCCATTCTCCAAGGTGACCACGTCTACCAGGCCCAGGATCTCCCTGGGATGGGGAAGTAAGAGACAGAAAGGCCCGTGAGAGGTGGGGCAGGGCCCCGGGGCCCCTCCACGTGTCCCCACAGCCTCGGTGTCGCGACCCTGGGCCACTCCCTTCCTCTCCTCTCTCAAAGGAAGTGTTTAGAATTATGTTTCCCTTGGCTCCAGCACTCTGAGTCAGCTCT
This sequence comes from Peromyscus maniculatus bairdii, assembly GCF_049852395.1. NCBI lineage: Eukaryota > Metazoa > Chordata > Mammalia > Rodentia > Cricetidae > Peromyscus > Peromyscus maniculatus. Next base: position 30,054,630 of record NC_134852.1, on the reverse strand, counting down.
CCTGATGGATGGTGTCCGGGCAAGACTTAGCTGTCAAGTTCAGGCTTGACGAGCGAGCGAGCGAGCAGATTGGAGCTTCGCGGGGGCAGAGGCTCCCTTGGGCTTCTACCCTTAGGAGCTTTGCCTCACCTGGGGGGGGATGGGGGGCGGGGGGGGCTTTCCAATCCAGCTCCTTTCGGGCGGCTCTGTAACATCATCATCATTGCCCACCCCGCACCTCCCATCACCCAACCTCACAAGATTTTTCCTCGTGGGATCTGCTTGGTCAGAAATGCCATCTTCCTCTGATTCAGACTTAGCCTGTGTCTTATCGCTTCAAAGAGCTTTCCGGACCCATATCCTGCCTCCACCTGTCACAGGTCGTCTGAGACCTCACTGACATCAATTCTAATGGCTACCAGCTTCAGCCTTCCTACTATTTTGATGACAGTATTCTGACCTTTTAGATATTTTTAGGGACTGTGTAGCCCGGGCTAGCCTGGTACTCACTATATATAGCCCAGGCTCACTTTGAACTCCTGATCCTCCTGCCTCTGCCTCCCAGTTGCTTGAGAGTACAAATTTGTGTGACTACACCGAGCACCACGGTCCTGATTTTGCTACATCCGTTCCTTCTCTGATGTGTGATTTAGAGGTGGCTAACTTATTTCCTCTCAGAGAAGGCATGATGCCCAACCCAATGAGTTATCTCCACATCATGCCCTCCAACCCCCCACAAGTATAGTCCATTTGGGGATTCAGAGGCTCACAAGATGTAAGACTCTAGAATTGGGAGGAAGGGCCTGTGGTGCTGAGCTATAACAGAACTCAACAGTGTGGGGACAGTCAGGGTCAACAGTGGCCAAGTCCAATACTCCAAAGGGAGTGGAACAGAGGTGTATGCTCCCTAGCTCCAACATGCTAGGCTGGAAGAGTTATAAACCTACCAAGCCTTTTAAAAAAAATCCCAGTACTCAGGAGGCAGAGGCAGGTGGATCTCTGTGAGTTCAAGGCCAGCCTGGGCTACAGAGTGAGTTCCAGGACAGCCAAGGCTATGCAGAAAAACCCTGTCTCGGGAAAAAAAAATTCAGGGGTTGGAGAGAGGGTTCAGCTGTGAAGAGCACTTGCTGCTCCTACAGATGACCTGGGTCTGGTTTCCAGGACCCACACTGGGCCGCTCACAATCGCCTGTCAGTCCAGCTCCCCCGGATCCACCCCCACTTCCGGCTGCCATTAGCATCAATATATGCATACACGTGCATGTGCGTGTGTGTACACACACACAAATGAAGAGGAAATAAATCTTTTAAAAACATCTGTGTGGCTGGCTTGTCTCTCTAGATACTTGGAAGGCTGAGAGGGGAAATTGGAAGTTCAAGGCTTGCCTGATGTACAGAGTGAATTCAGATCCAACCTGGGGTACAGACTAAGACCCCGTCTTAACGAAAGATAAAAGGGGCTGAGGCAGATTGCTTGTCTAGAGTGTGAGAGCATGCAAGGCCAGGGTTTAATTCCCAGAACAGAGAGACAGAGAGAGACAGAGACAGAAGCTACTCTTTCCATTTGTTTGTTTATTTTGTTTTGTTTTGAGACCAGGTTTCCTTGTGTTGCCCTGGCTGCCCTGGAACTCGCTCTGTAGACCAGGCTGACCTTGAACTAAGAAATCTGCCTGCTTCTGCTTCCCAAGTGCTGGGAGGAAAGGTATGTGCCACCACTGCCCAGCAAGAGAGCTACTTTTTTTTAACTATTGCATGTATGCATGGTCAAAAGGGGCAGGCATGCCATGTGTGCGTGCAGGCCAGGAGACATCTTTGTGGGGTCTCTTTTCTCCTTCCACCCTAACATGGGTTCCAGGGTTCCACCTCACGTAACCAGGCTTGCATGGCAAGTGTCTTTACCCCTGAGACATCTCACTGGTCCCTTACAACTTTATCTCATTTTATTTTATTGAGACAGGGTCTTTCTATATAGTCCGGGCTGTCCTAGCGCTCACCACGTAGACTAGGCTGTTCTGAAACTCACAGAGATCCACCTGCCTCTACCTCCCTAGCGTCAGGAATACAGGCGTGGGGTATCACACCCCGCTGCCTTCTGGAATTCTCTCAGACCGAGGGTCAGTGGGACAGAGATTCACAATGCTAAACTCCTGGGACTGGAAGGGTGGACAGCTGGTCCTGTTCATGTTATGAACCGTTCACCATTTCCCAGAAGGTCCACAGCACTCAGCAGCTAGCCTGCTGTGGATTAAACGGCGCTGAGAACTCAGGAGGAGAACACGCAATGGTGTTTGTTCTAGGTCTGGAAGGACTGCAGTGCTAGGATTTGAAGTCTCCAAGAGGCAAGTCACAAGCGTAGGATGTTACTATGCACAGTGCTAAAGACCTGGGGGACGATGGGCTCAAAAAGAAGGAATGAGAAGGCCCGTCTGAGGACCCCCAGGCCATTGGCGCTGAGTTTACTGAGGTCCTGGGACTGGAACAATCCACAAAGCTGGTATAGGAGGTGGTCGCACATTTGCCAGGGTCTAATGAGTCACGATGTAGTGCTCACACCCACCACTAGGGACAGCTACTTAGCCTCAACTAAGGAACTCCTCAGATCAGTCTGTGGGGGAGTGTCTTGATAGTTAACGGACTCAGGAGGGTGCAGCCCACTGTGGGCGGCCGCTTCTCTAGGCAGGTGGTCCTGAGCTCTGCAAAGAAGCTAGCTGAGATGCCTGCCTGCCTGCCAGCTGCATTCCTCCGTGGTTTCTGCTGCATTTCCTTGGCTGTGAGTTCCTTGGGTCCTAGGTGCTTCTCTGTGTGTTGAACAGGTAGCCAGCCTGCATTCATTCAAGTTCCTGCTGGAGTTCCTGCCCTGATGTCTCAAAGGGAGGGACAGTGAGGACTGTGACCTGTGAGTTGAGAGTCCTTTCCTCCCATACGTTGCTTTTTTTGGTCAGAGTGGTTTTTTGTTTTTGCTTTTTAATCACAACAAAAAGGATGAAAGAATAAGGAGGTAGAGGAGGAGGATCAGAAGGTGAGCGTGGCAAGGAGTCAGTACTGCAGCCAACGAAATGTATCTGAGGCTTGATTATTGTTATGGGGGAGGGGAAGAAGAGGAGGAGGAGGAGGAGCCATGGAGCGGGGGTTAAGAGCGCTTGCTGGAATTTTTGAAAAGGACCTGTTTGATTTCCAGCACCCACATTGGGGACTTACACCCGCCTGTTACTCCAGCTCCATACAGTGCCCTTTTCTGGTTTCTTTCAGGCACCCGCATGCCTGTGGACATACATGTGCACAGATAGGCATGCATGTAAATAAAAAAAAAAAAAAAAGCTGGGTGGCGAGGTGCTCGCTTTAATCCCAGCTCTCAGGAGACACAGGCAAGCAGATCTCTGAGTTCAAGGCCAGACTGATCTACAGAGCTGGACCCTGTCTCAAAAAAAAAAAAAAAAAAAAAAAAAAAAAAAAAAAAAAAAAGCTACATGAGACCCTACCCCCTAAATCCAAGACCTCAAACAAGGTGTCTAGGGTAACGTGCGCACGGCCCGGGGCGCCCCAGGCTCACCTGGGGTACACCTGATGGTGCCAGTGCAGCAGGGCGTAGCGATCGGCCAGCGGGAGCCTGCGGCGCGCGGCCGCCCCGAGCCACTCGGCCAGCGCCTCGTGGTAGCCGCGCAGGTAGACGGCGCCGGCGCGCAGCCCCGCGGGGTAGGCGGGCGCCAGGCGGCCGCGCACCGCGGCCACGTCCTCCAGCAGGCGCGCGCGCAGCGCCTCCAGCTGCCCCGCCAGCGCCCCGCGCGCGCCCGGCGCCGCCGCCTCCTCCAGCCGCTCCCGCGCCGCGCGCGCCACCGCCTCGGCCCAGCGCGCGCGCAGCTTGCGGGCCGCCGCGGGGCCGCGCCGCGCGTCCGCCGCCTCCTCCTGCTGCAGCACGCGGCCCAGCTGCGCCACCGCGCCCGCGCCCGGCCCCGGGGCCGCCAGCGCCTCGCGCACCAGCGCCCAGAGCTCGCGCTGCAGCGCCTCGTACAGCAGCGCCACGTCCCGCGCGCGCCGCCCCGCGCCCGCCTCGGCCTCCGCCGGCGCCTCCGCCTCCAGCTCCAGGATGTGCTCGTCCGCCCGCGCCAGCTCGCGCTTCTGGATCAGGCCCAGGATCTCCAGCACTGTGGAGGGGTTCGGGAGAGAGAGGGGGGTGTTAGGAAGCGGGGCGGGTGCCCCCAGGACCCGCACAATGAGAGAGTGGGGGATGAGGGGAGAGTCAGGGAGCGGGACACCCAAAATGAGAGGGGGCAGGGATACGGAGAAGGTGTCAGGGCTCGGGACTGGACCACTAGTTTCCCCCAAATGAGAGCGTGAGTGTGGCTGTCAACCTTGGTGACACTCGCCCTTAACATCAGCAATTGCACTCAAGAGAGCAGCCTGAGCCGGGCGGTGGTGGCGCGCGCCTTTCATCCCAGCACTCGGGAGGCAGAGCCAGGCGGATCTCTGTGAGTTCGAGGAGATGGCTCCGTGGGCAAAGGTGCCTGCTGCCAAGTTGGACGACCTGAGTTCCATCCTCAGGACCCGCATGGTGCAGCTGATGACTGCAAATTGTTCTCTGTCCTCCGCGGGGTGGGGGTGGGGGAGTAGGGGGTGGGGTGCCTCGCAGCACTGCCTATAATCCCAGCACTGGGGAAGTGGATGCACAAGGATCAAGGTCTCAGGGTTGGAGGGGGATCCGATCCCCTCTTCTGGCCGCTTTAGCACACATAGTGCACAGAAATACATGCAAAGCATATACACATAATAAGTTAATTTAAAAGATAGTTCAATTTGAGGCCATTTCTGAGATACATGAGTCTCTGTCTCAAAAAATAAATAAATAAAAATAAAAAGGAGTCAGTAATGAGTCCTCAGAAAGGACCAAAAGGAGGGAAGGAATTGGGGAAGCAGCGATTGGGAAGGAAGATGGAAGACTTGGGGCCAGGAGCTTTGGAGAGGAACCTGCCCGCGGGTGGTGTGGTCTCTCATCTGCCATCCTCGCACTTGGGAGGCCGAGGCGGGAGGAGTGAGTGCCCTTGGGTTCCAGGCTATCCCGGGCTATCCTGAGCTCCAGGCGAGGCTGAGCGGCACAGAGAGGAATATAAGGAGGAAGGAAGCAGGAGATGAGAGAGTTTGGGAGCGGCTGGAGAAGGGGACAGTTAGAGAAAGCGGTGAAGGATGGATGGATGTTCAGGTACAAGAAGGTCAGAGAAAGGAAAAAACATGGGTTTGTAGGAAGGGGCTGGGACGGGGCAGGGGCCGCGGCTTGTGCGGGTGAGAGATGTGTTCAGAGCCAGGTAAGTAATTGATGGAGATAGCCGTAGAGGGGGCAAGGGGCAGGCTGGGCAGCGGCAGGTTGTGGAGAGCAGAAAAGGGTCTTTGGGGTAGGATGGCTGTGAGGGTAAGGCCACGCTCTACACAGGAGGCACCCACGGCAGAAAGGGGAGTCAGAGGCTTGAGAGGCCTGAAGTAGAGGCCAAGGGGGAGGAGGGTCCCGTTGGCCAAGAGTTACCCTCAACACCTCCCCCCCCCTCCGCTTCCTCCCTGGCAGAGAAGCTATTTCCTGAGCAGCGCTATTTCTGCCCATCCGTTTCCAGAAGGCGGGGGCTCCAGTCACCCCCTCCTCACCTCTCTGCGCTGTGCTCTCCCAGTCCCCAGGGAGACGGGGCTGAAATAGCCTCTGTCCAGGATGTGGAGGGCATCAGAGGACAGAGGAGGCTCCGGGAAGGTCCCCTGACTCTGAAGCGTGAAGTGGGGGATGGGGCTGGACTAAGAAGGGTTGGCACAGGGCTGGGGGGGGCGACAGAGTTTGGGGGGTAGGGAAGAAGGCTGAGTGGGGTGGAGGGCATTTTAGCATCGGAGGGAGCTTGGCATTGGGATTTGCCGACGGAACAAGAAAGCCAGGCCCAATGAGACAGACATAATCCTATCTACCGGGGAGGCTGACGCAGAAGGGAACCTAAATTCAAGGCTAGCCTGGACTACTTTGCAGACCTTGTCTCAAAATTAGGAGGGGAAAAGAAAGAGCCAAGTGTGGTGGCATACACCTGCAATCCCAGGACTCAGGAGGCAGAGGCAGGAGGATTGCCCTTGAGTTGGAGGCGAGCCTCATTCACACATTTCCAGGCCAGCCAGGGCTACATAGTGAGACCTTCTCAAAAACCATACAGTGGCTGGAGAGACCACTGGAAGAGCAGAGGACCCAGGTTCGGTTCCCAGGACCCACATGGTGGCTCACAACTCAAGGTCCAGGGGATCCAGTGCCCTCTTCTGGCCTCTGGGGGCACTGCACACACATGGTGCACATACATACATGCAGGCAAGCTCATAAAATAACAATAATAAATCCAAAAAAAAAAAAACCCCAAAAAAAAAAAAACCAAACAAACAAACAAAAAAACCCCAAATACGAAAGGGTAGAAAGCCATGGGTTCCTGAAAAAGGAAAGGAAAATAATTGAATTTGTCCATTTATATTTTTGGTTGTGAGCCTAGCCTTTAATGGTTGAGCTGTCTCTCCAGCCCTTATTCATTCATTATTATTGTTTGTAAGTGTGTATATGATGGGGGGGCGCACACACCCGGGTGTGAGTATGGTCGGAGGGCAGCTTTGTGGGCTGGCTTCTTCCTTTCATCTTTCCCTGGGTTCTGGGTATGGAGTTCGGGTCTCCTGGCTTTTCCGGCTAAGGTGCCCCACAGACCCCGGAATTGAGAACAGCCTGAGAACAGGTCAGGAAGAGAGGAACGCTGAGGAAGCCCTGGAGCATGGCGTGGGAGTGGGGTTGAGGATGGAGAGGGTTGGTATTACGGGTTGGCTGTGTCCCCTCAACCAAGATGTGGCTTCTAGTCTTCCAGTATTGCAAGTGTGACCTCAGGTAGAAATACAGCCTTCCTGGACACCATGGGCACATAGGTCCTAAGCCAAAGGCTGGTGTTCTTAGGAACAGAAAATCGAGGGTAGGGAGACGGCTCAGCAGGCAGAGGTGCTTGCTGCCAAGCCTGCCAAAGTGAGTTTGATCCCCTGGACCCACATGGTGGGAGGAGAGAATTGGCTCTTGCAAATTGTTGTCACACACACACACACACAGAGAGAGAGAGAGAGAGAGAGAGAGAGAGAGAGAGAGACAGAGAGAGACAGAGAGAGACAGAGAGAGACAGAGAGAGACAGAGAGAGACAGAGACAGAGACAGAGAGGGGAATGAGAAGAGCTACAGGGACAATTCCACACAGGGGTGGAAGATTAGAAGGATGAGCCCACGATTCCAAGGCGTCCAGATTCCCAGCAACCAGCCAGAGCTGGGAAGAGGCATGGAGGGGTCCCCTACAGGCACCTGTTGGGTGCAGTGCAGAACTGACTACCTCTACTCTCTAAAGTGGCGGTAGGAGGTAACCCAGGTGCTGCGGGACGGGGGTGGGGGTGGGGGTGAGCGGCTGGGGCGGGTGTTTTGGAGAAACAAGCCTGGACAGGACATTGAAGTGGAAGGTGGAGGGTGGGGGTGGGGTCCCGAAGGAATGAGGCTGCACAACCTGAGCTAGGGCTGGGGTGGGGGTGGGGCAGAGCTCAGGGCCAGGCGAGCTGGGCTGGGGTATCGGGGAACAGGGCCCGCGTGCACAGAGTTCTGGAACATGAGGCATGCAACCTGGGCTTTTATTTGGTGTCGGATGTGGACACGAGAGGTTGAAAATGGCCTTTGCAGTTGCACACATTTATTTAGTGTGTGTGTGTGTGTGTGTGTGTGTGTGTGTGTGTGTGTGTGTGTGCCCATGTCAGGGTCAGAGGTCAACCTGGAAAGTCAATGCCCCCTTCCACCATGAGACCAAACTCAGGTCATCAGGCTTGGCCGTAAGTGCTTTGGTGGGCAGAGCCATCTCACTGGCCCCTTTTCTTTCTTTTCTTCTCTCTCTCCTCCTCCTTTGCTTATGTGATTTTCTTTCTTTCTTTCTTTTTGTTTCTTTGAGACAAAGTTTCTCTGTGTAGTTTTGTGCCTGTCCTGGATCTTGCTCCAGGAAATGTAGACCAGGCTGGCCTCAAACTCACAGAGATCTACCTGGCTCTGCCCCCAAGTGCTGGGATTAAAGGCATACGCCACCACTGCCCGGCCGGCTTATGTGATTTCTTAATAATAATTTATTTATTTATGATTGTATATGTGTGTTGGGGAAGGTGCATGGGGGGGGGTCATAGGAAAACTCTGAGGACTCCATTCTCTCTACCTTTATGAGGGTTCCAGGGATCCAACTTACGCCTCAGGCTAGTGCAGTAAGCACCTGAACCTACTGAGCCATCTTGCTGACCCAAATACGGACTTCAGGGAAGGATGGCTGGGTGTGGGCTGTGTGACTTGAGATGGTGTCACAGATGAAGGCTGGCATGAGATTAGGTAGAAAGATGGGGGACGCCCCCTCTACGGTTGATGGATACAGTGAGCGCACTCCCCCCGCCCCCGGGTCTGCATCGAGGGTCCCCACTCACTCACCCGATAGTGGTTCCTTCATCTTTGGGGGCTCCGGGACTTTGGGTGGGGGCTCAGGGGCCGCCTCGCCCGCAGGTACCACTCTCTCTGCCAGGGATGCCCGCCGGGGCTTGGGCCCACGCCCGAGTCTCAGGAAAGCCAGTCTTCGAGCCGCCTCTCCAGTTGGCTCCTCATCGCCATGGGTTCGGAACCCCTGAAAGCGGGTCAGGAGGCCAAAATCGGCTGAGCTCCTCCGTATACCCGGTGCCAGCACACGGCCCAAGAAAGAGCGGGCTTGCCCGTCCCCGGGGCTGCCTGCCCGTCGGCCCGAGGTCCAGCCCAGTCGGAAGTGGGCCAGACCGGCCAGCTTCTCCAGCGTGGCCCGCCGGCCACACGATGTCCCATTGGGCAGTGTCCCCGGCTCCCCGGCCTCTTCTTCCAGCGCTGGAGCGTCTTCAAAGGGGTTGCGAGAGGACCGCAGGGGCAGAGTCCCTGCCCGCGGCACCTTGGGGTCTCCCACCCCCAGACTCTTCAGGATTGGCATTTTGACAGGCTGGCACCTGCAGAAAATAACGAACGAGGTGGTGTTGGTGACGGCGTCCCTGTGTGCTGAGGGCTTTGATTAGAAGGGGCCAGGCACAGGTCTGGATACTTGGAGGCTCCAAGCCAGGCATCCTGACCCACCTTCAATTCCAGCATATGGGGCTGAGGCAGGAGAATTGAGAGTTCCAGGGATGTCTAATGGCATCTGATCTCAGAACAGCGAAGACGAAGCCGCATGTGGCAGCCACCCTAGGTAATCCCAGCCCCGGGGAGGTGGAGGGTCGGGAGTTCAAAGCCAGTCTTAGCTACACTAAAGTTTTTAGGGCAGCTTGAACTAAACTACAGAAAACCCTCCCTCCCTCCCACTCATTCTCTCTCTCTCTCTCTCTCTCTCTCTCTCTCTCTCTCTCTCTCTCTCTCTCACACACACACACACACACACACACACACACACACAAAGCTGACGATATTAAGAAGATAAAAGAGATGGATGTGGTGACACACCCCTATAACCCCAGCACTCTGGAGACAGAAACCGGAGGATGGACACCTGTTCAGCAGCAGCAGGGTCTGTCTACATAGAGAGTTGCAGGCCAGCAAGACTAGATGAAACCCAGTCTCAAAACACACAAGCAAACAACTAGAAGCAAAACCAAACCAAGCCAAAACTATAATGGAGGTGTGGCTCAGTGGTAGAGCCCCTGCCTAGAATCCCCCAGTGAGGGGCTGGGGGTGTGGCTCAGTGGTAGAGTCCCTGCCTAGAATCCCCCAGTGAGGGCTGGGGTGTGGTTCAGTGATAGAGCCCCTGCCCAGCATTCACAAGGCTCTGGGTGTGATACTCTGCCATAAAACAAGAAACTTAGTAGGTCTTGGGATCCACTCTTGCAGGCAGTGGGACACAGCTGTGACCCAAGGTTCACACTGTCCTGAGTCCTGTCCTTCTCTAAGTCTCCATCCTTTTCCCTCCTATCCCCCCTTCGCAGCTGGAACCTATGACCTCTTCTCTGCCCCTTCTCGGGTTTTCTTCAGACTGAAGTACAGGCTGACCCGAAACTTAGTAGGTAGCTTAGGATGGCCTCAAACTTGAGGTGATCCTCCTGCCTCTGTCCCCTAAGTGTGCCTCCAGCTGTGAGCCACTGCACCAAGCTTATTTTACTTTTGAGGCCGAAATCATGTAGCACAGGTTGGCCTTGAATTCCGATCCTCCTGCCTCCGCTTCCTGGATTACAGTGGTGCACCACCATGCCCTTTCAGCTTCTTGGCAATGGCAGCTCTGCTTTGAAGACTTCCACGTAGTATAAGCCTGATCCTTCCTCTCCCGAACCTTCCACGGCTCCTCAGTGCCATGGGCACGAAGTTCAGACCTCTCATCAGAGCTGCGGGGTCTGCAGACTGCGCACTCACCGGAGCTAATAAATCTCCTGGTTCCTTGTCTCTGGGCTTGTGTCTACGTGTTCCCCCACATGGAGCCAGGTCTCCATGCTTTAGATCTCAGTCCCAAGGCTGCCTCCTCCAGGAAGTCCTCCTGACCCTTGGGTTTCTTGTTACCCCAGGACTCCCTATGGTTCCCTCTATGGTTGTCCCTGTCTGGGGACAGGTCTGCATCTGGACTGAGAGCCTGGGGACAGCGGGGCTGGGCCCGTGTCAGTCACTGCTGCGTCCCTGGCTCAGAGCATGGGCCAGGCACTCTGGAATGGGTGCTAACAGGAAGTAAAGGAAGGAAGGAGGTGGACAGTTCATTCCTTGGGGGGGAGGAGGTCATGAGGAGCAGGGCACACAGGACCTGAACTCTGTGACAAGGGACTTGGAATGTTTCCCAAGGGAACTAGCGAGCTATGGGAGGCATTTTTATTTTACCTTATTTTCAGTATTGTGCATAGGACTCAGGGGCCTGGTAAGTGCAGGGCCCCTGCTCCAGCACTGAGATATACCTCAGCCCCGAGTCATCATTTGAACTTTATGCGTATTGTGTGTGCTTGAACACGACCACCAGTGTGCCACAGCGTTTAAGAGGAAGTCAGTTCTCTCCTTCTAATGTGGGTCCTGGGGATTGAACTCAGGTCCTCAGGATTGGCTGCAAGTGCCTTTACCCGCTGAGACTTCTCAAGGGCCCCTTTTCTTTCTTTTTTCTTTTTTGGTAAAATGCACCCTTCAGGCTCAGCAAAGATGGCAGAGGCGGACAAATCTCTGTGGGCTTGAAGCCAGCCTGGACTATATTGTGGGCTATATAGTTCAAGCCAACTAGAACCTCACTACATAGACTCCATCTAAAATAAAAAAACAAGATAACGCACCCTACCAGGGCAAAGGATGTGCCTCAATGGTAGAGCACTCTCCTAGCATGCATGAGTCCCTGGATTCCATCTCTACCACCATTAAAAAAAAACCACATAATATTTAGAAAAATATTAAAAACAAAAGGAACAATCCAGTGTGACCGCTCACATGTAATCTCAGAGCTCGGAAGGCTGAGATGAACTGTCACCCTGAGTTCAAAGCCAGCCAGGGCCACACAGTGAGCTCCCAGATAGCCTGGAATGCAGAGTGAGACCCTGTCTCACGAAATAATAAAAGCTGGAGAGGCTGCCAAGGGGTTGGCTCAGTGGTCAAGAGCCCTGGCTGAGGATCTGAGTTCGATCCCCAGCACCCACATGGCAGCTCACAACCGTCTGAAACTCCATCCCTAGGGGATCCAATGCCCCTATTTTGGCCTCTGAGGGCACCAGGCACACAAGTGGTGTATTGACATGCATGTAGGCAGAACGTGAATACACATAAGATAAAATCAAAATTAAAAAAAAGAGGCGTTGCATGTCTGTGTTTTGCAACTCAGTACTTCCTTTTTCTTTTGCTGTGTCATGAACTCGTGACGTTCACTGAGGTATAGTCGCACTGCCCTGGTTCCCTTGTTTCAAGGGCTGCCTAATATTCCAGACAAGATTGGGTAAATAAACCACTGGATATTCATTTTCTTTCTCCCCACGGGCTAGACCCCAGAGGTGGTTTTGAACCGAGCAAGTGCGTGAAGGGGGAGACTGCGGAGCTGTGGACCCGTGGCCGGGACACCTTGGAGAGAGGCTGCGGCTGTGGGTAAAGTGTCCGTTCTTGTAGTAGGAGACCGAACTAACAGGCTCTAACCCTAAACAGCCCGTAACCCCCCCACTGATGCTTTGGAGCCCTCCGGTTTCCAGACAGCCTCCAGTTTCCACGGCCCCTATCCCCGAATGAGGCGGTCACCATAGCAACCCCTTGCTTGGAGCCCCCATGGTGGTGTAAAATTGATACACGCCCCCCACGGGCACACACTATTCACACATGGATTTATTAGTCTCCCCTCTTCCGGAAGGCTCCGCATGCCTCACCCAAAAGTGGTTCCAGGGCCAGTGGGGTGGCCCGGTGGGTAGAGGCACTTGCCACCAAGCCTGAATTGGACGCCTCCTATCCATGTGGTGGAAGGAGGGAATGGACCACTAAAAGTTGTCTTCTGGCCTGCACGTGCGCACGCACCGTGGCACGTGAGCGCCGGACACGCACGCACGCAAACAAGTTAATGAAAAGTGGCTCCATCCCTCCCAGTGATGGCGCTCCCATCCCCCAAAACTACTTCTATGCCCTGTAACTGCTGGTTCCAACCGAGCCTAGCAATACCCAGACTTGACTGGCCGCTCACTCCAACGGAAAGTTAAAGGAAAGTTAATCGGTCTAACGCCTCCCAGGTACCCCTCAAACTCTTCCCAGCATATTCCCAGCACATTCCCAAACTGGCAGCAGCATTTACCCCAAACCTCCCCCCTCTCCCCCGCCACCTCTTTCCCCTTCCTGGCTCCGACACCTCCCTCGGCAACCTGGCTCCGACATCCTGCCCCCTCCAACGCCCTCCGCTGCCTCCCGGTGCCCAGGCCCCTGACTCACTTCCGAGCCGCGCGCTCAAGCCCCCAGCCTCCGGGTTCTGCAGGATGTCTAGGCCACCAGCGTTTCCCCCTCCCGGCCCCTCCTCCTCTTCCTCACTGCCAGCCTTTTCCCAAACCCTCCTTAGGAATCCTGACACTATCCAGCCCTCAGCAGCGAGCTGGGTATGGTGGCCAGCGCCTGCCCGGGAGGCTGGGGCGGGAGGACCACACGCTTTTGAGACCCTGTGTACAGACAAACCCGCAAACCTGGTGTGGTAAGAGCATGCCTTTAATCTTGGCACTCGGGAGGTAGAGGCAGGAGGTCTATCTGAGGCATGTGAGGTCAAAACATCAAAAGCCAAGGCAAGGGATGTGGCTCAGTGGTGCAGCCGGCAGACTCCGGGGCTTGCACAAAATCCCAGATTCCCAGCCCAGCACAGGAGAGTATTGGCGGTGCAGGCCTATAATCCAGGCTCTCTGGCCACGGAAGCAGAGGGCCAGAGCGTCAATACCATCCTTGGGCATATAAGAGTTTGAGGCCAACCTGGGCTACATGAGACTGAGAAAAATAATTATTTATTTATTTTTGTTTCTCAAGACAGGATTTCTCTGTGTAGCCCTGACTGTCTTGGAACTCACTCTGTAGACCAGGCTGGCCTCAAACTCACAGAGATCCACCTGCCTCTGCCTTCCGAGTGCTGGGATTAAAGGCATGCACCACTGCAGCCTGGCTGAAAAGATGTTTTTTAGAAGTCCTTAAGCCTGACTCTAACTGACAGCCACATTGCAGACCTTGATCCCATCACCAGAGGGAAGCCTCCAAGTCCAATCCTGCCTCGCCTACCCCCTCTCATTTTATCTATCTATCTATCTATCTATCTATCTATCTATCTATCTAGGTTTTTTGAGACAGAGTTTCTCTGTGAAGCTTTGAAGCCTTTCCTGGAACTCACTCTGTATCCCAGGCTGGCCTCGAACTCACAGAGATCCACCTGGCTCTGCCTCCCGAGTGCTGGGATTAAAGGCATGTGCCACCACCGCCCGGCTAATTTTATTTACTAATTTATTTATTTTGTGTGTGATGCGTGCACACGTGTCATGGTCTATGTGTGTGGAGGTCTGATGTAAACTTGCGATAGTCAGCTCTCTTTAGACCTTGTGCGTCTCTGAAACGGAATCCAGTTCCTCGGGGGGCAGCAGGCACCTTTACAAGCTGAGCCGTCTCGACAGCCCTGGCCTTTTTATGTATTTATTTATTCAGACAGCCGAGATCTCTAATCCAAGCTGGCTGGAAGTCACTATGTGATCCAAACTGGCCAACCTCCTGCCTCAGCCTCCCTAATGCCGGGACTGCAGGTGTGCGGCTGTACCGGTTTTCTGGGTGCTGCGTCCCTCATCTCTTGGGAGGCAGCAAGCGCTGGATCCCCGCTGTGCCTCCCCATCAGAGTGCATCAGACGGAACATCTCCTCTCTCCCTCCTCCTCCGCCAGTGGTCCCCAGATCTCTATGGGTCCTTCGCCCTCTCTGGAACCCAGAGTCCTCCAGGCCTCGCCTGCACTCCGCCTTCTGCCTCTCCCGCAGCAGCCTCCGAACTCAGCCATAGCCTCCCTCTGCCCACCCAGCCCTCCTGCCTTCAGGGTTCTGGGTTCTGATGAGGCACCCGTCCTCGGAAGAACTTGGGGGTGTGCGCTTTTCACCCCAGACACTCACCTCCTGTCTTCTGTCCGTGCCTGTCCCTCTGTCCCCTCTTGCTGTCCAGTCACCAGACTACTTGGGCCAGGACTGCTGAGAGCTTGGATCTGAGGAGGGGGGGCTTGGAGGAGGACAATTTCCTGTCAGGAAGCCCCTCCCTCTCTGGGGCCAGGGGCTGGAAGGCCCCATTATCTGTCTGCCCTTCTGAGCGAGGCTGTGGTTGGGCCCTGCTGTGACAAGGGCCACAGCCCCCTGTCCCCACCCTTCACCCCCCCCCCTCCGAGCTTTGCTGGAATCTGCCCGCCCTTCTGCCTGCTTTTCACGCCTCCCAAGGTAACAACACCATCCTGTGTACCCGGGGGAGACACCCTGAGCTGGAGAGGGGCCCACAGCTGCGCTCTAGAGTAAAGGAGCCCTGGATGGGGTCTCAACCCCTGCTCAGAGGGCAGGGCTCAGAGGGAACCCCGCTTGTCCCAGAGGCTGGGCCTGGGGACCCAGCGGGATAGCTCTGGTGTGGCGTTAAAAATGTAGTTCTCTGCCTAACAGCGTCTGTGCAAGGCTGTGCCCTCCTCCTCTGCCCTGCTGGGGGACAGTCTCCCCGGGACCTGGCAGTGCCCTGTCAAGTCCCACCAGTACATCCCACCAGCTGATGTGTCTGTCTCCTTTTCTTCTTCTTCTTCTTCTTCTTCTTCTTCTTCTTCTTCTTCTTCTTCTTCTTCTTCTTCTTCTTCTTCTTCTTCTTCTTCTTCAGACAGGGTCTCACTGTGTAGCCCAGGCTGGCCTCAAACTCCCAGAGATCCTGCCTCCCAAGTGCTGGGGTTAAAGGCGTGTGCCACCATGCCCGACCCTTCCTTGTGTGTGCTTGGTTGGGGTGGGGGTGCTGGAGTCCAATTCAGGGCCCTGTGCAAGCTGATCATGTGCTCTCCCATGGTACTGTTTCCCAGTTCATATCTGTCTCCTTTACCGATTCCCTGACTCGCCCAATCCAGCATGGATGCAGTGAATCTGACTCCCCAAGACAGGTTCTCTCTGTGTAGAATCTGACATTTTGTAAAAGTATAATATTTATTTATAATGAGTGTGAGTAACTACATGTATGTATGTCTGTGCATGAGACGCATGCAATGCCCAAACAGGCTAGAAGGAGACAGATCCCCTGGAACTGAAGTTACAGATGGTTGTCCACCGCTGTGTGTGCGCTGGGAATTGAACCCGGGTCCTCTGCAAGAGCGGCCTGTGCTCTCAACCGCTGAGCCCTCTGTCCAGCCCCAAGTTCACCCTTTTATGTCCTGCAATTTAGTGGGTCCTGGTGCACTCACAGGGCTGTAGCGGAAGGCGCCAGCATCTGAATCCAGAACGTCTCCATCAACTTGAAGAGAACGCGCAGACTCTGACAGCCATCTCTCTGGCCCTTCCCAAAGCCCTGGGCAACCAGGAATCCCGGGCTGGTATTTCTCGGTGGAGTTCCTTCTTTTGAACATTCCGTAGAAAACAAATTGTATGATGTGACCTTTTGTGTCTTGCTCCTTTCACTAAATGTCACATTTTCAAGCTTCATCCACTTCGTAACACTCAGTCTCTGCAACGTCTAGGAGACGCTTGTAGGAGGGATTGGAAAGTGGGAACAGAGAGACAGACCCTAAGAGTGAGTAGGAAGACAACCATCTGCCCCCTGGTGGTGAGTGTGAGAACTGCAGTTGTCAGAGCTGGTCCCGGGAAGGCTGGGGTGGGGGGGAGGCTTGTTCCACGTGGGGGACCCCAACCTTCCCTGAAGAGTCTTTGGGGGCCACAAGTCTCCTAGAAAGCCACCCAGAACTCCTCCCTTAACATTCTCTAGCCCCCACTTTTGTTATTATTATTTTTTTATTATTATTTTTATTATTGGCTTTTCGAGACAGGGTTTCTCTGTGTAGCTTTGGAGACTGTCCTGGAACTCAGGCTGGCCTTGAACTCACAGAGATCCACCTGCCTCTGCCTCTCGAATGCTAGGATTAAAGGTGTGCTCATATTATATAGCCCAGGCTACCCTGGAACTCTCGGTAGACCAGGCTAGCCTTGAACTCACAGAGTCTTTCCTACCTCAGCCTACCAAGTGCTGGGATGCTGGACATGTGCTACCAACCTGGTTTGAAGCATTTTATTTATATATGCAGTTTGATTTGTAGTTACACCTTGGCTGCATTATTATTACTGAGGAAAAAATAGAAAGAAAGAAAGACAGACAGAAAGAAAGAAGGAAGAAAGAAAGAAAGAAAGAAAGAAAGAAAGAAAGAAAGAAAGAAAGAAAGAAAGAAAGAAAGAAGTCATTGCAGGTAAGAGACCAGGGTCCTGAATTCAAATTCCTAGCACTCAGGAGACTGAGGCAGGAGGATAAAAGTTGGAGGCGAGTCTGTGCTACACAGTGAGACCATGTACAAAAGGAGAGAAAAAATTAAAGTGTTTGTCTCACACGTATCATTTCAGAATTTGGGAGGCTGAGACAGGAGGATGGCCTGAAGTTCAAGGTCAGCCTGGGACCCTGTCTCAAAAAACAAACAGCATTTACCTGGGAGGGGAGTGAGCGCAACCTCAAAGGTGGATTTCATTTCTCAGGGCGAGGCTTATCCGGATGTGCTGACCCCTCAATTTCCCCAAATGTGGGAGCTGACTGCATAATTTGTGGGAGAGGAGACTGTGTTCCTGCTCCCCCCTGTTAAAACAAACCCCAACATTCCCAGTGCTATAACTGGGTGTGGTAGCTCACCCCTGCAGGCTCAGCACGCCCTGTGGTGGAGGCAGGGGGATCAAGGGTAACTTCAGGTGGCCTGGGTCATGAGACCCAGTCTCAAAATACATAAATGCATCGGGCTGGTTCCGGAGTAACCAGCATGTTACCTTGCATGTAAGACCGACAACTCAAGGTTGATCCTGCAAACCCAGAGAGTGGGAGGAGAGAAATGACTTCCAAAAGTTGTCCTCTGACCTCCACAGGCAAACCACCCCCACATTTAATAGTTTGTTCAAATGTAATAAAGCAATAATCCCCACCCTGCCGCCCACAGTTATTTGGGGCCTTTTCTTTTATACCTTATATATTTATTTTATGCGTTGGGTGTTGTGTGTGTGTGTGTGTGTGTGTGTGTGTGTGTGTGTGTGTGTGTGTGCAGCACCTGTGGAGGCCAGAAGAGGGCATCAGGTTCCCTAGAGCTGAAGTTACCGACAGTTGTGAGCCACCGTGTGGGTGCTGGGAACCGAACCCAGGTCCTCTGCAAGAGCAGCCAGTGCTCTGCACTGCTGAGCCGCCTCCCCAGCCTCCCAGCTTGAATATGAATATACTCTGCTTGCTGGCATGCCTGCACCATTTAGTTTTTAACTGTGTTCATGCTTAAGGGTAGTCAGTCCCATAATAGTTTCCAGTGGGCTAGCTCTAGCACTTTGGTCCCTTCCCCTCATTCCAGGATCCAGCTTGCGTAGCTCAGGCTAGTCTTGAACTCACTGTGTGGTTGAGAGGATGCCCTGGGTCTTCTGAACCTTCTAGGACACCGCCATGCTTGGCACCATCTAATTTCCACAAAAGGAAACTGAGGCTCAGGAGGACTTCCAAAGCCAGCGAGGCGGAGACCTTCCCCGGGGGCACCTGCCTCTGCACCGGGACTCTGCCACCCCCTGCTCCCTCCCATCGCACAGTGGCACTGTGTGACCTCAGCACAGCCCTCGCCCTCTCTGGTCCGTCTGCCCCTGCAGGCCTGTACCTGTTTGGGCTCCCTCTCCGTCATTGTAGACTGGGAACGTGAGGCCAGCACGGGCTGCCTGTCATCCACCAGGCACTGCACCGTCTACCCCGGGTCTGAAGCTCAGGATGACCTCGAACTTCTGACCCTCTTCTCTTCACCCCATGGCTTGGCTTCTATTTTGTTTTTTTGCTTTTTTCTGAGACAGGGTCTTGCTGTGTAGTCTAGGCTGGACTCGAACTCACAGCAATCTACCTGTCTCAACCTCCCGGGTGTTAGGATGACAGGCACACAGCCACCATATCTCTCTCTCTCTCTCTCTCTCTCTCTCTCTCTCTCTCTCTCTCTCTCTCTCTCTCTCTCTCTCTCTCTCTCTCTCTCTCTCTCTCTCTCTCCCTGTCCCCTTTCTGTCCTCAGTCCTTTTGTCTCTGTCCTTGGCTTCCCTGTCTCTCTCTTTGTGACTCTGCTTCTTCCCACCTCGTGTCTGTCTGTGTCTGTGTGTCTCTTCCATCCCTCAGCATCTCCCTCTGCGCCCTGCTCCTCGGCATCCCTCCGCCCTCCTCCTCCTCCTGGCCGGCGACTCCCGGTTCTCCTGTGGGAACTTGCCGGAGACCCGGCGCGCCCGGACCTGCCTCCGCCCCCAGAAGCCCCCGAGCCAGCCCGGGCCTGTACCTTTAAGAGCCGGCGGCGGGGGCGGGGTCTCCGCCAGCCCCGCCCCTCCCGCCCCTCCCCCTGACGTCCCTTCCTCCCCGGCCCCTCGGTCGCCTCCCTCTGCCGCCGCCCCGGGCCGGCTCCGCGCCCCCTCCCCGGCCCCCGCCCGTGCACCCCTCCCGCTTGCCCGTCGCCCAGATGGCGCCCCGGGTTCCCTTTGCACGGGGCCGCTAGGACCCCCGGCGCCGCCTCCCCTCCCCCGTCCTGCCCTCGCTCGCTCGCTCTCCTCTCCGCTCGCTCGCTCAGCGAGGACTCGGGCGTCCACGGCGCCCAGCTTTTCTGAGCTCGCGTCCCCAGGTCGGCTGGGGGGGGAGGGGAAGAGAGGGGACCCCGCGATCCCCACCCCCCCCCACCCGGCCGCCCCTGTCCCCTTCCCTCTTGGGACCCCCGGAGAAGATGTCTTCGAGGACGGCGCTCGCCCCGGGCAACGATCGGAACTCGGACACGGTGAGTGGGGCCCAGCCCCTCGGGGGGACCTTGCTCGGGTCCAGCCCCGGAACCCCTCACCCCGCCGGGGCAGCGGCCCGGCCGGCGCTCACCCCCTTCCCGGGCTCCGCAGCCCCCACCGACGTTGCCCATGACTTTGAGGCCTCCCGGCTCCCTCCTCCCCGCAGCCCCGGCCCAGCCCGACCCCTAGGGGCGCCCCTGTCTTTGGACCCTTCTCTTGTCCCTCTGCAGAGCGCTTCCGCCCCGTCCCTTCCCTCCAGGAAGCCCCCTCCCCTGCCCGCCGGAGCCCCTCCCTTCCCCGGCTGCCGCGTCGGTCCCCTCCTCGCTCGCCCGCGGCGGCTTCGGCTCGACCCTTGCCGGCTCGGCCCGGCCCCGGGTCCCCGAGGCGCAGCCCAGGCTCTCCACCCCTCCCCCGCCCCGAGCAAGGCCCGAGCGACCCGGCCTGGCCCTGCCGTCCTCCCTGCCTCTTGCTTGTCGGGGTGCTGGCTCCCGCTGCCACCCCTAGCCAGTCCCCAGGAGCCGCCTCCCCCAGGAAGCCGAATGCCACCTGGGCCCAGGGCCCTGCCTGGGTCCTTCAAGGTGTCTCCGCTCCCCCGCTTGGCCCTGCTCGGCCCGGCGGCCCCGTCCTTGGACCCTTGGCTCTGCTGGGCTCCCCGAGATGCGACCCAGACACGGCTGGTCTTCCTACAGGAAGTCTTGGCTTCCAAGCTGCGGGCTTCCACCCCGGGCTTGCGTTTCCAGGCGCTGGACCAGGCTGACTCCCGGCCGCCTCCTGAGCCTCTCAGCTCGCAGGCAAGCCCCAGCCGAGCCTCCCAGCCTCACGACCCCTCCGCACCCCCCTCCCCATCCTCCTGCTAACTGGAGCTCCCCCCACCCCACGCCCTCCCCCGTTTCCTTGCTAGGCTTCTAGGCTCAGCTTCCTGCCCTCAGATCTGCGCCCTCAGGCTCCTGGACTGGACCCCAGGCTCTAAGCCTCCCCCCTAGGGTTGCTCTGCCCTGGCCTTTGACCTCCCGTGCTGTGGGCCCTTAGCCCTGACTTCTGGGAGCTCACTGGGCCCGCAGCATCTGGTTCAGGGACTCCTGGCTGTACCCTGTCTCCCATCCCAGGGCTTCCTTCTCTCACAGCACGCCCCCCCCCCCTCCGCATTTCCCATAATTCTGACAGCTTTCCAGGTCCCTCAGAACCAACTCTTCAATCCATTCCCACTAGGATGTGGGTTCCTCCACCCCCCTCTCATCTCCCGAGCCAACCAGACACTTTTTGTTCAGAGACAGGGTTTCTCTGTGCAGCCCTGGCTCTCCCAGAACTCACTCTGTGGACCAGGCTGGCCTCGAACTCGCAGAGACCCACCTGCCTCTGCCTCGTGAATACAACCAGAGGCTTTTATCTCAGTCTCCAATGCATGTCACGGATACTTCCCTCTGCCCCTCTCTCCTACTGGCCCAAGTTTCAAGTTGGAGATTTCAGCCAGGCCCACCCACCTTGGTTCCCCAGTCACCCCAGAGAGGTACTCGGTTCCCGGGTCTTGGGTTCAGATGCTGCCTCCATGTGCCAGATTGCACTGTGTCTTCAGGCCACTGGCTTTCCCTCTCTGAGCCCGATTCCTGCCCTGGGAATTATGTGTGTGTTGGGGGGGGTGGGGGGTAACGACTTGAGTCCCGCGAAGAATTACCGGAGACATGTGGGTGAAGGCTGGTACATAGGCGGCACTCATGGCTGTTGGCTGCTGGCATGATTGTGGATCTGAGTCAGAAGGCGGTGCGTTCTCAGACTCCAGCTGTCATTAGTTGTCAGGCAAGCTCACGGAGCCTGCTCCAGCCTCAGTTTCCTTCTAGGTGGGTTGGTGGTGGCACCTCCCTGACAGGGACTTCCTCAGGTCACTGTGTTGTGGTTATTGCTACCTTAATTATTCACATAGACTCAGATTCACATCACATTGCTGTGTGACCTCAGGCCAGTGACCTCACCTCTCTGAGCCTCGATTTCCAAATCTGTGCCATAATTGGGCTCCTAGCGGGCTTTGCTCTTCCCTGCGTTCCTAAGATTGTTGGCGCGTAGTAGGGATCACCCTAACCCTAACCCCTGACTCCAGTCTATAAGGATGATTTTTGTCTTTCGGCAGCCTGAGGTTTCAGACCCCTCCCCTGCTACAGCCACATGCGGGGGCATTCTCTTCTACCCCAAGTTCTAGGGCACTAGACCAGGGGCCAGCGAGTGTCCCTGTTCCCTAGCAACGGGCCTGGTGTTAGGGCACTGGTCCGTCAGGAGGGATCCGGGCCAGCTGGTGGTGCTGGCCAATTTTAGCTCCTGCCTCTGACCCCTGGGGGGTTTCATCGTCCTTTGCCCCAGCTACCCCTCGCAGGGGTCCCTCCACACACAGCCCTCGCAGACGGCTTCTTGTGTTAGAGGGAGCCCCTGGCAACACCCAACAGGGATTCTTCTTCAGGCTGTTGGCTCAGCAGGGATCAGAGACCTTATCTATCTTCCCTCTCCACCACCTGCCTGCCCCTGGGGGTGGGGGGTGGGGGGTGGGGGTGAGCGCCGCCGCTGGCATCTGGGAGGATCAGCACTCAGGAGCCTGGAGCCCAGGACTCGGGCCAGAGTCCCCGGCCTGCTCATCCACACGCCCTGTGCCCTTGGGTCTGAGCCTTGGGGAAGCTCGAGTCTAGGCTTGAGCATGCTCACTGTGGCTGGACCCACAGTGGAGCTGGGGTGCAAGTGGTGTGAGCAGGGACAGTGGTGAGGGCTGCAGGGGTGGAATTCGGAACGACCCGGCCTGGGGTAGTCTGTTTCTTTTAGCAAGGACTGGACCGCAGGCCCAGGGCGCTGCCTACCACATCCACAGTACAGTACTGAGGGTTAAAGCCAGGGCCTTGTGCATGCTAGGCAGGGGCTCCACCACTGAGCCACACCCCAGCCCCTCACTGGGGGATTCTAGGCAGGGGCTCTACCACTGAGCCACACCCCAGCCCCTCACTGGGGGATTCTAGGCAGGGGCTCTACCACTGAGCCACACCCCAGCCCCTCACTGGGGGATTCTAGGCAGGGGCTCTACCACTGAGCCACACCCCCAGCCCCTCACTGGGGGATTCTAGGCAGGGGCTCTACCACTGAGCCACAACCCAGCCCCTCACTGGGGGATTCTAGGCAGGGGCTCTACCACTGAGCCACACCCCCAGCCCCTCACTGGGGGATTCTAGGGAGGGGCTCTACCACTGAGCCACACCCCTAGACCCTGATTAACAATGCTCTACTGCTGAATTATTTCTCAGCTCTTTCGCTTGTTCCTCAGGCAGGATCTCAGGAGTTGTCCAGGCTGGCCTTGAACTCCCCCCCACCCCCCAACAGATCTTGAATTTAAAACCCGATGGCCGCTGCTTCCCAAGTAGCTGGGATGACTGACAGGCCTGGTAGGCATCAATCTCTTGCCTCTTGTGAAGAAGCTGGGTGAACATGGCTGGCCCCTGTCCAGTCCCACCCTTTGTTACTCCCTGGACTGTGGGGGCGCAGGGGCCTCCCTCACTGGACTCCCTTGGGAATGGCGTGTGGGTGTGGGTGAGGTGCCTGTCTGCACAAGACTTGGCCGATGGTATCATCCACCTAGTAAAAACCACGTGGAAGCAGGCGTGGTGGAGTAAGCTAGCGAGCTCAGCTACTTGGGAAACCGAGGCAGGAGGATTTCAAGTTTGCAAGCCCTTATCTCAAAATTGAAATGAGAGTTGGAGGGTGGGATGGGGAGGTGGCTGGGTCAAGTGCTTATTGTGCAAAAATGAGGACCTGGGTTCAGATTCCAGCACCTACGTAGAAGCTGGGCATGGCAGAACACACCTGAAGCCCCAGCACTGGGTCCGGCCGTGGGGCGGGTACGGACAGGCCGATACTAGGCACTTGCTGGCCAGCTGGTCCAGCTCTAGATTCAGTGAAGAAGGCGTGTCTCAAACACTCAGGTGGAGAGTAATAGAGGAAGATACCCAAAGCTGACCTCTGACCTCCACAGGTGAGCACACCTGCACACACACACACAAAAAGAAGGGGGTACTGGGGACATAATGCACCCATGGAGCCCCTGCCTAGAATCCCCCAGTGAGAGGCTGGGGTGTGACTCAGTGGTGGAGCCCCTGCCTAGAATCCCCCAGTGAGGGGCTGGGGTGTGGCTCAGTGGTAGAGCCCCTGCCTAGAATCCCCCAGTGAGGAGGGGCTGGGGTGTGGCTCAGTGGTAGAGCCCCTGCCTAGAATCCCCCAGTGAGGGGCTGGAGTGTGGCTCAGTGGAGGAGCCCCTGCCTAGAATCCCCCAGTGAGGGGCTGGGGGTGTGGCTCAGTGGTAGAGCCCCTGCCTAGAATCCCCCAGTGAGGGGCTGGAGTGTGGCTCAGTGGAGGAGCACTCCTGTAGTATATGAGAACTGAACAAAAACAGGTGTAGAATTATGGGTCAGACTTACGTGATACCTGTAAAAAAATACCAGTTTGGCAAAATCGCTGGGTTCGGATCCCAGCTCCAGGCCTCGGTTTCCCTTACCTGTAAAATGGGGATGGTGATACATAGACTGTCCGTGCTTGTGAAATGCTGGTTGTTGCTATGGGGTGGCCTGGCAGAGCTTCCCTGACACAGGCAGCCCGGGCCTCAGCTCTCTGGCCTGTCCATCTTCTCCCTTCCTCCCTGTCCTGGGTCCTGCTTCCCCTCAGCTGTGAGGAGGACATGGGGGGAGGTCTGGCCAAGAAAGGAAGACCCTGTCCCTGGAGGTTTCCAGTCAGGACAGCGCAGCAGGGCCAGAGGAGCTGATGGCGTGGGAGATGCCTGGCCGGGCATGTCACACTTGGGCAGGGTGGTGGAGGGCGGTCAGGATGAAACAGTGTTTCGCGGAGAGGTGGACAGAGTGGCCAGCACGGGATGTTTAGGCAAAATAAAGAGCTCTGTTGTTTGCAGGAGAATCTAGGACAACAGTGGCCGTGAAACAGCCCCCCCCCCCATCTAAGACCCTCCCAGAAGCCCCGAGTCTGTACCCATTCCGAGCTTGATTTCTCTTCTCATATAGACGTGGGCTGATCAGGAGGGTCAATTATAAACTAGGTATAAGCTGGGCATGGTAACACAGACTTGTAATCCCTGCACTTGGGAGGCCGAGGCAGGAGGATCAGGAGCTCAGGGCTAGCCTGGGCTACATGAGATTGACCCTGTCTCAACTGTAACGTAAAACCCGACATGGATGTAATTCCAGCCCTTGGGAGGCAGAGGCAGGAGGATTATTATGCGTTCCAGCCCAGCTTGGGCTACAGAATGAGACCCAGTATCAAAAAAAAAAAAAAAAAAAAAAAAAAAAAAAAAAAAAAAAAAAAAAAAGAAGGAAGGAAAGGAAAAATACGTCAATAAATAGGATATCACGAAAGAGTAACATCATTTCTGTACTAGAGACATTCTAGTGATAGGGAGTTTAAGGTCATCTCCAGTTACATGGTAAGTTCAAGGCCAGCCTGGGCTACATAAGGCCCTGTCTCAAAAAACAAAAACAAAAACAAACAAACCCACCACCACCCCCCAAAAAAACAAAAAGAAAATGCTGGAGTTTTTTTTGTTGAGGGGAGTGGTGGTTGTTTGTTTGTTTGTTTGTTTGTTTTTGGTCTTTCAAAACAGGGTCTCCCTGTGTAGCCCTGACTGTCCTGGAACTCACTCTGTAGACCAGGCTGGCCTTGAACTTGAACTCATGTGCCTATGCCTCCCTTGTACTAGGATTAAAGGTGTGTCCACCACCTCCACCTGGCTGATTGCTAGAATTTTCAATGTAACATTTTCAAGCCATGGGAAGCTGGGCCTTGGGTAGCCAGGAGACTACCTTGAACATGTCTGAATGGTCAGCTAGGAATGAGGTGAGGGATGTGTTTTGGGGTACAGAAATGAGGGTCTGGAAAAGGCTGGGGTGTGGGGACTGCAGGCCTGTAATCCCAGCATTTGGTGGGCCAAAGCTGGAGTATCAGGGATTCGAGGTCAGCCTTGGCTACATAACCATTTGGGGGTAGCCTAAGCTACTTGAGACCCTCTCCCACCCTCCCCATTCCCTTAGCCCAAGAAAAATAGACTTGGGGCAGGCCCAAGCGTGTGGATGAAATAGGGTGTTTGGGATTTGTGCTGGCCGGGAAGTGAGTGTTGCGTCTGGATGGGGGTCACCATTTATGGGGGTTGAGGTTGGCAGCATTTAGAAGAGTGTAGCCCGAGGATGGTGGTGGTCCCAGGCGTGAGAAGGGGAGGGTGGGGGGTCTCAGAGGCCCCCCCATTTTGTGCATTGCTTGGCACAGAACCCTGAGCCTTGTGCCAGGGAACCAAGCGCTCCACCCACCACTGAAATACTTCCCCGGTGCTTGGTTTTTCTGGAGACCATGTGCAGCCCAGTGTGTGTGGTGGTGGTGGTTCATAGTTATCATCCCATCCATTGAGAAGTGGAGGCAGGAGGATGGACATTAAGGCTTCTCTCAGCTACATGATCTGCTGAAAGCCAACCTGGGCTTCAAAAGAGCCTGTCTTAACAAGACAAAAGGAGAATCCTGCTATGTAGTCCAGGCTAGCCTGGAACTCAGTGTGTAATGGAGGGTGACTTTGTACTCTCAATCCACCTGCCTCCACCCTCCAGAGTGCTGGGCAAGCTCGCCACCATCCGAGCACAGCCCCTGTGGGAGGGGGAGGTCCCAAAAGCATCATTTTCCTACGGCCCGCGTTCGGAAAGGGGCAGGAGGGCACAGTGGCCAGAGCTCCAGAGAGCCCCCCCCCGGCCCTCAGGTGCCTCTGGTGGGGAGGGCCTGGAATGGCTCATAGGCTTCTTCTCTCCGCTCAGCATGGCACCTTGGGCAGTGGTCGATCCTCAGACAAAGGGCCATCCTGGTCCACCCGCTCCTTGGGTGCCCGTTGCCGGAACTCTATCGCTTCCTGCCCGGAGGAACAACCCCATGTGGGCAACTACCGCCTGCTGAGGACCATCGGGAAGGGCAACTTCGCCAAAGTCAAGCTGGCCCGGCATATCCTTACGGGTCGGGAGGTGAGTGCGTGTGACCGAGGGCTGGGGTGGATGGCAGGCCTGGGGAGTTCGAGAGGTGTGAGGTCAGAACTGGTCCTGGCTGGCCTTCTAACCCTGGGGAATTCCCCGACTTGCTCAGAATTTAAAGTTGGTTTTGTTTTGTTTGGAGATAGGGGTCTCTGTACATAGCCCTGGCTGCCCTGGGACTCCCTATATAAACCAGGCTGGCCTTGAACTCATGGAGAGCCACCTGCCTCTGCCTCCTGTGTGATGCGATTAAAAGTGTGTGCCACTATGCCCAACCTAAAACCTATAGTTTGTTTTTGTTGTTGTTTGTTTGTTTTTGATTTTTTTTTTTTTTGAGACAGGGTTTCTCTGTATAATAGTCCTGGCTGTCTTGAAACTCACTCTGTAGACCAGGCTAGCCTTGAACTCACAGAGATCCACCTGCCTCTGCCTCCTGAGTGCTGGGATTAAAGGCGTGCGTCACCACCGCCCGGCAAAGGATTTTTTTTTTTTAATTTATTTTTTAATTTTTTTTGCTTTGTTTTTTGAGACAAGGTTTTTCTGTGTAATCCTGGAACTTACTCTTGAACTTGGAGCTCTGCCTACCTTTACCTCCTGAGTGCTAGAATTAAAGGCATGTGCTTGCCACACCTGACTTTAATGTTATTTTTAATTTTTAATTTGTGTGTGTGTGTGTGTGTGTTTGTGTGTGTGTGTGTGTGTGTGTGTGTGTGCATGTGAGAGCAATGCCCACAGGGGCCAGAAGAGGGCGCCAGATCTGGAGCTGGAGTCACAGGCACTTGCGGGCTGCCTGATATGGGTGCTGGGACAAATACTGCCCTGTGGAAGAGCAGCAGCAGCAGCACTCTTAAGTGCTGAGCCGGCTCTCTAGCCCCTGCTTGCTCAGATTTTTCCAGAACAGTCCTAGTAGGAAAGGAAAACCAGTTAGAAGGTTCCCTGGATTGTGAGGAAGTCTCAGGTCACAGGCGTGTTGTCCGCCTTGCTCTTTGGGTTTTGCGTTTTTTTATTGTATTGTTTGCTTGTTGTATATGTATGCATGTATGTGAGGGAGGGACCAGACAGGACATCAGGTGTCTTTGCTCCTCACCTGTTTGCCTTTTGATGGGTTCTCTGACTAAACTGGGACAAGCTCCCAGCATCCACTGTCCTGCCCCCAAGTCTGTCCCAGTGCTGGGCTGTGAGGGGCTGGGGTGTGGCTCAGTGGTAGAGCCCCTGCCTAGAATCCCCCAGTGAGGGGCTGGAGGTGTGGCTCAGTGGTAGAGCCCCTGCCTAGAATCCCCAATGAGGGGCTGGGGGTGTGGTTCAGTGGTAGACCCTCTGCCTAGAATCCCCCAGTGAGGGGCTGGGGTGTGGCTCAGTGGTGGAGCCCCTGCCTAGAATCCCCCAGTGAGGGGTGGGGTGTGGCTCAGTGGTAGAGCCCCTGCCTAGAATCCCCCAGTGAGGGTCTGGGGTGTGGCTCAGTGGTAGAGCCCCTGCCTAGAATCCCCCAGTGAGGGGCTGGGGGTGTGGCTCAGTGGTAGAGGGAGGTGCCTGGCTTTACAAGGCCTCGAGTTTGATGACCTGGACCACATAAAGCACATAACCCAGAACCCTAAGAACCAGGTGTGGTTGTTCACACCTTTAATCCCAGCACCCAGGAGGCGGAGACAGGTGGATCTCTGTGAGTTTGGAGGCCAGCCTGATCTACAGAGTGAGTTCCGGTCCATCTAGGGCTTTTTAAAAAGCAAAACAAATCCTAAGAAACAGAATGGCAGGCTGGTATTACTCATCAGTGTAAATACAAATTAAAACCCTTTTCTTTCTTGAGATACGGTTTTGCTAGATTGACCAAGGCTCAAATCAAAATCCCCTTTTATTTTTATTTTTCCATTTATTCGTTCTGTGGGTGCGCATATGTACGGAGGTCAGAGGACATCCTACAGGAATTCATTCTCTGCTTTCACCCCGTGGCTTCCCAGGCTCAAACACAGGCTGTCAGGCTGGGCGGCGGCAGCGGCGATGCCTTTACCGGCTGAGCCGTCTGCCCGCCAAACCCCCCATCTCCAACACAATATTAGGGATGGAATCGGGCAAACGAATTAGCATCAGCCATGTGACACCAGCGCTGGGCCCCTCCCAGGAAAGCAGAGTTCTTTTCTGTGCCACAATTTATTCCTGTGCTTCGTCACATTCACAGATGAAGGGAACCATATGATCGTCTCAACACTGGCATGCAAAGTGCCTGACGAATTTCTCAAAAATCCGTGTGTGAGAATCCGGCAAGGGCACAGGGCCCGCTCCCCATGGAGCGAGCACAGCCTGTTCCCCATATGTGGGGTACGGACTCCATTCCAGAGGTTGCTTTCATTTCCCCCCCCGAGATTTATTACATATTTTTTTAAATGTATATATTTTTGAGGTAGGGTCTCGCTGTGTCGTCCTGGCTGGCCTAGAACTCACAGAGATTTCCCCTGCCTCTGCCTCCCAGGTGCTCCGCCACGCCTGGTATAAAATTCATTGATTTATTTAAATTACGTGTCTGTTTCGGTGGGTGGATATGTGCACAGCGTGCAGGGGGCCACGGAGGGCAGGGGATAGTATTGGATATCTTGTCACTGGAGCTGCTGATGACTGCGAGCCCCCAGGTGGGTGCCGGGGACTGAACTCTGCAGGGCCCTCTGCAAACCCAGCCACTGAGCTTAACGTCTCTCCACCCCCTTGAGGGCCTGGAACTTGCTGTGTAGACCAGTCTGGTCTCTGCCCCCCTCGGCCTCCCCATGGGGGCATTACAGGCACAGACCACCATACTTCGCTCAATTAAGATTTAACATTCAATAAATACTGAAGAAAATTTGAGAGAACGTTTCATGTGTCTCACGTAGCCCAGGCTGGCCCCAAATTTGCTATGTGATCTGAGGTGGGGGATTTTGACCTTCCTGCCTTCTTCCACCTTTAGGTTGCTATCAAGATCATTGATAAAACGCAGCTGAACCCCAGTAGCCTGCAGAAGGTGAGGCCCAGGGGAGGGAACGTGGTGGGTCCGGTGCCGGGTGAGAGCTGGGACTTAACCAGGCCTGGCGGGAAAGAGATCCCCCAACCCATCCCCTCACTGCCTTCTCTTCTTCCTCTCTGGCCTTGCCCAGCTGTTCAGAGAAGTCCGAATCATGAAGGGACTCAACCACCCCAACATCGGTGAGGAGAGGACGGAGCCGGCCCCGACGCAGGCCGCGGGTGGATCCTCGGGCGGGGAGAGTGGGACTGCATAGGGACCCCGTCCCTGGTGCTGCTGTCCTCCTGGTGTGACTCTGGGGGAGTGACATGGCTTCTCTGAGCCTGTGTTTGGTCTTCTGTATCACGGTTGTAGCGAGCGGCTGAGATGAGCCGTGTGACCGACCACGGCACTCGGGTTCACGTGAACCGCCGCGCACGGTCGGTCGGTCACTAAGCAGAGGTGAACAGAGGGTGGCGACTGAGAGGAACGCAGCTTAGCCCCCCCGGGTGACATGTATTTGCTCCGTCACTGCCGATTGCCGGCACCTCGGGCGCGGGTCCCAGGCTTCACCGAGCTGAAACTCTGGTGTAGAGGAAGGGGGGCTGAGCGAATGGAGAACCTGGCCACGCATAGGGAGCCACCGAGGGATCTGCTGGAAGGCGGGTGCTGGTTGGCCCATGGCTGTGGGGTCTGGTGGAGAATGGCGGCTCTTCCAGTCTCACCTAACCCTCCCCTCCCGCCCTCCCAGTGAAGCTTTTTGAGGTGATAGAGACAGAGAAGACGCTGTACCTGGTGATGGAGTATGCCAGCGCAGGTGAGGCCCTGCCCCCACACCCTGCTCACACCCCCCTGCACCCCCACACCCTGCACCCCCACACCCTGCTCTCACACCCCCTGTACCCCCACACCCTGCTCTCACGCCCCCTGCACCCCCACACCCTGCTCACACCCCTGCACCCCACACCCTGCTCTCACACCCCCTGCACCCCCACACCCTGCTCTCACACCCCCTGCACCCCCATACCCCCTGTACCCCCACACCCTGCTCTCACACCCCCTGCACCCCCACACCCTGCTCTCACACCCCCTGTACCCCCACACCCTGCTCTCACGCCCCCTGCACCCCCACACCCTGCTCTCACACCCCCTGCACCCCCACACCCTGCTCTCACACCCCCTGTACCCTCACACCCTGCTCTCACACCCCCTGCACCCCCACACCCTGCTCTCACACCCCCTGCACCCCCACACCCTGCTCTCACACCCCCTGCACCCCCACACCCTGCTCTCACACCCCCTGTACCCCCACACCCTGCTCTCACGCCCCCTGCACCCCCACACCCTGCTCTCACACCCCCTGCACCCCCACACCCTGCTCTCACACCCCCTGCACCCCCACACCCTGCTCTCATACCCCCTGTACCCCCACACCCTGCTCTCACACCCCCTGTACCCCCACACCCTGCTCTCACGCCCCCTGCACCCCCACGCCCTGCTCTCACACCCCTGTACCCCCACACCCTGCTCTCACACCCCCTGCATGCCCTCTGGCTCCAGCCTTGACCCCTCTGCCTCCCGTCTGCAGGAGAAGTGTTCGACTACCTCGTGTCTCACGGCCGCATGAAGGAGAAGGAGGCCCGAGCCAAATTCCGACAGGTGAGAGACCGGTGCCCCGCCCCGGCTCCTGGGAAGATGTGCAGGGACTCGGGCGGGAGGAGGCTGTTGGGGACCTCGGGGCGCAAGTGATGGAGGTGGCCTGCGCCCATGCACACACGAGCGTGCAGAAACACACGTACACAATCTCATAGAAGATACAGAGAAAGGGATGTGGTCCTTGCTGAGGTGTGTGTGTGGGTGTGTGATAGCTGCGTGCATTGGAGTGCCAGGTGGGGGTGGGCAGGATCTCACCTCAGGGTGGCAGGATCTGTAGGCGCTGGTATGGGGTGTGCCCCGGTGTGCAGGATTCCGTGAAGGGCACAAGTTGGGGTGTGGATCTTGGTGAGTGAGAGTATATATGGAGATGAGAGGTGAGGGTATGCAGTGTGAGGCCCGGGTGTGAGGTGAGGGTATGCAGTGTGAGGTGAGGGCATGCAGGTGTGAGCCCAGGTGTGAGGTGAGGGCATGCCGTGTGAGCCCAGGTGTGAGGTGAGGACATGCAGTGTGAGGCCCGGGTGTGAGGTGAGGGCATGCAGTGTGAGGCCCGGATGTGAGGTGAGGGCATGCAGTGTGAGCCCGGGTGTGAGGTGAGGGCATGCAGTGTGAGGCCCGGGTGTGAGGTGAGGGCATGCCGTGTGAGGCTCCGGTGTGAGGTGAGGACATGCAGTATGAGGTGAGGACATGCAGTGTGAGGCCCGGGTGTGAGGTGAGGGCATGCAGTGTGAGGTGAGGGCATGCAGTGTGAGCCCAGGTGTGAGGTGAGGGCATGCCGTGTGAGGCTCCGGTGTGAGGTGAGGACATGCAGTGTGAGGCCCGGGTGTGAGGTGAAGACATGCAGTGTGAGGTGAGGACATGCAGTGTGAGGTGAGGACGTGCAGTGTGAGGCCCGGGTGTGAGGTGAAGTCATGCAGTGTGAGGTCCAGGTGTGAGGTGAGGACATGCAGTGTGAGGTGAGGACATGCAGTGTGAGGCTCGGGTGTGAGGTGAAGTCATGCAGTGTGAGGCCCGGGTGTGAGGTAAGGACATGCAGTGTGAGCCCAGGTGTGAGGTGAGGGCATGCCATGTGAGGTGAAGTCATGCAGTGTGAGGCCCGGGTGTGAGGTGAAGTCATGCAGTGTGAGGTCCAGGTGTGAGGTGAGGACGTGCAGTGTGAGCCCGGGTGTGAGGTGAGGGCGTGCAGTGTGAGCCCGGGTGTGAGGTGAGGACGTGCAGTGTGAGCCCGGGTGTGAGGTGAGGGCATACAGTGTGAGGCCCGGATGTGAGGTGAGGACATGCAGTGTGAGCCCGGGTGTGAGGTGAGGGCATGCAGTGTGAGGTGAGGACATGCAGTGTGAGCCCAGGTATGAGGTGAGGGCATGCAGTGTGAGCCCGGGTGTGAGGTGAGGACATGCAGGTGTGAAGAAGAGATTCAGGGTGAAAAGATCCATAGTTGTCGTACGGGTGTGAGAGGTGTGTTAGCATGCGTGGCCTGTGAGTGGGCGCCACTATATGTAGTATTGGTGTGAGGTGTCCTTTGTGTAGGGTAAGAACCTCCTTCAGGGACGGAGAGAACTGTAGCCCACACACCTGTTTCCAACAAGGGACACTCGAGATTCCAAACATGGGCTAGTCTCAGGTGTTAGTGCTACAGCCATGGGCGGGTGTGCGTGCGTGCGTGCGTGCGTGCGTGCGTGCGTGAGAGAGAGAGAATATGAGGTGTCAGGGTGCTGAAGCCTGCCTGGCTCCCACGTTCTCTGACCCTGCCTGAGCCCCCAGGGCCTCAGCTCGTGCCAGGCGAGGTAGTGGGTGTGGCGGTCGGCCGTGGGTGGTGGCTTCGTGGGCTGGTGACTGTCTTCTGTCCACTGTAGATTGTGTCCGCCGTGCACTACTGTCACCAGAAGAACATTGTCCACAGGGATCTAAAGGTAAGCCCCTCCCACCGTGACCCCAGGCACCCCAGCCCCTCCCACTGTGACCCCAGGCCTCACCTTCCCCAGCTGCCACCCGGTACCCAGGGTTCTCTCCCTGGTGGGAGGTGGGAGGACCTTGGGAGCAAGTGTCCCGGGGTGGCTGCTGGGAGGACAGCAGGCGGAGATATGATATCAGTGTTCGGCCTTCAGGGCCTTGCTGTATCTCTGACGTCTGCTCCCTCTGGACCTCTGGAGCCTGTGAGAACTTGGCTTTCAGGCCAAGGTCACTCCACAGAGTCTTGGAAGCCCAGGGTCTTAGGGTGATGCAGAGGCCACAGCGCCAGCACCAGGGACGGGAAATTGACCCCCTGCAGTCCAACCCAGCCACCTGCCACAGCCAAGCTCAGTGGTCTCTCTGGTGGTTTGTCCTCAGACCCCCAATTAACGAAAACACAAGTCTAAGACCCGGTAGTCTGTAGTCTGGGTCATCCTTCGTGAGCACCTGCTGTGTGCCGGGCACACCTGCTGTGTGCTGGGCTGGGCACCAGGGGCTTTGAGACAAGCTCTGTGCCTGAAGACCAGCGTTGTTTCATTGGTTTTTAGAGCCCTTGGTGGTGGTAGCGGCGGGGGTGGGGGTGGGGGGGCGTGTCACTGGGGCGACATCGTGTCCAGAGGTGGCTTAGTGGATGAGGGTGCCTGCCGTTCCAGCCCATCGACCTGTGTTCAGTTCCTGGGGACCCACTTGGTGAAGGAGAGAGAATTGACTCTCCAGTTAACCTGTGACCTCCAGGTCATGTGCACCTCCCATCCCACTTCTCAGTCACACACATATAATTAATAAAATAAATAAATAAAGGCTGCAGAGATGGCTCAGTGGTTGAGCACTGGCTGCTCTTCCAGAGGACCCAGGTTCAATTCCCAGCACCCACACGGCAGCTCACAACTGTCTGTAACTCCAGTTCTGGGGGATCTGACATCCTCACACCAATGCACATAAAATGAAAAAAGTTAAATAATTTTTTAAATTTATTTTTATTTTATTTGCATTGGTGTTTTGCCTTCATGAATGTCTGTGAGGGTGTCAAATCTTGGAGTTACAGACAGGTGTGAGCTGCCATGTGGGTGCTGGGAATTGAACCCGGGTCCTCTGGAAGTGCTCTTAACCACTGAGCCATCTCTCCAGCTCCTAAATAAATTATTTTTAAAAATTAAAAAAGAAAAAAAAGCCAAAAAACAACCACAGGAACCTGGGGCTAGCCCAGTGTGGTGCATGCCTGTAATCCCAGTACTTGGGAGGTAGAGGCAGGAGGATCAGGAGTTCAAGACCAAGGGCTACCAGTGTAGTTTGTAATAGAGTGCTTTGTTTGACGCTTACAAGGTCCTGGGTTCAGTCTCAACCACAGAGGACAAAAGAGGATCAACAGAAGCTTAAGGCTAGCCTCAGCTACACAAGACTCTGTCTCAAAATAGCAACAATCACCCCAAAACCTGGGGGAAGTTGGGTGTGGTTGGTCTCACTTGTAATTCCAGCTCTCTAGGATGAGGCAGG
Organism: Peromyscus maniculatus bairdii; assembly: GCF_049852395.1. Classification (NCBI taxonomy): domain Eukaryota; kingdom Metazoa; phylum Chordata; class Mammalia; order Rodentia; family Cricetidae; genus Peromyscus; species Peromyscus maniculatus. The sequence continues at coordinate 30,020,113 of NC_134852.1, read as the reverse complement.
AGAATTACCATGAGTTGGAAGCCAGCCTGGGCTAAAATGCTTATAGCCTCATGCCAGCTATAAGCCATGGTCCCAGCACTTGGGAGGTGATTGCCATGAGTTGGAGGATAGCCTGGGCTATGTAGTGAGGTCCAAGCCACCTTGAACCACATAGACCCTGTCTCAACAAAAACAAAAAAGGAAGCCTCGATGTAGACATCTTAAGTAGTTTTCAAAGACATGACGACCACTGAGGAATGGCTGTGGAAACTTCTGGATATGTGCTCTGTCTGTGACTGGATACTTAGGAGGCAGGCACTTGGCCATCACCGCCTGCTTGGTGGATGGGGAGAATTAACCTGGAGGTTGTGCGCCATCTGGTGTAGGAGACTGGAATTGACCAGAGTGGTTTCCCAGGTCCTGGTGGCGGCTGCAGCATCCGAGACCATCAGAACTCAGGGGAAGGCTGGGCTGTGGCGCCTCAGATGTCAGGAAAGAAAATGTCACCAGGCTGCGGGCATGGCGTGTACAGAATCAAGGGCTCTATCTATTACCGAGTCCACATAAACTGGGTGTGGTGGCACATGCCTGTAACCCCCGCCCTGGGGAGGCAGAGGCAGGAGGATGGCAAGGTAGGTCAGGAAGCTATAGTGAGCCTCTGTCTTCACCCTCTGGCCTCCCTTTCCTCTCAGGCTGAGAACCTGTTACTGGATGCCGAGGCCAACATCAAAATCGCCGACTTCGGGTTCAGCAATGAGTTCACGCTGGGCTCGAAGCTAGACACGTTCTGTGGGAGCCCCCCGTACGCCGCCCCAGAGCTGTTCCAGGGCAAGAAGTACGATGGGCCGGAGGTGGACATCTGGAGCCTTGGGGTCATCCTGTACACGCTGGTCAGCGGCTCCCTGCCCTTCGATGGGCACAACCTCAAGGTACCAGAGACACAGCGGGCAGGTCAGGTGGGCTTGAGGTCACGTGGTCAGGCAAGGAGCAGGGGTCCTTGAGTGCCCACTGCCTGGGGGACAGCCCACGTGACCAGTGCTGTGGGGGCCAAGCTGTGAGCTGCACAGCTGGTGGATTTGGGTTCTAGTCTTGACCTGCTCCAGGGGGGAAAGACTCATTAGAAACTTCTGGGTCATGCCCCACTTAAGGCTTCTCAAATCTACCATGTGTAAGAGAGACAGAAACGTGGGAGGAGGGGTGAGCCTCAAAAACAGTGACAGAAGGCCGGGGCGGGGTTCCATTCCTGTGCAACGCCCAGAACAGGGAATCCACAAAAAGCAGAAGCAGACGAGTGGTCAGGATGGGGGAGGGGAGAACACCTAAAGGGCTCAGGGATTTTGCTGTGTGTGTGTGTGTGTGTGTGTGTGTGTGTGTGTGTGTGTGTGTGTGTGTGTGTGTGTGTGTAGTACTAGAGATGGAATTTAGGGCCAAACAGACTACCACTGAGCCACACCCCAGCCCCTCACTGGGGGATTCTAGGCAGGGGCTCTACCACTGAGCCACACCCCAGCCCCTCACTGGGGGATTCTAGGCAGGGGCTCTACCACTGAGCCACACCCCAGCCCCTCACTGGGGGATTCTAGGCAGGGGCTCTACCACTGAGCCACACCCCAGCCCCTCACTGGGGGATTCTAGGCAGGGGCTCTACCACTGAGCCACACCCCAGCCCCTCACTGGGGGATTCTAGGCAGGGGCTCTACCACTGAGCCACACCCCCAGCCCCTCACTGGGGGATTCTAGGCAGGGGCTCTACCACTGAGCCACACCCCAGCTTTCATAGGGCATCTTTTTTTTTTTTTTTTCCTTTTATTTTATTTTACAATACCATTCAGTTCTACATATCAGCCACGGGTTCCCCTGTTCTCCCCCCCTCCCACCCCCTCCCCTTACTCCCAGCCCAAACCCCATTCCCACCTCCTCCAGGGCAAAGCCTCCCCCGAGGACTGCGATCGACCCGGTAGACTCAGTCCAGGCAGGTCCAGTCCCCTCCTCCCAGACTGAGCCAAGTGTCCCTGCATAAGCCCCAGGTTTCAAACAGCCAACTCATGCAATGAGCACAGGACTTGGTCCCACTCATAGGGCATCTTTTAAAATGATAAAATATATTCTGAAATTAATAATGGTGGTGATTGTGCACTTACCAGACACACTAGAGCTCCTCAGAGTTGTGCATTTACAGATTGTTTTTGTTTTAAACGCTGTGTAGAATGGGACGTGACTGTCATTCTAGCACTGAAGAGGCTGAGGCAGGGGGATGTCAAATTCAAGGTCAGCTTGGGCATCTTAGTGACATACTGTCTCAGAAGCCAAAGGGAGCTGAGGTTACAGCCCGGTGTTCAGGAAGTCCTGGGTTCCACCCTTAACATCACAAAAAAACCACAAAAGGCACACAGAAAGATTCCATTCACGTTTACTGGACGTTTCTACAGTGGATCCAGGCAGAAAACAAAAGGGATGAGCAAACTAGAAAATTTTTATTACTTGCTGCCCGGCGCTAGGGAGGAGCCCAGAACCCAGATAACTGAGAGTTACTGGAAGTGTGTGGGGGGGTGTCATCAGCTTGATTTGAAGGTGGGCTTTTTGTTGTTGTTGTTTTTCTTTGAAGTTTTTGCTTTGAAACATTGCCAGTGCACAGAAAAGTTGCGAGGAGAGAATAGAGACACCCAGTACTTTTCAGGAGGTTCATGCTGGCTGACATCCAGCCCCCCAGCATACGCACGTAGCCGTGCCATTATTGATGGCCTGCTGGACAGTTTATTGTAGACACTGTGTCCCTCTGTCCTTAAAGGCTGAGGTAGTTATCTCCTGAGACCAGGGACGTTTTCCTGTGGCTGTTCACACACAGGAAATACAACATTGAAACAGTGCCGGCCTCCACCCTACAAGCCACAGTTAGACATCATTTGTCTGAGGGAGATTGAGTCGCGCCCCCAGCCCCTCACTGGGGGATTCTAGGCAGGGACTCTACCACAGAGCCATGCCCCAGCCCCTCACTGGGGGATTCTAGGCAGGGGCTCTACCACTGAGCCATGCCCCAGCCCCTCACTGGGGGATTCTAGGCAGGGACTCTACCACTGAGCCATGCCCCAGCCCCTCACTGGGGGATTCTAGGCAGGGGCTCTACCACTGAGCCACACTCCAGCCCCTCACTGGGGGACTCTAGGCAGGGGCTCTACCACTGAGCCACACCCCCCAGCCCTTCACTGGGGGATTCTAGGCAGGGGCTCTACCACTGAGCCACACCCCCAGCCCCTCACTGGGGAATTCTAGGCAGGGGCTCTACCACTGAGCCACACTCCAGCCCCTCACTGGGGGATTCTAGGCAGGGGCTCTACCACTGAGCCACACCCCAGCCCCTCACTGAGGTACTCAGCGATTTGACCTGTGGCTGGATTCAGGTCAGTTTATTTTCAGTGCCCCTCAGTCTGGATGGTCTCGTGTCCCCTGGTGGGTAGTTCCCGGAGGAATTCCTCAGCCGCTCCCTGTGCCCGGGAGGATTGGCCAATGCAGGAGAGCATGTAACGAACAGGAAATGCCTTTTACTTTTTGTCCTAGGGTAGAGGGCTGGGCCCTTTGACCCGCGGGAGCCCTCCTTTCGTCCAAGACTGTGAACAGCAGCCTTCATGCTTGTTGAGGCCAAGCTGTGAAGCAGCTGAGATGTCCCGGAGCACAGAGAGAGGGGCTCCTGGAGTGGAATAGTCTCTGGGAGTTCAGGTGTAACGCTGTGATCTGTTCAAAGGCCCGGGCTGATGGCTCAGCGGCCCCAGGCCCTTGTCATGCCGTTGTACCGGTTCCTGCCAGAGTCTGCATTCTGTTGTGTTCTCTTATTTACTTATTATTTGCATATATGTGTGTGCATGGTTATTTATTTATTTATTTATTTATTTATTTATTTGTGTGTGTGTGTGTGTTTGCCCACATTTGTGTGGGTGCCCACAGAGGCCAGAAGAGGGCTTTGGATCCCCTAGAACTGGAGTCACCTTAAGGAAGGTGTGAGCTGCCTGATGGGGGTGCCGGGAACCCACACTTAGGTCCTCTCCAAAGCAGCAATCGCTGTCAGCCCGAGCTCATCTCTCCAGCCCTGTATCGTCGTGTGTGTGTGTGTGTGTGTGTGTGTGTGTGTGTGTGTGTGTGTGCGCGCGCGCGCGCTGTGGGGGCCGAGGTTGCTGCTGGAGATCTCTCTCAGTTCTTCCGTATTGCTCGGTGAGGCTGCGTCTCTTAGTCACACCCGGAGCTCTCTGATGTGGCTGCCCTTGCTGGCCCGCTTGCTCTGGTGACCCCATCTCTGTTTCAAGGCTGGACTTACAGGCATCTGCCGTGCCCTCCTGGCGTTTAGGTGGGATTTGGGGATCCCAGTCCCTGTCCTCACGCATACATGCTTGACAAGCACTTGGCCCCTGAGCCGTCCTCCAGCCCTGCCACGTTCTTTTTGAATCCCTCAGGCAAGTCCCTGTGTGGGGGGATGTTAACAGTGTCCTCTTGGGCTGGAGAGGTGGCCCAGAGACTAAGAGCGAAAGGGATCTCACGCCCTCTTCTGGCTTCTGTGAGCACTGCACACACATGCCCAGATAACCTCATTCTCTCACACACACACACACACACACACACACACACACACACACACACACACGTTTAACTTTAAAAAATTTATTTTTAAGAAAAGTTATCTCCTTGAATGAGGCATGGTGGCACACACCTTTCGGGGCTGAGAGCTCATGGCTAGCCTCATCTATAGATCAAGATTCTTCCTCCCAAACCCCAAAATAAATAAACCCATGAAGATCGTTCTTGGAACAGCATGGCTGCTATGGAGACAGACACTAGGTGGGGGACAGTGGCAGGGTCCCTTCCCATCATAAGCCCGGTCTTTACGTGCTGGCCTCTCTGGCTGAGTGTGGCTTTCCTTGGTAGAGTGCTGGCCTAACTCATCCTAACCTCAACCCCACCATTGCACAAATGGAGTGTGGTGCCCACGGCCTGTAACCCCAGCACTCCAGAGTCAGTGGCAAGATCATCAAGAATTCAGGGTCATCCTTGGCTATACAACAGGTTCAAGGCCATCCTGGGCTACATGAGATTCTGTCTCCAAAATCTGAAGGGGAAAAAAAGTTAGCCTGTTAAAAGAAACTTCAGGCTGGGTGTAGTGACACATTGAATCCCAGTGCTTGGGAGACAGCCAGAGCTACAGGGAAACCCTGTCTCAGTTTTTTTTTTTTTTTTTTTTTTTTTTTTTTTTTTTTTTCGAGACAGGGTTTCTCTGTGTAGCTTTGCGCCTTTCCTGGAACTCACTTGGTAGACCAGGCTGGCCTCGAACTCACAGAGATCCACCTGGCTCTGCCTCCCGAGTGCTGGGATTAAAGGCGTGCGCCACCACCGCCCGGCTCCCTGTCTCAGTTTTTTGTTTTGTTTTTCCAGACAGGGTTTCTCTGTGTAGCCCTGGCTGTCCTGGAACTCACTCTGTAGCCCAGGCTGGCCTCGAACTCACAGAGATCCACCTGCCTCTGCCTCCCGGGTACTGGGATTAAAGGCGTGCGCCACCACCACCCAGCCAAAAAAGAAACTTTTTAATTAAAAAAAAAAATTAAAACCAGAAATATTAAGGGCCTGGGGAATGTGGCTCAGTTAACTGCCTGTGGAGATGCAGAAGCCTCCATTCCATCCCCAGGCACCACATAACCTGGGCATGGCCGCTCACACCTGTCACTCCAGCGTTCTCGAGGTGGACGGAGGGTCAGAAGCATGGGGTTGTCCTTGATTAAACAGCGAGTTCCGAGTCTTGTTCTGTGAGACCCTGTCTTGCAGTTGGGGAGGACTTTTAAATGGCTGCCTCTAGGGTCCCCCCATTTCACAGATGAGAAAGTGTGAGGTCAGGAGAGTGGAGCTAAGTTTTCCTATGTTTGGGCTGGAACTTCGGTCATCTGTCACTTCTTCCAGAAGGTCTGGACATGGGGGGTGGGAAGCAGAGCTGTTTGCAGAGGAGGGGTGGTTGGGTGAGCCCTGTCTGCAGAGGTGAGGTTGGGGAGGGGAGGCGAGGCGAGGCCTGTCTGCAGAGGTGAGGTGAGATGGGGGGGTGAAGCCTGCCTGCAGAGGTGAGGTGAGATGGGGCAGGGGTAGGGGAGTGAGACCTGTCTCTTCAGAGGCTAGCATGCCCTGTCCTGTCCCCCCAGGAGCTGCGGGAGCGAGTCCTCAGAGGAAAGTACCGAGTCCCCTTTTACATGTCTACAGACTGCGAGAGCATTCTGCGGAGATTTCTGGTGCTGAACCCGGCAAAACGCTGCACTCTAGAGGTGAGCCCCAGCCCCGCACCCTCTGCGCCCTCCTGTCTCCCGATCCCTGTGGCTCCCCCCATCTTGCCTGGGGCTGGGGCCCGGCTCTGACGGGAGATAGACAGCAAGGAGGAGGCTCCTGGGCGGTCCCCGCCACGTCGGTAATTAAGCTAATAAACTCTTAGGATGATTACAGGGTGCTGGGGACCCAGATGATGCGGAGGAGGGGGGTGGCAGGGAAGACTTGGGGGTAGGGGGTGGACCGGCTGGCTAAGTCTCAACAAGCCCTCAGTGTGGGGGTGGTAGGCTCTGCGGGGAGCCCCGCTTGGAAGCTGGGAAGCTCTGTGTCCCGTCTCTGGTCCCTCCTGACGCCTGTCTCCCTTGTCCTCAGCAAATCATGAAAGACAAATGGATCAACATCGGCTATGAGGGTGAGGAGCTGAAGCCATACACGGAGCCCGAGGAGGACTTCGGGGACACCAAGAGAATTGGTGAGGGTCAGGGAAGCGGGTGCCTCAGTCCCAGGGGTGCGGTGCCACAGAGCCAAGGCTGGCAGCCGCGGCCTCTGCTCCTGACTGACCGCCAGAGTCTTGCTACAGCTCGCCACCCAGCCAGGGAGAGCAGCTGAGGAATGTCTGTCCCTGCTCCACATTCGAGCTGTGTGACCCCAAGCGAGTGTTTGCCCTCTCTAGTCCCTCACCTAGGAAATGGCAGCATTCACACAGGCCAGCTCAGCACTGGACATATCAGGGGAGGGGGCTGATCTACATACACACTTACCCCAGTGCCTGGTGTGTGGATGCTCCCGGCGGGCACAATGGGGCTTTGTTTATAAAGGTAAGAAAATGAATCACAGGCTGGAGAGGTGGCTCAGAGGTTAAGAGCACTGGCTGCTCTTCCAGAGGACCCGGGTTCAATTCCCAGCACCCACATGGCAGCTCACAGCTGTCTGTAACTCCAGTCCCAGGAGATCTAATGCTCTCTTCTGGCCTCCTAGGGCACCAGGCACACAGGTGTGCACAACTATCCATGCAGGCACAGCATCCATACACATAAAAGAAATAAGTAAATAAATAAAATAAGCCATAGATCAATCCAGCATGGTAGTGTGTGCCTGTAATCCAAACACTTGGGTCATCCTTAACTATGTAATGACCTGAAGGCCAGCCTGGGTGACCTGAGATCCTGGATTTTTAAAAAGCCAAAAAACAAAAAACAAAACAAAACAAAAAAAAAACAGCAAAAATAAATCTAAGAAACTTCTGTTCCACAGCTGAATGGACTACCATAGGAATGTGGCCACATAGTCAGCTTTTATGATTGCAACTAATAGAAATTATCATTAGAATACTAATACTTTAAGGTTGGGAGAGTGGCTCAGTGGTAGAGCCCCTGCCTAGAATCCCCCAGTGAGGGGCTGGGGTGTGACTCAGTGGTAGAGCCCCTGCCTAGAATCCCCAGTGAGGGGTTGGGGGTGTGGCTCAGTGGTAGAGCCCCTGCCTAGAATCCCCCAGTGAGGGTCTGGGGCGTGGCTCAGTGGTCGAGCCCCAGCCTAGAATCCCCCAATGAGGGGCTGGGGGCGTGGCTCAGTGGTAGAGCCCCTGCCTAGAATCCCCGAGTGAGGGGCTGGGGTGTGGCTCAGTGGTAGAGCCCCTGCCTAGAATCCCCCAGTGAGGGGCTGGGGGTGTGGCTCAGTGGTCTAGCCTTTATGTGACTGTGGCCTTGGGGGCGGAACTTTTTGATTAGTCAAAACTTGGTGGTGTGCATGTGTTGACCTCACCAGTGTGTCTTTGTAGTTTGAACAATGATTGGCCCGACCTGGGTCACACACCTACTCTGGGTAGGAGCGGGCAGGGGTTCGCAAACTGGTCTCATTAAGGAAGGAATATTCTTCCCAAAAAATTCATATGCTGCTGGCAGAGGGGAGAAGAGCAGACACTGCTGATGGATAGCGGGGGTGGAAGGTGCAGCCTGGGGAAGGAGACTGACCCTTCTCTCCATCCATCTCCCAGAGGTAATGGTGGGTATGGGCTACACACGGGAAGAAATCAAAGAGGCCTTGACCAGCCAGAAGTACAACGAGGTGACCGCCACCTACCTCCTGCTGGGCAGGAAGACTGAGGTCAGAGGTCGTGGGGCCTCAGGCCTGGGGTGGCGGGACTTGGGGGCCGGCAGCTTGGACGGAGGGCTGAGGTGCCTTTTGTGTTTCCTCTTGTAGGAGGGTGGGGACCGGGGTGCCCCAGGGCTGGCCCTGGCAAGGGTGCGGGCACCCAGCGACACCACCAACGGGACGAGCTCCAGCAAGGGCAGCAGCCACAACAAAGGGCAGCGGAGTTCCTCCTCCACGTACCACCGCCAACGCCGGCATAGCGACTTCTGTGAGTGCCCCCACCCCGGAAGTCTGGCCCAGCCTTGACCAGCATCTAGAGCCAGCTGAAGCCACCTACAGATGCCAGGGAAATAGATTGTGTGAGGAGCCGGGAATCTCGCTAGATAACCCAGGCCAGCCTCAAATTCACCATCCTCCTGCCTCAGCCTTCCAGGTGGTGGGATGAGGAGTGGGCCATGTCACCTGGCGCCGGGGTGCACCGTGTAGCATAGGTCAGTTGAAGAAAGAAGGCACTCCAAGATGAAATTTTAAGACCTGTGTGGCAGCCTCTCCGATGGACTGAACCCCGAACAGCAGCCATACAAAGGCGTGTTTACTGAAAGTTACACAAAGTATTTCCTCACACCAAGGTCCATAATCTAATCTACATGTCTTACTAAAGGAGCACATCGCATGCCCTTGTGACTTTAGTTCTTTATTCTGTATCGTTTGCGATACACAGTGAGAACCTCAGTGTGCTGAGGCGTTTGTGGCCAAAGCCATGGGTTGGCTGCAAAGAACGCCCCCTCAGCAAAACAATCCCTGTTTTCCACAAAGATTCTTCAAGGTCAGAGTCCTCCCGAAAAACAGCTGTTCGCTCTAATATCTACCCCTACAGTGATGCTCCTAAATTCTCACAGCTTGGTTCAAGAGGGAAGTAGGTGCCAGGTGCCATGTGGGTGCGGGGAATCGAACCTGGGTCCACTGAGCCGACTCTAGTGCCAGGCACCTTGGACTGCGTGAGAGCCTGCCTCATAAACAACATGGGTCCAGAGGCGGGCCGGGAAAGGGCTGGCATCTAGGAAAACATTCGGACCCCACGCAGCAGATGATAATCTTTCTTCCGTCCTCTTAGTTTTTCTGAGTTTGTTTTCATCTAGGCTTTTCCTTGTCCTCTGAGTTCACTGATCTCTCACACTGTTAGTGTGGTCCAATGGTAGCCGGACTCCTTAGCCCGTTTGTCAGAGAGGGAGCTTTGGTAAGAGTCTGGTTAGGATTGGCACTCTAGCTGGAGCACAGGACACGTTGCACAGTGTGGCTGCCGAGAGTGTGGTGCCGAGAGCCTGTCTTCTTCTTACTCCAAGCTGATAGGGCCTTCCACGCAAGTCTGAAACTTAGTTTCTTTACTGTTGCTGTGAGAAAGTGGCTTTGGAAAGCAGCGGAAGGAAGGAAGGAAGGGTTTATTTAGCTCCGGGTTACAGTCTGTCATGGTGCGGATGTCACAGCTTCAGGAGCTGGCCACATTGTGTCCAGTCAGGAGCACGGAGCAGCGAATGCACACGTGGGTGTGGGTGTGTGTTAGCGCCCAGCACACTTTCTCCGCTCTTACACACCTCAGTCTGCAGCTTCGAATCCCAGGGACTGGTGCTGGCCTCCCGGGGCGGGGCTTCCCACTGCACTTAACAGAATGAAAGTCTCTCTCTGTCTCTCTCTGTCTCTGTCTCTGTCTCTGTCTCTCTCTCTCTCTCTCTCACACACACAAACACACACACACACACACACACACACACACACACACACACACACACACTGACATGCCCACAGGCAAACTAATCTAGACCGCCCCTCCCTGGACTCCCCAGAGTTGTTCTAGATTGTAGACACTGACCATCAGTCACTGTTACCAAAACATTTTTTTTAGAAAATGTAGCCAACCAGGCATGGTGGCGCACCACTGAGGCAGAGGAGAGAGGATCTCAGAATTTGAGGCCAGCCTAGTCTACAGAGTGAGTTCCAGGACAGCCAGGGCTACACAGAGAAACCCTGTTTGAAAAACACCCCTTCCCCCCAAAAAAGGAAAAAACCCTGCAGCTATTATGAAGTGTCCTGAGGTTCTGGGGACCCCTAGGATCCTGTCCCTGGTGAGCTCGGCTCTAACTGGTCCCGCCCCCCCCCCCAGGTGGCCCGTCCCCTGCCCCCTAGGATCCTGTCTCTGGTGAGTTCGGCTCTAACTGGTCCGTCCCCCCCAGGTGGCCCGTCCCCCGCCCCACTGCACCCGAAGCGCAGCCCAACCAGCACCGGGGAGACGGAGCTCAAAGAGGAGCGGCTGCCGGGCCGGAAAGCCAGCTGCAGCGCGGCGGGGAGCGGGAGCCGAGGGCTGCCGCCCTCCAGCCCCATGGTCAGCAGTGCCCACAACCCCAACAAGGCAGAGATCCCCGAGCGGCGGAAGGACAGCATGAGCACCCCTGTGAGTGGCCGGGGCGGTGGGGAGGGATGCAGGGGCCACCCCGACCTCCATTGCTGAGATCCTGCCCTCATCGCAGGCACCCCCACTCTGTGATCTTGGTTTATTTAACATACGCGTATGCACCACACACAAATGACACACGCACACATGTACGGTGCTCCCTCGCCCTTCCTTCCCTCCTACACACGCACGCACACGCACGCACTCACGCACGCATGCACGCACTCACGCACACACGCACACCCCATGCCACAGAAGTCGTCCCCCAACCTGGGCCCAGGGCGCGTGCCTATCATCCCAGCACTCAGGAGTCCAGAAGCAGAAGAATTATGGGTTCCAGGCCAGCCTGGCCTAGAGAAATCTGCCTCAGAAAAAGGAAAAAAAAAATATAAATACAAAAAGAATAAGGAGAACGTTGGAATTCTTGTTAACTTTTAAAGAATTAACCTCAGGGTTGAGGGCATAGCTCAGGGCAGAACACATCCCTGCAGTACCAGAATAGGCCAGAAGGGGGCGTGTGACAACTCCATCCCCACCACGCACACCCAGGAGCTGGAGTGTATTCACAGTTGTGAGCCACTGGGGGTGGATGCTGGAATCAAACTCAGGTCCTCTGAAGGAGCAGCAAGGGCCCTTCACCACTAAGCCAACGTATCCCAGCTTTAGGCAAGCCTTGGAAAAGGGTATCGGATGGCAAGGCTGATCCACAGTGCCTGCTGCTCCGTGGGGGGAGGGTGGAGAGGGGCGCCCCTGAGCTGGTGCTGGCAGCCGCCGGGAACAAGGTTCTGTAGGAGCGTGTTGGGGAAGCAGGAGGACTGTTCTGAGCAGGTGACCAGTCCCGTGGAAGTCCTGGAGAAGAAAGTGGAAAGAGCTGGAAGCGTAACTCAGCTGGTAGCTGCCTGCCTAGCCCACAGGCAGGCTGCACAGACCTCTCATCCCATACCTGGCGTGGAGGCAGGAGGATCAGAAGTTCATTCTCAGCCTGGGGTACATGAGCCACTGCCTCTCACAAAAGAGGCTGGAGAGAATGGTTAAGAGCACCAACTGCTCTTGCAGAGGACCTGGGTTGGATTCCCAGCACCCACATGGTGGTTCACAACCATCTGTAACTCCAGTTCCAGGGAATCTGACGTCTCCTTCTGGTTTCTTGAGGGCACTGCATGCAAAACACTAGTACACATAAAATACAAATAAACCATTTGAGCCAAGTGGTGGTGGCGCACGCCTTTAATTCTAGCACTCAGGAGGCAGAGGCAGGCGGATCTCTGAATTTGTCCAGGCTAGCCTGGTCTACAGAGTGAGATCCAAGACAGCTAGGGCTACACAGAGAAACCCTGTCTCAAAAAAAAAAAATTAATTAAAAACATAAAACTCATGCTGGAAAGATTACTCAGTGGTTGAGAGCACTGACTATTCTTCCAGGGGTCCTGAGTTCAATTCCCAGGAACCACATGGTGGCTCACAACCATCTGCAATGAGATCTGGTGCCCTCTTCTGGCCTGCAGGCAGACATGCAGACAGAACACTGTATACATAATAAATAAATAAATCTTATTTTTTAAAAAAAATCTTTTAAAAGAAAAATATGTCGTGGCAGAATGCAGGAAGGTGTGAGGAGGCTGGGGGCATCTTCTCACCTCTTGTCCTTGCTGTGTCTCCCACAGAACAACCTCCCCCCCAGCATGATGACCCGAAGAAACACCTACGTGTGCACAGAGCGACCAGGGGCTGAGCGCCCGTCCTTGTTGCCAAATGGCAAAGAAAACAGGTACGTGAGGCCGAGGCCGGGGATGAAAGGGAACCTAGGGAGTGGGTGAGCCACCCCCGACCCCGCACACACACACTGATGATCAGAGCCGACACATGGCCGTGTGGGTGTGCCCAGCAGCATCCCCTTGCCCTTTATGGGCAGATCTCACCGCCGAAGGTGTTCCCACGTGGTAAACCAGTCCTCAGTGCTGAGGAGGTAGGCCGCCCTGACCTCCACCCACGAGCGTGGGAACCAAGTGGAGTTTGAATAGAAAGTGAGTAGCCACACACACACACACACATATGCACACACACACACACACACACACACACACACACACACGCGCGCGCGCGCACACGGCATGGTGCCAAGCACCCGAAGGAAGAGAAGGGAAAATCAGATTTCAGGATCACCCTTGGTTACACAGGTAGTTCAAGGCTAGCCTGGGCCACATAAAATCTGTTTCGTTTTGTTTTAACTGAGGAAGTGGCAAAGTTGGTTAGCGCTTGCCTGCCATGCCCAAAGCCTTGGATTTGGTGCCTGCCCTACACTGGAGGGTGGGGATTGGGGGGAGTGCCACATGCCTGTAACCCCAACTCTGGAAGGGGAAGACAGGAGGAGGATCAGAAGTTTAAGGCCAACCTGGGCTACGTGCGATCCTGTCTCAATATAAAAAGAAAGGGGCAGGAGAGATGGTCCGTGGTAAGAGCACTGGCGCTCTTGCAGAGGACCCGGGTTTAATGCCTGGTGCCCACTGGTGGCTCAGGACCCTCTCTAACTCCAGTTCCGGGACATCCGATGCCCTCTCCTGACCTCTGCAGGCCCCGGGTCCACGTGGTGCCCAGGCATACATGCAGGCAAAACACCCAGGCACATTAAAAAAAAAAAAATTAAAAATAACTTTTTTTGAAGGACAGGCAAGGGGAAAAGGGAACATGGATTGGCTCCATCCAGACCAAACACAGTTCTCACCTACCGAGCTTTGGGCACACTGTTGGCTGGTACCCAGTGCATTCTGGGACTTGCTCTGAATGCATGTGTGTTATGATTTGGTGGGTGTCCGTATGAACCTGGGACTGCTCGGCACTGGATCATGGGTTAACGGGGGACATTTCACGTTTCTCTTCTCGCAATGGGACTGGCACTAACTGTTCCCAGGTCCCATAATCCTTTATCCAGGATTTAGTCTGTAGATCACATTTAATGACAAGGAGATTATTTGGTAGTTACTAAATTTAAAAAAAAATACTAACAACGGGGATTCATCAAGCAGCAGCTCTCTGGCTGACCCGACCATGTCCAGAGACCGGCTCATCACTGCCAACTGCATTGCATTCTGGATAGGTCCTAATCCCTCCATTTTGCAGCTGAGACATAACAAAGTACAGAGAAGTTAAGTGGGTTGTCTGAAGTTACACAGCTGCGCGGGCGAGTCAAGGAGCCAAGGATTCCAGGATCCTTATTTGTGGTCAGCCTAAGATGTTGAGTTCTGACAGGGAACAGGGCTGAGCTGTAGAGACGGCCGTGGCTTCAGAACGGTGGAGGTTCCGATTTCTGAGACACAAATCTAAGAACAGATTCTCCCGAGCCTGCCCGTGTGCGTGCGAGCCCCGCTCAGGGTCCGAGGCGGCTGTGCCAACTGCCAGTCTCCCGGCAGTGCCTTTGAGGGCATGGCCCAGAAATGGTACAAACAGCTGCCGGCAACCTCCCGGGTGGAGGCAGTCACGTGACTCCTTGCAGCCCGAGTGCTGGAAAAGTCTCCAGCTGGAGGCTGTGTGTGTGACTGCTGCTGCGGGCCTAAGGGTGTGGATGCAGAGAGAAGGAGCAGGTGCATTCTAGGGGAGGCGAAGTAGCCTCTGAGATCCGGGCTGAGTTTGAGGGCCCCGGGGACCCACACATTGCAAGTCTGGTGTTACAGTTCTGGAAGCTAAACAGGGTCGGGTCCGGTTAGAACTTGGGTGCGAGAATCTGGAGGGTGAATTTGGGCCCCACCCTGACTGGTCTTTCTCTGCCCACAGCTCCGGTACCTCACGGGCGCCCCCCGCCTCCCCCTCCAGTCACAGCCTGGCTCCCCCATCGGGAGAGCGGAGCCGCCTGGCTCGGGGCTCCACCATCCGCAGCACCTTCCACGGGGGCCAGGTCCGAGACCGGAGGGCAGGGGGCGGGAGTGGCGGGGGTGTGCAGAATGGACCCCCAGCCTCACCCACGCTGGCCCACGAGGCCTCACCCCTGCCCTCCGGGCGGCCTCGCCCCACCACCAACCTCTTCACCAAGCTGACCTCCAAACTGACCCGAAGGTGAGCTGCGGCAGATGTGGGGTGTGGGCGGGGCGGGGGGCGGGGCCTAACCTGTCTTCTCTGCTTCGCCTCCTACACCTGACCTCTTGGTCCTCTGCGCCCCCTGTCACCCTCCCACCTCCGTACCCCACAGGGTTACCCTCGATCCCTCTAAACGGCAGAACTCTAACCGCTGTGTCTCGGGCGCCTCTCTGCCCCAGGGATCCAAAATCAGTAAGTCCCGCTCTGCTCTGTCTCCACCTCTCTGTCGCACGGTAGACTGGGTGTGTGTGTGACCTCGGGAGGAGCCCTGTGGGTGGGAGCGAGGTACAGAGTCTATGTGGAGTGGAAGAAAGCAGAGGTGTGGGGCAGTGTCAGCTCGCCCGAGGGGCCTAGAGCGAGCTTTTCTCGTCTCTGCTGCAACATGAGGCTGGTGACCACAGAAACAAGGGGGTCCTGGGGACCCGGAGAGGACCTCGCGGTGGAAATGCTTTTGAGAGTGTCACTCAGACGTGGATTGTCGTTCCCAGTCTCTGTTACTCCTGAGCACCTACTGTGTGCCTCGCATGGCACAGCTACCCAATGTGAAATACCCACACGCTGACAGAGCCGCCCTTCTAATAGGGGACAGAAGGTGACACACGTAGGCCATGAGTTACTGAGACTGACAGGAAGACTTGCAGTCTCAGCACTGGGGAGGCTGAGGCAGGAAGATCCCAAGTTCAAGGCTAGCCAGGATATAGAAGGATAACATGTCCGAAAACTGCAAAAAGAATAAAGCCAACAGGGTATTTGAGGGGAGGAAAGATGTGACTCAGCTGTACATCACTAGCCTAGAACCCCCCAGTGAGGGGCTGGGGTGTGGCTCAGTGGTAGAGTCCCTGCCTAGAATCCCCAGTGAGGGGCTGGGGGTGTGGCTCAGTGGTAGAGCCCCTGCCTAGAGTCCCCAGTGAGGGGCTGGGGGTGTGGCTCAGTGGTAGAGCCCCTGCCTAGAATGCCCCAGTGAGGGGCTGGGGGTGTGGCTCAGTGGTAAAGCACCTGCCTAGAACCCCCCAGTGAGGGGCTGGGGTGTGGCTCAGTGGTAGAGCCCCTGCCTAGAATCCCCCAGTGAGGGGCTGGGGGTGTGGCTCAGTGGTAGAATCCCTGCCTAGAATCCCCCAGTGAGGGGCTGGGGGTGTGGCTCAGTGGTAGAGCCCCTGCCTAGAACCCCCCAGTGAGGGGCTAGGGGTGTGGCTCAGTGGTGGAGCCCCTGCCTAGAGTCCCCAGTGAGGGGCTGGGAGTGTGGTTCAGTGGTAGAGCCCCTGCCTAGAGTCCCCAGTGAGGGGCTGGGGGTGTGGTTCAGTGGTAGAGCCCCTGCCTAGAATCCCCCAGTGAGGGGCTGGGGTGTGGTTCAGTGGTAGAGCCCCTGCCTAGAATCCCCCAGTGAGGGGCTGGGGCGTGGCTCAGTGGTGGAGCCCCTGCCTAGAGTCCCCCAGTGAGGGGCTGGGGCGTGGCTCAGTGGTGGAGAGCTCACTAAGGAAGGTGTCTGTCTCTTGAATGCCTGTGTGTGTCTGTGACTGTGAGTGTGTTTGCACCTTTCTCTATGTAGGTGTGTCTGCCTTTTTTTTTTTTTTTCATCTTTCAAATCCTTCAGTATTTCTCCTCCAACCTACACTAACCATTTACATGCGGACCCCACTCTGGATGGAAGGGATCAAATCCAGACTACAGCTTTCCCAGCAGCCAGCAAGCGGGAGAGCTGAGCTGCAGCCAGGGGGCTGCTGGAGTCTGGTGGCAGTGGGTGGGGGAGGGGTTTGCTTATGTCCAGATTTACATTCTGCCCCTCCCCCCTCCGCTAGGGTCGCAGACGAACCTGAGAGAATCGGGGGACCTGAGGTCACAAGGTGAGTGTGGTCCCCACCCTGCCTGCCTGCACACACCCTAAGGCCCCATCTCATGCTCTGAAAGCCAACTTGCTGGAATGTTCTGGGGCCCTTCCACCTGTCCTGAGACTCATTTCCACCGCATCTTGCCTCTGCACCTTCCCATAGTTGTCAGTGTTTCGAGCTGTGTCCCACCTGCAGCCCAAGGTCCCTCCAGTATCACCACCTTTTATCTGTTACCCACATCTTTTATCCATTGCCTGCAGGATGTAGGCAAATCCAGCCATGGGATAGCTAAGTGTCCACACAGACCCAGCCTGTGACATTTTTGGAAGCCTCTCTCGGTCACTCCTCCTGGGTTTTGCCATTCTAGGACAAAGGAAGCCTCAGCTTCTATAAAAACAAATAGATACCACTATGTCATGATAAAACATTATATCCATGCTGGCTGTGGTTACACAGGCCTGCCAATCCCAGCACCTTGAAGGCTGAGGCAGGAGGATGCAATTTCAAAGCCTACTGAGACTATAAAGAGCTCAAGGTCAGCCTTGGGCAAATTAATACGATCATGACTCAAAATTTGGGGATAGAGGGCTGAGATGTAGCTTATTGGTAGAGCCCCTGCCTAGAATCCCCCAGTGAGGGGCTGGGGTGTGGCTCAGTGGTAGAGCCCCTGCCTAGAATCCCCCAGTGAGGGGCTGGGGTGTGGCTCAGTGGTAGAGCCCCTGCCTAGAATCCCCCAGTGAGGGGCTGGGGTGTGGCTCAGTGATGGGTACTTACCCAGCCTGCCAGAGACCCTAGACTCCAGCCCCTACAATGAGAAAAGAATAAATTTCTACAGGTATATTCCAATAAAACTTTATTTACAAAGCAGGCAGCATTACTTTTGCACCACTCTGCTTAGTTTGACACACCACCAGTTCAGAATCCTCTAGGATGTCTCATTGGCTGGGTGTGGGTGACATGTCTGTCTGTAAACCAATGCCTGTGGCCTGAAGAGTTCAGAGAACTGATTGGTCAGCTTTCATATGCTCATACCTGACATACACTTATTGGCCGGAACATTGACTGTCCCAAACCACAGGAAGATGAGAGGGCCCTGCTAGAAGACACCTGTGAAGCCATTCCATGGCTCAGGAGGTTGAGGCCAGCATGGGCTACACAGTGAGATCCTGTGTCAAAAAAAATAAAATATAGCCACGCATGGTGGCACATTCCTTTAATCCCAGCACTTGGGAGGCAGAGGCAGGCAAATCTCTGTGATTTTGAGGCCAGCCTGGTCTACAGAATGAGACCCTGTTAATCTGTGGTCTGAGTGAGAATGTTGGTCCCTTATGGAAGCTGTCACCACCAGAAAAATGATATTGGTTAGGATGCAGGTGCAGCAGCACTTGGGAGGCCAAAACCACACAAACTCCTCTTCCAAAACATGGGACACAGCTAAGGTAACTGGGTCACTTGTCATCTGAATCCATTTCTTACAACCCTGTCCCTTAGAGGCCAGTTGTCTTTTGACCCATGTTGTTGCTGATATGAGTCACAGGCCCACCTAGTCTTGTGAAGGAAATGATAATAATTTCTTCCTCTTAGCCCACAGATGGTGTGTGTGTGTGTGTGTGTGTACCTAGCTGCAAGGGAGGCTGGGAAGTACAATCTTCAGTGTGTGCACCTAGCTGCAAGGGAGGCTGGGAAGTACAATCTTCAGTGTGTGCACCTAGCTGCAAGGGAGGCTGGGAAGTACAATCTTCAGTGGCACTTTTGTGTCCCTGTGCATGTAGGGGTAGGGATGCATGACCCCTCCTCTGCCCTGTCTGACCACCCCTGTCCCCTCCTCAGTTGCAATCTACCTTGGGATAAAGCGGAAACCGCCCCCCGGCTGCTCCGATTCCCCTGGAGTGTGAAGCTGACCAGCTCTCGTCCTCCTGAGGCCCTGATGGCTGCCCTGAGACAAGCCACCGCAGCCGCTCGCTGCCGGTGCCGTCAGCCGCAGCCGTTCCTGCTGGCCTGCCTGCACGGGGGTGCGGGCGGGCCCGAGCCCCTGTCCCATTTCGAAGTAGAGGTGTGCCAGCTGCCCCGGCCCGGTCTCAGGGGCGTCCTCTTCCGCCGAGTGGCGGGCACCGCCCTGGCCTTCCGCACCCTCGTCACCCGCATCTCCAATGACCTCGAACTCTGAGCCACCACCACCACCGCCACCACAGCCGCCATCACAGCCTGGGTCCCTTCCTCTATCTCTGGGACCTTTCACTTCCCCAAGAGGGGAAGGGGACAGAAGAGGGGGAGCCCCGTTTCTTCACCTCAGTTTCCCTGGATTAGATTGGTGGACAGAGACAGTCCTCTTGGCTATCGTGGGGACACATGACAATGATAAAATACGGCTCGGCAGGGGGAGCTGGTACCCTCCTGGGGCCTCTAGTGCCCCCCACACCTTGCTCTGCTGCAGGGAGCCTGAGGAGACTTTGGGGACAGGAGTGAAAAGGGAAACTGAGGAAATTCTCCCATTCAGGGAGACCTGCCAGGCATAATGACTGGAGACAGAACTTGGGGGTGCAGGGAGTGGGGGGGTCACAGGCAGAACTTTCCCCTCCCTCCCCTTATGCTCGAACCCCCTTCCTGCCCCAGGCTGGCGCGGGGCACTTTGTACAAATCCCTGTATATACTCCTGTCCCTCTGCAGAGGTCTCTCGGGGAGCTGCCGCTGTCACTCCGGTTTTTAAGTTATTGCCCCCCCCTTCTGTCAGCTCCTCATCTGCAGCCTGTTACCCAATAAATAATAGGAGAGTCCCTCTGGCCCCCGAACCCCTCCCCGGCCGACCTGGGGTTTTGCTTCCCGGCCCTTGGCCTGCAGGTGAGCCAGGGAGCTGGGGACTTGACCCCAACCTGTGGTTCTGCTTGCTGAGCCTTGGTTATCTCATCTGCAGAATGGGAACGGTGGGGTTGGAGGGTCAAGGGTGACCGAGGAAGAGGGCAGGGCAGAACTCTGTCAGACCCTCCTCTCGGCCACCTGCCCGCCTCCGCTGTATTACACTGGACTCAGCCTCTTCCTACTCAGTAACACATGTATTCAATAAACACTCGATGACTGGTGCCCACTCCTCGCCAGGCCCAGTTCTGGACACGAGTACAGAGCCCGTCTGTGGGGGGGGTGGGGCTGGTGTAACCGGAACCCAGACGGCCCAGGGGAAAGGGTTCGCGAAGGCACTCCATGGGTTGTAGCTGTGGCTCGGTTGGTGCCGTGCTTGCCTGGTGGGGTGCCAGATTCCATCCTTATTCTGCAAAAGTCAGCCCTGTTGACAGGGCTGGCCCACGCCTTTCATCCCAGCTCTCCGGAAGCAGAGACAGGTGGATCTCTGTGAGTTTGAGGCCAGCCTGGGCTACAGAGTGAGATCCAGGACAGCCAGGGCTACACAGAAAAACCTTGTCTGTGTCTGGCCTATAATCCAAGCATGGTGGAGACAGGATAAGGGGCATCCTGGGATACAGAGTTGAGGCCAGCCTGAGATACGTGAAACAACTGTACCAAACAATGTTTTGTGAGTAGAAGTTGAGCAGGCTTCTGTTTTGCCCTGGCAGCCCTGCCGGATGTCCACCAATTCAGCGGAAGTGGTGATTTTTGGCTTTTGACACTTGAAAGCATCAGGCTCGTCTTACTATGTAGCCCAGGCTAGCCTTTAACTTGCAGAGTGTCTTCTGTGGGGACAGCCCCAGTCCTGCCTTGGTAGGAACTGCATCCCAGAAGAGGGCTGTCTGGATATTGTGTTCAAGGGCAGTGGGAAGCCGTGGTGAGATTGTCCGCATGGCAAGATGCTGGGAGCTGGGCGGGTGGGGAAGGGATGGGGTGGGCCAGCGGGGGGATGCTGAGAGGGGCTCAGGAGGCAAAGCAGACTGGTGACAGACGAGACCAAATTCTCTTGTCTTTGTCCTCAGTAATGACTGAATGCTGGGGTCAGTGCTGATGCACGCCTTTAATCCCAGCTCTCTGCCAGTTCAAGGCCAGCCTGGTCTACAGATCAAGTTCCAGGACAGCCAAGGCTACACAAAGAAACCCTGTCTTAAAAAACAACAATATAATAATAATGATGGCTGTGAGTGGAGCCAGGACCAGCAGTGAGGTTTTCAAATGGATGATATTGCCCAGGACGGTCTAGTATCTGGCAGGCTGTCTTATCACCTAGCCTCTATCTCACATATCCTATGAGGTCTTGGGGACAGACAGCTCCGGACCTCAAGCTGAAGGCAGAACATGAATTTTTTTTTTTTTTTCGAGACAGGGTTTCTCTGTGTAGTTTTGGTGCCTGTCCTGGATCTCGCTCTGTAGACCAAGGTGACCTCGAACTCACAGAGATCTGCCTGGCTCTGCCTCCCGAGTGCTGGGATTAAAGGTGTGTGCCACCACTGCCTGGCTGAATTTCTTAATCTCTAATGACTTGATTTAATTTTTTGAAGATTTAATTGTTTTGTGTGTCTCTGTGTGAGTTTCTTTGTGCTGTGTGCAGGCAGGTGCCGGGGAGGCCAGAGGAGGTGTTGGAGACTCTGAATGGAGTTACAGGTACCTGTGAGATGTGATGTTAGTGCTGGACTGAACCCATGTCCTCAGCTGGACAAGCAAGTGTACTGGACAGCTGAGTCACCCCCCCCCCCCCCGACAGCGTTTCTCTGTGTAGCCCTGGCTGTCCTGGAACTCGCTCTGTAGACCAGGCTGGCCTCGAACTCACAGAGATCCACCTGGCTCTGCCTCCCAAGTGCTGGGATTAAGGGTGTGCGCCACCACAGCCTGGCCAGCTCTCTTTCTCTAAGACCTGGTCTTACTATTTATCTCTGAGTGTCCTTGGACTTTTGGCAATCCTCCAGCCTCAGCCTCCTGAGTGCTGGGATTACAGGGTGCTACTACTGTGCCCCCCTCTAGGGGCTCTCTACCCGCATCCTTTTATTTTGAGAGCGTCTCTGTGACTCCACAGCTTCTGTTCCAGATACCTGCTGCAGTGCCTAACTTTTGGGTTGTTTTGGATCCCATGTAGCCCAGCCTGATCTCAAACGCTGCACTGCCAAGGCTAGCTTTGAACTCCTCATTCTCCTGCCTCCACCTCCTAAATTCTGGAATTATAGGTATAGGACATTCGCTATGTAGACCAGGCTAGCCTCAAACTCACAGAAGTCCAACTGCATCTACCTCCTAACTGAGGGGCTTGGGGTGAGTCGCCATGTCTGGCAATAATTGACTTCTGTTACCTACCCCTTTCAGTCTCAAAATCTTGCCCTCCCACGTGCCCTCCGGCTCTTCCCTAGGACCAAAGATTCCCAACCTGAAGGACTTTCTAGTGAAGGTCCAACCCACACCCTCCACCTGGAAGCAGAAACTCGGGCAAAGACCTGTAGCCAAGGTGGGAGTGGATGAGCATGGAGAGCAAGAGTCCAAGGTCATTTGGCAGAGGGTTCGCCTGGCAAGCAGGAAGCCCTGGATTAGGTCCCCAGCAGGGCATGGTGGCACACGCCGTAATCCCAGCATTCAGGGAGCGAAAGCCAAATGATTAGAAGTTCAAGGTCAACAGGGTGGTGGTGCAAGCCTTTAATCCCAGCACTTGGATGGCAGAGGCAGGCAGATCTCTGAGTTCAAGACCAGCCTGGTCTACATTGTAAGTTCCAGGACAGCCATGACTATGTAAAGAGACCTTGTCTCAAAAAACAACCAAAAGTTCAAGGTTATTCTTGACTCTAGTGAGTTGGAAGTCAACCTGGGCTACATGAGACACTGTCTTTGAAGGAGCACCAACCACAGAAGGGGACTGTGGCAGATGAACTATTCCACTTTATGTATTATTTGTGTATACGATGTGGAAGGGAACACCTTTGTCAAGACAACTCAGTTTGGGGAGTTGGTTCTTTCCTTCCCCCTTGACACGGGTTCTGGGACCAAACTCCCATCATCGGGCCAAATCAGCGAATACTTTTCACCTGGCGAGTTCACCACTAACTGCCAGCGAAGAGGGCATGGTGAGTCTGCCTTGCCATCCCGGATTCAGGAGGCTGAGGGAGGAGGTTAATGCAAGTTTGAGTCCAGCCTGGGCTACATAGTAAGTGCATATAACACACACACACACACACACACACACACACACACACAGCGCCAAGTATAGTGGTGCACTCCTCTCACCTCAGAACTTGGAAAGTGGAGGCAGGAGGATTAGAAATTCAAAGCTATCCTCAGCTACGTAGGGAATTCGAGGCCAGCCTGGACTGCACGAGAGGCTGTATCAAAACCACAAAAAACCGTGCAGCTAGAGAGGGCGGAAGACAGGGCAGGAAACCAACGAGACGCCTAAGTGGGAAGCCACGGCCGGATACCTGAGTCCCCGCTCCCTCTCCCGCAGTAGCTGTCACACAGCTAAGGCCACCACGGACTTTTATTTGAGGCTGGGCATGGGGAAGCAGCGTGCGCTCCAGATGCGCTCGGGAGCGCCCGGGCGGAGCTCCAGCTGGTGGGCGGGGCTCCGGAGAGACGGGTTCTCATTGGCCAGAAGCCAGAGGACAAAGCCCACTGATTGGACTTCCGGGGGGCGGGGCTCCAGATGCCCACCGCTGGCCGGTGAGGCAGGCGCGGCGCCTACTTCTGGGCAGGGATCATGTCGTCGATGGCCTGGCCCTTTTCCAGCTTCTTCTCCATCTCCACCATAAGCTTCACGCCGTCCACCACCAGCTGCACCTGTTCCACCTCGGACGAGCCCAGCCGGTCGGCGTTGGAGATGTCGAACACCGCGCCCACGGCAGCCGTGTCCACGCCACCTGCGCCGGAGCAGAGGCCACGGAGGCATGAGCAGGAGCAGAGGTGCGGGGACGCCCCTGTGCCCCACTGCAAACGCCTCGGGGATTCGCTGTTCACAGGTCACCGGCTCTCAATTCTGGGAACCACAAGCCTGGATTTTATGGTGAGGTCCTCGCTTGACCATCCAACATGAAATTATAGTACAGGCCAGAGAAATGGCTGCGTAGGTAAAGATGCTTGCTGATGAGACTGACGACCGACCTGTGTTCAATTCCCAGGACCCACATGGTGGAAAGAGAGAGCTGAAGCCGTGCTCTGACCTCGCACAAGTGTTGTGAAATAGGACTCACCTCTCTCACACAGATAAATGAATTTAATTTTTAAAATACGCCGGGCGTGGCGGTTACGCGCCTTTAATCTCAGCACTGGGGAGGCAGAGGCAGGAGGATCTCTGTGAGCTCAAGACCAGCCTGGGCTACAGAGTGAGTTCTGGGACATAGACTCTATGACTTGGAGAGTTTGAGGCCAGCCTGGTCTACAAAGCAAGTTTCAAACCAACCACAGTGACTGTCTCCGTGTGTGGGGTGGCCCCCCGGGGGCGGGGGGGAGAGAACATGATGGTTAACAGTGAGTGGCTGCCTGTGGTCCAATTAGCCTCACTCCATTTACTGGTTGGGAATCAGAGGCCCCACGGAAGGGTCAGGGACCTATGTAAAATGCACATCAAATAGCTTTGACCCCGGAACTTGCAGGGGTGCCCCTCCCCAGATGCGGCCCATACCTGTGCCGCGCTTTTGCAGACGCAGGCGGGTGAGAATCTCTTCGAATTTGGCATGCTTGCTGAGGTTCGCCAGCTTCACGTGCACGCCTCCGCGCAGCCCGGTGCCCAGGTTGGAGGGGCAGGTGAGCACGTAGCCCAGGTGCTCGTTCCACATGAAGGGGTGACCA
This sequence comes from Peromyscus maniculatus bairdii, assembly GCF_049852395.1. NCBI lineage: Eukaryota > Metazoa > Chordata > Mammalia > Rodentia > Cricetidae > Peromyscus > Peromyscus maniculatus. The sequence goes on along the minus strand of NC_134852.1, from coordinate 29,995,720 downwards.
GCCTTCTTGAAGATTTCCTCAATCTGGGGGAGGGGGAGGCGAGAGGGCATCGGGGGTTGGTGCCCGGGGGGTTTCTGAGGGACAGGTGTTAGGATGTAGGTGGGGGTGGGGTTACCAAGGGGTGGGCGTGGAGAACCAACCCGGAGGAGTTCTGGAGAGAGGCGGAGGGCAAAGGTGGGGGCAGGCTTCAGACCCTGGGTGTGGGGATGGGGCTTACATTGGGCACGGGGTGGGTGGTGCGGGGCTTCGAAAATAGGTGAGGTGCGTTCTGGAAGGTGGGGTTCAGGCTAGGGCTGGGATTAAGAAAGTTGGCAGGATGGGTTAGGGGTGTCTGAGTGTGGGGAAGGGTTGGGGCCTTCTTGGGGAGATGGGTAGGGTGGAATCAGAAAGAGCAGAGCTTGGTCTCTGTGTGTGTGTGTGCGCGTGCGTGTGTGCGTGCGTGTGCGTGTGTGCACGCGCATCTGTGATGTGCGTGTGTATATGTGTCCGTGTGTATGTAGGTAAGAGGTGGAGATTGGAAAGTGGTGGGGAAAAGCCTGTTGATACCCGAGGAAGGAGTCTTGGGAACTGGGCATGGTGGCTTGGAAGGGCAGGGCTGGGTCTAGGACGGGGCGTGACTCTACAAAGTGGGTGTTGCGGTCAGGATGTAGTCCCAGGTCCCCGAGGAGGGGCCGACACCCACCTTCTGCAGGCCCACGCAGAAGCGGCGGAAGACCTCCTTCATGTTGCCCCCCTTCTCCATGGAGATGACGCGGAGGTGGTCCTCCTCGTTCACCCACACCAGGAAGCTTTTGTTGTCGTTGTGCCTAAGAAGGGGCAACCCGAGCCCCAGAAGTTAGCAGGAGTTCCACGGCCCCGGAAAGTAAATGCATTCCTTTGTCCAAACACAGTCCCTCCCTTTGGGCACTGGGGGACATGGATGAGGTGCACCTGGTTCCCAGTCACATGTCTGCAAAACTTCAGTCTCAGCTTGACTCCTCGCCTTCCGGGCACCCAACGGGTATCCTGGCACCCAGAAGGCTGAGGCGGGAAGAGCTGGTGTATGAGGCCAGCCTGGGCAACAGAGTGAGTACGAAGCCAGCAGAGGATACGGTGGCAATGCACCTCCTGTGACCACAAGGTCATATCGACAATGTTTATCTGCAGAGCCCAAGCTTCGCATGCCAGGATTCTGAGATTTCAACTGTCTTCAGGGTTGTTTTTTTTTTTTCTTTCCCCAAGCCAGGGTTTCTCTGTGTAGCTTTGCGCCTTTCCTGGAACTCGCTTTGGAGACCAGGCTGGCCTCGAACTCACAGAGATCCACCTGCCTCTGCCTCCCAAGTGCTGGGACTAAAGGCGTGTGCCACCACTGCTTCTTTTCAATTTTTATTTTGAGGCCCAGCCTGGCTTCAAACTCACTGTAGTCTGGCTGGCCCTGAGCTGGGAACCTCCTGCCTAGGCCTCCCCAGCGGCTGGAATGAGAGGCCTACGCCAGGAGGCCTGGCTGATGTAAGCGCCTCACTGTGCTTCTTTGGTCCGAGTTTTCTGAACCACGACACCTGACCAGGGCTAGGCAGGGTTGGAAGGCAAGGTCATGGGCTCACTTGATGGAGAAGGGCCGGGGGACTGGAAAGAAAGTGGAGGGGCCAGGAGAGGGACTCACCAGATGCCACGGGCGTCAGGCCAGTCTCGGGCCATGCCTGAGGCCAGCAGCAGAGGGGACACAGGCTTGTCAAACAGGAAGTGGTCATCGATGAGCTGCTGCTGCTCCTGCTCCGTCATGCTCTTCAGAGGGTAGTACTTGCCTTTGAATTCGCCTGTCAGGCTGTTAAGAGCTGAGGGGCGGGCCACAGGAGAGCGATCAACATCCTGTCTCGCCTCAGCTGGGGTACCAAGGACCCCACATTGCTGCCCTTGACACCCTGAGCCTGGACATCAGAGGGGTCTCCAAACTACCCACACTCCACATCTAAACCATGTCCCCCCATGTGCCCATGTCCCCAAGGACATAAAGCAGACCCTCCCACCCAGTCTACCTGCAAGAGCGTGTGATTCCTGGACCTGGCTTTTGATTTTTGTTTCTGAGACTAAGCCTCATCTTGTCGCCTAACCCGACCTCAAACTCTCTATGCATGGCTCAATCACAGAGGGCTTAAGAATGGCCTCTCTGGGGATGGGCGGCAGCAGCAGGTGGAGCTCTGTAACTTTGAGGCCAGCCTGATCTACATAGTGAGTTCCAGGACTCTGTAGAGAGACCCTACCTCAAAAAAAAAAAAAAAAAAAAAAGCCATTGTAGAATTTATACCTTGTGCCAGCTAAGGGCACACACTTGTAATCCTAGCATCTGAGAGGCTGAGGCGGGAGGTTCACTAGTTGGAGGCCAGCCAGGGCTACACTGGGAATCTCTGTCTCAATTAGACAAGAGAAAGAGAAATTTACAGTGACTACTATAAACATTTGATTTTGGGTTTGTTTTTTTTTCTTTTCTTCCTTCCTTCCTTCCTTTCTTTTTTTTTTGTTTTGTTTTGTTTTGTTTTTTGAGACAGGGTTCCTTTATGTAACAGCCCTGGCTGTCCTGGATCTCACTCTGTAGCCCAGGGTGGCCTTGAACTCACAGAGATCCACCTGCCTCTGCCTCCCAGAGTGCTGGGATCAAAAGTGTGTGCCACCACCACCTGGCCTGCACAGATTACTTTCTTTCTTTTTTTTTTCTTTTCTTTCTTTCTTTTTTGTTTGTTTGTTTGTTTTTCAAAACAGGGTTTTTCTGTGTAGCCTTGGAGCCTGTCCTGGATCTCGCTCTGTAGACCAGGCTGGCCTCCAACTCACAGAGATCCGTCTGCCTCTGCCTCCTGAGTGCTGGGATTAAAGGCGTGCGCCACCACTGCCTGGCGATTTCTTGTTTTTGAGGCAGAGTCTCACTATGAATCCAAGCTGGCCTTCAATTCGCGTTGATCCTCCAGCCTCAGTAGGGTGCCAAGCCCAGGCCAGCTAACAGGAGCAACCCTCTGTGGGTTCTCCGCCACACTTGCCAGATTCCCGGTTTTGTCGCCTCACCCATTTTGAGAAATCTCAGCTGCAACAATGTTTGCTGAATTAATGAATCATCAAGTAAATGAGTGAATGAGTGATGCGTGAACAATGAGTATGAAGACTCCGGGGTAGCTGAGTGCAGGACTTCCCCGGCCGCCTCAGTGAGATGCCCCCAAACCCGGAGCACGGGTAATGCAGCCAGCCTCCTAGTGCCGAAGCCAGCTCTAGCGGAACCGGAACCGGAACCGGGTGCAGCTGTTGGGGACCTCACCTTCCACGGAGAGCTTCTCCACGGCGCGGCGCTCTCCACGGGAGCAGTGCGGGGGCAGCGTGTAGCCCTTGATGCTGCGGCCAGTGCGTACGCGGCTGCTCAGCACGTAGTTGGGGTCCAGGTCGTCGCCGCCCTGGGGAGCGATGGGGTGTCAGGGAAGGCAGACCTGGCCAGCCCTGGTCTCAAGAATCCCGTGGGTGGGGCTCTCACTCCAGGTGCTCTGAGTCTCACTGCAAACCTTCCAGGGTGTCCCCAGCCCTCCCGGGTGTTCCCCATGTCCTCCCGGATCTCCCCACTTCCTCCTGGGTCTCCCCAGGGCCCCTTGGACCTCCCCTAGACTCTTCCAGGTCCCCAAGTTGGCTCTGAGCTCCTTCCTGCGCCCCACCCAGCCTCACTGCCCACCACCCCCTCCTACCCTCAGGATCCTGGGGTCCCATTTCCTGGGGGTGTGCATATCTCTCCGGCCCTCCCTCTGTCTGTATTTGTCTTCCCCACCTCTGTGCCTGCCCCCCCACTTCTTGGGGGTCACTGACCTTGAGGTTCTCGTGGTTGAGGTCGGTCTTATGCTTGTCTGTAGGTTTGTAGCCGCCATGGCGGTCCTGGATGATGGGGTCAAACAGGTCCTTGAAGACCGTGTAGGACTCCTCATCACCGGCCACACAGCCCACCGTCATGATGAAGGGGTGACCTGTGGGGTGGGGTGAGGTCAGTGCCGGGAGCTTAGCCATGTGACGGATGTAGGTGTCCAATATGGGAAAAAGAGCCATCTCAGGGTCCAGGTGAATGGGACCAAAGATGTTAGTGCTCCTTGGAGTCCCTGAATCATAGTATCTCAGCCCAAAATGGAGAAAAGCTCAAACAATTCACCTCCACAAAGGATCCAGGTAAGAGGCTTGAATGACCCACTCACGGGTGGGGACTGCAGAACAGTGGAGGAGACCCTGCCTAGAACCCCCCAGTGAGGGGCTGGGGTGTGGCTCAGTGGTAGAGCCCCTGCCTAGAACCCCCCAGTGAGGGGCTGGGGTGTGGCTCAGTGGTAGAGCCCCTGCCTAGAATCCTCCAGTGAAGGGCTGGGGGTGTGGCTCAGTGGTAGAGCCCCTGCCTAGAATCCTCCAGTGAAGGGCTGGGGGTGTGGTTCAGTGGTAGAGCCCCTGCCTAGAATCCCCCAGTGAGGGGCTGGGGGTGTGTCTCAGCGGTAGAGCCCCTGCCTAGAATCCCCCAGTGAGGGGCTGGGGTGTGGCTCAGTGGTAGAGCCCCTGCCTAGAATCCCCCAGTGAGGGGCTGGGGCGTGGCTGAGTGGTGGACTAGTTACCTACCATGCAGGAAGTCCTAGATTTCACTCAAAGGAAGGGAGGGTGGGAGGGAGCCCAGGTTCCCGGGAGAGGCAGGAGTCTGCCCAGTGGCCTCCAGCCCTCTGGTCTGTCCGTCCCAATATAGGCTCACCTGGGTTGTCCACCCCAGTCTGGATGACATCGTCCAGAGTGAAGCCGGAAGGGGTCTCCTTGTCTCGAAGCTTCTTATAGAGGTCGGGGGTCAGCACCTTGGCCATGTGGTTGTTGTGCTTGCTGAGGTCGGGGTACTCTTCCTCAGGTTTGTAGTTCAGCTTGAACTTGTTGTGAGTGTTACCAAACGGCATGGTGGCGGCTTGGGGGACCCTGCACAGGCGGAGGGGATGGTGAGCTCAGACCCAAGAACCCAGCTGCTGGGGGCTTGAAGCGGGAGGAGTCCTCTCCCCGAGAACCCCAGCCTAAGTTGGCCTGATGTGGCCACGTTCTGACTGTGTGACCGTCCTAGGGACCCAGTCTCTCTAGCTGGGAAAGAGGGTGAGACCTTTTGTCCGAAGCCAGAGAAGTATGGTGATAAAGAAAAAATTTAGAATCTGGGGGCTGGGGCTCAGTTGGCAGAGCACATGCCCAGCATGCACAGGACCCTGGGTTTGGTTCCCAGCAAAACCGGATATGGAGGCTCGTGCTTGTAATCCCAGCACTTAGAGGATCAGAAGTTCAAGGTCATCCTCAGCTACATAGAGAGTTGGAGGCTGGTCCCAGCTATATGGGACTGTCTTAACCCAGAGGGACTGAATAGAAAGAGGCCTTGGCTGGGCATGATGGCCCTGAAGCTGAGGCAGGAGAATTGCAGTGAATTCAAGGCCAGCCTGGCCTACAGAGTGAGACCCTGCCTTTCCATAAATAAAAATACATAAATAAAATGGATAAAAAGAGCAAAGGATCTGGAATCTGATGGCCCAAGTTTGCATCTCAGCTCTTCGTCTTGCGACAAGCTGTGTGGCTTTGAGCAACTTGTTTGAGTCTCTGTTTCCTTATCTATAAAGTGGAGACTGTGACAGTGCTCACCTCTTTGGAGGGATCTGAGGACAGGTAAAGCACCTGGGCCAGTGCCTGGCATATGACACACATTGTCTTATTCAGTTATTGCTCTGGGGTTTGTGATGGTTTAGATGAGAATAGTTCCCACACGCTCTCATTTGAATGCTTGGTACCCAGTTGGTGGGACTGTTTGGGAAGGATTGGGAGGTGTGGCCTTGTGGGGGAGGTTTGTTAGTGGGCTGGCTCTCTTTGCCTCCTGGTTGTGGATAAAGATGGACACTCTCCGCAACTGCTCCAGCACCGTGCCTGCCTGCCTGCCTGCCTGCTGGTACGCTCTCTGCCGTGATGGCCATGGACTCTAACCCTCTGGTACTGTGAGCCCTAAATTAATGCTTTCCTTTTTAAATTGCCTCGGCTGCGGTGTTTTTTCACAGAAGTTGAAAACCAATGCCAACAAGCTGTGAGGTCCCGAGGAGAGATTATATGTGTGCCCCTGAGAGAATGGATAAAGGCTCCCTTGAGATTCCCAATCCAAATCAGTCCAGGTGAGGGCATAGGACAGGTCCAGGATGCCCACCTCTGAGTCCCTCTGCCTCTGAGTGTCTACAGGGCCCCTGCTCCGAATCCACATTTCTAAGTCACTGCTGTGTGGCCCCAGGCTAGTGACTGGACCCCTATGACATCTGTATCCTGGGGACCGAGGCTTTCCCATGGGACTGGCAGATCTCTGAGTTGGAGTGGCTGGTAGGATCTGGCATCTGGCATGAAACCACAGCCGGGACTCTAGCGGCTACTGTTATGTGTTCATTTGTATGTGGGGTCATGCCTGTGCACGTTCGAACGGTGGCTAAAAGGTGACCTCAGGTGCTGTCAACTTTGTCTTTTTGGTTTTGTTTGTTTATTTGTTTTGAGGCAGGGTCTCTCATAGGCCTGGAACTAGGCTGGCCGGCCATCGAGACCCAGGGATCCATCTGTCCCATCTTACCAGCAATGGGATTACAGATATTCCAGGCCACAGCCAGCTTTTTTTTTTTCCCGTTTTTTCGAGACATGGTTTCTCTGTGTAGCCCTGGCTGTCCTGGATCTCACTCTGTAGACCAGGCTGGCCTTGAACCCAGAGATCTGCCTGCCTCTGCCTCCCCAGTGCTGGGATTAAAGGCCTGCGCCACCACTGCCTGGCTCAACTCTGTTTGTTTTTTGTTAAGAGTTGTGGATTCTGGTATTTGAACTAGGTCCTGCTGCTCACAAAGCAGACTGTATGCTGCTGGAGCCCCGTCTCCAGACTTACCACTTTTATTACAATTGTTATTATTTTATTGCCTTTTTATTACTAGACCCCTGCAGGTCTGACAATGGGGGACATCCGTGCCTCTGATCAGGGCTGGAAGGCAATGGGGAAAGGCGGACCAAGTTGAGCGAGGGGGGTGGGGCAGGACAGAGACCCAAAGCCCTTGAAGCTGCAGCCTGGTGGCTATTTTTAGATGCTCCCCATCCCCCACCGCACCTGCCCCTCCGCTCGCCTTGCACTAAGTCAGCATAGAGACAGGTGGGCTGGGGTGGCCAGGACACAGGGCCAGGCCCCGGGGCTCAAGGACACTCTGGGCTTCCAGCCCAGACCGCTCCCTTCAGAAGGTGCCCCCCCCCATAGCATGTCACGGACACCCCAGGAGACACTGAGGCCAGAGACAGAAGTCCGAACACCCTTGGATCCCCCAACACGACCCATCACAGACTCCCTAAGATCACAAGGTAAACTGAGTCATGGTGTCACACCCTCGAGATCCCAGAGACAGCCAGACAAAGGGACTCAGGAGAGCCAGGGGACTGTAAGACAGCTCATCACAAGACACTGACAATTTGAGTTTGATCCCCACACGGGGTGGAAGGAGAGACCCTCTGACCTCTGTCACATGGGCATTGTGACCTGGTCCCCCACCCCACACACAAAATAAACGTCATGATCCTTAAAACCTAACAACCAACGAGAGAGCGTCGGGGACAATGAGGCCCAAGGTCACAGGGACGAAACACAGACCCACAGGGCGACAGAGTTGACAGGTATCATGGAGACACCCGCCTCCTTTCGAGGATAAATTCTGCTCAGCTCTGGTCCCAGTCGATCCTGCCTCGCAAGCGGGGGACACTTGGCAGCTGCTGAGACCTCGGTGGGGTCCCCACAACTTGTGCTGCAGAATTCACATGCATAACACTACCAGGCGAGCGGACCCTGGGACTCCCCGCCCCCCACCCCCGTGGCTCCCCGCAGGCCCTACCTGGCTGGGCGGCTCGGGAGAGGCTGTCGCTGTCCTGGAGGGAATGCTGACCCGGGGGCAGAGCCCGCAGCCCCTGGGTTATATAGAGGGGCCGTCGGGGTGTGGTTGGCCAGGAGGGGCTGTCCCCAGGGGGGAGCCCCCGAGGGCAGCTGAGCTTTCAGCTCATTGCCCGGGCACCATGCCCATCCCCATCCCAGGCGTGCTGTGTGCCCGGCCCCATGGCCTTGTATGGGCTGCCCCAGGGGCTGCTGGCCTGTTCCCCGGTTCCCAGACCAAGTGCTGAGTCGAGCTGGCCGGGGACAGCTGGCCCCCCGCCGGGAACATGGAACGGGAATACTTTGAGTGTCCCAGGCACGTAGGAGCCCTGGCCCCCTGAGCCTCTTGTACCGTGCCTCAGGCCCCTGCAGCTGTGGAGGCACCCAGCACCCTCCCCTGGACCCTACTGCTTGCTGAGGACCAGCAGCTGGGAGAACCATTCCAGTTTGGTTTTGTGTTTTTGAAACAGGGTCTTACTCTGTAGCCAAGGCTAGCCTGGAACCCACTATAATATAGTCCAGGCTGGCCTCAGACTTGTGACAATCCTCCTGCCTCAGCCTCCCAAGTAGGATCACATGCCTGACTTCACTTTCATATTTACTTATTTTGGCTTTTTGAGACAGGCTCTTACTATGTGACTTTGAACTCATGACAAACCCTGCCTCAGCCTCGCAAGTTGCTGGGATTCCAGGTGTGCGCCATCTTTTGTAGTTGTGAGTTCAGAACCCGGGACCTCATGCGCACCAGGCAGGTGCTGTGCTGTGCTGTTTCCCGGGGAGCCACATCTCTATCCTGCAGCACCTGGGGGGGGGGGTTTTGCAGTGAGAGCCAAGGGCCCCCGGACCCTGGGGAGGACACAGGCCTGTGGTCACCCAGCTGCAGAGAAGGCAATGACCACGGCCAAAGTTCTAGAACCAGGTGCAGTTTCACCCCAGGAGCCCCGGCACCGGCCGCTCCCACCATTGTGGAACTGACAAGGGAAGAAGCCAGCAGAAAACCTAGTCAAGGGGAGGCGAGCCTGGGCCGAGGGCAAGTGGTGGTCACCCTCGGCCTGCCCCCGGCCCTGGATCCACCGGGGACAGGGTTATTTTTAGAGCGAGCTTCTCTGCCGTGTCTATGGAGCCCAAGACCCGGGCACTGGGATGGGGGGGCTCAGGCAGCAGGTGTTGGGGGGGCCACCACGTGTCCGGGTTAATTATAACCAGGCATCTCGGGTGTCCCCAGGCCTTGCCTCCATACATGGGCAGCTTGGACCCCTGGTGGCCGCTCCCATCCCCAGGGAAAGGTAGGCTGGGTGGTCCCAGAGCTGTGCAGGGCAGATGGAGCAGGACGTGATATGACGGGAGCCTTTTGCACCTCAGCTGTGACCAAGGAGGGGACATATGGAAGTGGGACCAGCAAGGAGGAAGCTTCCTCCTCTGCCTGGGAGGCGCCGGGATTGCAGGGACTGGACCACCTTCTTCAGGACTGCCTCAGGCTCCTTCTCTGGATTCCTGCTGGGGTATCTAACCAGGCTTCAGTCCACTCTCCCCCATTTCTGCCCAGACTGGCAAGGGTAGCCTGTTCTAGGGGCAGAGAAGGGAAGAAGTGCTTTTAAAATGTACTTGAGGTTCAGCCTCTGGCCCTGGCACCCCATGTTCCTTGCCGGCCCGGTCAGATGGGCAAAGATCTCCTCCAGGGTCGTAGAAGGTGATGGCCAGAGAACCAACAGGAACTAGGATTCAAGAGTTCAAGGCTAGCCTGGTCTATAGAGCAAGTTCCAGGACAGCCTGGGCTACAACACAGAGAAACCCTGTCTCGACAAAACAAAACAAAACCCCCAAAACAAAAACGTAAGTTTATTGAATACTTGCTGGGAAAACAAAGGGTGTTCCCTGACCCCTCCTGGCCGGTACAGACAGGTCATAGGCCTTTGAAGGGTGGCAGATCACAGCACTATTTCAGACAGGGTAAATCAAGGCAGGCCTCTGAGGAGGGGATGTGACATCTGATGTGGAGAGAGCCAGCGGTGCAGGGAGGGAGCTGAGGGAAGAGCAGGTGCCAAGGTCCTGAGGCAGGAGCCTTGAGGGTAGACGGGAACAGACACCGCTGGGAAAGGGACCCCTGGGGATAGTTTCTGCTGTATCTATTCGCATCTGATGGGAGCCACTGAAGGTTATAGGCAGGGAGAGGCGGGCTGCAGCCACGTCATGCACTCCAGGCCCCTGAGACCCCTCATGGGTGAGGGGGAGAGACCCCGTGGAAGTCGGAGGACAATTCCTGGGAGTCCGCTCCTTCCTTCTGTTCTGTGGATTCCAGGAATTGAACTCAGGCTGTCAGGCTTGGCTGCAAGCAAGCGCCTTTACCGCCGAGCCACCTTGCCAGCCCCTTGGCGTTCTTTTTCGGCTACATGTAGATTTTCTACGCCTTGGGTGGGGGTGGGGGGGTCCTGTGGTTCTGTGTCACTTGTCTTTTGAGATGCATGCCTAGGATATGGGGGACTCAGTCTCCCAGAATGACTTGCAGTCACGGGCTAATCATGTGACCTGGGATGAGCCAAAGCTAAACTCTTCCTGCAAGAAGGTCAACTGTGGGGGGGGGGGGGAAGGCTAGTGTGGGTGCTGATGCTAAGTACTGCTCTGAGTACTTACACAGTAACTCAGTCTCTCACCGGTGAGGCTCAGAGAGGTCAAGCAACCAGCCCAAGGGCAAACAGCTAGGAAGGGGTAGAGCTGCTGATCAGAGGGGCACAGGGCGGCCAAGAGGGTGTCGAGTTTTAGTGAAAATGACGTCCTGGCCTCTCGGCGTCATCAGGCTGTGTCCTCAGCCCTAGTCCTTCAGGACTGGTCATGTCTGCCCCCTGCCTGTGTCACGCTGCTGCCCCCTTGCTAGGGTGTGAGAGTTAGTGGGTGGAACTGAGATCGGTCAGGAGCCCCAAGTCTTGAGAAGGTTGGGGCCCAGGCTGTCCTGGACCCCACAGAGACCTTCCTGCCTCGGTTTCCAGAGTGATACCACCACAGGCAGAAGCCACCAGGCTGTATTTTGTTCGTTAGCAGTTTTGAGGTCTTACAACCATGTAGCCCAGGCTAGCTTGGAACTCCTAGACACTTGTCCTATCTCGGTATCCCAGTTGCTGGGATTAGAGGCATGAACGGCCTTCTCAATTGAGGTCTCTGCAAACATTTCTGCCTCTCAGGGCCTCAGTTTCTTCATCTTCACGTGGGCCTGGCCGGGGAGCCTACCTCGGGGTATGGATAGCTGAGTGGCTTAAGGATGTCTTGAGGCCTTGGCTGTGTGATCTTGAGAAGGCACTGGACCTCTCTGTGCCTCGTCATCCTCTCACAGTGGAGAGTGGACGGCAGTAATTTGCACGGAGGATTTGGTAAAGGCCCCGCTTGGGGTGTGCAGCCTGCTGGGACCGAGGCCAGCCTAACCACGGTGCCTCCCTGGTGGTTTGCTCCTAATCTTTATCTCCTGTAATCCTCGGAGGCTGCGCGTGTGCAGATAAGGAAACCGGTCACGTGAGGAGATTAGGATGTGGACACAGAGCTACCCATCCCAACTCACGGAATCAGGTCTCTCCTTCTACCAGATGAGTTCCAGGGATCAAACTCAGGCTGTCAGGCTTGGCAGCAAGCTCCTTCAGCCACTGAGGCTTCTCACCCACCCCACCCAAAGACCTCTGGAGGAACTGCTTACAACAGGTTCCAGAAAGTAGGTTCCCTCTCTGGATCTGGTTCTGTAGACCAGGTACCGGAGGCCAGAGATTGTGTGTGTGTGTGTGTGTGTGTGTGTGTGTGTGTGTGAGAGAGAGAGAGAGAGAGAGAGAGAGAGAGAGAGAGAGAGAGAGAGAGAGAGAGAGATTGAGAGAGAGCCAGCAAATGACACAGCTGGGATCTGCATCTGCTTCAGGATGAGCTGGTGGCAGATCCATTGTTAGTGTCGAAGACCAAAGACCAAAACGAACGATGGGGTGGAGCCCTCTTCAGTCCTGGGCCCTAGAAATAACCAGAAAGGTTACAACGTGAGTTTGAATTTATGTCCAGGCTTCAATCCACACTCAGGCTCCAAGGAGGTTGCCCTGCGCTGGGTATTTACAGTTTCCATGTGGCAGATGCCTAACGACCCGGAGTGTGCAGGGGTGAAGACTCTGGGACCCACGAGGCTGCGAGCCCCGGGAGCGGGTGTGTGTGTGTGTGTGTGTGTGTCTCACAGAGGACTTCTTGGGGAAGGACACCCCGGCCTGGGCTCCCGAGGATGCTCGCGCCGCGGGCTGCTCCGTGGACCTGCAGCACCCTCTTGCGGCATCCTCGCGCACTGCAGGGACTTTTCTTGACAGTTCTAACCCGATTCAGTCAACCAGTCACCCTGCAAATATTTCTTGTGCACCTACGTCATGCTGCGATGCAGTCTTGGCCTTGAGAAAAGCAAAAGAAAGACAAGGCACTACTTGTAGAATATTATAGACCCAAGAGCCAACATTAAGGGATTCTTAGCTGCTGGGCCCCGAGAAGCGCAGCGTGGGGGGCATGGGTCTGCACTCCCAACTCTTCAAGAGATTGAGGCAGGAGGACTGTGAATTTGAGCTCAGCTGAGCTTCATAGGGAGACACTGTCCCCCCAAAGTAAAACAAAGATAACTTAGGATATAGTGGCTGTAATTCCAGCACTAAGAGAACCAAGGCAGGAGGATGGCCATGACTGTGAGGCCAGACTGGAATACATAGTGAGATCTTGTCTCAAATTTTAATAAAATTAAAAATTACCAGGCAGTGGTGGTACACGCCTATAATCCCAGCACTCAGGAGACAGAGGCTGGCGGATCTCTGAGTTCAAGTTCTGGTCTACAGAGGAGTTCCAGGACAGCCAGGGCTACACAGAGGAACTCTGTCTCCAAAAACCAAGATAAATAAATAAATTTGATATTTTTATTTTTTTAAATATATATATGAAAAAAAAAACCTGGGGTGGCTGAATGGTGTCTTCCCTAGTGTTTACATGGCTCTGGGTACCATCTCCAGTGATGCACACACACTACCGTTCATGTGAGCCAATTCAATCCCGCCCCCCATCCCACCCCCCAGATAGGGTTTCCCTGTGTAGCTTTGGCGCCTTTCCTGGAACTCACTCTGTAGACCAGGCTGGCCTCAAACTCACAGAGATCCGCCTGCCTCTGCCTCCCGAGAGCTGGGATTAAAGGCGTGCGCCACCACCGCCCCAATCCTTGAAGCCTTTTATTTATTTATTCTTCCTTGAAGCCTTTTAGAAAGCTCTTATTTGGGGGCTGGAGAGGGGGCTCGGTGACTAGGAAGGCCGGCTGCTCTTCCAGAGGACCAGGGTTTATTCCCAGCACCCATATGCTGCTACATAGTTGTGATCTGCAGTCTGTTCCAGGGGATCTGACGCCTTCACCCCAATGCACATAAAATAAATTTAAATAAATTATAAAATATTAACTCTTATTGTGTGTATGTATACACAAAGGCACACGTGTGGGTGCACATACTCCATGCATGTGGAGCTCAGAGAAGCAGTTGCGGGAGTCATTTCTCTCCTTGCTCCATGTGGGTCTTGGCGATGAACACCAACCAGGTTGTCAAGCGTGGCAGAATAAGGGCCTTTACCAAGTTCTGAGGTTGTGATTATTAAAACAATGTTTTGTGAGATTTTTTATCTTCATTGGATGTTTTACCTGCATGTCTGTGCGTCACGTGCATGCTGTGTCTGGAAGAGGGTGCTGGATCACCTGGGACGGGAGGTACAGATAGATGGCTTTGAGCTGTCATGTGGCTGCTGGAAATCGAGCCCGGATCCTCCGCAAGAGCAGCCTGTGCTCTTACCTGCTGAGCCACCTCTCCAGCCCTTCATAGAAAATATAAATTACACTTTTACGTATTTATTTCGTATGCACGCACCTACGATTGTACCCATGTGGAAGTCAGAGGATAACTTGTGGGAATCGGTCTCCTTCCTCCACCCTGTGGGTCCCAGAGATCGAACTCAGGCTTGGTGGCAAGCGCCTTTACCGACTGAGCCCGCTCGCGGGCCCCAAAGAAAGTTTTGGGAAGTTCTCAGACTGCGGGTAGTGCGGCGGCCGGGGGCGTGGCCTGCGCACCTGCGTGGGCGTGGCCCGACCCCGCCCCGCCCTCCCGAGGAGCCGCCCGGACCGGCTGCGGCGCAGCGGGAGCCGCGGTGTTTCCGCGCAGCGAGGCGGTTTGGACAGGCGATCGCCAGGTGGGTACGGGGGGATCGGCGGCGACGGCTGCGGGGTCCCCGAGGGGGCCGCGGGCCTGGCGTCGGGGACGAGCCCGGGGGTCCCCGCGGGCCGCGCCCCGCCCTAGCCGGCTAGGAAAACAGCAGTGGGCGGGGCGGGGCCTTGTGACGCGGAGTCGGGTGCGGGGTCTCCGCGGCCGCGGGGAGGGCCTGGCCGGGCTGTCAGAGGGTCACCCGCTACAGCCTAGGAGTGCAAGACACGCATGGTAAGGGACCCTCCGCGGCGTGTGCAAAAAAGAGGGTGTCAGGCAGGGCGCACTGGGGAAACTGAGGCAGGAGGCGCAGAGTTGGAGGCCAGCAGGGGCTATGTAGTGAGACTCTTTCTCAAGCGAGAGCGACAAGGAGGACAGGTTGTGGGTACCCGTGTCAAAGAGAGAAAGAAAAAGACAAGGAAAGAAGGCCAGCGGATGGCTCAGTGGGTCAAGGTGCTTGCTGCCAAGCCTGACTTTTTAAGTTTGATCCCCAGGATCCACAAGGTGGAGGAGAGAACTGACTTCCTCAAAATTGCGGGTTGTCCTCTGACCTTCCGTGCACGTCCGCACACAATGAATATATAAAGGAAAAGACCAGGCATCACGATGCTCGCCTTTAATCCCAGCACTCGGGAGACAGACAGGTGCATCTCTGAACTTGAGGCCAGCCTGGTCTACAGAGCGAGTTCCAGGACAGCCAGGGCTACACAGAGAAACCCTGAATGTCCATACACATATATAACTTTTGTTGTTTTTTGGGACAAGGTTTCTCTGTGTATCCAGGACGAGTTCTATGTCCTGGATCTTGCTCTGTAGACCAGGCTGGCCTCAAACTCACAGAAATCCGCCTGCCTCTGCCTCCTGAGTGCTGGGATTAAAGGCGTGTGCCACCACCGCCTGCCCAGTTTATATATAATTTTTTAATAAGGAAGAGAGTCAGACTGTGGGTACAAGTGTAAAAGGGAGATGAGCTACCATGTCACCCTATAATGGGGACAGACTGAGTGAATGTGGGTGACCCCTGATTGTGTGTGTGTTAGGTGTGGGCTGTACACACTGCTTAGCATGTGTGACAATGAGATGCCGGATCTGTGGTCAGCTCTGTACTTGTGGCTGATTGATGTGTGTGGCCATGTGTGTGTCAGGGAGTGGGGTCTCTTTCGGGGTTGAGCTGGGTGTTGTGCAGCGGTGGGAATGGAGTTTGTAGAACTGTGTCGGTTACATGGGTGATATGTGATGGTCATTGACTGGCTGTTGACACTCTGGTTGTGTGTCCCTGTCATGGAGGGGTGTGTGTGTGTGTGTGTGTGTGTGTGTGTGTGTGTGTGTGTGACTGTGCCTACAGGCTGGGGTTTGCATAGGTGGTGTGCATGCAAGTGTGAGTGCGTGCATGTGTGTGTGTGTGTGTGTGTGTGTGTGTGTGTGTGTGTGTGTGCATGCCTGCTGTATGGACTTGTATGTGGGGGGGGAGTTGGTATGGCTGAGATGTTCCTGTGCAGGGTGATGGCATGGAAGGCCGGCTGGGCCATGCTGTGCCGTGGTTATCACTGGACCGGCTCTGCACTTGTGCTGAGGCTCTGTCTGTGGGGCTCCTGGGAGTGCCGGGGGACAGCCTGAGTGACAGATGGCTGTGGCTAAGCCGTGGCTGTCCCTGTGGTTGCTGATGTGGGTATCTGGCTGGGGTGTGGGGGAGGCTGCGTCTGGGGCTTTGGACTCCGCTGGATTTGAGATTGTGCTGTGGGGTGGGAAGGTGACACTGGCCGTGCTGGGGACCACAGAGACTGGCCACTCCTGTGGCTTGTGAGGTTGTGCCTACCTGGGCTCTACACACACCCCTGCGCTTTGTGTGTTTGTTTTGGGTTTTTGAGGCAGGGTTTCTTTGTGTGGCCTTGGCTATCCTAGAACTGGCTCCATAGACCAGGCTGGCCTTGAACCCACAGAATTAGGATTTTGACTTAAAATGCTTGAAAAATGACACTCACCAAGTAGAAACTGTATTTCAGAGTTTGTAGTTTGGTCTCTTTCTGGGCACGAATCCTGCAACATGACCCGCTTGTGAGGCTGGGATGTAGAAAAGGCTGTTTTAGGTGGCCCCAAGGTCATCAGAGGAAACTGGGGCGGGGGAGGGGGGACATGCACTGTCCATCAGAGGATTATCTCTTTTAAAATTATATATATTAATCCAGGTGGTGGTGCACGCCTTCAATCCCAGCACTCGGGAGGCAGAGGCAGGCGGATCTCTGTGAGTTCGAGGCCAGCCTGGTCTACAGAGTGAGTTCCAGGACAGTCAGGAATTGGGGCACACCTGTCATCTTAGCAGTTGTGGTGTGAAGGCAGGAGGATTGCTTCTACCATGAGGCCAGTCTAGGCTACATAATGATTTTTTAAAAAAAAAGATTTATTTATTATATGTACAGTCTTCTGGCATGTGTGCATGCCACCAAATCTCATTGCAGATGGCTGTGAGCCACCATGTGGGTGCTGGGAATTGAACTCAGGACCTCTGGAAGAGCAGCCAGTGCTCTTAACCTCTGAGCCACCTCTCCATCCCCTACATAGTGATTTTGAGGCCAGCTTGAGCTGCATGAGACCCTGTGTAAAAACAGATCCCTGGAACGGTGCTGTCTGCCTGTAGCCGGTATTTGAGAGCTGGAGGCAGGAAGGTTTAGCCAAGGATGGCTTTGAACTCCTGATCTTCTGCCTCTGGAGAGCTCAGATCTCTGTCTGCAACACATGCCCATGCCTCAACATTTTTTTTTTTCCTTTTTGTACAAGGCATGGAGCCCAGGGCCTTGGCCATGCTTGGCCACCCCTTACCAGCATCCACCTTTTCTTTTTAAGATATTTTATGTACATGAGTGTTTGTCTGCATGCATGCATGTGGACCATGTGTGTGCAATGCCCAGAAGAGGGCGAGATCCTCTGGAACTGTAGGTGTGGTTGGGAGTCACCATATGGGTGCAGGGTCCTCTGCAAGAGCAATAAGGGCTCGTGACCACTGAGCCATCTCTCCAGCCCCTAGATTTTCTTTTTTAAAGCAGAGTTCATAGCTACTCAACCATGATCCTCCTGCCTCAGGCTCCAGTGCCAGCATCACAGGTATATGCTACCACACCTGGCTCTGAGCTGTGTTTTGAAAAGGAGAGAGTGCAGTGCATTTTGTGTTTCTAAGATGAGAAATAAGTATATTGTGCTGTCTTTCTTTTCTGTTGTTTTTTTTATTGTGTTGTATTTCCAATGAGGTCATACATGTCTGCGTGTTTGTTTAGAGAGGGTGTGGGGGTGTGTGAAACAAGGGATTTCGTGTGCTGAGCTATGTCTGAGATGCGATTCTGTCTGCCATCCTGTCTTTAAGAAGGGCCTGGGCTGGGGCTCGGTTGATAGGAGTGCTTGCCTGGCACGCCCACCCTGGGTGTGCTTAGCATGTCCAGGACCCGGGTTCATCCCCAGGACCCCATCCACCGAGTGTGGTGATGCCTGTTGTTTAAGGCCATCCTCAGCCATATAGCAAGGTCAAGGCCAGTCTGGAGACAGAAGACCCAACTTCAAAAAAGTTTAAAAAAGGCTAGGTGTAGTGGCACATCCCTCTAATCCTAGCACTCTGGAGGCAGAGACAGGTGGATTGCTGTGAGTTCTAGACCAGCCTGGGCTACATAGTGAGACCCTGTCTGAAAAAGAATAAATAAATAAAAAAGGATGGAGAGAGAGTTTTGCGTGTGTTTCCCGAGGCGTGCGTGTGTCTACGAGATTCACCGTCCGTGCCTCTCACTCTGTTACGCGCACGCACGTATATAAACACACAAAACCCCACATGGGGGACGCTCACCCCTTGCCAGCTTCGCGTCTCATCAAAACCCCAGGCTGTTGGAGCTTGGCTGCTGTGGTCCGGACCCCCGGTCCTGGTCCCTGCTGTGGTCCGGACCCCCGGTCCTGGTCCCTGCTGTGGTCCGGACCCCCGGTCCTGGTCCCTCCAGGTCTTGCCAAGAGGAGCCAACTTTCAGGCCCCTCTCAGACATTCCCCTCCCCACCCCACCCCGCCTCCAGGCCCTACGCTCTACTTCTCTGCTTTCAGGGTTCCATCCCTCAACCCCCCCCCCAGTGGCCTGACTGGTTCCTGACAAAAACACCCTAAGAATGAGCTCACCGGGAGCCGGCCGCCTCCACACGCCCCGCCTCCCCGCCTGGCAGAGGTGGCGCCTCCGGTCCCAGGGCGCTTAGCAGGCTGGGAGCTCTGAGCTAGGGTGTCTGGGGACCTGGGTGGGGGGGCCGGGCCAGGTGAGCGGAGTGCAGCGGGGTGGAGGGGGCCCTGGAGCCAGCTGCTAGACCTGGTAGCTAACTCCGCAGAGTTTAGAGTTGCGCTCAGGGTAGAGCCCTGCCTGGGTTTACCAAGGTAGAGGAGAATGCTCCCCATGAAGGCTGCCTGGGATGGAAAGGGCCCGGGCAGGGAGCGAGCCAGGATGGGTGGGCAGGGGGGTGGCTGGCACGAAGAGAAGCTGTGAGTCCCAGATGGTGACTCCCTCCACCTCACTGCCCCCCAGGAACAGCCATGTCTGTGCAGGTGGCAGCCCCGGGAAGCACAGGGCTGGGCCCAGAGCGCCTGAACCCCGAGGAGCTGGTGCGGCAGACGCGACAGGTAGTCCAGGGGCTGGAGGCCCTGCGGGCTGAGCACTACAGTCTCGCCGGGCACCTGGCCGAGGCCCTGGCTGGGCCGGGTCCCGTGGCCGGAGCGGAGCTGCTGGAGGAGAAGCAACAGGTGGTGAGCCACTCGCTGGAGGCCATCGAGCTGGGGCTGGGCGAGGCCCAGGTACGTGGGACCCGGAGGGGCGTGGGCCTGAGCGGGAGGAAGGCCAGGGATGCGGGGTGTGTGTGTGTGTGTGTGTGTGTGAGAGAGAGAGAGAGAGAGAGATCAGGCCTGGTGGGGGAGGCCCAGGAGAAGGACCAGGGATGAGGGGTGTGTGTGCGTGTGTGTGTGTGTGTGTGTGTGTGTGTGTGTGTGTGTGTGTGTGTGTGTGTGAGATCAGGTCTAATGGGGGAGACCCAGGAGAAGGACCAGGGATGAGGGGTGTGTGTGTGTGTGTGTGTGTGTGATCAGGCCTAATGGGGGAGACCCAGGAGAAGGACCAGGGATGAGGGGTGTGTGTGTGTGTGTGTGTGTGTGATCAGGCCTGGTGGGGGAGGCCCAGGAGAAGGACCAGGGATGAGGTGTGTGTGTGTGTGTGTGTGTGTGTGTGTGTGTGTGTAGGGTCAGGCCTGGTGGGGGAGGCCCAGGAATGAGGGTATCATAATACAGGGGAGGGGGTATAGGTAGTAGGAGATCTGAAGGAACCAGGCCTGGAAGGAGGGACTGAAGGTCAGAGACTCCCTAGGAAGCATTAGGGGTGAGATTTTATGTTTGCCAGATGTGGTCCTCCTGTAGAACTCGGTCCTGGAGGGAGTTTGAGGTTTTCATTATGAATGGTCCTCTGGGTTTTGCTCATGGTAGGCAGGGTCTCTACCACTGAGCCACACCCCCAGCCCCTCACTGGGGGATTCTAGGCAGGGGCTCCACCACTGAGCCACACCCCAGCCCCACACTGGGGGATTCTAGGCAGGGGCTCTACCACTGAGCCACACCCCTGTTACTTGCAGGTAGATTTTAGGCAGGCGCTGGGTTAAATAGATGGAATAGGAATTAACCGTATGCATATTTTGGGTGAAATCAGGGGTTGCTGGAAAACTCTTATTATCAGAGCCACACTGTGGGTTATCTTCAGAATCTGGGGGAGCCTGTGTAGACTGGGTGTGTCTGGCCTGATGTAAAGCCTGGGCTGGGGCTGGGGCTGTCCGAGGGATGTGTCCCCTCCTCCTCACGGTCCCGGTGCCTCTCAGGTGCTGCTGGCCCTGTCCGCACATGTGGGTGTGCTAGAGGCTGAGAAGCAGAGGCTGCGGGCGCAGGCGCGGAGGCTAGCCCAGGAGAACACGTGGCTGAGAGAGGAGCTGGAGGAGACGCAGAGGCGACTGCGGGCCAGTGAGGAGGCTGTGGCCCAGCTGGAGGAGGAGAAGAGCCACCTCGAGTTCCTGGGTCAGCTGCGGCAGTATGATGCACCCGAGGAGAGCCAGGTACCAGGGGCAGGGTGAGGAGGGGGGACACAGTCCTTCATAGAGCCCCCGATACCCTCAGGCCTTTCCTAGTACCCCATAACCCTTCAAGCACATGTGGGACCCCCAAAGCCCCCTCAATGCTCCCTCAAGCTCCTGGGTCTTCCCCAGCCCACTGAAACCTCTCAGGCTGACCCACACCTCTTCAAACTCAGAGCTAGTGTAGCCGAGGCTGGAGGATTCTGTGTTTGAGGTCAGCCTGGGCTATATAATGAGATGCTTATAAACAAAACCAGTCCTGAAGCCTGGCATGGTGGGTGGTGCATGCCTTTAATCCCAGCACTCTGGAGGCAGAGCCAGGCGCATCTCTGTGAGTTCAAGGCCAGCCTGGGCTACAGAGTGAGCAAGCCCCTGCTCTAGATGACAGAGAGCCACACAGGGAGGGCAGAATTAGCTTCAGGGCACTGACACTTGCCGTTCCGGGAATTACTCTTTCCTGTTCCCCACAGAGGCCCGAGTCCCCCCCTCGCCGAGACAGCCTGGCTTCTCTGTTCCCCAGTGAAGAGGAGGAAAGGAAAGGTGGGTGTGTGGGAGCCCTGGGCATGATATCACAGGGTAGCCGCACAGGACTACAGGCTAAGCCTGGGGCGGGAGCCTTGACCGGAGGGACGCCAAGGCCTCTGAGCAGGGCACAGGGCTCAGGAGGGGAGGGCAGGGTCCGGAAGATGAAGCAGGTGGCCCTGGTTAGCGGGGAGGTTAGAAGCTGGAAGTTAGGCAGCCTGTGGCCGAGGCAGGCTCGGTTCCGGCGCATCCCGCTGGCCGGTTAGATTCCTATAATCCCTGTGTCCGACGACAGCACAGGGCCCTAGTGCCAGAGGTGGCTGCGGGGTGTGGGCTGCGGGCCGCGGGGTGCGGGGCGCGGGGTGCAGGCCGCGGGGTGCGGGCTGTGGGGTGCGGGCCGTGGGGTGCGGTCTGCGGGCCGTGGGGTGTGGTCTGCGGGGTGCTGGCAGTGGGGTGCAGGCCATGGGGTGCGGGCCGTGGGGTGCGGGGTGCAGGATGCCGGGTGCAGGCCGTGGGGTGCGGTCTGCGGGCCGTGGGGTGCAGGATGCCGGGTGCAGGCCGTGGGGTGCGGGCTGCGGGCTGTGGGTTGCGGGCCGTGGGTTGCGGGCTGTGGGTTGAGGGCCGCGGGGTGCAGGCTGTGGCGTGCGGGCCGTGGGGTGCAGGCTGCGGGGTGCGGGCCGCGGGGTGCGGGCTGTGGGGTGCAGGCCGCGGGGCTGCGGGGTGCGGGCCGTGGGGTGCGGGGTGCGGGCCGTGGGGTGCAGGCTGCGGCGTGCGGGCCGCGGGGTGCGGGCCGTGGGGTGCGGGCTGTGGGCTGTGGGCTGTGTGGTGCAGGCTGTGGTGCAGGCTGCTATGGCGTGCAGGCTTTGGGGTGTGGGCCGTGGGTTGCAGGCTGCGGGGTGCGGGCCGCAGGGTGCGGGCCGTGGGGTGCGGGCCGCGGGGTGCGGGCCGTGGGGTGCAGGCCGAGGGGTGCAGGCTGCGGAACTCCACGCCACCTCCCCCAGGTCCCGAGGCAGCTGGAGCTGCAGCAGCGCAGCAGGGTGGTTATGAGATCCCAGCTCGCCTGCGGACCCTGCACAACCTGGTGATCCAGTACGCCGGCCAGGGCCGCTACGAGGTAGCGGTGCCCCTGTGTCGCCAGGCCTTGGAGGACCTGGAGCGGAGTTCGGGCCACTGCCATCCTGACGTGGCCACTATGCTTAACATCCTGGCACTGGTATACAGGTGAGGGGTGTGGCTGATTGGAGGGGCCCCGTCTGTGGTTGTGGGGTACCCTGGCGATCGTCTGGCCAGATAAGGCACCTGGGTGGGAACAGAATGGGAGCGAGGGACAACGGAAGGAACAGAGATCTGGGGAGGTGGTGAGACCCAGAGCATGGGGCACCAGGGTGGGCAAGGGACAGGAGACCCGATTGACAGATTTGGCTGTGTGGGAAGACAAGGGGTCCCCTGAAAGATACCAGTCATTCCTGGCTAGTCCAGCCTGTGACCCCGGCTTAAACCAGCCCTCTATCCCTTCTCTGCAGGGACCAGAACAAATACAAGGAGGCCACGGACCTTCTTCACGACGCCCTACAAATCCGGGAGCAGACACTGGGTCCTGAACATCCCGCAGTGAGCAGCCATGCCGGGAGGGCGGGCTGGGGGGGGGGTGGTGTTGCCTGGCCTTCCTCCTCTGCCCACTCTCCCCCTGCAGGTGGCTGCTACCCTCAACAACCTGGCCGTCCTCTATGGGAAACGTGGCCGTTACCGGGAGGCAGAGCCCCTATGCCAACGTGCCCTGGAGATCCGTGAGAAGGTGCTGCGCCCACCCTTTGCCTTGTCTGGTACCACGAGCCATAATCCTGGTGTACCTTGCGTTTGGTGGCAGGTCCTCCCACTTGAGCCGGGAGCACCCAATCTCATGATCCTCCACCCGGATGAGCTTGTAACCAGAGCCATGACCTCTGGCCTTGCTGACTCCCACCCACCACGTTCACTTCCACTTTGTTACTACATTCCCAACCTGCGACCTTGGTGTGACTGTGGCGTCTCATGGGCCACCCTATGTGACAGATGGCTTGTGTGCCCCCCAGGTCCTGGGAGCCGACCACCCTGATGTGGCCAAGCAGCTCAACAACCTGGCCTTGCTCTGCCAGAACCAGGGCAAGTTCCAGGATGTGGAACGGCACTATGCGCGGGCCCTGAGCATCTACGAGGCCCTGGGGGGGCCTCACGACACCAACGTAGCCAAGACCAAGAACAACCTGGTGAGGCATGGTGGGTTCTGTCCTGGGCCGCTGTCCGTAGGGGGGCCTCGGGCTCCTGCAGTCCTTCAGTACAGAGAACCGGGAGCCAACTGCAGTTTACAGTAGCATGTCAGGCTTTACTGTGACAGCAAATGCCCCCGACAGTTCAGGCATTGAGGTAGGAGTCCGAGGCACAAGGGGCCGGGGCAGCCTGGTTTTCTGGGGTGGTGGGTCTGCACTGTGGTCAGCTAAGGCAGGATGCTGGGGAAGGCGGGCGGGTCTGCGAAGTTCCCAGGCCTGAGCAGGATGCCCACACCCTGGCCCTGCCCTCCCCGCAGGCCTCGGCCTACCTGAAACAGAACAAGTACCAGCAGGCAGAGGAGCTGTACAAGGAGATCCTCAGCCAGGAGGCTCTGCCCGCCCCACTTGGTGAGCCCCCCTCCCTCCTGCCCCCCTCTGTGTGGCGCCCGTCACCCCACCTCCGTGTCCCCTCTTCCACAGGAGCCCCCCATGCAGGCACAGCTGGTGACGCTCAGCAGCAGGTAGGCAGGCTCCACCGGGGGCCTGGGCGGGCCCGGCGGGGGTGTCCCCACCGTGTCCCCACCGTGTCCCCACGTGTCCCCACATGTCCCTGTGCCCTCCCCAGGTCCTGCGTAGGAGCAGCTCCTTCTCCAAGTTCCGCGAGTCCATCCGGCGGGGCAGTGAGAGGCTGGTCTCCCGCCTCCGAGGGGAGAGCGCGGCTGCCGGGTGAGTGAGTGCTGGGCGAGGTCAGCAGCCTGCCAGCCTTCCCGGGGCCTCTCCATGACGTCGGTCAGAGCCGGGCAGGCTGCAGCCTTCCTCACCCTCCCGTCCTCCTCTGAAGGATGAAAAGGGCCGTATCACTCAACATGCTCAACATGGACGGTCCACGGGCTGCCAGGACGCAGGTGAGGGCCAGTGGCGGAGCGGGAGCTGCCGGCGGGCTCAGCAACTGGGGAAGGGGGGGCTTCCTCCTGGGGACTCAGGATAGGGGTGAGTGGCGGGCAGGAGATGGCACGGCCCCAGTGTCAGCTGGGAAGGACCCCAACCACTGCTGTGCCCGCCCCCAGCTCTCGACGCGGCACCTGAGTGAGGCCCCTCGGACCCTCAGCGCCAGCACCCAGGACTTGAGCCCGCGCTAAGTGGACTGGCTGCAGTGGCCGCCGCTGCTCAGGAAGCGGGGAAGCGGGGTGGGTGGCACCTGTGGACCGGGATCCTGCTGTCCCCTCCCTGTGATTAAAGGCTGCACACTGGACTGGGTGTTCGCCTGAGGCCCGGGGACCCTCCGGCACCCCGGGGAGCCACAGGTGTCCCCGCCGCCGTCCCGTCTTCAGAGCTGCTGTGCGATCTGCTCGATGCGCTGCAGCGTCTCCTCTGACTGCAGCTGCTCCAGACTGAGCAGTGACAGGCCCAGCTGATCTTCCTGGGGGCGGGGTAAAGGCAGGGGGTCAAACTGCACCCATCCACCTGACCCATGTCCGGAGACGGGGTGCTTGGCTGAACTAGGGGAAGGGCGCCAGGCTGTCCCATCAGTGCCCCGGGCTGTCCACTCTGCCTTCCCTCCTGGACTTGGGGGCCCTGGGGTGACTAGGAAAAGTGTGCTGTGCCCCTGGGAAGGAGGGAGGAGGGGCGGGGCCCAGGGCTTACCTGGTGGAAGGGCTGGGCCATCTGCCGCAGGAAGTACTTGGCAACCTGCACGCCCTCGTCCACGGTCAGGTTGAGGTTGGAGTCGGTCAGGTGCTCCTGGATCCATCGAGGCAGCTTGCCGCGCTTGTCGGCCCGAGCGAACCGCTGTGAGGGGGGGGGAGCACAGTGGACCCCAGGTTGGAAGCCAGGCTGCCCACCGCCCGTCCCTGTGAGGAAGTGGGACCAGCTGGGAGGCCCAGAGGCCCTGAGCCCCACCTTGTCGGCGAAGACCATGAGCCCATAGTCTGTCTTGCCCCTGATGGCACGGCCCACACACTGGGCTGCATGGCGCATGGCGTCGAAGGTGAGAAAGTCATTCTCGCGGATCTGGAACTGGTCCCGCAGGTACTCTAGCCGGGCCTGGGGTGAGGGAGGATCTAAAGTAGAGGGCCAGCCCTTCCCTCACGCCAACGCCCCCCCCACCCCCACCCCCACCCACTGCTTCCCCACTCACCTTGAGAATTCGGCTCTGGGTGTAGACGTAGGGGACGCCAAACATGATCACAGCCCGCCCGTAGTGGTGCACTGGGGCAGGAGAGCATGGTCACACTCCGGGCCGGCCAGGCTGTGTGCTCGGGGTTGCCCCGGGTACGGAAAGGGGACGGGACCCCTCTGCATGCCCGTGGTCCCCAAGGGAGCAGCCACGGTAGGGTGGGGGGCCTCTGGGCTGACAGCCGGGTCCACTCACCAAAGTCAATCCCTTCTGACACTTTGCCCCGAGCCACTGAGAGCAGAATGGCCCCCCGGCCGTTCTCGCAGGCCTAGGGAGGTAGAGGCAGGCGGTCACTCCTCAGCCCTCTCCCGCTCTGCCGGCAGCTGGCATCCCCTGCCTGTCCCAGGCACCCACCTCTTGGTACTTCTCCAGGGCCACACTGGTCTCCGCCCCGTCCTGGGTCTCAATGAAGAGCAGCTTGTTCCTCTGGATGTTCTCAAGGATGCCCTGGGGGTGACAGGGGTTCGGACAACGGGCCACACAGGCCCAACACTCCTGTTCCGGCCCCACTGCTGTGACCCCCCAGGGAGGTCCTTCTCTGGGCCCCAGCTGACCAGCCTCTTTGGCAGTCCAAAGTGGGGAGCTGATCACCACCCAGGAAGGTGGGCATGGGGCCCAAAGGGGCCAGTGCAGGTGGAGGGCCTGACCACAATCCAGGCAGGACCAACCAGGGGTTACCCTGAGTTCAAATCTGTCACTGCGATGATAAGGAACTGAGACACAAGTCGGGCCACCCACCGGGACAAGACGCAGGGTCCAGAGGCACCAGCCAGGGTCACTTGGGCAGCTCAGTGAGCAGAGATCCTCACAACAGACACCTCACTGAGTTCAGAAGACGGGACCCAGGTGCCTCATAGACACAGCCAAGAGTCTGCCCGCCCATGCCCTCAGGCCGGCAAATCTCCTCTTTTTCAGTACTAGGGATCGACTGTGACAACGGTCTGTACATGTCACGCACACGCTCTACCATTTAACTAAACCTACAGCTCCTCACTGGGGAAGTCCACACTAGGTACCTGCCTGAGGCACACCCAGTCTTCGGGGCCTGTTCGAACCCAGGCCTGAGAGCTGGGCTCACTGCAGTCACAAGACAGAAGGGCACCAGAACCCCCACGGCCTCATCCACACACGAGAGCTGGAGCGGGAGTTCTGGTCCGGCCTAACTCCCCGGAACCTTACGGTCACAGCACCGCCCCTGCCCAGAGGGTGCTCCCCTCTGGTGGAGGGGGGCACTGAAGAGCCTGCAGGCTTCTGGTGGGGGTGGGGCAGGGGTGCTGCTGGCGCCACTGTCCTGTGCTGTGATGCGTGTGACCAGTGGAAACGGGGCGTGGAGCCCCGACAGGGAGAGCGGAGATGAGGGTCTGGGCAGCGGTGGCTAGGCGTACCTGCTCGTACCAGGAGGCCACAGTGCTTTCCATGTACTGGTAGCTGGTGAAGAAGGCCACAATGCCGTCGGGGACCACGGCAGACATCTCCAGCAGGAGGTTGCCATAGTTGCGGATTACAGCTAGGGAGAGAGGGGGTTAGGGACTGGATCCTCCCCTGGCACCCGCTGAGGCTCCTTACCCATCCCCATACCAGCTCACCCTCCCAAGCCTATTAGAGGGCGGCCCGCCACCCCGAGGTTCATCAAGGCCATATGACACGTCACAGCACAAGAAACATGCAGCAGTGGCTGTGTCTCTTCCAGACGATACTCAGAAGCCAACGCCCCATGTCCCAAGGGCCCTGTGCTATGTACTGAGGCTCAGTGATGTGCCTGGTGGCGCAGCTCCCACAGTGAAGAGACCCAGGGCAGGTCTAACCCGCAGCGGGCCACTGAGGGTGGGGGGAGGCCCATGTTAGCCACAGAGGCTGGGGTCCCATTATGGGGTCCCTCACCCACCCCAAGCAGACCCATAGGTGACTCACCAATGTCTTCCCTGGTCTCAAATTTGGAGCTGATGGCCACCTGGTCATTACCACGGCCAATAATCTGGAAGAGCAGCGTGAAGGTGGTGTGACACACTTTATAGCTGAATGCCCCTTTTTGAGATGGTGTCTCATGTAGCCCAGGCTGGCCTTTAGACGAGGAGCCTCACTGAGGCTATCCATCCTTGCAAGCCCATAAGAAGGCTGTTCCCCAGCCTCTGAAGTTCTGTGTAGCCAAGGTGCTCCTGAATAACTCCTGGTCCTCCTGCCCACATCCCAAGATCACAGGCCTACCTCACCACACCGGGCATGCACTGCCGGGCACGGAACCCAAGGCCTGCTGTGTGCTAGGCAAGCACCCGACCAGATAAGGCCCGAGCTCAGGAAAGCCTTGTGTGGACAGTGGATTGGACAGCCCTAGGCCTGTGGTTGGCACTGCTTAGGCAAATGCCTGGTGCTCAGCCGTGAGCCACCAGCCTGCAGCCACACAGCAGCAAGCCCCAGGGAAGGGACCGCTGGGCTCTAAGCAAGGCTCCACTCCAGCCTTGGAGTACAGGTCACCCACAGCACACACCCGTCAGCAACCCTCCCGGTCCACCACGCCAGTCCCCGGCTCTAAGAACAACCGTCTAACCCCGCTGGCGAGAGGGGAGGCCTGCACCTGCACACAGACCCACCCTCTGGCACCCACCACCCTCTACAAGTTCCTGCTCCACAAGCACACAGCCGGGCTACAAACCCTGATAAGGTTTCAAGTGTTTCGGATCTTGTGCCAGGCAGCATCCCCAGCCACAGTTGGCTGCCTGTGGCTGTGGGGTGAACATGGTTAGCAACCTGCTGGGCTCTAAACTCCAAAGCAGAGGCCAGGGGCTGAGAGGACACAGCTCTGCCCAAAGCTTCACGGGGAGGCTCACTGCCCAAGTCACAGCTGGGTGACAAATGGCAACCCACCCTGACCAAGATGGCGGCCGAGCAGCCCTGCCCTGCCCCGGTGCGCACTCTGCGCGGCGTCCCTAAGCACGACGCCCTCCCATGCAGGCATCATCTGGTGGCTTGCTGCACCCACCAGGCCTGAGCCTCAGCTGAGCGGCCGACACAGAGGCCAGGAGGAGGGGCCCCACCTGTCTCGCCCACTCACCATTGGGCAGAGGCAGACTCGGGCTAGCGTCATGGTGAAGGTTGCCATTGTGATGGGGTGGAAGTCCAGGATCTTGGGGTAGATGTCCAGTGGGGACAGTGTCTGCAACAGAGACAGCAAGGGAGCCTTCAGCAGGACGGGGCAGGGACCGGGGCCCCATGGAGTGACATCACGGAGTCCTCACCCCAGAGGTGATGATGACAGACTGGAAGCGTTCAAACACAGGCTTGATGGCCAAGGAGGCGTCCATACAGCTGCAGGACAACACAGGGGTCACACAGGGCAGGCGGGGTCGAGGCTGTCCCGCCCACACAGCGCCGCATCTCACCTGAAGTGCAGGATGGGGTTGGCGATGGTGGGGGTCCTGTCATCGAAGGGCTCGATGATAATGGTGAAGCCTGGCGGAGGAGGCGGCTGGTGAGTCTCACGGTCACAACATGGCCCGTGTGTCACCCCAGACGCTCACCGTCCAAGTGAGACCCAGGCACCAGGGCGCACAACCGCCCCGACCTGCCCACTTCTCTGCAGGGCTAGCACGTGGCTAGACTGCACAAATGTGGGGTCAGGACTTCACTGCATGGTCCTGCAGGGAGGCCGGGCCTGCCCTTCCCAGGCAGCTCCGCACCCCGCCTCTCGCCCCTGCTCCCCACATGCAGCCGGGGAGATGCTGTGGCACCTCAAGCTGGCTGGTGTCCCCACACTCCTCCCGTAACCCACAAGTGTGCCCGTGGACTGTGCGCAGCCACCCACAAGTGTGCCCATGGACTGTGCGCAGCCACCCACAAGTGTGCCCGTGGACTGTGCGCGGCCACCCACAAGTGTGCCCGTGGACTGTGCGCGGCCACCCACAAGTGTGCCCGTGGACTGTGCGCGGCCACCCACAAGTGTGCCCGTGGACTGTGCGCGGCCACCCACAAGTGTGCCCATGGACTGTGCACAGCCACTCCTGCTCCCGGCTGCTGTGCCGGCTTCATCCCTGGGGAGGCTGGTGCTCCTGCTCCCCGCAGCATGGCCACACTTCCAGTATCACCTTCTGGAATGATCTTTGCTCCTGGGGGGGCTAGGAGCAAAGATCACTCCAGAAAGGCTGTGACTCCTGTGTGTGTGTGTGTGTGTGTGTGTGTGTGTGTGTGTGTGTGTGTGTGTAATGGATGGAGGGGGGCAGGTGAGGCTGCTTTAGATCCTACTGTTTCCACAGGGCCAGGTGTGTGTGTGTGAGAGAGAGAGTGTGTGTGTGTGAGTGAGTGAGTGGGGTGGGGGGTGAGGCTGCCTTAGATCCTGCTGTTTCCACACGGCCCGGCCTGGCCCATTTGTTGACTGAACAAATACATTCACAGATTGTTTCACTTGGCAGGAAACTGTGCCGAGGACTCAGCAGTGACAACAGAGCCTTGGTCCCATCCACAAGGGCTCCCCTTGCACTGGGGGACGACAACGATCCAGAGACCCAGCCGGGACAGAGGACGGGCAGGCCCAGCACGGAGTGGGGGTGCTTTCTGAGAGCTGAGGACTCCGGCAGGGGATGGGGCGCAGGGAAGGAGGTTCAAGCCAGAATGTGAGGGACGGCAGGAGGGGAGCGAGAACAAGGAAGGCCAACTGGGCCAGGGCTGACCGCAGAAGGAAGCGGCAGCTGCCGGTAGCCCTGGGGTGGGGCTGGCGGCCGCGGGGTATCCTCCTCCTTCGGAGGCTGACACCGCAGGATGCCAGCTGACCTGGTTTCCTGACTACGGTAGTAATCCCCAGGGATAGGCTTAGAAACTCAGTGTAAAGCTGGGCAGGGGTGGGGGTGGGGGTGCACACGGACCCAGCAAAAGCCTCCAGAATGTCTCCCTCTGCATCAGCCTACATCCCTCTCCCTCAAGGCCTTCATGCCCAGCACCATGCTTCTACACCCTGGCCTCTTCCTCCAAAGGCTCTCCCAAGCCCCCTTCCTGTCCCCACAGTGAATGGCCCTCCCTCTCCCTGCTGGATGAACCGGGAAAGCAATAATCTCACTAAGTGCATCCCTCGCTCAGAACCTGCCATGGCTCCGCAGTACCTCAGTCACACATGGGGACTCCTCACCCAGCCCCAGGTGAGCTGACCCCATAGCATCCCTTGGGTCAGTGTCACCCCTCTGCCCACTCCATTTCTCCGCTCTGCACCACATGGAACCTCTGGACACACGCATCTGGACAGGAGGCCCGCTCACTCAGGAACACTGTACAGCTCCCAGGGCCCTCAGAATAGCTCAGACTCTCGGAGCCTTGCACGCCCCAAACTCCTGCTAATACCCCGCCCGACTTGGCCGGGCCCCCAAGGCCTGCTGTCAGGGCCCAGTGGAGGCAGAGGGCTTACCCTTGGCGTAAGTGCTGACGAGGGTGGCGAAGTTAGCGAGGAGCGTGAGCGGGGAGAAGTCGGCTAGGTCCGCAATCTCCAAGGTATGCAGCAGGGAGCGGAGCCGCTCAGCACAGAACCTGGGAGAGAGGCGGTGGGGTCGGAGAGGGGGCAACAACGGGCTCTTGGCCGCGCGTTCCCTGGGTACCTGGGCATGTCTGCGGCCAGCCTGTCCACGCTGTGCAGGACACCTAGAGCCCCCACTCCAGGACGGCACAGAGCACCGCCCCACGGGACACAGACTCACCGTGACACGAGACCCATGGCCACCAGTCACCTGCCTCTGCCCTGCCACACTCCCCCTAAGCCAGCGTCATGGACCCCAGTGCTCAAAGAAGAGCAGCCACAGTTTCCCAGGTTCACAGAGGCTGTCACCTGCACGCCCCCTACACACACACACAAACGCGCGCGCGCACGCACACACGCATGCACGCGCGCGCACACACGCACGCACACACACGCACGCGCGCACACACACGGCTGAGGAAGCACATGTAGTCCCGCAGCACTCGCAGCCAACCGACCTCAGAGTCCCATGGGCCCCCCACATCCAGCTCTGACCTGACCCCCTTATCACCAGCGACAGTCTGGACCCGTGGTCCCACTGCGGGCCGCACCTGAGGGGTTTGCGCTGGATGCACACGCGTTGGGCCAGGCCGCTCAGGAAGGCGGGTGGACTCTCCTGCACCACATGCTGCACACGCAGCCGCCACTTGACGTACTCCAGCAGGCGCCGCAGGAAGCCCAGGAAGTGCTCAGCAGTGCGGATGGAGCCTGGCACAGCCTCTGCGGGGAGACCGAGTCAGCCGGGACAGGGAGGGGTGTGAGGGGCGGCGGTGGGCGGGACATGGCTCACCCTGCAGTATTTCGTCGGGCAGCACAGGGTTGGCCAGGTGGGCATCCGTCTCCCGTGCCACACTGGCCTCCCGCAGCCCCTCCACCAGGCGCCGGTACTCATCCCGCAGCCGCTGCTCATCCGTCTCCTTGATCCTGATGGGGACACGGGATAGGAGCTGGAATGGAGTAGGTGTCCAGGGCCACCGAGGCAGGCAGACCCAGCACACGGAGCAGAGTGGGCACCTGAGCACGGTCTTCTGCAGGGTGTCTAAGTTGCTCTGGCAGCGGTCCAGAGTCCTGCGGGTGAGGTTGACACTCATGGAGTCAATGCAGACATTGTCTAGGGAGGCAAGTGGAGAGAGCTGGGCTCAGCTGGGCTTCGGGGGGAGCGGGGGCAGAGGGCTGCCACTGTCTGCACACCCTGGCACCCTCCTCACCGATGTTGTGGGCTTCATCGAAGACCACCACAGCCTTGCGGGCCAGCTCTTTGGACACCAGGTCCGCGATCTTGGGGTCCAGGAGGTAGTGGTAGCTGTAAACCACCACGTTGGCATGCAGGATCTGGGCACACAGAGGGAAAGGTTGTCCGGGGCCCTGCTGCCTGCCCCGCCATACCCCACTCCATAGATGTGACACAAAGACAGACATAGCAGATGGACGGAAAGACAGACGGGATCGGCCCTCAGTGGAGACCACAGACAGACAGGACATAAACAGAGGTAACAGGCTGGAGACAGACGGCCTAGACACCAGGTCAACAAAGATGCAGGCAGACAGATGGGCTGACAGACGGGTGGGCACTGTGGCTCATGCCTACAACCCCCACAGCTGGGAACTTGAGGTAAGGTTTTTCCAAGTTTGAGGCCAGCCTGGGCTACAAACGAGATCCTGCCTCAGAAGAAAACAAAACAACTCTTCACCGAGTATCGAGCCAGGAAGTAGGGGCACCAGCCCTGCCGCTGCCCCAGGGCCTTCAGGTCATCCAGGTTGTAGATGCCCGCAGCGAGGGGCACCTGGCGTCCATGCGTGTCAAACTCCTGGGGCAAGGGCAGAGGATGGCAGGGTCAGGGCGAGCTGCTGTCCAGAGCGTCTCTGCCCTCCCCGGCCCGGGCCCTTCCCTGCACCTCGTAGAAGCGGCAGTGCGGCAGGCTGGCGTCCTGCTGGTACTGTGCCCGCACGTACGAGGCTGTGAGGCTGTGGCACTTGCCATCCACGTCCTTCCCAAAGCGCAGGGGCGTCACCTGAGGGTTCAGGGGACAGCTTTCAACAGAGACAGCAGACAGTGCACGCCAGCCATGCCCACCTGGGTCTCCAAACTCGGACACCAGGAAGAGCATGTCAGCTGGGGTTTCTGGGTAACGAACCTCACCGGAGTCACTGGTAGGTAAAAGGACTTACCAGTGCAGGGATGTCAGAGTCGGAGCACAGCTAAGACTCAAAACTGTCACTAGAGCTGGGCATGGCAGCGTGTGCCTGTAATCCCAGGTACTCAGGCAGCTGAAGCAGGACTGCACACCCAGGCCAGCCTGGGCAACTTACCAAGGGCTACCTCACAGTAAAATGTGGAAAGGAGCTGGGGGTGTGTCTCAGTGGCAGGCAGAGTGCTTGCTAGCACACACAAAGCCCTAGGGGCAATCCATAGTAAATCATAGTAAAACCAACCAGAGGGCCAGCTGGACGGCTCAGTGCGCCTGATGATCTGAGTGCACTCCCCGGGATCCACACAGTGGAAGAGAACAGACTCCCACAAGTTGTCTTTTCACTCACACATGTGCACTGGGACACATGCCCCCACTTCCCAGCATGCACATACCCACATGCACACACACACCCACATGCACACGCACACACAAATAATTTATACACACAAATAATATATAAATGTTTAAAAAATAAAAACCTAAGCTCTCTAAAAATCAAGCCAGACAGGGCTGGAGAGATGGCTCAGTGTCCTGATGAATTCAGGTCCTGAGTTCAATTCCCAGCAACCACATGGTGGCTCACAACCATCTACAGTGGGATCTGATGCCATCTTCTGGCATAAAGGTGTACATGCAGATAGAGCATTCATACATAATATAAATAAATAAATCTTAAAAAAAGAAAGAAAAAAAAAAAAAAAAAACGCCAGGCGGCGGTGGCCGCCTTTAATCCCAGCACTTGGGAGGCAAAGCCAGGAGGATCTGTGAGTTTGAGGCCAGTCTGGTCTACAAGAGTGAGATCCAGGACAGGCACCAAAACTACACAGAGAAACCCTGTCTTGAAAAACTTAAAAAAAAAAAAAAAAAAAATCAAGCCAGACAGTGGTGGTGCATGCCTTTAATCCCAGCACTCAGGAGGCAGAAGCAGGGGGATTTCTGAGTTTGGGGCCTGTAGCTCGTTTTCCTGTGTCCCGCCTGGTCCTGCAGCCATTCAGACCCAAGCAAACACACAGAGGCCTATGTTATTTTCAAACTATATGGCCTAATGACTCAGGCTTCTTGCTAGCTAGCTCTTACATCTTAAACTAACCCATTTCTACAAATCTATACTTTACCACGGGGCTTGTGGATTACTGGTACTTCACATCCTGCTTCTCGGGTTGGAGCGCATCTTCTCAGCTCTGCCTTTCTCCTCCCCCTCTCTCTCTCTCTAGTTGGAATGTCCTGCCTGACCTGACTCTGCCTCATCATTGGACCAACAGCTTTATTTATCAACCAATCAGAGCAACACACATTCACAGCATACAGAACGACATTCCACAACAGGGGCCAGCCTGGTCTACAGAGTGAGTCTATAAGTGAGAGCCCAGGAAAGACAGGGAAACCCTGTCTTCATTGAATAGCCCTTGGCTCAGCTGTGTTTTGGGTTCTGGATGCCTGTGGGCTTTGGAATACCTGCATACATATAATGGACACCGTCAGCTAGGACCTGAGGCTGCCATGAAGTTAACTTACGTTTCCTGTATACAAAAATCCCAATATTCCGAGTAAGCTACCATTTAGACTTTGACCTATCCCATAAGGTCAAATGTGAAATTCTGAGGCACCACCCCAGCACTCAGGCAGTTTCTGATCTTGGATGAGCCAGGATCTAACAACTGGTGCTGGTGACTTCATACTGGCCAAGGCTTTTCTCTGGGCCTTGTAGTGGGTAGCCCAAGGCTGGGGGAGGCCGGGTCTCACCTCGGGATGGATGCACAGGTTCTTCCTCGAGCTCAGAGCCAGTCCCAAGAACGGCAGCTTCTCGCCCTCCTGCTGCTCATAGAAGCTGAGCAGCTTGCGAAGCTCTTCTATGACCTGCTTAGACGATGGGGACATTTGGTGGGGACCTCAGGACAAGCATAAGCTCCTGCCCACCAGACCAGTGAGGGCAGCAACTGGGGACCACCGCGGCCCAGGGGAGGGGACGGAGGGCAGGGGCCATCTGCACTGCCCACCTTCTCAATCTCCGGCACTGTCCGTGAGCAGTAGATAAGTTTGGTGACCTCCAGCGGAAAAGCCTGTGGGTGACAATCAGCTCAGCCCATCCGGTCCCTCCCCGCTTCCCAGTCCAGGCACTCAGGACGCTCACTCACCCTCTGGTAGGCCACGATCAGGGCCAGCAGGGACACTGTCTTCCCGGTGCCTGAGGGCATCTCCAGGACTCCATGACCCTGAAAGTTGGGCACACACGGGCTCTCAGAACCTCAGGGACATGAACTCTGGGGACCCTCGCTGATACGCCACTATCTGGGAACACAACACACACAATGGTGGAACTGCCATCAAGGCCTCCAGAAGAACTGGCTTCATTTCCAATTCTCCTTTTTACTGGAGTTTTTTTAATTTTTCATTCTTAATTTTCGCCCCAAGGATATTGCTATGCGGCCTTGGCTAGTCTAGCACTTGCTATGTACCTCCAGCGGGCTTTGAACTCCTGGCAATCCTCCTGCCTCCACCTCCTGAGTACTAGGGTTACAGGCTGAGCCCTATTTCTCTGTCCTTGCTGAGCAGCAGAAGGAAAGAACCTTTACCTCTCTGCATCACATCTGGGTCACAGCATCCTTGCTTCTACGTGGCTCTATAACCTTACTTGAAGCAAGATTGTGAGGGCTGCCAGGCAGTGATAGCGCACACCTTTAATCCCAGCACTCAGGAGGCAGAGGCAGGTGGATCTCTGAGTTCGAGACCAGCCTGGGCTACAGAATGAGCTCCAGGACAGCCAGGGCTACACAGAGAAACTGTGTCTTGAAAAAACAAAACAAAGCAAAAAGATTTAAAGGACCAATAGAATGTGGGCTGTCGAGACGTCTCAGCAGGTAAAGGCACTGTGGCCATGCCTGATCACCCAAGTTCAATCCCCAGGACCTACATGGAGCAGAAGAACTGACTGCCTCTCAAGCTGTCCTCTGACCTCCACATGCACACACATGTATACACACACTCTAAATAAATACAGTTAAATTTTTTTAAAGTTCACGTTCAAGGCTGTCAAGACGGCTAAGCATGTAAAAGTGGTTGCCACCAAGCCTACCAGCCTGAGTCTGAACCCCAGAACCCACATAGAAATGGAGACAACCAAGTCTATACAGTTGTCCTCGGACCTCCTTCCCTCCGCTACTGTGACTGCAAACACGCCAAATAGAGCCTCTGCGTGTCAACACCAGTCAGTTCGTCCAAGGCTGTCACCCAAGCTACCCAGGAACCCAAGGCAGGAGGATTGCTAAGATCAGTGTCAGCCTGGGGAACTTAGTGACCTCCTACCTCACACAAAAAGGAAAGAGGGCTGTGATGTAGCTCGAGGTGCAGGTACTTTGCCTGCATGTTAGTTGAATTCCTAGCACACACACACACAAAACAAAATGCCCCCCCCCCAATCAGCCTGAGTAGGAAACTGCTGCCTTTCATGTGTCCTCATGACAACCTAGAAAGGCTGTCACTGGCTAGATCTTAAAGAACATTAATTTGTGTGTGTGTGTGTGTGTGTGTGTGTGTGTGTGTGTGTGTGTGTGTGTGTGTATACTATGCGCATGCAGTGCCTGCAGAATCAGGAAGAGGATGCTGGATCCCCTGGAGCTGGAGTCACAGCTCATTGTGAGTGGCGGATATGGACACTGGGAATCGAACTGGGGTCCTCTGGAAGGGCAGTAAGCCTCCTTAACCACTGAGCCACCTCTCCAGAGTCTCCTTTTTAGGCAGAGTCTCATATACCCCAGGATGATCACCAACACATTACTGTGCTCCTCTTCTTCAAGGCAGGAGGGTTGTTAAATTCAGTGTGGGCCTGGATTGCGGAGTGAGTTTGGGCAAGTTAGTGAGTTCCTATCGCATTACAAAAGGTAAAGAGGGGGCTTTGATGTAGCTGGAGGCACAGGAACTTGCCCAGCACACTGGTTCGATTCTTTCTATGGAACAGGTTTTCTCTCTATAGCCCAGGCTGTCCTGAAACTCCATATGTAGCCCAGGCTGCAGACAAAGTCACAGGGCTCCTCCTGCCTCTGCCTCTGCCTCTGGAGTACTGCATTTTGATCCTCCTGCCTCCACGTTCTGAGTGCTGGGATTGCGGGCTCGGGCTAACGTGCCCGGCCCCCGACAGGACGTTAGCCCGAGGGAGCCACGGGCGTGCACGGAGAAGAGCAGCCGCCCGGGGCCCCGCCACCCACCTTGGCGTCCAGAGTGCGCTTCAGCTCCAGCATGTAGGAGAACTGCTCCGGGTAGATGTAGTCG
This sequence comes from Peromyscus maniculatus bairdii, assembly GCF_049852395.1. Taxonomy (NCBI): domain Eukaryota; kingdom Metazoa; phylum Chordata; class Mammalia; order Rodentia; family Cricetidae; genus Peromyscus; species Peromyscus maniculatus. Next base: position 29,958,571 of record NC_134852.1, on the reverse strand, counting down.
TACGGGAAATAGACCAGCAGCCCGTCCACGTTGAGCCTGGCGGCGAAGGCGAAGCGTCGGTGCCCGGTGCTCTCGGGCCGCCCCGGCTTCCGCGCCGCCCGCCCGCCCGCCCCCGCGGCATCTCCCCGCCACGGACCCCGAAGCCACCCGGGCCGGTCTCCGCAGCCTCTCCACGCCGCGCCCCGGCCCCGGCGCCGCGCCCCGGCCGCCCCATCGCCCACCGCCGCGCTGGCCGCTCTTCCCGGACCCCCTCTCACTTCATGGCGCCTTGCTGGGGCCTCCGCTCCACCGCCTCCTGAATATTCAACGAGGGGGGCGTGCGCCTAGAGCCCCGCCTCCCTCGCGACGCCATTGGCCGAGCCCGCCCGCCACTTCGCCAATCCGGGAGGTTGGCGCGTGCGCACGGAGGCGGGAGGGCGGGCCCCGGAGAGAGGCGGCGCCCGAGGCATCGCTGAGGACCGCCGAGGACTGCGAACGGCATGTGGAAGGAAGAGAGCCGAGAGAGTCGATCCAGCTCGTTGACGTTCGTTAGCCCTTCCTGGTTCGGTCCTGGTGGTCCAAGCAGTGAATGGAATTTAGGGGAGAAACAGAGAAATTGGAGGCCTTGAGGAGCCCTTCAGTTACAATGGTTTAGTTGTACCCGACAAACACGGATTTATTAAAATACTGGTGTCCAGACTTAACACAAGAAACCTAAAAACAGCTTCTCCCATTTATTTGAGCCCCCACTCTATTACGTGTTTTTTTTAAAAATTCATTAAGGGGCTGGAGGGACCGCTCAGCGGTTAAGAGAACTTTCTGATCTTGGAGAGGACTCCCAAGATCGGTTGGGTTCCCAGCCTCCCACATCAGGCAACTTACAATCGCCTGTCATGCCAGCTCCGAGAGATCCCGCACCTCTGTGCACTCAAGTGCACAGACACACTCTGGAGGCAGAGGCAGAAAAATCATCCTTGGCTGCTATAAATCTCCTATGGGCTAGTGTAGGCTATATGAGAACATTGTCTCAAGAAAGAAAAAAACCAGCCAGCCACCAACAATAAATATATACATTAAAAAACAAAACAAAAAAACCCAAACAAACAAACAAACAAAAAAACACTTTACCAACTGACCTATCTCCCTCAGTGCCTCCTTTTAATCACGTTTTATTATTTATTTATTTTGGTTTTTTGAGACAGGGTTTCTCTGTGTATTCCCGGCTGGCCTCGAACTCAGAGATCCACCAGCCTTTGCCTCCTGAGTGCTGGGATTAAAGGTGTGCGCCACCACCACCGCCGCCCGCACATTCTATTTTTTTATAGTGTGGGTATGTGTTCAAGGTAGAGCATGTAGAAGAGCACACGCGGAGGGGAGAGGAAGCCTGAGAAGTCAGTGTGGTACCTTGCACCATATGTGGGACGTGAACTCAGGGTCATCTCAGGAGGCCCCCACCTCCATCCCATCCCACTCTGTTGACAGTCTCAATATGTAGCCCAAGCTGGCCTGGAGCTTGCTATGTAGCTCAGTCTTGTGATTCATTCACCTTAGACTCCTGAGGACTGGGACGACAGGGCAGGAAATGCGGTCTGGTATTGCTCCTCCCTGGAATGCTACTTCACTTGATGTCCCCAAGTCACTCAGACCCCTTGCTCACACGTCACCTTCACCTTTTCTTTTCTTTCTTTCTTAGCGCTGGCTGTCCTGGAACTCACTCTGTAGCCCAGGCTGGCCTCAAACTCACAGAGATCCACCTGCCTCTGCCTCCCCAGTGCTGAGATTAAAAATGTGTGCTATAATGTCTGGCTAGTTTCTTTTTCTTTCTAATTAATTGTTTTATGTGTAATAGTGTTCTGCTGCATGCATGTTATGTTATGTTTGGTGCCCTTGGAGGTCAGAAGAAGCTTTGGAGGGCTGTGGGCCACTATATGGTGCTGGAAACCAAACCCAGATCGTCTGTGAGAGCAACAGTGCTCTCAACCACTGAGCCATCGCTTCAGCCCCTTTCCTTTTTAAATTACATTTCGTTTCTTTATTAGCTGCCTGGGCATGCGCTGTGCGTGTCAGAGAACAACTTACAGGAGTTTCTTTCCTTCCACTGTGCAGATCCTGGGACTGAACCCAGGGGTTCTGGGCGTGGTGAGTATGTGTACATGCTGAGCCATCCTGTCAGCTCATAGATACCATCTTCTAAATGAGGCTTTCTCTAACTCTAACCTCCTCCAAGTTCCCATTAAAACACACACACACACACACACACACACACACACATGCCACACGCCAGTCAGTGAAGAAACTTGTCTCTTGGTTTGAGATTTCACACAGTTCTTTTTTTTTTTTTTTTTTTTTTTTTTTTTGGTTTTTCGAGACAGGGTTTCTCTGTGTAGCATTTCACCTTTCCTGGAACTCACTTGGTAGCCCAGGCTGCCCTCAAACTCACAGAGATCCGCCTGCCTCTGCCTCCTGAGTGCTGGGAATAAGGCATGCGCCACCACTGCCCCGACTGAGATTTCACACAGTTCTTTCTTTTTTTAAATCTTTTTTCCTTCATTTTTATTTATTTATTTATTTTTCTATTATCAGCTTGATACAGTACAAATTCTTATCCTAATAATGAAATGTTTCATTGAGGCTTGCCCAGCGATTGAGAAAAACCAAAACGTATTATAAGCCACAGTCATCCTAGGGTCCTCCCTGCTATGGAGCCTCCCTGGTTCTGTGGGTTGCAATCTGATTGTTCTTTGCTTTATATCTAGAATCCACTTATGAGTGAGTACATACCATGTTTGTCCTTCTGGGTCTGGGTTACCTCACTCAGGATGATATTTTCTAGTTCCATCCATTTGCCTGCAAATTTCATGCTGTCATTGTTTTTCTCTGCTGAGTAGTACTCCATTGTGTATATGCACCACATTTTCTTATCCATTCTTCAGTTGACGGGCATCTAGGTTGTTTCCAGGTTCTCGCTATTACAAATAGTGCTGCTATGAACATAATTGAGCATGTATCTCTGTGGTATGATTGAGCATTCCTTGGGTATATGCCCAAGAGTGGTATGGCTGGGTCTTGAGGTAGATTGTTTCCCAATTTTCTGAGAATTCGCCATACTGATTTCCACAGTGGTTGTACAAGTTTGCATCCCCACCAACAGTGGAGGAATGTTCCCCTTGCTCCACATCCTCTCCAACATTGACTGTCATTAGTGTTTTTGATCATAGCCATTTTGACAGGTGTAAAGTGGTATCTCAGAGTTGTTTTGATTTGCATTTCTCTGATGACTAAGGATGTTGAGCATTTCCTTAAATGCCTTTCAGCCATTTGAGATTCTTGTTTTGAGAATTCTCTGTTTAACTCTTTAGCCCATTTTTTAATTGGATTGTTCAGTATTTTGATGTCTAGTTTCTGGAGTTCTTTATATACTTTGGAGATCAGTCCTCTGTCAGATGTGGGGTTGGTGAAGATCTTTTCCCATTCTGTAGGCTGTCTTTTTGTCTTATTGATCATGTCTTTTGCCCTACAAAAGCTTCTCAGTTTCAAGAGGTCCCATTTATTAGTTGTTGTGCTCAGTGTCTGTGCTGTTGGTGTTTTATTTAGGAAATGGTCTCCGGTGCCAATGCGTTCAAGAGTACTTCCTACTTTCTCTTCTATCAAGTTCAGCGTAATTGGATTTATGTTGAGTATTTGATCCACTTGGACTTGAGTTTTGTGCATGGTGACAGATATGGATCTAATTGTTATCTTTTACATATTGACATACAGTTATGCCAGCACCATTTGTTGAAGATACTTTTCTTTTTTCCATTGTATAGTTTTGGCTTCTTTGTCAAAAATCAGGTGTTCATATGTGCGTGGATTAATATCAGGGTCTTCAATTCGATTCCATTGATCCACGTGTCGGTTTTTATACCAATACCAAGCTGTTTTTATATAGTAGAGCTTGAGGTCAGGGATGGTGATGCCTCCAGAGGTTGCTTTATTATACAGGATTCTTTTGGCTATCCTGGGTCTTTCATTTTTCCATATGAAGTTGAGTATTGTTCTTTCCAAGTCTGTGAAAAATTGTGTTGGGATTTTGATGGGGCTTGCATTGAATCTGTAGAATGCTTTTGGTAAGATTGCCATTTTTACTATGTTAATCCTATCTATCCATGAGCTTGGGAGATCCTTCCATTTTCTGATTATCTTCTTCAATTTCTTTCTTTAGAGATTTAAAGTTCTTATCAAAAAGTTCCTTCACTTATTTAGTGTTATCCCAAGGTACTTTATATTATTTGTGGCTATTGTAAAGGGTGATGTTTCTCTGATTTCTTTCTCAGCCCTTTTATCATTTGTGTATAGGAGGGCTACTGATTTTTTTTTAGTTGATCTTGTATCCTGCCACTTTACTGAAGGAGTTTATCAGCTGTAGGAGTTCCCTGGTAGAGTTTTGGGGGTCACTTATGTATACTATCATATCATCTACAAATAGTGAAAGTTTGACTTGTTCCTTTCCAATTTGTATCCCCTTGATCTCCTTTTGTTATCTTATTGTTCTAGCTAGAACTTCAAGTAGATTTCCCCATATTGAATAAATATGGGGAGAGTAGACAGCCTTGTCTTGTTCCTGATTTTAATGGAATCGCTTTGCGTTTCTCTCCATTTATTTGATGTTTGCTGTCGGCTTGCTGTAAATTGCTTTTATTATATTTAGGAATGTTCCTTGTATTCCTGATGTCTCTAGGACCTTTATCATGAAGGGGTGTTGGATTTTGTCAAAGGCTTTTTCAGCATCTAATGAGATGATCGCGTGGTTTTTTATTCGTTCAGTTTGTTTATATGGTGGATTACATTGACAGATTTTCGTATGTTGAACCATCCTTGCATCCCTGGGATGAAACCTACTTGGTCATGGTTGATAATTTTTTTGATGTGTTCTTGGATTCAGTTTGCCAATATTTATTTTTATTTTTTTATTTTTCGAGACAGGGTTTCTCTGTGTAGCTTTGCGCCTTTCCTGGAACTCACTTGGTAGCCCAGGCTGGCCTCGAATTCACAAAGATCCACCTGCCTCTGCCTCCCGAGTGCTGGGATTGAAGGCGTGCGCCACCACCGCCTGGCCTTGTCTCAAATCTTTTAAAAAGCTGGACATGAGCAGGAGATGTTTGCACACTCCTTTAATCCCAGCACTCAGGAGGCAGAGGCAGGCGGATCTCTGTGAGTTCGAGGCCAGCCTGGGCTACAGAGTGAGTTCCAGGAAAGGCGCAAAGCTACACAGGGAAACCCTGTCTTGAAAAACAAAAAACAAAACCAAACAAAAAGCTGGGTATGGTAGCTTTCATCTTTAGTGCCAACACTTGAAAGGAAGAAGCAGGCTCGAGGCTAGCCTGATCTACATAGCAAGACCCGGGCCAGTGAGAGCCATAGAGTGAGACACTGTCTCAAACAACCGAGAGTAAAATAAAAACATTGGACTTACGTGTGACTGACACTCTGTGAGAAGTATCGTGTCTAGGTTTGTCAGGTTGACAAAAACTAGCCAGCACAGGCAGCATTCTTGGCGTGGGACAGAATCAAAGCGATGCTCATTTCTGTGCAAACTACCTTTATTCATAAAGGAAACAGTTCCCCGTGTCGTTATTAACCTTAAGCCACACGGGTGTGAAGGCACTTGGTTGGGGAGGGGGGGCAGACATCCTACTGAGGAGCCACGCACCTCACCCGGGCCCCAAGGCTGCTGGGAGGAATGGGGGCCGCTGGGAGGAATCCGGGAGGAAAGGACTCCGAGAGGAATGACGGGGTGCGTCACCCTCCCGGGCTCAGCTGTAACAATACGCGGCTTGCCTGCTGGCGGCAGGAGGCTCTTTGAACCAGATCTGATTTGGCAAGTGTGTGTATGGGGTCTCCTGCCCACAAAGGTCCTCAGCCCCACCTCACCCCAATGCCTAAGACGGCTTCCTAATCGTAAGTCTGGGGCTAGCCCTCCCTCGAGCCTCTGGGGGAACCGAGAACTTCCGGTGCGGGCTGCACCCCCTGGAGATTCGGGCGCAGGTAAACGCAGCAGCTGACCGATCGGGACGGTCCAGGTGGAAGGCAGGCTGGCTTGCACTTTTCTCCTCGACAACCGTCCTTCATTCCTGCTAGATTTTGCTCCTCTGAGACTTCACCCTAGGGAAGAGCTGAGGGGAGGGGGCGGTCAGACCCCAGGAACCCAGCCCTACTTCTCCCAGCCGCAGGAAGAGAGGCTGCCATCCAACCACCAGCCACACCCCTGCAAGGAGCAGGAAGACGTGGGGGAACCCGCACGCCGCTGCCATCCGCTTTCCTGAGAGAAAGGGAAACCCTCGACCCGTACCACAGCACACCCAATAATGGATTCTTCCAGACTCCCTCCCCTTCACCACTGTAATAATGGATTCTGTGTGTATGTGTGTGTGCAGATGTGACAGAGACAGCAGAGTGGGGGAGGCCCATTTGTAGCTTAGGCTGACCTAAAACTTACTATGTAGCCCAGGCTGGCCTTGAACTCTTAGCAATTCCCATGCCTCAGCCTCCAAAGTACTGGGATAACAGGAAAGGTTATCATCTGGCCTGGCTCCTTCTCTTTCCCCAGGGCAGCCTGGCCAAACCCACTCATAGTGGGCTCCCACCGGGTCCCCTCCGGACTCACCCCAAAGTAGTTGCGTGGCACATAGCCCTCCTGGCCATGCAGCGCCGCCCACCACCAGTCGGTCTCCTCTGGCCCGTCCCTCCGAAGCACCGTGACCGACTCGCCCTCCCGGAAGGACAGCTCGTCCCCAAACTCGGCGCTGTAGTCCCAGAGCGCATACACGACGCCACTGTGCATCAGCCCCATGCTTTGCTCCACGTCTGGAAACATATGAAGAACGCGGCAGTCAGGCCAGGGCCCAGGAACAGAGCCACCCAGAGGACCAGCACGGCCCCTGCTGCAGCAGGCGTGAGCCACGGGGAAAGCTGCCCGCGCCTCTGCCTGTGGGGGGAGTGAGGGGCTCTGACATTAGAGGACTCTTGGTGTGTCAAAACGGCAAGCTACCTTCACTCAGAGCCAACAGATGGTGCTGTCTCCTTTTTGGGGGGGGTAAGATTTGCTTATTTATGCATTTTATGTAGATGGGTGTTTTTTTTTCTGGAGCTGGGGACCGAACCCAGGGCCTTGAGCTTGCTAGGCAAGCGCTCTACCACTGAGCTAAATCCCCAACCCATAGATGGGTGGTTTGTCTGCATGTACATCTGCACACCAGAAGAGGGCATCAGATGCCACGGAAGTACAGAGAGAGCCGGTTGTGAGCCGCCAGGGCAGTGCGGGGAACTGAACTCAATACTCTTAACTGCTGCAGGCAGTCTCCAGGCCCTCACCTCCCTCTTTAAAGATAGGCAGGGTCAAATGTAGCCCAGGCTGGCCTCAAAGTAGGCATACAGCCAAGGACGACCCTGAACTTTTGGTCTTTCTGGCTCCACCTCTCAAGCTGCGGTATTACAGGTGTGGCCCACCACAGCCAGTGTGTGCAGTACCGGGGATGTGAACCCAGAACCTCATCATGCTAGACAAGTACTCTACCAGCTGAGCTACACACACACACACACACACACACACCGCTTTTAAATGTATTTACTTTTTTATTTTACGTGTGTTGGTATTTTGCCTGCAGGTACGTCTGTACAGGAGTGTCATATGGAGTTGTAGACGGTTGCCATCCACACCCCACTCCCTTTTTTGAGACAGGTTCCTTCTAGAACTCCAGCTGGTCTCCGACTACAATCCTCCAGCCTTAGGAATGGGTCTGCATGCCTGGCCCCCATCCCCACCCCATACAATGTTAAATCCTTCGGCTCCTCGACCCCTAATGCCAACCTACGACACCATGAGAGAGGATGAGGATGCGCAAGCCTCTGGTGCAATCTATCTTGACCGTCCCCACTCACGCAATTCAGCCTGGTCGCTGGAGACACCTGATGTGAACGCAGCCATATCTACAAGTGTCCCAGCCTCTAAATGACTTCAAAGCAGTCTGGTCAGGGTGCCGTACTGCCCTTCCTTAGACCAGGCTAGCCTTCAGCTCACAGAGCTCTACCTGTCTCTGCCTCCCTAGCGCTGGGGTCACAAGTGTGCGGGGCCACGGCAGCGGGATGGTTTATTTGGCATCTCGACGGCTCGCCCCTGAGGTGGGATGCATGTGAGCTGTACAGCCTGCAGCTCCCAGGGCCCCGCCCAACAACATGCATCTGCCAAGAGGGTCGCCCAGCGCCCACCCTCCACCCGCACCTCAGGCACAGCCTCGCTCGCACCTGCCAGGTAGGTGGCGCAGTCCGCGTAGCCCTCTCGGTAAGGGTCGCACTTTTCGATGGCAGTGGCGCCGTCACTGAGCGTGGTGGCAAAGATGGCCGCGCCGTGCTGCACCAGTGCGGTACAGATGGCCGTGTCGTTACACGATGCCGCGCAATGCAGGGGTGTCCTGGCGGCAGAAGGGCGAGTGAGAGGGAGGTCCCAGCCCGCTGCGCCACCCTACCGCCAGTGCGCCAGTGCGCCAGTGCGCGCGCCAAGGCCCCTCCCACCTCCCAGCAGGGGCGCGTGGAGGACTCACCAGCCATGGCTATCAGGGGAGTTGACGTTGGCGCCCGCAGCGATGAGGAAGTCCACGATGGGGTAGTTGGCGCCGCAGATGGCATTGTGCAGAGCGGTGATGCCCTCCTCGTTGGGCTGGCTTGGGTCATTCATCTGGGAACAGGGAGAGGACGACTCAGCACCGCCCGTCACCTGGGCTCTCCTTATACTATCACCTGGGGTGCGGATGGGGGGACCACCTCACCTCCTTCACCGCCTGCTGCACCACGTCCAGCTCCCCAGTCAGCGCCGCGTCCAACAGCAGCACCAGTGGGTTGAGGCGCGCACGCCGGGCCTTGCGCGGGGAGCCCACTTTGCGGAGTACTGAGCGCATCTCCTGCAGGACAGGGCGGGGCTTCAGTGAGACTTGCCCACCCACATCTCAGTGGGAAAAACAGACCCAAGGCACACACCGGGTCAGGAGGATTCACACCGGGCAGCGAGGTGTGAGGGTGGGGAGGGCTGGCCATGCCCTTGTACATTCATTGTACATTGGTCCTTTACAACTACGAGGTCAGCCTATGACTTTGGAATCTGGAAGCCTGAGAGCTTAGAGCAAGCTAGGAAGGCATGGAGTCGGTGGTCTACAGCAATTACTTCTGCAAGACAGGTGTGGTAGTGCATGTCCATAATCTCAGCAGTTGTGTGGTTGAGGCAGGAGGATGGCAGTGAGTTCAAGGACAGCTTAGAACCAGGTGATGGCAGCACACACCTTTGATCCCAGCACTCGCCAGCCAGGCAGAGGAAGGAGGTTCTCTGTGAGTTTGAGGCCAGCTTGGTTTACAGAAAGAGATCCAGGACAGCCAGGGCTGCACAGAGAAACCCTGTCTTGAAAAATGAAGAGGAGGAGGAGGAGGAGGAGGAGGAGGAGGAAGAAGATCAAGATCCTCAAGGACAAACGTGGGCTATATAGTGAAACCTTTTTTTAAAACAAAACAAAACAAAGAAACAAAAAAAAAATTCTATGAAACCACTGTGATTGTTAATTTTGATTGACAACACCTCAAATCCCAGTACTCAGGGGGTAGAGGTAGGCAGATCTCTGTGAGTTTAAGGCCAGCCTGGTTCCAGGACAGCCCAGGCTACAAAGAGAAACCTTGTCTCATAAAACCAAAAAATAGCCAGGTGGTGGTGGTGGCTCACACCTTTAACCCCAGCACTTGGGAGGCAGAGGCAGGCGGATCTCTGTGAGTTCAAGGTCAGCCTGGGCTACAGAGTGAGTTCCAGGAAGGCTCCAAAGCTACACAGAGAAACCTTGCCTCGAAAAAAAAAAAAAAAAAAAAAAAAACAAAACAAAAGAAAAAAAAAAAAAGAAAAAACCCACCAAAAAATAGATTAAAAACAACACATGTAGAATCACCATGGAAAGAAATCTCTGGCTAGGTCTGCAAAGGAGTATCTAGATTGGGTTAATTAAGGTGGGCCCACCTGGATTGGTGCCACCATTCTATGGGCCAGGGTCCTAGACTGAATAAGGAGAAGAGAGCCAAAATCACCATCATGTATCTGTCTGCTTCTTGACTGTGGAGACAAGGTAACCAGCTGCCTTCTGTTCCTGCTGCTACCCTTTCCCTGCCACAATGGACTGTACCCTCAAACTGAGCCAAAAATATCTTTCCTGGACTTGCTATTGCTAATAATATTATACACACAATGACAACAAACAAACAAAACAGCACCAATGAATTCCTGGGTCAGTGTTAACAATGGGAGGGTCACAGTTACATCCCAGGAAGCAGTCAATCCTCACAGCAAACCTATCAGTTGGCCATTGCTATTCTTACCCTCATTTCATAGACACAGAGTGGCTAAGTGCCTGGCCCTAGGATGTACAGCTGATTAAGTGGCATGGGGACAGATGGAAAACTCTGCAGTTGGTGCACACAAACCTTGATGACCAAAGTCTTGGGGACCAGAGACTCTTACTTCACAAGGAAACAGAGCAGATGCCCAGAAAAAGTAGGCACCATAGACTGTCTTGTCTCCAGGTCTCAGATTAAACCCATGGTCACACTGAAAACTCACATCAACCACAGGTATAAAATTGAGATTCATGAAAGAATGCTGGGGGTAAGGCATAGACAAATGAAGCCAAGGTGCCAGGTCACCCCTCCATCTATCCAGTCTCTCCCTTTTTCCCTGAGCCCAGCCCTATCTATACAAAAGACTACATTTCCCAGGCTCCATTGCAGCAAGATGGGTGCCATCTTGGGTCATGAAGTCAGGCTAATCTCAATGGATGTGGTGTAGCCAGGGGATAGCGTGGGTGCAACACTAGGTTTCATTTAAACCACTATATGGTGAAGACTTTTTGTTAAAGTAACTGTATCAGAGATGAGCACACACCGTCCTGTCCTCCAGTGACTTACCATGCTCTGAGGCTGCTCTGGAAGACTGGTCTGGGGTGGGGCTGGGGGTGGGATGGGAGCTGGTGGGGCGGGAGCAGGGGGCCCTGCCCTGGCCTCAGATCCCTCTGTGATTGTGGACAGCTCTGGCTCAGGCCCGCCAGGCCCTGGGCCACCATGCCGATGGAACAGTCTGTTGATGATCAGTTGGTATTGTTTCTTGTGGGTGGGGGGCAGGGCCACAGCAGGGCTCTGCTCCATGGAGCCTCTGCGTTTGAGGGGCCGAGGAATCTCTGCCAGCACTCGGGCCACCTCCTCCAGCTCAGGCACCGTCTGTGCCTCGGGCGGCAACGCTGGCTGTAGCCTGGTAGGGCTGAGAGGCCGAGTGACGGTGCCTTCATCTGTGTCCCCGGCCTCCAGCACGGGAGCCAGTAGCCCCTCTAGCTCTGGCTCTGGCTCCAGCTCGGCAGGGGGTTTGAGGAGGCCTGGAAAGAACAAGAGCCCCATCAGAGGAAGAGTAACCAGGAGTTTCCCAAGATCTGTAACTTCCAGGATGTAACCAGCTCCTGCGCGGTGTGACCTCTCTAGACTACACTTTACCTGGGCTGTACATAATATAATGTTAAGGTATCCCCTATATGCCAGGTTTATTTATTTATGGCGCTGAGCATTGAACCCAGGGCAGATGATAGACATTCTATGCACTGAACTACCACCTCGGCCCTACATACCCATCACCCTTCTACATTGTGGAGATGAGTGATCATCTCCATTTTACAGAAAGGAATCTGAGGCTCAGAGAGGGAAAGTCACTTGCCCCAAGTCACACAGCTGGAATCTGCACTCCCACAATAAACTTGGTTTTCTAGGATGCTAAGAATTTCACTCCCTAACATCTTATGCAGAAAATTCCAGAGCAGAAGCCTAGTGTTCCAGGGTCTCTTCTCTGTTTTATATCCCCTCCCTCCACAGTGGTGCTTCAGAAGCAGGTGAAAACATTAAACTGGTCTTTATCCACCATCGCAATGTCTGGCACAAACCTACAAGGTAAATACTGCGACGCTCTTTTCACAGGGCAACCTGCACTTACTGTGCACTGGGCCTTATTTTCAAGACTTGATATGGCTTTAGTACCATGTCCCAAAAGATAGGGCTTCCTCGGGATTCAGCTTTCGCACTCAGGGGACACAAGGTTCAGAGAGGTTATTAAAGTGCATGCCCCGAGCTTCCCAGCATGGGACTTGGCTCAACCTCCACGTAACCCTGGCTCCTGTGTGCATTCCAGGTTTATCTGGCCTGGCTCTCTGCAGGGACAGTGTCTGGACTCAGGCTTGGCTGCCCTGGCTGCCCAGCTGCTCTGGTCCCCATCATTTGTGGTGGGACCCCTTCAGCTGACTCACCTTCATTCACGGGAGGCCAAGTCTGTTGAGGTGCCGGAGTCTGAGGCTGGGCCTGGGACTGGGGGGGCACCTGAGGTTGGGGCTGGGGGGGTGGCTGAGGGGGTGGCTGGGGAGGCAGCTTAGGTGGGGGTGCTCGGGAGAAGATGGGGGATCCCGGGAGCACAGCCCTGCTGGCTCCATGTTCCCAGAAAGCATTCTGGAGCTTAAAGATCATGCTGAGGGGTATGGGGCGCTGGCGCAGTGTGTTGCGGGGCTGGGGGCTGGACGGGGGCATGGGGATGCGGCTGACGGGCTGCCAGCTGCGGGGCAAAGTGCCTGAGGGCCCTGCCGAGCCCATAGAGCGGCGGTAACTGCCGATGTCAGAACGCCTGTCGGTGGCCAGAGGGGACACCTTGTAATTGCGTGGCAATGTGGCGCTGGTGATGTTGTCCTGCGGCGGGGGAGAGAGAAAGGGGAGAGGAAGGAACTTAGGTTCGGGGCAAGGGGGTGAGGGAAAGGCAAGAACGTGTCTGTGATGGCCCACACCAGTGGTCCCAACAGGAGAGGCTGGGGCAGGAGGACTGCCTTGACTGTAAGACCAGTGTGGACTATAGAAAACACACACACACACACACACACACACACACACACACACACACACACACGCACACACACACGCGCACGCACGGACCCTCCACCTTCACATCTGTGCTGCCCACCTGCCCCTCACCTTGCCACTGCCCCCCAGCCCATCCAGGCTGCTCTCTCTCCAGGGTAAGAGCTGCAGGCCCGGCGAGGCAGGCCGTGTGAAGACATCCAGCCCTGCAAAACACACATCGTTAGGATGGACTCCAGACCCGTCCTCCAGGTCACCCCATACTCTGTCACTCACGTTCATAGCTCGCTGTCTGTGAAGGCTTTTTCTCATAAGCTACGTCTAAGTCAGACTCGTTCCAGGCTTTCGGGGGCCTCCGGCGCAGCGTCAGGTCGTCTGGGGGGACGGGGGCGTGAGTGAGGGTGTAAGCATAGACTAGACCCGGCCAACCTCCCTAAGAGCGGGTCCCTGTGCACCTTGTGCGCGGAGCGGCGGGGCGAAGGCGCTGCCACCCGCGCCCAGCAGGGGGCTCCCGAACGCAGCCGGTGCGTCGTAGCCTGCAGCGGGTGGCCGTGGGGAAGGTCCCCGTTCTGGGAAGAAGGCTTGGGGCCCCTCGGCTAGAGGGCTGCCCCGGGGGGACCCTGAGCGGCCCAGGTAGTCGAAGGGCGTCGGAGGGCCCGGCTGGCGCAGTGAGCCAGTCACCGGCCGCGGGGACGGCGCCCGGCCATGGGGACTGCCCGCCCCGTCAAAGGCGCGGGGTCTGGGCGATGGCGCGCGCTCCAGGCTGCTGTAGGCATCGGGCTGCAGGTAGATGGGGGTGCGTGGGGAGGACGGCCGGCCCTTGGGGGACAGAGGGCTGTAGGGGTGCAGGGACGGGGCACTCTCCGAGCGTCCAAAACGGGCCTCTGTGCCATCGGTGGATGTCTTCTGGGGGGACCCTCTGCTACCAAAATGCTCCGGGATGGGGCTGGTGCTGTACCGGGACATCTGTGGGGAAGTCGGGCATGGAAGAGTCAGAGGAGACAATAGGGGGTCAGTGGGGGAGATCAGCGTAGGTGATGGAAAGTCAATGCAGAGACTCAGATTGGGCCTGCTGACTTCGAGCACGAGGTACCGAGTGTGGGCAAAGCCTGGGCACAGGGGGGGGGGGGGTCTAGCTTGTTACTGGTTCTTTCTATGACTTAAGAAAAGGCCTTTTGCTTCATGTGAGTTTTCACTTTTTTCCCCCCACGTTAATCCCAGCACTTGGGAAGCACAGGCAGTGGATCTCTGTGAGTTTGAGGCTAGCCTGGTCTACAGCATGAGTTCCAGGACAGTCTGGATTGTACACAGAGAAACCGTGTCTCTGCCTGCCTGCCTGCCTGTGTGTCGGGGGTTGGGGTGGGGTGGGGAGTAGGCAGGCTCACACCTTTAATTCCAGCATTTGCAGGTGGATCTCTGTGAGTTCCACGCTAGCTAGGGCTACATACTGAGACTCTGTCTTTTTTTTTTTTTTTTTTTTTTCTGAGACAGGGTTTCTCTGTGTAGCTTTCCGCCTTTCCTGGAACTCACTCTGTAGTCCAGGCTGGACTTGAACTCACAGAGATCCGCCCACCTCTGCCTCCCGAGTGCTGGGATTAAAGGTGTGCGCCACCACCGCCCTGGCGAGACTCTGTCTTAAAAAATAATAAACAATGCTGGGCGGTGGTGGCGCACGCTTTTAATCCCAGCACTGAGAGGCAGAGCCAGGCAAATCTCTGTGAGTTCAAGGCCAGCCTGGGCTACAGAGCGAGATCCAGGACAGGCACCAAAACTACACAGAGAAACTCTGTCTTGAAAAAAACCAAAACCAAACAAACAAATTATTTTTGAGACAGGTTCTCTCACGAAACTCAGGCTAGCCTGGAGGTCTCCATGTAGCTGAGGGTGGCCGTGAATTCCTTATCTTCCTGCCTCGGCCTCTCCAGTATAACAGGTGTGTGCCGCAAGCCTTGATTTTATACCGTATGGGAGACGGAACCCAGACCTTCACTCATGCTAGGCAAACATTTTACCAATTTAGCCAGCCTCCTTGAACTCACTACGAAGTAGAGAGGCTGGCACTGAATTAATTGATCCTTCTGCCTTAGTTTCCCTAGTGCAGGGATTACCAGCCTGCTCTCCACGCCTCTCTTCTAGATGGCCTTGCATACCTCACAACCTGCACACCCTTACAAACTCAAGCCTTCCCTGGGGCATGGAGAGCAGCTGGCTTTGGGGGTCACCACGCTCACCCTAGGGGGAACTCCAGCCTGTGGGCCAGGAGGCGCTGGCGAGTCTGACCACAGGGACTCTAACTGCTTGGTCAGTTCGTCCACTTTGGCGGCCGCGGTGTCCAGCTCCATCTGCTTCAGATCCATGTGCTTCATGGCCAGCGCTGGGTGGGTGGGAGCGGAGGTCAGGACCGCGCCCCCTCCGCCCCGGCCCGCCCCTTGCCGGGCCCCGCCCATCCGCCCCTGCCCCCAGCTCACACTGGAAGTTCAGATCCAGAAGATCCCTCGCATTCTGGAATGCTTCGCTGTCCATGGTGCCGGCCGGAGCAGGGTGCCTGCCTGGATGGAGAACTTGCTCAGACCCTTCAGGCCACGCCCCTCCAGGCCCCACCCTCAGGGAAGCCGGGACTCTCAACAGCCATTAAGGCTCCAAAATACCAATTCCTTCAAAACTCTGTCCACGTCCATAAGCTACATAGAAGTCCGAAGCCATTCTAGAAAAGTTTGGGATAGCCAGGCAGTGGTGGTGCCCGCCTTTAATCCCAGCACTGGAAAGGCAGAAGCAGGCGGATCTCTGTGAGTTTGAGGCCAGCCTGGTTTACATAGGAAGTTCAAAGCCGGCTAGGGCTACACAGGGAAAGCCTGTCTTGAAAGAGAAAAAACCAAACCAAAACAAAAAGTTTGGGACAAAGACTCTTTCCATCGCCTATCATGTGATATTGAACTGAGGCTGAAATAATTGTTACTTTAATGAATGTTTACTAGGGATCAGGAGACACCACCAGATGTTTTGTTGTTGATTTTTGTTTTGTTTTGTTTATTGCTGTAATGAGGATTAAAGAAGGTGCCACATACATGCTAGGCAGGGGCTCCACCACTGAGCCACACCTCCAGCCCCTCACTGGGGGATTCTAGGCAGGGGCTCTACCACTGAGCCACACCTCCAGCCCCTCACTGGGGGATTCTAGGCAGGGACTCTACCACTGAGCCACACCCCAGCCCCTCACTGGGGGATTCTAGGCAGGGGCTCTACCACTGAGTTACTCCCCCAGCCATCATTTTACTTTTCATGTTGACACAGGGTCTTTTTAAGTATGCAGGGTGGCCTGGGAAACTTTATGTAGCCTAAAACTACATAGGCTTGAAACTCACAATCTTTGGCTTGCCTTGGCCTCCGGGACTTTTGGACTACAGGCCTGTACCTGCACAATAAGTATGTTGTTGTTTGGTTTTTGTTTTGTTCATTTTTAGATTATTTATTTTTTGTGTAGGAGTGTCTACATGTCTGCATGCTTGGAGTCCACGGTGATCAGAAGTGGGTATCAGATCCCCTAGCAATATAGTCATAAATAGTTGTGAACCACCATATGGGTGCTGGGAACTTAACCTGGGTCCTCTGCAATAGCAACAAGTGCTCTTAACTTCTGAGCCATCTCTCCGACCTGTTTTTGCTGTTGTTGTTTGGAACAGGATCTCATGTAGCCCAGGCTGGTCTAAAGCTTGTATTTAATTTAGGTTGATCTCAAACTTCTGATCCTCCTGCCTCTACACCTTGAGTGCTGAGATTATAGGCCTGGAGCACCAAGTGGATTGTGTGGTACTGGGAATGGACCCAGGGCTTCATGCACATTACGTATGCACGTGACCAACTGAGCCACATCCATAGTTCCTGCTCCACCTCTAAACAATAGTCATGAGGCAGGCGTGTGTCATTCGCCTGTAATGTTAGCTCTCAGGAGGCAGTTGTAAAGGATTTCTAGCTCCAGACCAGCCTGGGCTACAGAATGCATTCAGTCTAGCCTGGGCTACAGAGTGAGCCCTGCCTTAAAAAACAAAACAAAACAAAACAAAACAAAACAAAACAAAACCCTCAACCAATTGTGGTAGCGCACGCTCGTAGGAAGGCCACACAAGTGAGAAGCTAACCTGGGTTAAAGGCTTTGGGCGAGCTGGCTCAGTTGGTGCAGGCCTTTCTATATAAGTATGAAGAACTGAGGTCAGCCCTTAGCACCCTGGTAAAACTCTGAGAGAGCAGGTGCATGCTGGGAGTGCCAGCTACAGGAAGCAGAGACAGGCAGTGGCTGCTTAGCTACTCTTGCCAAATCTATTCAGAAAGAGACCCTGTCTCAAAAACTAAGGTGGGGGATGGAGAGATGGGTCAGAGGTCAAGAGGTTGGATTCCCAGCACCCACATGGCAGCTCACAACCATCTGTAACTCCAGTTCCAGAGGATCCAACACCTTCTTCTGGCCTCCATGGGCATCAGGCACACACATGGTGCACAGACATGCATGCATGCATGCAAAACTCATACACATAAAACAAAAGAAATAAATCTAGAAAAACAACCACACATAAGGCGGAGGGTATGTGATATTGACCCCGGGCTATAGATGTAACCAACGTCTTATTAAATAAGAAACACAGAAACAATGCAACACACCGGGCTTCCATGTGCAAGGACACACCAACACAGATACATAGCAACATATTTCACACACAGAAACACTACACACTACCACATCACACACAGAGAGACACACACACCCCACCCACAGGAGCACACATACATACTCCATACACAGCAGCATACACACAAAAAGCCTTCTTGCTAAGAAGCAAGAAAATACAACTCAGACAGCTTGGCGCCAAGGCCACGTCTGTGCACCCCTTCATCCCAGCACTTGGGAGGTGCAGGGATCATGAGTTAAGACTCAGCCTTGGCTACTCGGCAAGTTGGAGGTTAGCCTAGAAAGTACAAGACCCTGTCTCAAAAAGCAAAAAGAAGGAATAAAAGGTAAGAAAAGAAAGAAACCTGGGGTAGGACTGTTCAGCAGCTCTGGGCACTTCCTACTGTTTCAAGGATCCTGGGTTCAGTTCCCAGCACTCATATGGAGCGGCCCACAGCTGCCTGGAACTCCAGCGCCAAGGAATCCAACAACCTCTCCAGCCTCAGAGGGCACCTCCACTCATGTGCACATACCAACATACTTAAAAATGAAATAAATCAGCCAGGCAGTGGTAGCGCGTGCCTCTAATTCCAGCACTCGGGAGGCAGAGGCAGGTGGATCTCTCTGAGTTGGAGGCCAGCCTGGTCTACAGAGTGAGATCCAGGACAGTCAGGGGCGGGGACATCACTGCCACTGTCTACAAGAGGCCCTGTTCACACTGGTCTATTGTTAAGAGAGGAACAGGGGGCTGGCCAGGGCCAGAGAGGCAGCTGTGGTCACCAGCCAGCAGGAGGAAGCTAGGCCGCTGGGAACCGGTTACACCAGCCATCTTTATCCCCATGACAGCCGCCACGCCCGCCAGCCCTGTCACCTTTCAGCTTTGGCGGTAAAGGTGTAGGCCGTGGGGCCAGCTGGGACATGTTGACACCGGCCTCTGCCTGGGAAGCCACGAGGAACAGAACCTGTTGGGGCTGGTGGCTCATCTGAGCATGCGTGACCTTGAGTTCTCTCCACTCCTTGGGCCGGAGACTCCCTGACTCCTGAGATCCCCACAAGCAGGAGGATTTAAACTACGTATTCCGAAAGGCCCTTCTGATCTCAAAGAGGGCTCCATTCTGAAACCTGATGTTGTATTTGGTCTCACTGTGTAGCCCAGACTGTCCAGGAACCTTACTAATGGTTCCTCCTGCCTCTCTGTGGCTGGAGCTGCAGACAGTATCACCCCACCCAGTAAGGACTCTGAGATGGGGAAGCTCTACAAAGATGGACCTGAAAGCTTAAGTGTCTACTGAGAGAAATTTCTGAACTGGAAATGGGGATCTAGCTCAGTGGTAGAGCCCCTGCCTAGAATCCCCCAGTGAGGGGCTGGGGGTGTGGCTCAGTGGTAGAGCCCCTGCCTAGAATCCCCCAGTGAGGGGCTGGAGGTGTGGCTCAGTGGTAGAGCCCCTGCCTAGAATCCCCCAGTGAGGGGCTGGAGGTGTGGCTCAGTGGTAGAGCCCCTGCCTAGAATCCCCCCCCCCAGTGAGGGGCTGGGGGTGTGGCTCAGTGGTAGAGCCCCTGCCTAGAATCCCCCCCCCCCGCCCCCCCCAGTGAGGGGCTGTGGGCGTGGCTCAATAGTGGAGCTCTGACTATCTTTAGTGAGGCCCCAAGTTCAATCCCTAGTAGAAAAATTAGGATCCATGCCAAGATTCTATCTCTTGAACATTCTAGAATTGATTTGTTTTGCCCACAATTTCTAGTTTTCCTGCTGTGCTGTCTGTCTGTCTGTCCCAGAATTGCACTCTCCTGGAATCCACCACAAGCCAGAAACCAGAGATAGAGAGGTGAACTCTGGAAGGCCCCGAGAAGAGTGCCTCAGTTGCTTAACTTGTAAAACAAAGATAAATGGGTTACCTCACTGGACCAGTGCAGAGATCTATCTAGACAGAAGACGCGAGAGGAATCAGGGCCTCGGGAAGTAGACAGTACAGTCAGGCCTGGCCGCACACACCTGTAATCCCAGCTTACTTAGGAGGCTGAGGAAGAGCTCAAGGTCTGTCTGGGCAGCAGAGTACATTGAAGGGGCCAGCCTGGGCAACCCTATCTCAAAATCAAAGTTTAAATAAAGGGCTGGGCATGGTGGCACACGCCTGTAACACCAGCTTTCAAAGGCAGAGGTCTGAAGATAGCCAGGCTTGTTTACATCTCATGGTCAGGCCAACCAGAGCGGAAAAGACCTGGTCTCCAGGCTGGAGCGATGGCTCCGCCCTTGAGAGTATGGAGGACCAGAGTTCCAGTTCCCAGTTGCACATACCAGCTCCAGCTGCGGCCTCGACCTCTGTAGGCATGTGTGCACAGAGGGCTGAGACATGGCTCAGCAGGCACGTGCCTGTTCTTCCAGAGGACAGGAGGAATTCAGTTCCCAGTATCCGACAGGAAGAGGATCCTTTGGCAAATGCACCATTTGCCAAGACCCTCATTTCTGGTTCTGAGCAAAGCTGTTCCCAGCGCTGTTGTGGGTGGCAGGGACACTTTGACCGCCAGGGGGCGCGCGTCCCCCGCGGGCCCAATGGCTGAGCTCAGGCCCGGGGAATGCGAGGCGGGCCCGGGCAGGTGCACAGCTCCCCGGGGCCAGGGAGCGGGGCGAGCCAGGGGAAGCAGAGCCTCTGTTCCCAGGCTCCTGTCCCTGCCCTCCACCCTCAGGTCTTCTTCCTTGGGCTCCTCTCCAATTCTAGCTTCCCCTTCAACAGGCTGCCATCTCTGCTCCACCCTTAGGTCTCAAGACCTTGCCCGGCCTCCTCTGCACCCCAGCCAGGCTCTCAGAGTTGAAGGATCTTATTGGGCTTCCTGAAGGAGTCAGTGGGATCCAGGTCACGAATCGGGATGGGCTGGGAACACCCAAAGTGTAATCCTCCACTCTAGCCGGGTCAGACTTGATGTTTGCCTCTGTGGAATGGGCTAGGGACTTCCCCTAGCTAACCCTCGGCCTTGAGCTAGTTATTGTGACATCTTCTTTCTCCCTCGGTTTCTGCGTGCGTGCGTGCGTGCGTGCGTGTGAGTGTACGTGCGTGTGTGTGCGTGCGTGCGTGTGTGTGTGTGTGTGTGTGTGTGTGTGTGTGTGTGTTTGGGGGGATTAATGCCTTCACCCAGAGGAGTTGTAAGTGTTGGAGGACCTAAATTATACAGTGTTTACAACAGTGCAATTTAAGGACTGAATGTCTCGCATCTTGTACTGTTATTCTACCAGCCTTCCTCCATGGTTCTCTAGGGTAACACAGATGAGCACTCAGGACACTGAGGCAGGAGGATCTCTAGTTCAAAGCCACCCAGGGCTACATAAGCGACACTGTCTCCAACAAACAAGAGCTGAACTTCAGCTCCCAGCAATAGAGTGGCTTATGTAGCTCGCACACGGGCAGGCTCAGAGCCAGGGACGAAAACCCAGGCGCTGTAGATTCTTCCAGAGACTTTTCTGTGAGGGCTCTTGGTTGGTTGGTTTGTTTACATAGCCCTGGCTTGTCTGGATCTATGTAGACCAGGCTGACCTGGAATTCAGAGATCTGCCTTTCCCTGCCTCCCTAGTGCTAGGATTAAAAGTACCACCACGTCCCACAGTGGTTCTGGTTTTGTTTGTTTGTTTTTGTTTCTCAGTGTACTCTGAGCTGTCCTGGAACTCACTCTGTAGACCAGGCTGGTCTCGAACCCAGCGATATGCCTGCCTCTGCCTCCCTAGTGCTGGGATTGAAAGGCGTGTGTGCCACCCCTACCCAGCATCCATGGTATACTTAAACTTCCAATCCTCCTGCCTCCACCTCCCAGTGCTGGAAATACTGACATGTAACATGACAGTCTGGTTTATTCAGTTCTGGGGACCGAACCCCGGGGATTCCTGCATGCTGCATGAGCGGTCTACCCTCTGAGCCCACATGCCAACAACCCCTTCTTTCTGCGATTCTAAGAGCCCTGGCTCTGTTGCCAGTGGTCCCAACTGCCTGAGTTTTGGACCACAGAACCCTAAACTTCCCACCGGCAACAGTGATTTCCCCAGGAATGCAGGGCTCCGGCAGGGTGAGAACCCTGGAAGATTCCAGACAGAAACTGGCAAGATCCCAGGGTGTGGGTGGTGTGTGTTTGCCAGCCTCAGTTTCCCCAATGCTAGGGAGGAGTCCTCCCCGGGGTCAACAAACTGAAGGTGGAACTCGGTGTTCCTGCCTTTGGGAGCTTGCCAAATGCTTCTGTGGACGGGGAGATCCATCCCGACCTGAACCCGGCAGGACTGTGCTGGCAGCTGGGACTATTATTTTTTAATTTCATTTCAGGCTGTCAGCGGGTGTCCTTCCAGGCATTAACCCTCCCTCTTCAGATCCTTGTCCCCCACTGGGCTTCTAAACACACACACACACACACACACACACACACACACACACACACACACACACACCCCACGTAAGGGCCCAGAGGTGGAGAGACAGAGGGAATCGCCTGCCTGCTCCTGCCCTCTCCCAGGCTCAAGGACAGACAAACACCTCCAGAATTAGCCTCCATCCCTCCCTTATCTCCCACAATACCTCAGGTCAGACAGATGGAAGTGGAGGTGACATTTCTCACCTCTGGGTCAGAGGGAGGAACCCCACCCCGGGAGGAAGAAGGCCAATTAGAAGGATCTGGTGGGAGTGAAGGAATTCTTTCCACAGACAGCTGTCAAGGAGGGAAGGAGATCGCAAACTCAGCTGCCTGTATGGCCCACCAGCCTCGGTTTACCCCTTTAGTTCTGTGTAAATGCAGCAGTACGCGGTCACACAAGCCTCCCGAATCCAGCCCCGCGGTCCTGTTATTCTAGCCTGGGCTCTACAATGACCTCAGCAAACCCCAGTTATTTCCCACCCCAGTGGGGCAACAAGAGGTCCGACCCCGTCTCCGCTAGGGGGCGCCTTGGGTCGGATGTGCCTCTCTGGTTAGGCAGGTCTGACGCCCCGGTTAATGACATGTTGGGGATTCGCTCAGCGGCACAGAAGAGCTGCCCCGGTTTCTCATCCCCTGCCCCCACCCCAAAACCAGAAAGTGGGGTGTAGCGCCGGGACATAGCCTCAGAGGGACCCACGTTCCCCCCGCTCCGTGCTCGTCCCACCCTTTTCAAAAACCAGAATCCACCACCAGTGCCACTATTTGACGCAAAGATCTAGTGGCTCGGTGCTGAAGGCAGCTGGAGGGCGCCCGGGCGCCCAACCCTCCTAGAACGTCCTAACCTCCCACATCTACCCAAAAGTCAGAGACCCGAGACCCCCAACATCCCCCGACACACTTCCAAGAGCCCCCCAATTAAAGTATTCAAGAATTCCAGCTCCAGTGGCTCCCCAGGACTAAAGGCTCCGAGTACTCCTATGATCTCAGGAGCCCGAGACCCCATCCATACGCCCGGTGAAGCCGGCACCCCAGATGCCTCTTTCCAGGGACCCAGGCGTGAGCGCCCCACATTTTGCCCCGGGACTTAAGGTCCGAGGTCCCACCAAGTGCTCCCAGGGACGCGGTGTCAGGTTCTAGGGTGGCAGACCCCAGGTGGGGTGGAACTCACGCGTCCGGGGCAGATCCTGGCACCAGATCCTGGCACCGGGGGGCTTTTCCTCGGGCTCCGGCTCCGGCTCCAGCGGCGGGGAGCGGAGGACGGGGCGGGGCAGTCGCCGGGGAACAGGTTAGACGACGTGACTCTGACTGGAGGGGGGCGTGTCCCGCAGGGGGGGGGGAGAGCTGCGGTCGCCTCGAGCACCCTGGGATTTGTAGTCCCGGAGGGGCGGGGCGCAGCCTGGGACATTCCCTTTTGGAGTCAGGCACGATCCATTTCACAGACAGCAAGAGCGAGGACCAGAAGATCGAGGGCGCCCTGGCGGGGAAATGCACAGGAGTCCAGACCCCCACTTCACTGCGGGTGCAGGGGAAGAACTCCTGAGCCCTTCCCCACTCTCCAGGCTCAGTTTCCCAGGCGGGGACAAAGTCACACGACCCAATACTATGGCGAGAAAAGGACCCGAGCCCCGGCTTACCTGTCTACATAAAATAAAAATAAAAGTAAGGGGCCTTTAATCTTAGCACTCGGGAGGTCAGAGTCAGGGGCATCTCTGCGCGTTAGAGGCCACCCTGGGCTACACAGGAAGACCATGTCTCAAAAACAAAACAGCACAAAAACCCGCGTTGGCGCTTTACTGGCGTGCCTAGCAACAGGCTGGACTACAACCCCCAGCAGCAATCCCGAGCCAAGTCCCCCTCCGGCCACCTCTGGGAACTGGAGTCTTGGAGCCCTCAAAGGGCGAGCCCCAGAGAGTCCAGCCCACGCGCGGGGAGGACACACAGCCTGGGGATCCCGGGCCGAAGGAACCCTCCCCTGTCTCCTTGGCCCCCTCTGGGTTCCCGAGAGCCGCAGGAGAAGGGGGAGCATCCCAGTTCTGGGGGAGTCTCCGAAATCTCCGCAGAGGGGGCGGGACGCGACGCTGACACACCGGCCAGGAATGCAGTCGGGTCACCCTGTCTCGCCGCCGTCCCGCGGCTCCACCCGCCGCCCCACGCGCTGCAGGACTGCTGGGAAGGGGCGTGGGCGCGTCCCCCAAACCCCGCGTCCACGTGCAGCTGTTTACTTGGGCCGCGGGCCGAGGAGGGGTCGGCCAGCTGCACCTCTGCCTCCCCCGGAGCGGTGGGGATCACTTCCCGCTCAGGACGCTAAGTCCACACCCTCGGGTCTCACACGACCCACTAACCCCCACTCCGTCTGGAGCCGAGCTCCGGGCTCTGGGGTCCGAGACTCCTCCCCCGACCCCGAGGACTCCTCCCCCTCGGTTTCCCGCTTACCCCAGACACTCCAGAAACTCCGCCTCCCGTCGGTACTTTAAATGCTCCGATGGTCCGCACTCCTCTATTTTCTCGTCCACTCGAGCCTTCCGCTCTCGCCGTGTCGGGGACGTCCCCAAACACACTCTCGCTTTGAAAGCACAAGCCTGCCAACCGGAATTCTCACCTGGCTCCCACAGGAATGTCTGCACAGTCGGCCTTCTGTCTCTTTAAGAGCCGTGGCCTGGCTGGGTCACTGCCCCTTTAAGACGGTGTTGGAAGAAACCACGTGAGCAAAAGTGGGGGGGGGGAAGCGGGTCCTCCGAGACCCGACCTGGCTTGCTCTCCCCACACCGAGTGACTTGATTCCCCCCGGTAGTGGATCGTCGGGAAATCAGTCATTCCTCCGCTGTGTGCCGTTCAAAAGTGGAGACTGGCTCGGTTCCGTAGATGGAGTGACAGGGGCCGAGCCACGCCCCCACCCTCCCACGCGACTTGGACGCTTCCGGTGTGACTCCACCTCCGGGGTCCGCGTGGTGGGCCGCGATCGGCGCAGGTCCGGCGTGGGCTCCTCCCGAGTGGGGATGGCGGGCACCCCGGCCTCCGGTGAGTGCAGCGGGAGCCGGTGCAGGGGAAGGGGGCCCGGGAGGATCCGGGCACAAAAGGGACTGGGTGGGGGGCCCGCGGGGAGGGGACGCCCCGGGAGGCACCTGGCAGTGTCGAAAGGACCTACACCCCGTTTCTCCTCGCAGGTGCCGCTCCGTTCTCCTGCCCCCCCAACTTTACGGCGGTTTCTCCAAACTCGGGTTCCCCTCGTTTCTCCTTGGAAGCTTTGACACTTCCAGACACGGAACTGTGGCTCATCCGAGCGCCTGCAGACTTCGCCCCACAGTGGTGAGTGGTCGTTCCCAGGACACCTCCTGGCAGTACCCCCCACCCCACACACACCCTAGGGGCTGGACCCACCCCAGGCCGTGAACGTACAACTTAAGACAGCAAATCTGAGCAACGCGGAAGTGCTACTTTGTGTTAGCCTCATTCTGTAGCCCATTCCCACAAGCCGGCCACCTCCGATCCCTGCCGGTTTTCGGCCTTGGTTCTTGAGTACTGGGTCTACAAGTGGGTGTCATATACTCCCTTTTGTTTTGGAGAATCGGGTTTGTTGTTGTTGTTGTTGTTTGGTTGGTTGTTTTTTTTCGAAATAGGGTTTCTCTGTGTAGCTTCAGAGCCTGTTCTGGAACTCCCTCTGTAGACCAGCTGACCTCGAACTCACGGAGATCGCCTGCCTCGGCCTCTCAGTGCTGGGATTAAAGGCGTGCACCATTACAGCTCAGCTTGTTTTGGAGAATCTTATGTCCCATGCAGTAATTAAACTTCAGATCCTCCTGCCTCCACCTCCCAAGTACAGCCACCGCACCCCGTTTTATGCAGTGCTGGTGATCAAATCCAGGGCCCATTCATGCTACACACACACACACACACACACACACACACACACACACACACACACTCACACACACTCCACATCTGAGGCTCATCCCGTATCCCTGCTCACCTTAAATATTCCTTAGCCAGTAATGGGGGGCAGTAGGCTGAGGCAGGAAAATGGTAGGCTTCAAGGCCATCATGAGTACACAGAGTCTGTCTCAAGAAACAGCCAGGAGCCCAGCAGTGGCGGCACACGCCTTCCACCAGCACTCAGGAGGCAGAGGCTGGTGGATCTCTGAGTTTGAGGATGGTCTTGAGCCTGGTCTACAGAGTGAGTTCCAGGGCAGCTCAGACTACACAGAGAAACCCTGTCTTGAGAAACCAAACAATAAAAAGAAAGCAAGCAAGCCGGGAGTGGTGGCCCATGTCTATCTGAAGTCCCTGGGAGGCGGTGCAGGCTGGTTAGGAGTACTAGACGTCACGCAGACCCCACACAACACAAGTTGATTAGTTAGTTGAGGCAGCAAACAGAACTCGGGGCTCCAGGGCGGAGCTTCACCCTCGCCCAGAAAAGCTGCGTGGGGCCCCAGCCTTCCGCCCTGCAGAGGATGCAGTCAGCCCCTGCCTTATCCTTTCTCTCCTCAGCCTCAATGGAAGGCACGTGCCTCTCTCTGGCTCCAAGACTGTTAAGGGCAAACTGGATGGCCAGAGGTGCCGATACCGGGTCCTGACCAGCAGCCCCCAGGCGGGAGAAGCCACCTTGCTGGTGTCGTCATCGGAGGCAGGAGGTAGACTCACTTGTGCCCCAGCCCCCCATGGAAGCTTAAGGATCATGGAGGGTCCTCAGAAATACCTGATCTCTCGGGTCCCTCTGCAGCCCATCCCCACCAGCCTGCCACCTCAGATCCCTGCCGGCCTCCGGCCTCGGTTCTCTGCCTTTGGAGGCAGCCCTCCGGTCACGGGGCCTGGGTCGGTCCTGGCTCTGAGGTCGCCCACTTCAGGGAAGAGGAAAAAGAAGAGAAAGGTCGCAGAGGCCTCAGCCATTCAGGAGGCAGTGAACGGGCATGGGGCCACGGAGGTAGACACGGCCTGGGGTGGCTTAGAAGTGGGTATGAGGAAAAAGAAGAAAACGAAGCATCAGGTGGGTGAGGTAGAGATGATGGAGGCCGAGGCGATGGAGCCCGTGGCAGAGATGGCAGAGCCTCTGGGACTGCCAATCCCATCTGCCACCAGCAGCAAGAAGAGGAAGAGCAAGTCCAAGGGGGCAGAGACATGCCAGCCGGAACCTGTGGCGGAAACACAGCCTGCTGATGGGACCGTCCTGTCCCCCACCAAGAAGAGGAAGAGACAGAAGGAGGCCGAGGGGATGGAGGCAGCCGAGGGCACCATGGCTGGCTCTCAGCCACAGGCCGCTGAGGAACCCCAGGAGGAAGCCATCCCACTGCCTCCCACAAAGAAGAGGAGAAAAGAAAAGAGGCAGAATTTGGTGATGGAGCCAGAGATGGGGCTCCCTGGAGTGATCATAGAGCCTGAACTTTCAGAACAGGGGCTTCAGGCTGAGGCAGCGCCTGTGTCCCCCAAGAAGAAGAAGAAGAAGAAGGAAAAGTGGCGGGGTGAGGCACTGGCCTCGGGGGCAGAGGTGACAGAGGCTGCGCTTCCAGCTGACTTTGAGCCGCAGGTGGCTCCAGCACCCAGCAAGGAGAACGAGAAAGGAGAGGAGGCGATAGAGCCCCTGTCGGAGATGACTAACCCAAGAGAATCTGAGGAACCTGAGGCCGGAGCAGCTCAGGGATCCACAAAGAAGAAGAAAAAGAAGAAAAAGGATCAGGAACGTGGGGTGTAAGGACCGTTCCCCACTGAGAGATGTCTCCCACAGGACAGGAAATAGAGCCGAAGAGCCCCAATAACACCCTGGGGAACCGAGGTGGCCTCGGGAGGGCTGTCAGGAATTGGCTGCGGGGAAGAGATGAGCCCTTCCCTCACGCAAACACGCCAGTACATCCAGCAGGAGCCTGAGCCTGGAAAACGCTTTATTGTGACTCTGGAGCCTGGGTGGCAGTGGTCATCGGGGCACTTTGAGGAAGGGCTCGTGTAGGACGTCGAAGAGCCTGCGGGCCTAAGGGCAGGGAGGGAAAGGCTTGTCATTAAAGAGGCTGCTGCTTACTTTTCTTAGAGTGCATTGTGGCTCTTTTTCTCCTAGGGTGGGGCTTTGCAGGTCTGGGTTCTACTTGAGACTAGCCAGGAGGCTGGGCTCTGCCACCCTTTGGGCCTCAGTTTCCCCATGTGTGAGAGGGGCAGATGCAAACGGACCATTTAGAACCGTAAGACTAGTCCATTGTGGTGGCCGCATCTTAACTCCCAGCACTCTGAGGCAGACACAGGTGGATCTCTGAGTTCCAGGACAGCCTGGGCTACGCAGAGCAACCCTGTCTTGAATAAATGAATAGAATAAGGCAGGAGGGTGGCACACATGGCACACACCCTGTAATCTCAACATTTGGGAGGGAGGCTGAGTCCGGAAGATGAGAAGTACAAGGCCAACCTCAGCTATGTATTAAGCTACATAAGAAAGTCTCAAAAAATCAAGTAAAAGAAACAAAGCCTTATTTGCCTGGGCTGGCCCAGCTAGCTGTCTAGCCAAGGATGACTTTGAACTTCAGATCCTTCTGTCTTATCCAAGTGGCCACCATGCTTAGTTTAGGCAGTGCTGGGGATCCATCAGGGCTTTGTGCATGCTAAGAAAGTGCTCTACCAATCCAGTTACATTCTCAGCCCCCAGAAAAACTTTCACGGAGCCTTTAAACCAAGCATGGTGGCTCATGCCTGTGATCTCAGCAGGAGAAGCCGGGGGAGCTGAGTCCAGGCCCATCCTGGTCTATAGTGAGACCCAGGCCAGCTAGAGCTCTATATTAAGACCATGTCTAAAAGCAAGTCACTTAATACAGTGGTTCTCAACTTCCTAACACTGTGACTTTGAATACAGTTCCTCATGCTGTGCTGACCCCAACCATAAAACTATTTCCTTGCTACCTCATAACTGTGCTACTGTTGTGAATCACAGTGTAAATATATGTGTTTTTCTGATGGTCAGGTGACCCCTGTCATTTGACACCATCCCCCCCAAAGGGGTCACGACCCACAGGTTGAGGACCACTGATTTAACAGACTTTCCAGGTTCACTGATTTGGGGCTCATCCCCCCTCCAACCCCTGTATCCTCCCCCAGAGTTCTCACCTTCTGGGGGCCCAGACCCGGGCACAAGGCTAGATCCTCCCGTGACGCAGTGAAGAGCTGTTCGAGGGACTGAAATGTGGAATCGAGGGGTTAGGGGCAGTGCGCTCCACACTCTAGCCTGTCCCTGCTGCAGGGGCCCCAGGATGTCCCCGGGGAGGTGTGGGACTGTGGGGAGGTCAGGGGACGCCCAGGGGGCCTCTTACTCCGAACGTAGCCAGGAGGGTCTGGCTGTCGGTCTTGTTGACTGACTTCACGGTGGTCAGACACTCGGTGGCCTGGAAGAGAAAGAGACAGGGTCTTTCCTTGGGACCTGGGTGTCAGGACAGCCTATGAGCAGTGCTTGGAAGGCAGGTGCAGGAGGATTCCCGAAAGACTGAGGCCAGCCTGGTCCACGGCCGAGATACTGACTCCAGAAGCAAAAGGAGGCTGGAGAGATGGCTGGTCGATTAAGAGCACACTCCGCCCTTCCAGAGGACACAAGTTCAGTTCCAAGCACCCACCCTGGGTGACTCACTTTTTGAGACAAGGTCTCCAGGTGTATCCCTCCCTGACTGGCCTACAACTGGGTAGCCCAGGCTGGCCTGAACTCCTGGAGATCCACCTGCTTCTGCCTCTCTGGTGCTGGGGTTAGAGGCGTGGCCCGGACTGCTGGCTTTTCACATGGCTGGACGGGCAGGGCCGGGTGACACCAGCTCCCTGTCAGGTAAGTCTCTGTTCCCTCTGCTTCCCCTGGGAAAAGGGGAGCACCTTCCCCAGGGTTACACTCGATGTGGAGCCAGTGTAGGAAGGGTGGGTGCAGCTGTGGACGCAGCCCCTCGCTGCCAGTGGGCCCTGTGGCTGGACCGCTTCCCAGGGGAACACCCAGAAAGATAAATGCAGAATCCCTCATAAGCGCTGGAAGTTATCGATTCGTTTACAAAATAACATCCAAGAGGCCGCTGGGTGCTGTTGCAGTGACAGCAGGGTCAGGATGCTTCCAGCCTGGTACTCTGGGCTACCAGGCTGAGAGGACGAAGGAGGGCTTCCTGGAGGAGGCAGCATCAGAGCTGGCATGGGAAACAGATTCTAGCAGAGGGAATGGGGTGGTAGATGCCGAGGGCAGCCTAGGAGTCAGAGCTAAGCGGGACAAGGTCTGGTTTGTACTTGAAAGACCTTTCGGGCTGGTAGGAGAGGATGAGGAAGGGCTGGGCAGGGAAGGAGGGTGTCAGTGTGGATGGACTTGCTTTGAACAGGCCACTTCAGGGTCAGGAGGTGCAGAAGAACAAGGGAGGCGGTCTCACCCGGGACAGGAAGTTCTGCTCCAGCTTCTCCATGAGGAGGTCGGCGGGCTTCTGCTCATAAGCCTTGTAGGTCTCCAGGTACCGCCCTGCTTCCTCCGCGCTGGGTACAGGACACAGGTCAGCTGGGGTGGGGGCTGTCATTCAGGATTCTCCATCATAGGACTACTAACAATTCCAAAACTAGGCCAATCCCAGCCCCAAATCCTGACCTCAGCAGTGACCCCTACAGAGTAGGTTCTCACACACTTCTTACCTAGTCATGCTGGGGACAGAGCCCAGGATACAGTAGAGCTACACACTCCACCACTGAGCCACGCCCCACCCCTCACTGGGGGATTCTAGGCAGGGACTCTACCACTGAGGCACACCCCAGCCCCTCACTGGGGGATTCTAGGCAGGGGCTCCACCACTGAGGCACACCCCAGCCCCTCACTGGGAGATTCTAGGCAGGGGCTCTACCACTGAGCCACACCTCCAGCCCCTCACTGGGGGATTCTAGGCAGGGGCTCCACCACTGAGCCACACCCCCACCCCTCACTGGGGGATTCTAGGCAGGGGCTCTACCACTGAGCCACACCCCAGCCTCTCACTGGGAGATTCTAGGCAGGGGCTCTACCACTGAGCCACACCCCCAGCCCCTCACTGAGGGATTCTAGGCAGGGGCTCTACCACTGAGCCATACCCCAGCCCCTCACTGGGGGATTCCAGGCAAGGGCTCTACCACTGAGTCACACCCCAGCCCCTCACTGGGGGATTCTAGGCAGGGGCTCTACCACTGAGCCACACCTCCAGCCCCTCACTGGGGGATTCTAGGCAGGGGCTCTACCACTGAGCCACACCCCCAGCCCCTCACTGGGGGATTCTTGGCAGGGGCTCTACCACTGAGCCACACTCCAATCTCCCTTTTTCTTGCATTCTCTCTACCACCACAGGATCTCACTATGTTGAACTGATCCTCCTGCCTCAGTCTACTGAGTGCTAGGATTACAGATGTCCACCACCACACCCCGCCTAAGACTTTCTTTCTGAGACAGGGTCTCATGTATCCCAGGCTGGCTTTGAACTGCTTACTTAACTAGATTGCACTGCCCTCCTGATTTTCCAGTCTCCACTCCCTGGAGTGCTGGAATTACAGGTGTGAGCCGCTATGCCAGGTTTACGCAGTCTAGCGACAGAGCCCGGGGATTCTCGCATGCCGGGAAGCGGGAAGCGCTGCCAGGGGAGCCCGTCCCAGCACCCCAAACACTGAAGTGTCTCTAAGTCGAAAGCTGTTCATTTACCAGCTTTAATTTTACTTATAGTGTGGGGAAGGGGTGTCTTTTTTTTCTTCCCCAAAAAGACTATCTATTTGTGGTTTTGTTGGTGAGCCAATTAAATGACCTCTAGAGATCTAGAGATTGACACCAGGTATGGTGGCACACACTCAATCTCAGCACGCAGGAGGCTGAGGCAGGCAGACTGCTGTGTTCTAGGATAGCCTTGGCTATGGAGACTTTGGGAAACAGAACAAACCGGAAACACTAGATACAAAATTCCTTCAGTCATCTGGTCTAAGCTGGACACGCCTGGCCTCTGTCACCTGCCTTGGTACTTACAACTACAAAAAAAAAAAAAAAACTTGCTGGGCGGTGGTGGCGCACACTTTTAATCCCAGCACTTGGGAGGCAGAGGCAGGCGGATCTCTGAGTTCGAGGTCAGCCTGGTCTACAAATCGAGTTCCAGGACAGCCAGGACTGTTACACAGAGAAACCCTGTCTCAAAAAACAAAACAAGAGAAGACCCCATCTTACACACTGAGAATGTTAGGGCTCAGAGAGGCAGTGCCTGCACCAGGCACCCAAGGAGGTGGGAAACCCCAGGTCTCATTAGCCCAGGCTGGCCTTGAACTCTTGACACGCCTGCCTTGGACTCCCGAGAACTGGGATTGTGCCACCATGCCTGGCTTAGGATCCGCCTCACAGGCTGGACAGGCCATGCGGTGGGTGGGTGGGAGGGGTCTCTCTCACCTCCAGGCCAGGACCAGGGTACAGTCTGCTAAGATGCACATCTTGGCCAGCTCCTTCAGGGCCTGCTGAGGGTCTTTCTAGAGGAGAGGAAAGGCAGAAGTAGAGACCTGGGAGACCGCAGGGGTTCACAGTGTGAGAACCCAACAGCTGGGAGGGGAAGATGGCACAGCCAGGAAAGCCACAGCGGCTGGCATGGGCCAAAAACCTGGGTATGGTGGTACGCTAATCTCAGTGCTGTGGGCCCCAGGTCCCAGTGAGGAACCTTGCCTCAATCGATCAATCAATCAGTCAATTAATCAATCAATCAATCAATCACAGTGGATGTGCAGGGCTTCACCGGCATCTCCACCCTCGGGGGCTGAAGGTGCCAGTCTTCAGACCGACCACCTGAGTCCCATCCCCGAGGTCCACAAGAGAGGAGAGAACCACCCCCCAAAAGTTGTGTGTCCACAGGTACGCACCCACAAACAAATAAATAAATGTAAAAAGTACTTCTCAAGTACTTTAAAACAATATCCAATAAAGAAGCTTAGATGTGTCGGGCGGTGGTGGTACATGCCTTTAATCCCAGCTCTTAGGAGGCAGAGGCAGGTGGATCTCTGTGAGTTCAAGGCCAGCCTGGGCTACAGAGTGAGATCCAGGACAGGCACCAAAACTACAGAGAAACCCTGTCTCGAAAAACCAAAAAAAAAAAAAAAAAAAAAAAAAAAAAAAAAAAAGAAGAAGAAGCTTAGATGTGAGTGTGGGGAACCAAGTGGAGGTCACGTCTCTCAGGCCCTCACTCGCCGTAAAAGGGAGGAGAACGTGGTGGTGGTGGTGGTGGGTCTCTGGAGCTAAGAAGAGTTTTGAGCAAGAGGAGGCCGACAGGAGATCCAGGCATGGGGACCCATCCAGCTGCTATTATGAAAGGAGGGTTAGGACTGAAGGCCAGAGAGGTGAGCATGCTGGGCTCAAGCTTTAATGCTAGCACTCAGGAGGCTGGGGCAGGAGATTGCCGTGACTCATAGGCCAGCCTGTGTTGTGAGACTTTGTCTTAAGGAAAAAAAAAAGAATGAGCTGGGTGGTGGCGCATAACTTTAATTCCAGCACTAGGGAGACAGAGGCAGGGGGATCTCTGTGAGTTCGAGGCCAGCCTGGTCTACAGAGTGAGTTCCAGGACGGGCACCAAAACTACACAGAGAAACCCTTCTCAAAACAAACAAACAAACAAACAAACAAACAAACAACAACAACAAAAAACCAAAATAAGGGCTGGAGAGATGGTTCAGCAGTTAAGAGCACTGGCTGCTCTTCCGGAGGACCCAGGTCCAATTCCCAGCACCCACATGGCAGCTCACGGACATGTAACTCCAGTTACAGGGGACCTGACACCCTCGCACATACATACATACAGACAAAACACCAATGCACATAAAAATAAATAATCTTTAAAAAAATAAATAAATAAAGGATGGTGGCCAGGTCTGCCTGCAGGGAGAAGCTGTGGATCTGACAAGAACAAGACCTAAGAGATACTTAGGGAAGTCATGGAGTGGTGAAGAGGCATGGAGCAACCTTTTACTCTTACGATGCTGTGGAACAAACCTAGTGCACGCTGGGCAGATGCCCTACCGCTGAGCCACACCCCAGCCCCTCATTGGGGGACTCTAGGCAGGGGCTCTACCACTGAACCACACCCCAGCCCCTCACTGGGGGATTCTAGGCAGGGGCTCTACCACTGAGCCACACCCCAGCCCCTCACTGGGGGACTCTAGGCAGGGGCTCTACCACTGAACCACACCCCAGCCCCTCACTGAGGGATTCTAGGCAGGGACTCTACCACTGAGCCACATCCCAGCCCCTCACTGGGGGATTCTAGGCAGGGGCTCTACCACTGAGTCACACCCCAGCCCCTCACTGGGGGATTCTAGGCAGGGGCTCTACCACTGAGCCACACCCCAGCCCCTCACTGGGGGATTCCAGGCAGGGGCTCTACCACTGAGCCACACCCCAGCCCCTCACTGGGGGATTCTAGGCAGGGGCTCTACCACTGAGCCACACCCCAGCCCCTCACTGGGGGATTCTAGGCAGGGGCTCCACCACTGAGCCACACCCCCAGCCCCTCACTGGGGGATTCTAGGCAGGGGCTCTCCTGTTGAGCTAGGAATCCTACCTTTAATTCTATTTGAGTCAAAGCCCCCTCTGTAGCCCAGTGCTGAGATCGGATGGCAGGGATGCGCCACCACCTCTGGTCTAACAACTTTCCTCCCCACCCTGTAGCCCATGCTGTCCTTCCTGCGGCAATTTCAGCTGAAAATCCTTTCCTCGATGAGGTTTTAGGTGTTTTGTCTTAAGAGGGATCCGGCAGCCCATGCGTTAACTCCACGCCGCAGCTGCATGGAAAGAGGACGGCCAGCCGACAGCCCTGCTTACCACATCCACTTGGACCAGCAGCACGCGCAGGGCAAAGGTCTTCCCCAGGCCCTGCAGCCGTTCGTGGATGTAGTCTGGATGGAGGTTGTGGTAGCGGAGGCTGTGGAGACAGGGAAGGGGACAGGTTGAGGGTCTCCATGTCCCCGAGGCCCCAGAATCCTTTGCACCTCCTCGGCATGCAGAGGTTGGGACCCATTGGCACAGCAAGGGGGACAATGGGGCCAGGGAGTCAACCCAGAAGACGGACTTCAGGGAAGGGTCATAGCAGGGAAGGGCAGCCTGGCTGGAGTCTTCTGGGAGGATGGACACTCGGCTTCTTCCCTCAAGTCAGGACCCCGCCCTTCTCCCTCCAGCCCAGGAATATAGACCCCAGGTCTCCTACCTCAGATACAGAAGCCCAACCTCCCTCCCTCAGACCCAGGGGTCCAGGCCTCTGCTCTCCTCCCTCAGACCCGGGGGTCCTGACCCAGCCCTCCTCCCTCAGACCCAGGGTCCAGGCCCAGCCCTCCTCCCTCAGACCCAGGGTCCAGGCCCAGCCCTCCTCCCTCAGACCCAGGGTCCAGGCCCAGCCCTCCTCCCTCAGACCCAGGGTCCAGGCCCAGCCCTCCTCCCTCAGACCCAGGGTCCAGACCCAGCCCTCCTCCCTCAGACCCAGGGATCCAGGCCCAGCCCTCCTCCCTCAGACCCAGGGTCCAGACCCAGCCCTCCTCCCTCAGACCCAGGGATCCAGGCCCAGCCCTCCTCCCTCAGACCCAGGGTCCAGGACCAGCCCTCCTCCCTCAGACCCAGGGTCCAGGCCCAGCCCTCCTCCCTCAGACCCAGGGTCCAGACCCAGCCCTCCTCCCTCAGATCCAGGGGTCCAGGCCCAGTCCTCCTCCCTCAGACCCGGGGATCCAAGCCCAGCCCTCCTCTCTCAGACTCAGGGGTCCAGGCCCAGCCCTCCTCCCTTACAACCTGGGGTCTAGCCCCAGCTATTCTTGCTCTGGACAATTATAGGCCACAACCCCTTCTTCAATACAGAGCCATGCACATGCCCAGAGCCTACAACACTGACTCATAATTGTCCCACAGAACGGCTCAAAATGCATAAACTACGGGACAGGACTCGAACCTTCAAAGCACCCGGAGCTCACCTGAGGAAAAGGGCGCAGGTGCTCTGGCCCAGCACATAGTCAGGAGTCACCTCACTGAATTCCCAGGGCACGTTGCGCACGAACTTCAACACAGGGTTGCCCCTCTGCCAAGGGAGACAGGCAGAAGCCACTTATGGGGTGACCCTTGAACTAAGATGAAGGCTAGCCCCTGCCCCACCCCTTCTTCCCACCCTAAGGCCTGGAATCTGAATGTTAGCTCTCTCCTTCCACCCCATACACACGCGCGCGCGCACACACACACACACACACACACACACACACACACACACGCGCACACACACGCACACACATACACCACACGCATGCACACACGTGCGCGCACACATGCACGCACCCACCCACACATACCTCTGTCCCAGCATTAACCAGTCCTCCTAACTGCTGAACGTCGGCCCTCACTGCAACCTCAGCAACATCCACACTTGCCCCTCCTGGGGGGGGCCCGGCTTCCAGAACCCCAGGCCTGTCCTGCACCTCTCTTTCCCTCCTCTGGTGGAATTTGCACCTTGTAAACACCCCTTCTCTGCCACCACAGCACCTCCCTGACCGAGGCCACCATCATACAGCCTCGTGGCCACCCTGCAATGATAACCAGAGGCGTCAGCTAAGCTCCTTCATGGCTCCCCGGTGCCCCCGGGAGGAGGCCATTGAACGTGTCCTCCCCAGCTTCCCTCCTGTGCTGCCGACAGTGTCCTCAACAGCCCAGGACGGAAACTGTTCGGGCAAGCCGAGCTCTGATCCATGCCGGGGACACAGCAGTGACCAGGCTCTCGTGGTCACCGGGACTCTGCCCCCTGGTTCCAGATCTGGCTCTCCTGAAGCCCTTGTGGATGGGACAAAAGCAGCCTTTGGTTCCTCTACATGTACCTTGACCCCGATTCTTAAGACTTCTGGAATTTCCTGAGTGACAGATAGCATCTGTCATGGACTTCCGAAGCCCTGTGGATTCCTGAGGGACGGGAACACCTTGTGCTGTCCCGGGTGACTCACAGTGGCTCCTGTTTGGCCCAGAACAGATATTGGTACACAGAGGGCCCAAGCTCACAATTCAGGATTGGGACTGTCTGCCCAACCCCCACCTCCACCAAAGGCTGAGGGTTCACCAATACCTAGGGATGGCACCAATGCCAGCCTATGATGTAATCTAGCATAACCCAAAAGGACCAAGTTCAAGAGCTTCCCTGTGGCTGGGTGCATGGGAGGTCCCAGAGGGCGGGAGTGTGGAGGAGAGTGTGGAGGCTGCAGGCAATGTCCCTCCTATGCCATGACACCCCAGGCATTAAATGCATGGACAGATGAATGAATGAACATACAAAGGAATGAATGAATGCACGAGGTAATTAAGCTACCACAGAAATCAAAATCCTTCATTATACAGCCGGGTGGTGGTGGCGCACACCTTTAATCCCAGCTCCCAGGAGACAGAGTTTGAGGTCATCCTGGTCTAAAGAGTGAGTTCCAGGACAGCCGGGGCTACATAGTGAGAACCCTTCTCTAAATAAATAAATAAATAATTGTGGGGCTCATTGGTAAAGTGGTAACATCAGTAAAACACAGCCCTGAGTGGGGATCCCCAGCACCCACATCAACAGCTCCTCCTCTGCCTGGGCAGCAGTTCACTGAGTGTTCTCCCTGGGGACAGGAGCAGAGTGACAGCCCTAGCGGGAAGGGCCGGGCCACTCCCAACCCACGAGCCATCGCTGAATACGTGAATGGTGGGGAAGGTATATAAAGAATGGATGAACGCATGAATGAAGGAATGAATG
Source organism: Peromyscus maniculatus bairdii (assembly GCF_049852395.1). Lineage (NCBI taxonomy): Eukaryota > Metazoa > Chordata > Mammalia > Rodentia > Cricetidae > Peromyscus > Peromyscus maniculatus. The sequence continues at coordinate 29,920,918 of NC_134852.1, read as the reverse complement.
ATGGGATGTATATACGAATGAAGGAACAAATGAATACATACAGGAATTTATGCACCAATAAAGGAATAAGTGAACGCATGAATGATGGAACGTATATATCAATGAATGAATACAGGAAGGGATTAACACATGAAGTGATGAATGAAGGAATGAACAAACTACTTCTGAGAACAAAGTGTGTGAACCTCAGACCTCCTTCCACTGATCCCAACACTAATATCTGTAACAGGGTTTCCCACCAGAGCCCCCCCTCCCCCGCCCCCTCCATCTCCCCGCTCACCTGCCGGGGGCTCACGAGGATGCTACTGGATTTCGCTCCTGTTTTCAGGGTCTGGCTGGGGTTCTCTCCCTTCACAGGTTCAGAACCTGTGGACCCTGTGGCCCCAGCGCCTCCTGGAGGCTGGGCAATGGCGTACTCAGCATATGACTGAGGGGCCGCCTGGGCTGGGGTTGCCGTGGTGGGGTTCCGTGAAGATCTGAACAAGGGCTTGGCCTGTGGAGAGAAAGGAAGGATGGGGTTGTGAAGGAACACTAGGACCCTCGACCTCCCCAGACTCTCGTCCTTCTTCCTGACGCTTTCCAGGGCCAAGAACTCAAAACGGCAGCTGGGTTCTGGCTCGGTTGGTGCAGTGCATGTCTAAGCATGCGCAAAGCTCTGCGTGGGCCAGGCAGCGTGATGTACACGTGTCCTTCCAGCCCTGGGAGGCAGAGGCAGGAGGATCAGAACTCCAAGTCATACTCACTTACATAGTAAGTCTAAGGCCAGCCTGGGCTACCTGAGACCCTGCCTAAAAGAAAAATAAAACCGAACCGTGAGGCCTAGATCTGTGCATCCCTTCCTCGGGAAGCACACCTGTGTGAACTGCCCCCCACCCCACCTCCAGGCCTTTGCAGAGGCTTCCCCTCCACTCAGTGGTCCTCATGGCCCATTCCCTCACCTCTCCTCACGGCCAGATTCTTCACTTTACCCAAAGACATCAGAAATGAAGTTTTGCCAGAATTTTTTTTTTTTTAAAAAAACAAGGTCTCTCTGTGTAGCCCTGACTGGCTTTTCAGCCCAGGCTGGCCTTAAACTCAGAGATCTGCCTGTCTCTGCCTCCGGAGTGCACCGCCACACCTGGCTTGTTTTGCTTTGTTTTTGAATCAGGGTCACACACTTACAGCTCAGGCTAGCCTGGAACTTGTGCTGGTCCTCCTGCCTCAGTCTCCCCAGTTCTGGGATTACAGGAACTTACTACCATGTCTGACTCAGATTTATTTCTTTTTTCTTAAGATTGACTTATTTTTATTTGTGTATGTATCTTTATATGTATGCCGTATATGTGCAGGTGTGGGTGCCCGGAGAAGCCAGGAGAAGGTGTCAGATCCCTGAAGCTGGACTTACAGGCAGTTGTGAGTTGCCTGACATGAATGTGTGAACGAAACTTAGGTCTCCTGGAAGAGCGGAAAATCCAATGTTTTTTGTAGTTGTTGTTTTGTTTTTAAAGATAGCAGCAAGTGCCCGTAATGGGTGAGTTGTCTCACCAGCTTCCACATTTCCTTTGAAATTTGTTTGTTTTGTTTTTGAGACAAGGTTTCTCTGTGTAGCCCTGGCTGTCCTGGGACTCACTCTGTAGACCAGGCTGGCCTCGAACTCACAGAGATCCACCTGACTCTGCCTCCTCTGCTGAGATTAAAGGCATGCGCCAACATCGCCTGGCTTCTTTTTTAAATTTATAGGTTTATTTTTATTTTATTTGTATTGAGTGTTTTGCCTTCGTGGATATACATGCACCATGTACATTCCTGGTGCCTTCAGCATTCAGAAGAGGGTGTTGGATCCCCTAGAACTGGAGTAATAGATGGTTGTGAGCTGCCATGTGGGTGCTGGGAACTGAACCTGCATCCTCTGCAAGAGCAGCCAGTGCATTTAACTACTGAGCCACCTCTCCGGGACCCTGATTTCCCTTTCTTTTCTTTTTTTTTTCTTTCTTTTTTTTTTTTTTTTTTTTGGTTTTTTTCGAGACAGGGTTTCTCTGTGTAGCTTTGCGCCTTTCCTGGAACTCACTTGGTAGTCCAGGCTGGCCTCGAACTCACAGAGATCCGCCTGCCTCTGCCTCCCGAGTGCTGGGACTAAAAGGCATGTGCTACCTCCGCCCGGCTCTGATTTCCCTTTCTTAAAGTATAAAAGTTCAATTCTTAAACATCAGCTCTGGGGCCCGGGAGATGGCTCAGCGGACAGCAGCACCTGACCACCTAAGCTCGATGCCTGAGAGCTATGTGATAGGAGGAAAGAACTGACTCCCAAAAGCTGTACCTTGACCTCCACGTAAGTGCCATGGCAAGCATACCCTGACACACAGAGACATAAATAAATGGAAACACAAAACAACAAAAAATGTGAGATCCAAATTCATATCTTGAAAGTCAAAAAAAAAAAAAGAAAGAAAGAAAGAAAAGAAAGAAAACCCAGAATACTGGTCATACACAAAACCCAGCAGAGATTACTGTGTTGATTACACCTGTAATGCCCTAGCATGTGGGAGATGGAGGCAGGAGTATTGTTGCAAGTTCTAGGTCAGCCAGGCCCACCATAGCAATGCTCAGGAAGAAAGGAACAAAGGAAGGAAGAGAGAAAGGCTGGCAAGATGGCTGGATGGGTAAAGGCGCTTGCCACCAAACTTCATGACCTCTGTTCAGTCCCCAGGACCCAAACAGTATGACGAGAAAACCGACTCCCGTAAGTTATCTATTTCACCTTCTTCACAGGAGCCCCATAGCACACACCCTCACTTACATACACACCATAAAGAAATGTTTTAGGGGCTGCAGAAATGGCTTGGCAGTTCACGTCACTGGCTGCCCTTCAAGAGGATCTGGGTTCCATTCCCAGCTCGAATATGGTAGCTCAAAATACTTGTCTCTCCAGTTCCAGGGCATCCAATGCCCCCCTCTGGCCTCTGCAGGTACATGCATGTAGTACTCAGACATACTGCATGGAAACTACACACATATAAAATAAAATAATGAATGTTTTTTAAAAACCAGGATGGGCCGGGCAGTGGTGGCGCACGCCTTTAATCCCAGCACCCGGGAGGCAGAGCAGGCGGATCTCTGTGAGTTGAAGGCCAGCCTGGGCTACAGAGTAAGTTCCAGGAAAGACGCCAAAGCTACACAGAGAAACCCTGTCTCGAAAAACCAAAAACCAACCAAACACATAACCAAAAAAAACCAAGATGGCCCATTACTGTAATCCCAGCACTTGGGAGGGATAGGCGGGAGGAACAGAGTTCAAGGCCAACCTCAACTACATATCAATTTCAAGGATAGCCCAGGAAACATGTGGCCCAATGTCAAAGACCAAAACCAACCAAACAAAACCACCACTGGCCAGCCTACAGCTTGTGACTTAGCCCTCTCTTTACCACCCTGCCGTCCCATTTTACAGCCGGGGAAACCGAGGCTTGTAGAAAACAGCAGGCAATTTTTTCCAAAGCAACTCAAACCTCACAAAGTTGGCTAAACTCACACCGCGATCTCGGAGCTCCCTTGCTGTCTCCTTCACTCCCAACAGCGCCCACGTCCTCGCCCTTACCCCTGCGGGAGGGGTCTCGTCTTCCTCCAGTGGGATCACAAACTTCTTCCTGGTGGGCGGCCCTGGGGGCTGCGGCCGACCTCCCTCGTCCTTCGCGGGGTCCATCGGGGGCCTGAGAGGCGTGGCGACATGGACGTTAGCATTTCCGGGGCCCAGAGGGAACCTCGGCTCCCAGAGGTGCCCCCCAAACGGTGCTGGGTTCCAGAAGCGTAAGCCCAACCCGTGAGCCCGCCCCTTCCAGCCTCCCCACTTCGGATTGGCCCATGGGCCCTGCAGCCCCGCCCACTGGCCGACTACCCCGCCCCACGCCCGCTCCGGGACAGTCGGCCCCGCCCCCAGGGGCCCACCTGGACGTGCTCGCCCCGCCCAGTCTCGGCCTTGTCTCATCCTCGGCAACGATTGGCCTCTTCCTCTGCCAGTCATCATCCCGCGACCCCCCCTCTCCGCCCGCCCCGCCCCTCTGCCCGGCCTCTGGACCCGAGCGCTGTCAAACTCACCTGGTCTTCCCCGAGCCCTACAGGAAGATGCCACAAAGGGAGTAGAGGCGACGCACCGCCAACGCGGCCAGCGCGACCCCTGGCTGGACTCACTTCCGGCCTCTCTGGCCCGCCGCTCGTCTCGCTGCTCCCTAGGAGAGTAGAGCGGGGAGGCGCCGTCTTCGCGCTGCTCTCTATGGTCCTGGAGGACCGTGGGAGGTTTCGGGCGCATAGAGGCGTGGACCTTGGCAACCCGGAGTCTTTGACGCCGAGGGGTCCTGTTACAATGCCCAGTGGAGCGCTTCCTGTGTTCCCAGATCCCGGACGGGGCTTAGTGAGGAGATCAAACGAGAGCGGGGGAGGGGAAGGGGAAAAGAGAGAGAAGAGGGAGGCGAGGTATAGAGGACGCCCTCCCCGTCCGTCGGGGTGGCTTGGTCTGAACCTCAGCCCACTGACGCTGACTCACGCATTGCAAGCCATTCCCCACCTGCGTGCTGAACAGCGGCTGCCAGCCACCGCTGTGGCTTCCCCAAGGCTTACAGTCCAGTGGGACCGGCAGACGTGTCCCCACCCCACCACAGGGGCCGCCGAGAGTGGGCAGGGCCGGCACGGGAGAGGGCAGAGGACGTGGAGACCTGGTTGGGGAGAGCACCTGACCCAGCCCGGGTGTCAGAACGGGCTTCCTGAAGGAAGGGACATCAGAGACCTGGGGCCCGGTGGATGACTTAGTATTACTCATTTCCTGAAAGGAGAATTTCACCCTGTTCCAACTTGTAGTTCTCTGATTGCTAAGGAAATAGGGCATCGTTTTGTGAATTTAATGGTCTTATATATTTTGTGTTCTTGCTCATTTCCTTTGCCCATTTTTTTTTTAAAGATTGGCTCATATCCTTTGCCCATTTTTTTTTTCAAAATGAGCAATTCAGTTCACCAGTTTTTAAAATTAAAAAGGGGGAGGCAAAGGAGATGAGCATCTTTTTATTACTGCCTATTTATTGGAGGGATGCTTGTGTCGAGTCTGTTAGTCACTTCCATAGATTGCTAATGTTTCCTCCTGGTTCATACTTTGGGAATTCTCCGGTTTTCTGTGTATTTACCAACGTGTTCTCCACATCCCTTTGGTCCTGGTGCTTTGAGGGAGGACTTACCCTAAGGTTACAATATGTAATCCGCTATGTATTTTTAACATTTTCCTTGTTATGGGGTATGGTGTGTGTGTGTGTGTGTGTGTGTGTGTGTGTGTGTACAAGCACATGCCTACACTGGGCATTCTAGCCAGGGGCCCTACCACTGAGCCTTGTCCCCACACCCTTGGAAATATGATACACAGCAGAACATATTAACAATTAATAGCTGAGCATGGTGGCGCACACCCTTAATCCCAAGCACTCAGGAGGCAGAGGCAGGCTGATCTCTGTGATTTCAAGGCCAGCCTGGTCTACAGAACAAGATCCAGGACAGCCAGAACTACAAAGTGAGACCCTGTCTCAACACGGGGGGGGGGGGGGGGTTCGTAGTAAGTAGCCCTTGGCCCTACTTGTACAGGAAAAGAAAAGGGCTCAGTGGCCACCTAACCAGAGCGCCCTTCACAAGCCTGGCCTCCAGAGGGCGCGCCTGAACCGTGCGTTGTGTGAAGGAGACGCAGAAACCCAACTTTTGCAACGCGAGTCTCCCCTGCACTCCTTGGTTTCTCTACCTGGAGTCATTTGCTGAGGCTGGAAGGATACAGTAAGACGGCGGGGTGTGGTGGCAACCACCAGCACACCTTTAAACCCAGCCCCGAGGAAACTGAGGCAGGAGGGATGCCGCAAGTTCCAAACTAGCTTGTGCTACATAGTGACTTTCAGTCCAGCCTGTGCCACAAAGCAAGACCCTGAACAACAACTACAACAACAGACCCTGACGTACTGGCGTGCGCCTTCAATGCCGGCACTCGAGAGGCAGAGGCAGGCGGGTCTCTGTGAATGTGCAAGGCCAGTCTGGTCTACAACAGTGAGTTCCAGGTCAGCCAGGGATACAGAAGAGGACCAGGGACTGGAGAAATAGCTCAGCGGTTAAGAGCGTTGACTCCTCTCTCTTCCAGAGCATCCACAGGGTGGCTCACAGCCATCTCCCGTTCCAGGGGACCTCCACAGGCACCACCAGGCACACAAAACACTCATGCACATAAAACAAAATAGAATTCCATGCCATTTTGAAAATAAAGCACCAGGACACGTGTCTCTGAATCCAAACGAAGAGTCAGAGAGCGTGCCTGAGTTGTCAAGCCAAGTAGGCTCCTAACTCCGTTTCTCCCACGGAGGGGGAGTGGAGGGAATCCCAAGCCTTGAGCCTGCAACTCTCGGCTCTACCGCCCGGGGTCGCCGGCGGCCCGCTAGAGGATTCCCCCGCGGGTTGGGCTGGACCACGCGGAATGCTCAGGACCCAGCGAGAAGGCGATGCGCATCCCTACGGCAGCCAACCTGCGTCCCGGCCGCCCACGGCTGTGACTTGGAGTCGTTTGCATTAGTCAAGGGCGGGAAAAGTTGCTCTTAGTTCTTCATCATCCCTAAGTTTGCTTTCTGTGTTCAATTTCCGCACCGAGCCTTGCATGCCCCGATCCAGAACCTCCCCCTCCTGGGGCTTTGAGTTCAAATGATCCCACTTTCCTCACTCAGCTATCCCAGTCCAGCTCTCCTCCTGAGCTTCCACCTCCTGTATCAACTTGGGGGTCTCCTCTGGACTACAGAAGGGATGGAGAATTGGGGGTTTGGACCAAAAAGTAACTGGACAGCTGGAGACCCTCAAAAGTTCCGCCCTCGGCGGTGGGGAGGTGGGGGTGGGGGCGCGCGGTGACCAGGCCGGCGTCCCCACCCGCCTCTAAACTTAGCCGTGGTGACGGCGATCGCGGCGGGCTGGGGACGCAGGGGGCCCGAGCAGAGAGGGGGGCGGCTCGCCTAGGCTGTGAGAACCTCTATTTATAGCGCCCGGAGCCCGAAATAGCGTGGAGCAGAGCGGCCGGGATGACGCGGGAGCCGCCCGGGGCTGACTCACCCGGCCCGGAGTGGAGGCCCCGGGATGGGGGACAGTGGAATATGCCGGACCCGACCCCGTGCCTTCATGGACACCTCTTCTACTAGGCCATCCCAGTGTGTCCCCTGGGACAGGTGGATGGATAGATACACAGCAAAAGATGTCAGCAGCTTGGGACACTGCAGTTGGATTAGGGGTAGGACTTCCACCAAAGGAATCGGACGAGGTATGCACACCCGCTTCTCACCAGGAAGAGAGTACTGAAATGTTTTAGAGAGGGAGGCACGGACTCATTGACCACAGCCGGCCATCATTCCATAACGTGTCTCCTGTTCTCCCCCACCCCTCACCCCGTCTCTGCCTGGAATGCTTGTCCCTGCTTCCAAAAGACCTGAGAACTCATCCACTTACTTTAGAGCGCTGTCTGTCCCCCGTGACCTACTGGCCTGGGATAAATGAGTGGTACCCAGGGTAGCCAAGACGGAGCTAAATATAGATTCAATTTAGCTGATTAGCGTGGATTAAAAAGTGTTTGGCAAGAAGAGAAAATGGATCCAACAGCAGCTCGCTTTCTGTTCCGGAAGCAGGTGCTGCGGGCAGGTATGGCCTGGGAGCCTCGTTTCAGCCCCAGGAGGGGCGCGCTGCAGTGATTATTGGGGGAAGCCCAGCTAGGCTGACAGTGCCACACTGTGCCACCTACCCTGGGCCACCTGGGCAACCTGGTCCTCAGGTGATGCCGGCCCCAGCATCAGGGCCTTAGGGAGCCCAGGAGAGGTGTGGCGACCCCTCAGGGGCCCCCTGGCCTTTCAGGACATCGAAATGACTGCTGTAACCACACGTGGACACTGGGCAGATTTCATTGTATTCCCCGCCTCCCCCCCCCCCCCCCCCCCCCGCCCCCGAGTTTAATGGAGCCTGCAGGGAATCACAGAAGACCAGACAGGGAAGTAAATGTGAGGGAGAGGGGTGATGTCTCACTGAAGCCCCACTGGCAACTTGTAACAATTTAACAGTGCTAAAATGCGTGTGGAGGCCCAAACCCAGATGCCAGCCCTCCAGGGGCTGAAGCCAGAGGATGAAAGGTTCGAGGCCAGCTGGGCTACTCAGCAAGGCTCTGTCCTTATAAAGTGTAATAATGGCGGTAGACTAGCTCTGTTGGTAGGGCATTTGCCTATCATCGACAACATCCTGGGTTCGATGCCCCCATCACTGCATAAACCGTGCATGCTGGTTCAGGCCTGTTATCCCAGCACAAAAGAGGTGGAAGCTGAAAGATCAAGAGCCCAAGGTCACCTGGGGTCTGGGGCTACTCAGAGAGTTTGAAGCCAGCCTGAGCTACATGAAACTGTCTCAAAAATAGACAGGTAAATAAGGAAACAAGTAAAGAGTACTATGACCTTGGTTAGATCTATAGCGTGTTAAAAACATCAAAAACGGGCTAGAGAGATGGCTCAGTGGTTAAGAGTGCTGACTACTCTTCCAGAGGACCCGGGTTCAGTTCTCAGCACCCACAAGGCAGCTCACAACTGTCTGTAACTCCAGTTCCAGGGGACCCAGCACCAATGCACATAAAACATAAAAATGAGTTAATTAAAATATCAGAAACAGTGACGCCATCTTCATCTAACTTCTGAAGAATATTTAATTAATTAGAATTTAATTAATAAGAATTAAATATTCTGAAGAATATTAAACTGTACAACACAGGTTAACATGAAATTTGTTTACCATTATGATGTTAATGAGATTATACGTCCCTTAAATTTATCCACTTTCTTTCTTTATCTAGTTGAGACAGAGTCTCTCTATGTTGCCCAACCCAGCCTGGAACTCACTATATAACTCAGGTTAGCCTTGAATTCACAGAGATCCGCCGCTCTCTGCTGCCCAAGTGCTGGGATTAACGGTGTGAGCTGCGCACCATCACACCTGGCTCAATTTCTTTCTTTTTTTAATTCTTTTTCTTTCGTGTGTGTGTGTGTGTGTGTGTGTGTGTGTGTGTGTGTGTGTGTGCAAATGATACAGGGATGGAGGTCAGAGAACAAGTTTGTGGAGTCAGTTCTCACCTTCCATCTCTACACGGGTTCCAAGGGTAGAACCCAGGTTGCCTGGCTCGCATGGCGAACATCTTTGCCACTGGGACATTTTACTAATCCAGCTTCTCCTCTCTCCCTCCCTCGCTCACCCTCTCTCTCTCCCACTCTCTCTGCCCAGTGTCTAACATAAACCAGTCTAGCCTCAAACTTACTATGCAACTGAAGATGATTATCAACTCCTGATCCTCCCGCCTTCACTTCCCCAATGCTGGGAAGACATAATTCAACCACCACATCTGGCTCTGCAGTGCTGGGGATGCTGACAGGGACGGGACCCAGGGCTTTGTGCATCCTCACCACATCTGGTTCTGCAGTGCTGGGGATGATGACAGGGACGGGACCCAGGGCTTTGTGCATCCTCACCACATCTGGTTCTGAAGTGCTGGGGACTGGGACAGGGACGGGACCCAGGGCTTTGTGCATCCTCACCACATCTGGTTCTGCAGTGCTGGGGATGCGGACAGGGATGGGACCCAGGGCTTTGTGCATCCTCACCACATCTGGTTCTGCAGTGCTGGGGATGCGGACAGGGATGGGGCCCAGGGCTTCTCACATACTAGGCTAGCACTCTGTCCACTGGGCCTCATCCCAGCCTGGGACTTCTGATTTTGTAGGTTAATAAACTAAGGCTCAGAGGGGTAAAGTCACAGCTGGGCAGCTCCAGGGCTGATCTTAGAACCAGAGCAATCTGCCAGACTGTGGTCTTCTGTCAGTCATAACATAACATAACTTCTGACATGCTTGTCGGATGTGGAGGCCATTGACCAAAATGTGGTTGTTTTTGTTGTTTTATAATAATAATTATTAAATTATGTTTGCGATTTCTTTTACATTTACTTGGAAGGGGAACACGTGCACAGTATTCATATGGAGGTCAAAGAGCAACATTCAGGAATGAACGTTTTTCTCTTTCCTTCCACGTGTGGTCCTGGAGATTGAAGCCAGGTCATCTGGCTTGGTAGCAAGTGTCCTCACCCACTGAGCAGTCTTGCTGGCCTAGTGATTTTTTTTGTATTTAATTTTAATCCATTCATTCATTAGGGATGGGGTCTCTTTGTAGCTCAGGCTGGTCTTAACTCTTGGTCCTCCTGCCTCACAGCCTGGCTGGGATGACCGCCATGGGACATCAAGTTTTGTGTGTTTTGTTTTGTTTTGCAGCAGGGCCTCCTTATATAGGCCAGGCTAGCCCAGGAAAAAACCAAATCCTCTCCCCCAAAATGTAGCAATACACCTGCCTCAGTTTCCCAAGAGATGAGGTTATAAGTGGGAGCCACCATACTTGGCTAGAGTGTTGGAGTTTCTTTTATTTTTTAATATTTATGTATTTGCTATGTATACAGTATTCTTTCTGCATGCCTGCACTCCAGAAGAAGGCACCAGATCTCATTACAGATGGTTGGGAGCCACCATGTGGTTACTGGGAATTGAACTCAGGACCTCTGGAAGAGCAGTCAGTGCCCTTAACCGCTGAGCCATCTCTGCAGCCCAGAGTGTTGGGGTTTCTTGACAATTTACTTGTTCTTAGGAGGGAGTGGGGCACACGCATGCCACAGCACACACATGGGGGTCAGCAGAGGACTTCAGGGGGTCGGTTCTCGCCCATGTTTACAAGGGTTCCTGGGATCCAGCTCCGGTGGTCAGGCTTGAGGCAATCACCTTTTCCTGACGAGTCATCTCGCCAGCCAGAGTCTGAGGTTTTAATTTGCTCTGCTTCCTCTCCACACACCCCCATCCCCGCCCAAAACAGGGTCTGGCTGTGTAGCCCAGGTTAGGCAGGAACGGGGGCAATCAACCATCTCTCAGGCTCCTGAGAATTGGGTACAGCTTAATTTTTATTAAGTCACATTAACAAATGTGATATGTTGAGAATGTTACAGAAACTAACAATGCTGAGTCTGCCAGGCAGTGGTGGCTCTCGCCTTTAATCCCAGCACTCAGGAGGCAGAGGCAGGCAGATCTTTGTGAGTTCAAGGTCTGGTCTACAGAGCGAGATTCAGGAAAGGTGCAAAGCTACACAGAGAAACCCTGTCTCGAAAAACCCAAAGGAAAAAAAAAATGCTGAGACCCTAGGAGGTATAGCTGAGTGGTGGAGCCCCTGCCTAGAATCCCCCAGTGAGGGGCTGGGGTGTGGCTCAGTGGTAGAACCCCTGCCTAGAATCCCCCAGTGAGGGGCTGGGGTGTGGCTCAGTGGTAGAGCCCCTGCCTAGAATCCCCCAGTGAGGGGTTGGGGTGTGGCTCAGTGGTAGAGCCCCTGCCTAGAATCCCCCAGTGAGGGGCTGGGGGTGTGGCTCAGTGGTAGAGCCCCTGCCTAGAATCCCCCAGTGAGGGGCTGGGGTGTGGCTCAGTGGTAGAGCCCCTGCCTAGAATCCCCCAGTGAGGGGCTGGGGTGTGGCTCAGTGGTAGAGCCCCTGCCTAGAATCCCCCAGTGAGGGGCTGGGGTGTGGCTCAGTGGCAGAGCCCCTTCCTAGAATCCCCCAGTGAGGAGCTGGGCGTGTGGCTCAGGGTAGAGCCCCTGCCTAGAATCCCCCAGTGAGGACTGGAGTGTGGCTCAGTGGTAGAGCCCCTGCCTAGAATCCCCCAGTGAGGGGCTGGGGTGTGACTCAGTGGTAGAGTCCCTGCCTAGAATCCTCCACTGAGGGGGATCACAACCTCTCTAGCAAATTAATCAAATCACTGGCGAGGGGCTGGGGGTGTGGCTCAATGCCTATCTTGCTGAAAACTCTGAGTTCCACCCCAAACACCATAACAAAGAAAGGAAGGAAGGAAGGGAGGGAGGGAGGGAGGGAGGGAGGGAGGGAGGGAGGGAGGAAGGAAGGAAGGAAGGAAGGAAGGAAGGAAGAAAAAAAGAAAAAAAAAAAACAACCAGAACTAGGGAGCCAGAAGCCAGCGGCTCTCTGTGAGTTCAAGACCAGTCTGGTTGACTTACCCAGACCCTGTCTCAATAGGAAGTAAGTGGCTAGTGAAACTGAGGCCCAGGGGAGCAGGGCACACCTCTAATCCTAGCACTCTGGAGGAAGAAACAGGAAGCTCAGCTATTCAAGGCCATCCCTCCAATGGCTGGCAAGTTCAAAGCCAGCCTTGACCACATCAAAATAAACGAGTAAATGAAACTAATGAATAAAGGAACTGATAGAACGGTGTGGGAGAGTGGACCAGGCAGGCCTTGTTGGGAGCCATGGCAGGTAGCAGAGACAGTCTGAAACCTCCCGCTTCCCCCATCACATCCCTCTGGAGGGAGACAGAGAAGGGCTGGGCTGGCGGCAGACTGTGGAAGTGTATGTGAGCTTCCATCTCAGGCTTGCTCAGCTTCGGCTTGGTTCCCTCCTGAGCCGGGGAGCTCATGACCTCTCGGCTTGTATGCACCTCTCAGGAGCAGCAGAGGTGGCTGTTTTTTAAAGTGGCAGCCGCCTGTCACCCAGCACCCGCTCCGTGCCAAACTGTGGGCTGAAATGCCTCCGCTGCAAATGCTCACCCTAACCCTAGAAGGGAAGGTACTGTTTGTTCTCACACATTTAACACAGGAGGAAACCTGTCCGCCTCCCCCTGCTCCCAGCCACACGGGCGGGCACGGATGCTCAGGCTGCCTTCTGTTAGCATCATCCAGCTCGTCAGGAAAGGCTCCCATTCCAAACCTCAGCTCACAGGGGTTAGGTTGAGTCTATCTCTTTTCAGGAGAATTCGCCCCATCCAGGCCCAGCCCAGTCCTCTGCCGACATGTGACCATGATTGGTTCAGGGGCAGGCATGTGACCCTGTTGGGGGCCAATGAATGATGGCTGAGGCAGGAGGCTTGGATAGCTAGGCGCCCGCTTGGACAGCATAGTGAACTCTTTGCTAAAATAACGTTAACATAAATAAAATAGGGGCTGAGGAATGTGGCTCAGTGGGTAGATTCCTGGCCTACCAACCGTGAAGACCTCGGTTCAATCTCCAGCACCAAGCGGCACAAATCGGTTCTGCCATCACTTGGGAGATGGAAGCAGGAGGATTAGAAGTTCACAGTCATGGTTAAGAATACTGGCAGTGGACTGGTGGTGGTGGGCGGTGGTGGCGAACGCCTTTAGTCCCGGCACTTGGGAGACAGAAGCAGGCAGATCTCTGTGAGTTCCAGGCCAGCCTGGTCTACAGAGTGAGATCCAGGACAGTCGGAGTGGTTACACAGAGAAACCCTGTCTGGGAAATAAACAAACAAACAAAAAGAACATATATTTGAATCTTTGGTTTCTAGTTAGTGGAACTGTTTGAGAAGAATTAGGAGGCGTGGCTTTGTTGGAGGAGGTGTGTCACTGGGGTGGGATTTGAGGGTTCAAAGCCAAGCCAATCCTGTTTTGCTCTCTGGATCAGATGTGATCTCTTAGCTTCTGCTCCAATGCCATGCCTGCCTGCCACCACACTCTCTGGCATGATGGTCATGGGCTCTCACCCTCTGAAACTGTAAGCAAGCCCCAATTAAAGGCTTCCGTCTACATGTTGCCTTGGTTATGGCGTTTCAACACAGGGATAGAGCAGTAACTAAGACAGATCCCAGCACTGACGTGGCGGCTCAAAACAATCCATTACTCGCCGGGTGCTGGTGGTGCACACCTTTAATCCCAGCACTCGGGAGGCAGAGGCAGGCGTATCTCTGTGAGTTCGAGGCCAGCCTGGGATACAGAGCGAGATCCAGGACAGTCACCAAAACTACACAGAGAAACCCTGTCTCGAAAAACCAAAAGAAACAAACAAACAGAAAGGAAAAGGAGCAACTCCACAAAGCTGTGCCCTGACCACCACACACATGTGACACATGTACCCCTGTCATGCACAAGCACATGCAATAATAAATAAATAAATGAATGAATAAGTAATATATATGGAGAGCCTGCCTTGGGGGAATCACAGAGAAATACGGAAATGTGGACACAGCTTCATGACGTCAAGCTGTGACTGAAGCGATATTCACTTGTTTCTCTTTTTCTCCCTCCCCCACACTCTCTGTTTTTTACTTATTTGGTAAGCCAATACATCTTCCTAGTACAGTGTGTTGTGTAGCCAAGGCTGAGACATTCCTGATGAACCCCCTGCTTCTCTCCAAGGCCTCCCAGAACTAGCCCGGGACTCGGTTACTCTGAGTCCTGGGGAACAGCATCATATATTCTCAGCCTGAGAGCTGGGACCTGGTGACGCCTGGGTTGCATGATCCTCCATACAGGTCTGGGTGCTTGTCCACTCCCTCACAAGGCAGGCTGCCTGTGGGGACCGGGAGGATCACCTCCATGTCCACAGAGATAGACTTGAGCCAGACCCTGGCCTGAAGCTTCTCCTTGTGATCCTGGCTGGCTGATGGGCGCCTCTTAGCAGCCCTTACCATGCACTGAGGATGACGTACCGGATGGGTTCTTTCCGTCTCCGGTACCATCAACAGCATGAAGTTCAATGCTGCATCCCCAGGGGGCAATCCTGACACATAGAAGAGCCGTAAAAATGTATGTCGAGGGTCCAGCAGGTGAAGGTGCTTGTCACCAAGTCTGAACATGGAGTTCAATCCTGGGGACCCACTCCACAAAGCTGGCCTCTGACCTCCACATGACCTCCATAGCCCACAAGGCCTTGCATAATAATAAACAAACAGGTTTGGGGTTTTGTTTTGTTTTTGGTGCTTCTCTCTCTCTCTCTCTCTCTCTCTCTCTCTCTCTCTCTCTCTCTCTGTGTGTGTGTGTGTGTGTGTGTGTGTGTGTGTTGAAAAATGGTCTCATTACAAAGCCTTGGCTGGCCTGGAACTCAATATGTAGACCAGGCTAGCCTTTCTTAGAGATATCTGCCTGCCTCACTTCCCGAGAAGACCTGGGGTGGTGGTGGTGGTGGGTTTCTGGGACTAAAGGTGTGCACGGCCCTGCTTGGCAAATAAATAAACTTTTTAAAAGTGTATGATGGGATCAAGATGGCTCAGTGTTGGTAAAGGTGCTCTTGGAACCCATGTAAAGGTGCACACATACACACATACACACACACACACACACACACACACACACACACACACACACACACACCTTAAAAAAAGTAAAAGCCACTTTTGATGGCACAAACCATCCCAGTACTTGGAGGTCAGAGGCAGGCAAATCTCTTGGAGTTCAAGGCCAGCTTGGTCTACACAGAGATTTCCAGGCCAGCCAAGGCTGCGTAGTGAGACCCCATCTCAAAGGGAGGGAGAGGGAGACAGGGAGAGAGACAGAGACAGAGAGACAGGCAGAGGAGGGGGAGGGAGAGAGACAGAGAAAGGGATAAAGAGGTCAAGGAGGCAAAGACAGGCAGATCTCTGTGAGCTCAAAGAGGAGAGAGGAGAGAGGGGGAATGGGAGACAGACAGACAGACAGACAGACAGACAGACACACACACACACACACACACACACACACACACACACACACACACACACACACACACACACACACACGGGGCGGGGGAGCGGCCCTGAGAGGCAGAGAAATACAGACGGGCAGACAGACAGACAGAAAGACAAGCTGAATCTGCAGGATGCTACCTTGCAGTTAGCCCCTCGGCCACATTGCAAGCACCCCGCCCCGGGGGTGGGGGGTAGGGGGTTCGGCATGCCTCGGTTTCCTCCTTCCGCGATGCCCGAGCGTGGAGGGCCCCCTCCTAGCCGCGCTCGAGACTCCTGGAAGGTTCTGCGCGGCGGTGACTCAGGCGCGTCCCCGGCTCCCCGGGCGCGCACGGCCTCGGCCACCCGCGCGCGCGGCGGCTCCATTTTTACCCGAACGCCGCTAAAAATAGTCCCCGCGCTGCGAGCGGAGCCCGAAATAGCGGCCGCCTGATAAGGCAGCGACGACTCAGCGCTTCCGGGGAGCGGAAGGCAGCCGGGAGGCGGCCCCGCGGTCACCCCGGTCGGCCCAGCCCGGATCTGCTCCCCCCTCAGTCGGGGCCCTGAGTCTGTCCGTCCGACCTCTGCATCTGTCCGTCCATCCCAGCCCCGTGGCCGCCGCGGGTCCCGGGAGGCAGAACGCTGGGAGAGGAGGGTCTGACCTCCTTCTGTGCTGGGTGGGTCTCCCGAGAGGGCCGGAGCTGGGACTCACCCTGGGCCTGACTCAGGTCCCTATTTATTTATTTATTTTTTATTATTTGTTTTTGAGTCAAGGTCTGGCTGTCCTGCAACTTGCTCTTTAGACCAAGCTGGCCTCGAACTCAGAGATCTGCCTACCTCTGTCTCCCAAGTGCTGGGTTTAAAGCCGTATGCCAACACTGCCCAGATTGTGTCATTTTTTTAAAAAAATATTTCTTTGTTTATTTTTTAGACAGGGTCTCAAATATGTAGCCCTGACTCGCCTGGAACTTGCTCTGTAGACCCGAGATCCCATCTGCCTCTGCCTCTGCCTCCGGAATGCTGGGATTAAAGCGTAGCATGCCTGGTTATTTCTTTCTTTCTTTATAGGTTTTAAAATATCTTAAATATGCACTTACTTACTTATTGTGTATGTACACCTGTGGAGGCCAGAGGTCAAGGTCGTATCTTCCTCAATGTCTTTCCACCCTGGAGCTTGCTCACTGTCCACACCGGCTGACCACAGAGCCCCAGGGACCCTTCTGTCTCCGCCTCTGGGGCTAACACCGTGGGCAGCCACACCCTGCTTGGGCTCAGGTACTCATGATCAAGCCTTTGACCAGTCTGAGCCAGCTCCCAGCCTCCCCACTCCCCACTCTTTTGGGGGGCGTCTTGCTATGTAGTCCTGGCTGGCTCGGTACTTGCCAGCTTACTTTCTATTTTTTTTTTTTTTTTTTTTTTTTTTTTTTTTTTTTTTTTTTGGTTTTTCGAGACAGGGTTTCTCTGTGTAGCTTTGCGCCTTTCCTGGAGCTCACTTGGTAGCCCAGGCTGGCCTCGAACTCACAGAGATCCGCCTGGCTCTGCCTCCCGAGTGCTGGGATTAAAGGCGTGCGCCACCACCGCCCGGCTTACTTTCTATTTTTTAAAGGACGTATTTATTATTTTTATATGGGTGTGCGTGCCTGATTGAGTTTATGGGGTGTCCTCCGGAGGCCAGAGGATGGCGTCATATCCCCTAGAATTGGAGTTACAAGTGTTTGTGAGCCACCATGTGGATGCTAGGGACCAAATCTGCAAGAGTAATAAACATGCTCAATTGCTGAGCCATATCTCCCCAGCTCTTCATTTCTATTTTATTTACTTTTTTTCTTGGATGGATTGAAGAAGCTCTTGTTTTGAAGCCCCAGGCTAGGCTTAAACTCTCTATCCTCCTGCCTCAACCTCCTCTGTGCTAGCATTACAAATGTGTAGCATCACACCATGCCTTATTTTCTTTACTATTTTCTCTCTCTCTCTCTCTGTGTGTGTGTATGTGCTCGCGTGTGCACATGAGTGCCAGGGGTGGTCCATTGTCATGCCTCAGCCTTATTTATTTAGATTTTATGTGGATGGGTGTTTTCCCTGCCTATGTGCTGACACCCGCGTGTTCAGTGCCTTTGGAGGTCAGAGAAGGGCGTGAAACCCTCTGCATGTGAGCCGTCATGTGGGGACTGGAATTGAACCTAGGTCCTCTGGAAGAGCAGCCGGTGCTCTTAACCACTGAGCCATCCCTGCCAGGCCCTTTCTTTTAAGACTGGGCCTCTCAGTATCCTGAAAGCTGCCACTGGGCTGGCCAGGGAGCTCCAGGGATCTGCCCGTACAAGCACACACCACCAAGCCCGGCTTTGTTTGTTTGTTTTTAAAGCGGGTTAGCTCAGGTCCTGCCTCCCTCCTGCAAGGCAAGCACTTTACCAACTGAGCCGCCTCCAGGGCCTTATTTACTATCTTGGCTGACGTCATATTTATACATATTCATGAGGTACTATATCTTTTTTTTTAAACTTCACTTGTATTGGACAATGATCAGCATAGACTAATTAGCATGTCAACCATTTTTAACTTTTATCTTTTTTTTTTTCTTTACTATTACAGGGTCTTCCATAGCCCAGGATGGCCTTAAACTGGTTTTGTAGCCTAGGGTGACCTTGAACTTCCCTCCCCCCCCCCCCCAACCCGGCCCGTCATTTCTCAGTACTAACTCTTGTAGGTCTCCGTCAGTAGGATCTACCCAGCCCTCACCGTGCCTTGCCTGGGGTTAAGTCTATCACTGTGGTGACCTCGCTGGAGCCCCATGCCAAGAGGGACCCGGGTACCACTGCTGAGCCCCTCCCTTAGGAGTTGTGGAGTGTGCCAGTAATCTCAGTCCTGGGGAAGCTGAGGCAGGAGCTCTCGGCCAGCCTGAGATATATTCCTACGAGACCTCATCTGGAAAGAAAAGAGGGGTCTGCAGGCCGGGGGAGGCACAGGGATGCTGCCTCTTAACGGGTGAAAGGTTTTCAAAACTTCAAGCTGGAGAGATGGCTCAGAGGTGGAGAGCACTGGCTGCTCTTCCAGAGGACCTGAGTTCAATTCCCAGCACCCACATGGTGGCTCACAACCATCTGTAATGAGATCTGGTGCCCTCTTCCACTGAGCAAGGATATATGCAGACAGAACATTGTATACATAATACATAAATAAATCTTAAAAAAAAAAAACAATTAAAAAACTTCAAGTAGAAGCTGGGGTAATGGCACTCACCTGTCACCCCCGAGGCAGGAGGGCTCAAACACATGGAAGAGCAGAAGGCTGAGGGGGGTGAGGTGAAGCTCTGTGGAGACGCAGGTGAGTATGGAGTTTCCTGAACAAGCTCGAAGCCCTGACTTCAATCCCCAGAACATATTTTAAAATGCCAGACATGTGTGCTGGAGAGATGGCTCAGCAGTTAGGAGCACTGGCTGCTCTGCAGAGGACCCGGGTTCGATTCCCGGTACCCACATGGTGGTTCACAACCATCTGTAATGCAGTTCCAGCAGACCTGACGCCCCCATCTAACCTCTGTGGACACCAGTCACGCACCTGGTGTACATACAAATGTACAGGCAAAACACTCACACATAAAATGAATAAATCTTTAAAAAGTAAGATGAAATAAGAAGCCAGGCATGGGGGATGGAGAGAGCCTTGCAGAGGACCAGGGCTGAGTTCCCAGTACCCACAGAGCAGTTGACAATTGTCATTCCTTTTTCAGGGCTCTGGTGTCCTCTTCTGACCTTTTTAGGTACTACACACACACACACACACACACACACACACACACACACACACACGGTATACATACAGGCATGCACAACATTCATATACATAACACACACAAGAAATAAATAATAAAAATATATGAAGCCCATCTTCTAATCCTATCACTAGAGCAGCAGAAACAGGTGGATCCTGGAGCTGGGGGTCCAGCCAGCCTTGTTTCTCAAAAAACAAGGTAGATTGGCACCTAAGGAATGATGCCAGATGTTGTACTCTGGTTTCTGCATTCATGTACGTGTGCGTGTGCGTGTGCGTGTGCGTGTGTGTGTGTGTGTGTGTGTGTGCACATTGAAATGCATGTGCTCCCTTAGTACACACACACACACACACACACACACACACACACACACACACACACACACGAAGTGGATATGATCAGAAAGAGTAAGATTCCGATTAGGGCACAAAGAAAGGCCCCTAGAGGATCTTCCACATCCTTCTGGTGGGGAGCTTTGATGGAAGCAACCCCTCCTTGGGAGGCTGAGATGTCACCGCAGAGTCCCCCCCTTCCTGTGTCCCTGAGGCACCCAAAAGTGTTTAAAGCCAGAGAATGAGGCTCCTAAATGACATCTGAGGGACACACTATGGTGCCGGCACAGCCAGCTCGATGACATCAGAGTGATTCGCTACGCGGGCATAAGCTAGTCATGCCCTGGGGTTGAGATGAGGAAATCCAGGAGCTCAGCAGCTGAGAGATGCGTGGTCGGTCCTCAGCCCCAGGGAACGGTCTCTCAGCGGGCTGATGGAAGGTCTGCCTTTGGAGGCAGGGTCTGAGGAAGCAGCCTTGGAGGAGGTCTACCTGGCGTCAGTGACGATAGGACAGAGTTACCCAAGAGTTTCTGGGTTCCCGCACCCCGATTTTGGTGACTGCTGGATAGCTCTCACTGTAGGCAGTAACTGGGACAGATTAGGCACTCAATATATTTGTTGTTGTTTCGAGACGAGGGTGGGGTGGGGGCTGGGCTCACTCTCTGGCCCAGGCTGGCCTTGAACTCCTGACAATCTTCCTGCGGCGTCAGCTTTCAGAGAGCTGGGATTACAAGGCAAGGCTCTCACCTGGCTCTGGGACTGACTCAGTTTACCCTCCTGGCTGACAGCCTCGGCCATGAGAAGGAGTACCTCCCACAGGGGCATCACGAAGCCTCGGGTCCACCTGGGCCCGGGATCAGGACCCGGATTCTCCATTGGGAGGTGCCTGAACAAGAAAAAGCAATTCCCGCCTGGCGGTGCCCCGCCCACAGTGACGTAATGAGCAGCGGCGGGGATCCCGACCCAAGCCCTTCCTTGGGGATGAGGGAGGAGACTAACCCGGATCGGTGGCCCGGCAAGGTTACATAACCGGTCCTCGTGTCCCGCGGGACGGTGCCGGACGTCCTGGCCGGGCTGGGGACAATGGACGGGGAGAGGCTGTGCCTCCTGGCGCCTGAACGTGGCCAGCACCCCCTTTCTGATTCACCCGAATTTCCGGCTCTTTGTGACCTTCCCAGGGAGAGCTCTGGTGTCCCTCAGATTTCACTGCGGTCCGACACCCAACAATTCCGCTCCGCAAACACCCTGCGAGTATCTGTCCTCTACACCACCCCACCCCGGTCCCTACCTACCCTTACAACT